>NC_067229.1:41445000-42167500 GCF_019924925.1 Ctenopharyngodon idella
TGTAAGAGCACAGCTCAAATCCTGTTCATTTTCTGCCCCTGGTTGAATTTCGCTTTGCTTAGTAAGGTTGATAATATCCAAAGATATTTTAAAATGAACAAAGACATTTGCTTTGCTTTGCAACCCCGTCTCTCTTGCTACAAGGGCCATTTGGAAGGCAAAGAGGTGTTGATAGTGATGAAGGCCCGTAGGCCAAGATGTATGTACATCGGGGGTCTACGAATTGTCACACCTTTAGTACAGTGGGGGAAGTTAATCTTCTGATTAGTCAGTTTGAATGTCTCACTTTGGGTTTCAGTCACATGGTCAAGGAAGGGATAAAAGAAGATTTTAACTGTTGCTTTGGCTATTTTTACTCTCTGCTATTTTTCTGGGCTCTCTCTTTTATCCCCCCCCCCCCCCCCCTCTCTCTCTCTCCATCTTTTTTTCTTTCACTCTCTCTTTAACACTTATAAGATATTAGTTAATGATGAACAAATCATTCACAAAACATGACAATGTACAATAAATGATTAATAAGTGTTATGCTAACGATTTACAAATGTTGTAAGTTATCTTAAAAATGTTTAAATCATGAAATAAATCAAACAGATCATTAGTAGATGGTTTATAAGTTATTAGTTGATGTTATTTATCACTTATAAATCAATGAAGTATTTATGACAAAATTGTTTTAGTATCATTCTCTCAATAAATAATTGTTAATCATGAACAAATGATGAACAAACCATTAGTAAATGATCAGTATATGATTTATTGATGAAGTTGTAAGCTGGTCTGTGTTCAAAAGCACAAACATGCAGGTATGCTAAAGCACTAATTTTAAGAAGAGTAATTTATTTGTTTTGAAGTGGATAAACATTTATAAATGCCTTACAGTCAGGTGATTCCAGTGGGTTGTGTTAAATCCTTTCACTCATCACCACAGACTTGTGTTCTGTGTGGAGTGTGTGGGATCTAGTGATAAAGTCAACCTCTCAACCAGTTTTACCTTCCACTGAAGCTCACATCAGGTGCGCAGAGTTAAAGACTCCATGTGTGTCAGAGAGGACAGCTGTCTATACCCTCACCAGTCAGCACTCACACTGCAGTACACACAACGAAGTGTTCAACACTTGTTATAGATGACGTGTAAACGCATGAATAAATCATTTACAAAGCTTTCTATTTGTAGATCTTTCTTACCTGTTACAAATTATTTGTATTTGTATTTGTAAACTGGGAAATGCTTGGCTGTTGTTATGTGATGACAGTTTTGTAGTGATTTTTACTTTCGCCCATCCAAGGACGCGAAGTAAAATAGGGAGTGGTACTCACGTGACCACTGACGTTGTGATTTTTGGATCACGCGTCTCTTAAGGTGTGGTTATGAGTACATCAGACGACCACTTCCCCCTTTTCCTAGTTCAGGGCACCAGTCAAGGTGTTTTACCTTGACAGTATGAGAACATTCTCAACAGGGGCTTTTCATTCATTTAGAATTAATGTAAAATGGTCAGCTGATTTATTTGAAAGATTGGTGATATCGCTAACTTGTAGAGCCTCTTCTGTATTATCAGCACAAGGAAGACACAAGTGTAATAAAATAAATTTTATTAACAAAAAGATAAACAAGAATAACTAACACAACTACTAAATGAATACCATGAATGATAAAGGAAAAAAGTGCATAAGATACATAGGATACAAGTGATTAATTTGGGTGTGGCTATGGAAGAGTTACGTTATCTTATGAAAAGATAAACTGTTTCTCTGAAAATAATAAGGTGGAGAACCTTATTATGCACCAGACAAATAAACGAGAGGTTATTTGTTATTAACTAACATCAGCTATATTACATCTAATGGGAATTAGGAAATTATATACTGATAATATACAACAATGCCAAGGTCTCTGGAAAGAGGTTTGGTCAAGTGATATTTACGTTCCACGTGGTTGAGTCCGATGACAGTGACGTCTTCCACTGGTTGTGCTGGGTGACAATGCACTGGGGAGAGGAGCCAGAATCTGTTTCAACAGTCTTGAACATGAAGCTCTGTGGGATGCTGGTCTCCTGGAGCACCAAAGGGTCCTAAAATCTGGAACACGCAGATGAGGCCCTGGCGTAGGTGCAGAAGGTCCTTAACAATCTGGAACACGCAGACGGAGGTACCTTGGAAGCAAGGTTTGCTCTCCTGAGCTTAACCTTGTTGCAAATGTTGTTACTGTCTCACTGGACGGAAACTCTGAACGTAGTGTTTGTTAATGTCTCTTTCCTCACAGGCTGGAGGCTCAGAACGTGGTCGTCTCTGTTGCTGCCTCACAAGCTGTAGACTCAGATCGTGCGACCTGTTGTTGTCTCTCTGGATGGACCAGAGGCTCAGAACGGTGTTGTATCTGTTAGTGTCTCAGCTTCGCAAGCCAGGACTCAGAACGGCATATCTGTTAATGTCTCACTCCTTACAGAGTTGAGACCCAGAACGGTATATCTGTTATGTCTTTCCCCTTTGAAGGGCAGACTCAGAACGGTGTATCTGTTAATGTCTATCCCCGTGCAGGACAGACTCAGAACAAGGAATGTCTGTTGAAAGGGTACCTTTATCCCTTTCTGATGAGGAGGAGATTGCAATTTGGCGCTTCTCCATTCCAGTGCTGTGATTGGCTGCTGGCATCAGAGGGGACACACACAGTGTGGCCCACCCTTCTTTCCCCTGTGGAACTCATTTGCATAAAGCACAAAGTTGGAAGTCTTTACAGTGTCTTTAAAGTTTACCAATGTATTTCTCACTTTCCAAACCACCACCAGAATACCTTTGGCAATATCCTAAACAAATAGAGACTAAACATGATGGAAGAAGATTGAACTGTCATGCATTCATTCAATTGTACATTAACAGCTGAATTTGTGTCAGATGTTGCACTACAAATAGCTGTCACTGAGAATACTTATTTCTGTGAATAAGTATGAAATGGATGTGTGTAGTTTGCATCAGTTCTAAGGTTTTCAAACATAGTTTTGAATGGCTTTGGATGGATCTTTGTGATCTCTCTTTGCTTCACCCATTGCTGCTGAGGTCCCAAGGAATTTTTATGGCAGTCTCTGGCCAACCTTAGGAAGTAGTCTCTAGATGGGTGAAGGGCAGAAACTGCATGTGGACCAATGAGAAGTCCTGTCCTTCCCAGGCTTGGTACAAGAGGTCTTCTTCTTGCCCTCTAAGAGAGGTCTGGATGTTGTCCTTACATCTTTATCTGATGGCGTTGGACAGTTTGTTTGTGTTAGTCCACCAAGATCCAATCAAAATGTAGCAAACCTTTGTCCGCTGTTATGGACAGAGAGGGGCCCGGCCATAAACTGGGCCCTGGAATGTGCTGTTCACTACAGTTTAATCTATTTTGCAAACTCGCATGTTTATCACAAGGTTAAATCCAGTTAGATAAGTTAATAGCTAATTATTGAGGCTTTCTGTTCAATCTTGAATAACGTGACGCTTCCATAACGCATCTATATCCAATATACCTTTGTTGTTCCCATTACAGAGAGCACTGTTTCTCTGGCATTTTTAAATGGCGCATAAAATATAATAGTTTGGCTTGACACACATTCTAATGGTTATATTTCGTTAGTCTAATGGTCTAACGAAATATAAATGTTAAACCTCTTTTTACTGTACCATTGTTTAAGAACCCTCTACTACTTCCTTTCTAAGCCAATGCAATTGACCAGGATAAAACCATGGGTCCTGCCACGTCCATTGAATTCTGGGCATTAACTTGGATACAGTTCATTTCCAGGCCTTACTGCACGAGGAAAAATCGATAGGATATTTCTGGTCGCATCCACCTTCCTAGACAGTCCAAACTGTTCTAAATGTGACTTGCTATCTTTGCTCGGCCATTTAAACTTCGTGATGCGTTTAATCCTGCAAGTCTGCCCTTTCATTTCATATCTCCTCTCCCTCACGTTTTTGATTCACACGCTAGAAGATGAGCGTCGGCCCCCCAGGCACTACTCTTCCTCCCTTCACTCAGCCACACACTGCTGCTTTTCCCGGTGCAGCACCCCGTAGCGTGAGGTTTCCTATGCTAGCGGAGCAAGCTCAGCCATCTCAGCCATTCATCCCACTTTCTCTAACCCTCCCCATTTGTCCGTGATCCGCAGCTCATAGTGTGAGGCTGCCTCCGCTAGTAACGCAGACCTGGATAACACTTCCTTCCCCTCCTGCTGCCTCTAAGTGACCTACAGCTCCTAGCGTGAGATGCCTCTGTTAGCGGTGCAGGCTCAGTCATCAGTTTTAAAATTTCTTTTTGTCCTTGGACTACAGCTCCAGCCATGGATCCTAGTGTAAGCCTGCCTCCGCAGACAACTTTGGCCCTGGAGCCTTCCCCTCCTAACTCTCTTCTCCAGGCTAGATCATCATTTTCCCTCTTCTCTGGAACACAGATACCCACTCCCAGTTGCCAGCAACATCTGAGCACAGATTTTTTCTGAAATTCAGGCTGCTGGCTCCAAAGGCGGATCCAACCCCAACCTATTCACTTTTTCAGTCATTTGTTTCACATAGGAGCAGCAACCACAGCTGCCCCAAAAGGCCTCTCCCAGCATCAGATTCAAACACTCGGTCACTGCTCATCAGAGGCTAATTTTCTCCTCTGCCACAGCAGTGATGTCCCCTCTGCTCCCACAGGAGCCCATTTCTGATTTAATCTTACCTTCACTAATGCAACAGCATTACCTCCTCACTCTCGCAGGAGCTCAGTTTCTCTGGCTAATTTTCTCCACTGCCGCAGCAGCATTACCTCCTCGCTCCTGCAGGAGCTCAGTTTCTCTGGCTAATTTTCTCCACTGCCAAAGCAGCAATGTCCTCATCCAATGATGCAAGAGCCCTCCCGGTCAAGTGTCCATGCGCTGTGAGCTGCTCCCGTCAGAGACAACACAGGCCCTCTTTTCGAAATGCCAGTCCACCAAATCTTGGGTCCTTTGGGGGGTCTTTAGTCTTTCCTTTGCTCTTTTGCTTTTTGGGGGAGCACTCTGGGTTCGGGCCAAAATTCCGAGCTTGGAGCCCTCCCCCTAGGGACAGCACACCAAATACGCATAACCTTTACTCTACTTAATTTATATGTAAGCGTGAACTTGTGAATTTGACAAATTTAACAAGTTCTATAAACACACTTCGAAGGGTTTTCCAAGGGGTGCCACCCGTGCTGGGCGAGAACATTTGGCACACTGCCAAGGCCACAGCCATCAGCCTGAGTGTTTCCTGAGAACGCTCAAAGGCAGAAAACTCTTGGCTCAAATTCTGCGGGAGAGTAATTTACAGGCTGGGAGTTTCCCCCTGCAAAAGGTGGGCCCATGTGACAAAGCCCACTCCACTTCCTAAGAAGGGGATTCTGGGTGGTTGATAAGCAGGAGTCTGTGATGGTTAAACACACTCCCTGAATGAAACATGATCAGCTCCACTCATTTTAGAGAGGAGAACCGTGATCACACATTTCATAAATGTCCACCGAAATGATTTTCTAAATGTGTTTTACCATAGAAACTTTGTAACTGTCGTAAATTGGTGTTACTTGTGGACTTTCTTCATGCCCAGTGCACAGACAAGAGCAATCAAGACTTTTCATAATCAATTAGTTGTTACAGTCCTAAAATAGTGTTTTGCCGTCTGGTATGGTATTGTGTTGTTTACTGTGTGGGTTTATAGATTCACACTATTATATGGCATAATACTGTACCATGTATACTGTATTCTGGGTTTATCTATAGTGTTTTTTGTTTGTTTGTTAAATAAACAAGGTCTAATATAATGACTTAGTTCCCTGAAACACATGCTTCCATTACTAGGATCACTCTCAAAAAAAAAAAAAAGAAAGAAAAAGTCAATCCCTGGATATTTAATTCAGAAATTGTCTGTGGGCCACAGTCATCAGAGCTCAAACAAATGCCAGCTAATGATTCATTCAAGACATCAATATATTCTGGAGTGTGAATATGTGGTAACACTTTAGTGTAGGGAACACATATAAACTATTAACTACAACTTTTCCCTCAATAAACTCCTAATTTACTGCTTATTAATCGTTAGTAAGGTAGTTGTTAAGTTTAGGTATTGGGTAGGATTAAGAATGTAGAATATGGTCATGCAGAATAAGGCATTAATATGTGCTTAATAAGTACTAATAAATAGCAAATATTCTAGTACAGTGGTTCCCAACCACATTCCTGGAGGCCCACCAACACTGCACATTTTGCATGTCTCCTTTGTCTGACACAGCCATTTTAGATCTTTAAATCACTACTAATGAGCTGATAACCTTAATCAGCTGTGTTTGATTGAGGAGACATGCAAAATGTGCAGTGTTGGTGGGCCTCCAGGAATGTGGTTGGAAACCACTGTTCTAGTAATATGCATGATAAATAAGCAACTAGTTAAAATACCCTAAAATAAAGTGTTACCGAATATGTTTGTTCATCAGAATAACAAACATGATGCAGAATCAATTCTAAATCTTACATTTTTTATATGTTGTTTTCATACAAAGGAAGCAATCACAAAGCAGCTCTGCTAGGTTTCAACCCTGAGGTTTTAAACATATTTGGCCTGTTTACAACACAGTTTCTGTTACAACATCAAACATACAAAATCAATCAACTCTGTTAAATTAGATATTTGTTGAATGATCACAGCTGATTAGGTTCAAACCTGTAATTTTAGTTTTGAATTTCTCCTAATACATTTCATTCTTTTTGCAGTGTTCACCTTGTTTCGTTTATACAGTTCTTTTATTGATTGCATGACCTCGTCTGACTTTAGAGTGTATATGATGGGATTCAGCATAGGTGGTATTGTCTGCGTCAGGGAATTGTTAATGAACCGGGTGTTCGGATGGATAGGTGTTGTAAAGGATGCAATATGATTGCATAAAATTGGGATATAACTGATTGCCACCAACATGAAATGTGAGGTGCAGGTTTTCGTGGCTTTGATTCGTTCAGCACCATGAGCAATCTTAAGCAAAGCCAGAGCGATGCAGAAATATGAGATCAAGATCAGTATCAGCGGTGTGCAAATCAGGAGACCAAAATTAAGTTTTACCATCATAATATTTATAGAATTATCATTACAAGCTAGTCTATAGATAATGCCATGGTCACAAAAATAACTATCAATCACATTCGATATACAAAAAGATAGTCTATTCACCAAAGCTGTAAGTATAGAAAACTGTATCACAGAAAAAATCCACATTATGCATATGATCAGAAACATTGTTTTTCTTGTTACAATGGCATGATAATGTAGAGGAAAACAAATTGCAACCAGTCTGTCATAAGCCAAGACAACTAGTGTCAAAGACTCCACGGTCATGAAATGATATACAAAAAACGAATTTGCCAAGCACGCTTCATATGAAATCTCATGGTGCTCAAATAAAAATGTGTCTATGACTTTTGGAATCAAAGTCGAGCTTACACACAGATCAGCAAGGGCCAAATGGAAAACAGCCATGTATTTGGGTGTGTGAAGTCTGCGGGCCAAATAAATGATATACATGATAAATGAATTCCCTAAAACAGTCACAACATACACCAAAGACAAGAACACATAGTAGTACTTTGCATGTGGAATATTAGAATAGATGAAAAATGTTGCAGGACGAACAAAGGTCACATTTGCAGAGGAGTTTGACTGCGTGGAGCTCATGATAGCTGTTGTCTGGCTTTTTGTGACCTGTGATGAAGAACTGTTATAGAAATACACTCAATAACACAGAATATTCAAATAATGATTTCCTTTCCAGTCACAGTGCATTTATAGACAAAAAAGGTTTAGATGTTCTTTGATATAACCCTATTGAACTAATATTAATAAAGTAATTGCTCATTGTAGTAAAAGGATTAGAGAGAAAAGAGAAGAAACATATGGTTTATACTCAACCTGCTACTAAGCTGCCAGAATCGTATTATTCTACCAGCTATTGGACACATTTATAATAGATCATTGTTTTGGTCTTGGGACTTTAGTTGATGGAGCAACGCTTCTCCCTATAGACTTGAGCAAGAAGGGGCAGGAGTAAAGCAACAGTGCCACTGTCCAGAAAGCACCTCTTTTTTTTTGCCTCCAATTAATGCCCCAATTAAAGCCCTCACAAACGAACTTCTCATTACAGAACATCTCATTATGTTGCATTTCAGTTACTAGGCTTGTTTGAGATGAGCAAATTCTGCGCAGAACCGATCACCCGTGATCACCGCAAGATGCATGCCGGTTAGAAACGTGTCCGAGGGTGGGCCGCCTTGCTCTGATGTCATGCCGACGTGTGTCAAAAAAGTCTCGCGAGGGCAAGGCGGACGTGTCGGATTATGCAGTTGCTCTCCACCGACTGCGCTGACCAAAAGCACGATGGGAAACGAATTGATGACGACACAGCTTAATGCTTATTGGTTTAAACAACCGTGATGTATTGATCTCTTTTAAAATGTTTGATTTTAAAACTCTAATATCATGATTTCATGTGTATAAATTATGTGTGAATATTCCCAAACTCCCTGACAGTGCGATCTCTCTATGGGTTATGTGATTGTTGTCATTTATAAAAAAATATATATATAAAAACATGTCTATAATTAAAGTAAAAATGATTGATACACACATCTTTCGAATGGAAATAAATAACAAGTACTTTGCGTGTATTGTTCATTATGTTTATTTTCATATAAAAGCAACAGAACTTAAACTACATCCAGTTTATCAGCAACACAGCGCACAAGTGTGAATCCCGCGATATCTGCCTTTGATCTCGTAGGTGTCAGATCCATTACGAGAACAGAGAACTGTCCGTCTTGCCTGCACTTTTTTCACTCCTCCCCTCACTGCAGCCGCCTACTCTCGGTTACATTTCAGGCGAGGTGAGGTGTATCTCAAACAAGCCTACTGTTTTCATTATAATATAGGCCTAATTGCGTTTCATATAAGATTTCAATTAGCTACAACTGATTTTAAAACTAAATGCAAGGTCATGTCATGTTCTGTTTTGGTTCGTTTTCACTGTTCTGGCTGCCTGAGTTCTTGTCTTTGTTTGTTACTATGGTTTCAAATTAGTATTCACACCTGTTCCTTGTTTTGTTAATTATTATTCACTGTGTACGTAAGCCCTTATAGATTCTGGAGTGTGAATATGTCTGTTCATATGGATAACAAACATGATGCAGAAGCATTTCTAAAACATCTGTTATATTTAAAGCAAATGTAATGAAAAAACGGCTACGGTGTCGGTGCCTTACACATCACAGGACTTATCAATATAATGTCTAAATCGCAATAGTGTGGCAGCCACGCCAGGATCACCAACTAATGATGTTTTATTAACAAAATTCGGGAGGTGCACATGTTTAGATAATTAACCTAATTAACACAAGTGGAGCACATTCAGGTAATTAGCTCAATTAATGACAAGAGGTTTATATACAGCAGACTTACTTCTGTTTGTTTGACAGTTTATCAGCATTAGGCCCCGCCCTATGTTCTCAACATGTCTGAAATCGAGCTCTTGCCGTCCGATGAAAAATATTTCGTCCTCGAGGAATCTTTACCGCAATCCTCTGGCCTAAAGAGCAATTATCCTCCACCTAGCACCACCGCCAATCCCTCTGCGTTATCTCACGGGCGTCAGCCCAAACAAACCGGTTCCAGCACACCGAGGCCTACCCTCGCCACTAGGGATGCACCGATACCATTTTTTTAAAGTACTTTTTTTCTAGTACTCGCTGATACCGATACCGATGCCTATACATTTATTAATTTCTCTCTCTTTCTCTCTTTTTTTTTTTTTTTGGTGATGTTGCAGTTTTCCCAGTACAACAAGTGAGACTAATGAATGCAGGACAGCTTCTTTATTATTACTCTAATGAAAAAAAGTTATAATTTTTATGCGCTTGTCACAAACTTAAAGAGCAAAAAATTTCACATTGTCCAATAACCTTCAAAGGGCATAATTACCAACATATATATATAATTGTAGTTATATAAAAAGAAATTTACAAACGATACAACAAATACTATAGAGATACAAATTAAATAAACTTGTTTTTCAGATACAGTAGGTTTATTTACCATACATTTATTTAACTTATTTTGTTGTTTTATTCACATTAAGGACAAATATAAGCTATGGTCCCTTTAAGACCGAATCCATACTGACACATATCCTGTTTTCATCCAAATGTTTACGTCCACTTAAGCCATAACCGACTGTATTTACGTGAGATACTCCAAACGATGGACATTTTGACAACTATGTGCATTTGACCATTCAGGCGCGAGGAGAACTGATCTCGCGCTGTCTGAGAGACGCGCGCAAGAACGAGAGAGAGAGAGAGAGAGAGCGCGCGCGCTTCTGGTCTGTGTCATTCTGTCAGTTACGTCACGTGACGTATCGGTCTTTGGTATCGGGGGTATTTTTACGAGTACGAGTACAACAGGGCCGTTGTACTCGTATCTACTAGTATCGGTATCGGTACTCGTATCTACTAGTATCGGTATACTAGTATCGGTATCGGTGCATCCCTACTCGCCACCACGGGCAAAACATCCGCAATGTCTTTCCCGTCTTTCTCTACTCCGGCCCATTTAATCATTCCAGCCATAAAGAAGTGGACAATAAGGCCCCTCGAGCACCAAGCTTGCGTCTCAGACAATGCCGCCCTCTTCCCGTGAAAGAAGGCCACTGCAGCAGGCCCTCAGAAAGCCGTGCCGCAGATTCAGTTTCTGCCAGCTCCCGCTCTCCACCCCCACTGGCTCAAAACCGCAAGAGCACAGCTCAAATCCTGTTCATTTTCTGCCCCTGGTTGAATTTCGCTTCGCTTCAGTCTCTAAATCACGAGCACTGTTTATGCTATCTGGATACTCGATTTTGATCAGAGGAAATACACGTTTTTAATTGTTTTCATTCAAGTGATTTGCCATTCTAAACTAACGCACTGCTTCCTTGTATCTTAAACGCACGCGTACAAACAACAGCTTGCACACTAGCGCAGTCAGATCACACGCACATTCGCACACAGAATCATTAAGAAATTATTGACAGCGCTGTCCTGCGATTTATCAACAAAATTGATTAGAAACTGAAAGTTATATAGCGTATATGTGTTTCTGTTTTGAAGTAATTTAAACCCAGCTTCACTGTTGTTAAAGAGACACCGCACAGACTGGTTGGACAAATTCATACATGCATTCATTCTCACTAATGCATTCAAATAAATTCCACCCTATCTGTATCTGATTTAGAATGAACAGATATCTGTAAGTAATGTAAAGACTCAGATAACTGATGAAAATATACTGTTATGTTGAGGGTTCCTCCACAGTTTGGAAAAGTATGGAATTTTATTTTGAGTAATTGTTTAGTGGTCATTTATTGATTATTGAACTTGATTGAATAAATTGACGGCGCACATTTTTACTATCCAAACCTCTTTATCTTTTACCATAAGCAAGTCTCTTTTGAACATCACTAAATTAATGTGTGTGTGCCACTCAAACCAGCAACGGATAAAAGAACAAATGATCATCTAAATCAGACTACTTTGCTGTTTGATGATCATCCAAAATCAAACAATGATTACAGTATCAAATTGAAGTGTCAAGAGGTGAATAAACGCAGGTTATAACATGTTTTAGGCTTCTCATCACGTAAGCGCATGTTATCGCTTTGAGGAAAACTAGAGAAAATAAGAATATTTACAAAAACATTTAATGATCAATCTCTCAACCCCGCAGGGTTTCCAATGAGCTTGTCATTCCAATTGACCAGGATAAAACCATGGGTCCTGCCACATCCATTGAATTCTGGGTATTAACTTGGATACAGTTAATTTCCAGGCCTCACTGCACGAGGAAAAATCGATAGGATATTTCTGGTCGCATTCACCTTCCTAGATGTCACACTGGGTGGGAGTTTGGGACTGGCTGGGAGTTGGTCGGATCTTCTGTCATGCTGGTTATGTATAAATACGAGAACAAGACAAAGAAGATCAGATAACAGATTAGTTTAATCCACAAGATAATATCCAACACCGATTGGCAAGTACTTAACTTTAACATAAAGACAAGGTCCGACAAACACAGAACAGAACAGGGAGATTATATCAGGGAGCTAATGAGGGAGAATGTAATCAGGGAGAACAGAAACAGGTGTGGATGGTTAACTAATCATGATACACACAATGAGGGCAAATGAACAGAACAAGACATGACAGAACTAAATGTAAACATGACAAAAGTCCATGAGAGTGACAGTACATCCCCTCCACGGAAGGCGCAGCCTCACGCCGTACATGGACCAACTGTGGAGGGAGGGAGGGTGGGGGCTCAGGTGGAGGACGAGGAGCAGGTGAAGGTTAGGCAGAACGACAGGCAAACAACCCAACAGGAGGGACCAGGGCTGAGCAGATGGTGGGAGGAGCCAAGGAGACATAAGGAACTTGGAGCAGGAGGAGTAAGGTGGGACCCAGACTGCAGCCAGGCAGGCTGCCCATGGTGGAGCCGATCCGGCGGGACATGACGATGCTGACAGCTCTGGCAACTGAGGCGCAGATGGGGATCCAGAAGGCCGCGGTGGAGCCGGAGTGACAGAGGACTAAGGTGGAGCTGGAGGGAGTGAGGAAGCCAACGGAGCCAGAGGGACGAAGGGACGAGGCGATGCCAGAGGAGCGCAGTCCTGAGGCAAAGGCAGGCCGATGAACAACCAAGGCGGAGCCGGAGGGAGCCCGGAGGAGCTGGTGGACTGATGGGCCACAGTGGAGATGAGGGAGGTTGGAGCCAAGGAGGAGCTAGTGAACAGAGGGGCCGAGGTGGAGTCCTGGTCGCGGAGGCTGGAGGCAAAGACCGGGGATCCACTGACCATGATGTAGCTGTAGACTGGCAGACCCACAGCGAGCCCACATCACAGATGGTGGGCTGAGGGTGAGCTGAGGGGCTGGCAGGAAGCAGCGGAGATGAGGAAGATGAATGGGTGATGATGGGAGGAGGTGGGAGAGGGAGGCTGGGTGGGAGTTTGGGACTGGCTGGGAGTTCAGGGACCGTATGTGCTGCCCACACACACAAAAATGCCACACCCAGCACCGGGAGTGCCACAGACAGGGGAACAAACTCCATTCAAGTTCACCTGGTAGAAAGTGCAGAGGCAGTTGTCCAGGTAGTGTGTAAAATAGACAGTCTCTAAGAAGGTCCGCGTGTGCTCCTCCAATGTTTGTTCCCCCTGCTCCAAACACAGATGACGAACAGTGGGGATATCCATGATGGGGGAAAAACAAACAAAACCAAACCAAAAAAAATGGGAAAAATGCTGCCACACTTAACACTTATCTGGTCGGATCTTCTGTCACGCTGGTTATGTATAAATATGAGAACAAGACGAAGAAGATCAGATAACAGGTTAGTTTAATCCACAAGATAATATCCAACACCGATTGGCAAGTACACAACTTTAACATAAAGATGAGATCCGACAAACACAGAACAGAACAGGGAGATTATATAAGGGAGCTAATGAGGGAGAACATAATCAGGGAGAAAAGAAACAGGTGTGGATGGTTAACTAATCAGGATACACACAATGTCGCAGCAGCATCACCTCCTCGCTGCCGCAGGAGCTCAGATTCTCTGGCTAATTTTCTCCACTGCCGCAGCAGCATTTCCTACTCGCTCCCGCAGGAGCTAAGTTTCTCTGGCAAATTTTCTCCACTGCCGCAGCAGCGATGTCCTCGTCCAATGATGCAAGTGCCCTCCCGGTTGAGCGTCCATGTTTTCTCATTTCCCGTCCAGCGAGGCTTACCTGTCCGATGTCGTGAGTCTTGATCTCCCGTCGGATGCCGCGAGAGTGAGTCCACCTGGTCGAGCACATATGTTTTCTCTATGTTTTCACCACCCCATCTCCTCACATCTAGTTCTAACTATTCTTACCACAACTGGGGGGAGTACTCTGGGTTCGGGCCAAAGTTTCCGCGCTTGGAGCCCCCCCTAGGGACAGCACACCAAATATGCATAACTTTTACTCTACTTAATGTAAGTGTGAACTCGTGAATTTGACAACTATTTAACAAGTCCTATAAACACACTTCAAAGGGTTTTCCAAGGGGTGCCGTCCGTGCTGGGCGAGAACATCAAGCAGTCCCAGTTGGCACACTGCCAAAGCCACAGCCATCAGCCTGTGTGTTTCCTGAGAACGCTCAAAGGCAGAAAAATCTTGGCTCAAATTCAGCGGGAAAGTAAATTACAGGCTGTGAGTTTCCCCATGCAAAATGTGGGCCCATGTGACAATAAAGCCCACTCCACTTCCTAAGAAGGGGATTCTGGGTGGTTGATAAGCAGGAGTCTGTGATGATTAAACACACTCCCTGAATGATACATGATCAGCTTCACTCATTTTAGAGAGGAGAACCGTGATCACACATTCCATAAATGTACACAGAAATGATTTTCCAACTGTGTTTTACCATAGAAACTTTGTAACTGCTGTAAATTGACGTTACTCATGGACTTTCTTCATGCACAGCGCACGGATAAGAGTAATCAAGACTTTTCATTATCATTTAGTGTTTGCAGTCCTAAAATAGTGTATTGCCATTTGGTATGTTATTGTGTTGTTTACTGTGTGGGTTTATAGATTCACACTATTATATGGCATAATACTGTACCATGTATACTGTATTCTGGGTTTATGCATAGTGTTTTTTGTTTTTTTGTTTTTCTTTTGTTAAATAAACAAAGTCGAATATAATGATTTAGTTCCCTGAAACACATGCTTCCATTACAACTTCTAGGATCACTCTCTCTCTCTCTCTCTCTCTCTCTCTCTCTCTCTCAAAAAAAAAAAAAAGTCAATCCCTGGATATTTAATTCAGAAACTGTCTGTGGGTCACAGTCATCAGAGCTCAAACAAATGCCAGCTAATGATTCATTCAAGACATCAATATATTCTGGAGTGTGAATATGTTTGTTCATCAGGATAACAAATATGATGCCGAATAAATTCTAAATCTGAAATTTTTTATATGTTGTTTTCATACAAAGGAAGCAATCACAAAGCAGCTCTGCTAGGTTTCAACCCTGAGGTTTTAAACATATTTGGCCTATTTACAACACAGTTTCTGTTACAACATCAAACATACAAAATCAATCAACTCTGTTAAATTAGATATTTGTTGAATGATCACAGCTGATTAGGGTTAAATCTCTAATTTTAGTTTTGAATTTCTCCTACTACATTTCATTCTTTTTGTAGTGTTCACCTTGTTTCGTTTATACAGATCTTTTATTGATTGCATGACCTCGTCTGACTTTAGAGTGTATATGATGGGATTCAGCATAGGTGGTATTGTCTGCGTCAGGGAATTGTTAATGAACCGGATGTTCGGATGGATAGGTGTTGTAAAGGATGCAATATGATTGCATAAAATTGGGATATAACTGATTGCCACCAACATGAGATGTGAGGTGCAGGTTTTCATGGCTTTGATCCGTTCAGCACCATGAGCAATCTTAAGCAAAGCCAGAGCGATGCAGAAATATGAGATGAAGATCAGTATCAGCGGTGTGCAAATCAGGAGACCAAAATTAATTTTTACCATCATAATATTTATAGAATTATCATTACAAGCTAGTCTATAGATAATGCCATGGTCACAAAAATAACTATCAATCACATTCGATATACAAAAAGAGAGTCTATTCACCAAACCTGTAAGTACAGAAAACTGTGTCACAGAAAAAATCCACATTAAGCCTATGATCAGAAACATCGTTTTTCTTGTTACAATGGCATGATAATGTAGAGGAAAACAAATTGCAACCAGTCTGTCATAAGCCAAGACAAGTAGTGTCAAAGACTCCACGTTCATGAAATGATATACAAAAAATGAATTTTCCAAGCACGCTTCATATGAAATCTCATGGTGCTCAAATAAAAATGTGTCTATGACTTTTGGAATCAAAGCTGAGCTTACCAACAGATCAGTAAGGGCCAAATGGAAAACAGCCATGTATTTGGCAGTGTGAAGTCTACGGGCCAAATAAATGATATACATGATAAATGAATTCCCTAAAACAGTCACAACATACACCAAAGACAAGAACACATAGTAGTACTTTGCATGTGGAATATTAGAATTGATGAAAAATGTTGCAGGACGAACAAAGGTCACATTTGCAGAGGAGTTTGACTGCGTGGAGCTCATGATAGCTGTTGTCTGGCTTTTTGTGACCTGTGATGAAGAACTGTTATAGAAATACACTCAATAACACAGAATATTCAAATAATGATTTCATTTCCCATTCAGAGTGCATTTATAGACAAAAATGTTTAGATGTTGTTTGATATAACCCAGCTGAACTAATATTAATAAAGTAATTGCTCATTGTAGTAAAAGGATTAGAGAGAAAAGAGAAGACACATATGGTTTATACTCACCTTTCTACTAAGCTGCCAGATCTCATTATTCTACCAGCTATCGGATACATTTATAATAGATCATTGTCTTGATCTTATGACTTTAGTTGATGGAGCAACGCTTCTCCCTATAGACTCGAGCAAGAAGGGGCAGGAGTAAAGCAACAGTGCCACTGTCCAGTGCCACTGTTTTTCTTTTTTGCATCAAATTAATGCCCCCAATTAAAGCCCCCACAAACAAACTTCTCATAACAGAACATCTCATTATGTCACTTTTCAGCATTTTCATTATAATATAGGCCTAATTGCGTTTCATGTAAGATTTCAAGTAAGTACAACTGATTTTAAAACTAAATGCAAGGTCATGTCATGTTCTGTTTTGGTTTCATTTTCACTGTTCTGCGTTTGTGCGTTGTGCGTTTCCCATACAACGACGTAACTCACTGCTTCACTACCATGATACGATGCATCGTTGAACAAATCAATTAGCTAGTCACGACTTTTTCCCGAAACAGTATTGTCACAAACCTGTCGTTCAGCCACATTGGTTAATGATGTAACGCAGGTGGTGGAGTAATAACTTCTTTAAATGAATCCGTTGGAGATCAAATTCATGCTAGATTTTTTTGCTATAAATTACAGACATGGCATCTGAGGACTAATTCTCATTTTTCTCAGTTATTTTGCATTATTTACAGATTCAAAAATAGGCTCGTTCTTACGTAATACAGCATGTACGCACATGTGCACTCTTCAAAAACAGTGCTTAAAATTTCTTGACAAACTAAAATATGTAAATGACGTTTATATATATTAGAAATAAAAGATATACATTGTACTTAATGTCAGCTTGCTTATTTTGCTCAAGATAATGATTTATTAAGTCCACATGTCATAAAAACAAGAAGCTATGCTTCTAACCACAGCTCGAGAGCTGTCGTTCCAACCACACAAGTTTGCGATGCAGTTTGCGAATGTTCCTTTGAGCTATGGTTTCGGGAAATACCAAATCATTGAACTGTGTTAGTAATGATGGAACTTGCGATGTTAGTTGGCTAACGATGCTTTTGGGAAATGTACCCCTGGCTGCCTGTGTTCTCTTCTTTGTTTTGTTACTATGGTTTCTGATTATGGTTTCTGAAGGGGCAGAAGTAAAGCAACAGTGCCACTGTCCAGAAAGCTCCTCTTTTTTCTTTGCTTCCAATTAATGCCCCATTAAAGTCCCCACAAACGAACTTCTCATTACAGAATGTCTCATTACGTCATATTTCAGTTACTGTTCTCATTATAATATAGGCCTAATTGAATTTACCTCAGTTTCTGTCTGTTCCTTGTCTTGCATTGTTTGATGTCAGTGTGTTCTTGGTTGTTTCCTCCATGTTTTTCTACAGTTTGACGTTTTGCTTCTTGGATTAAAAGACCCTTGAGTATCTCCTTCGTCGTGCACTTTCCTTACAGCCACCAACCGTGATAATATTATAGTAATATTCTTTCATAACAAATTTTCTGTCCGTGGGGTGGTATGGTGCTGCCTTTCTGTGTATGCCATTGTGTTGTGGGCAGAACACTGCTATTTGGCATTATACTGTGGACTACGTGATGGGGTTTTGTAATTGCTTGTAGTTATTTACTGTATTACTTTTGATAAATAAACAAGGCCTAATATAATGATTTTTGTAAATAGAAGCGCATACCAACATTACATGGTCTGGGATCTCAAGAAAAAAAAATTAATAAGCTGTCAGTATTTAATTTACAAACTGTCTGAAGGTCACAATTAGCAGAACTCTAACAAATGCCAGCAAATGACATATTCAAGACTGTTCATTCAAACAATATTCTCAGGAGGGTGAAGATTTCTGTTCATAAGGATAACAAACATTATACAGAATATTTTTTTAAAACATTTGTTATATGGAAAGCAAATGTTTGTTGTTGTTGTTGTTGTTGTTGTTGTTTTGTTTTTTGTTTTTTCATTTACCATATTGTTACTTAAAGTCACTGCATAAAAAATGTGAATATTTTTAAAGCTATTTTTAGACTGAAATTATTTTTACATTGTTTTGAATAAAGGAAGCAATCACAAAGCAACTTTCTTCAGCCCAGAGGCTTTAAACAGCCTGTTTATGACCCAATGTGTTACTTACAACATCTACATACAGAATCAATCAACTCTGTTAAATTAGATATTTATTAAATGATCACAGTTGATGAAACCAGTCAAATATTTGTAATCAATGTACAAGTAAATCTTTCTTTCAGGCAGGTAATGAAAGTCAGCTAACACACAATATTACAATATTGTGTTTCTTATTCACACACTGATCAGATCCTGTAGTTATTTTTAATTTAGCCTACTGCATTTAATTTCTCTTTTTGTAGTAGTGTTCACTGTGCTTCGTTTGTACAGTTCTTTTATGGATTGCATGACCTCCTCTGTCTTTAGAGTGTATATGATGGGATTCAGCATAGGTGGTATCGCCTGTGTCAGGGAATTGTTAATTATTTGAACATTTGGATGCAAAGGTGTTGTTACAGCTGCAATGATATTGCTAAAAACAGGGAGATAAAACATTGCCACCAACATGAGATGTGAGGTGCAGGTTTTTATAGCTTTGATCCGTTCAGCACCTTGAGCAATCTTAAGCAGAGCCAAAGAAATGCAGAAATATGAGATGACAATCAGTATCAGCGGTGTGCAAATCAGCAGGCCATAAGAAATTTTACCCATCAAAATATTTATCGTATTATCGTTACAAGCTAGTCTACAGATTGGGGCATAGTCACAAAAATAACTATTAAGTACATTAGACCTACAAAAAGAGATTCTATTCACTAAACCTACAAGAACAGAAAAAAATGTTACAGACACAATCCACATCACGCCTATGATCAGAAACATGGCTGTTTTGGTTACAATGGCATGATATTGTAGAGGAAAACAAATAGCAACCAGTCTGTCATAAGCCAAAGCAAGAAGTGTCAAAGACTGCAGATTCATGAAATGATACACAAAAAACATATTTGTTAAGCACGACTCATATGAAATCTCCTGATGATCAAATAAAAACATTTCTATGATATTTGGAATTAAAGCCGAGCTTCCACACAGATCAGAAAGGGCCAGATGGAAAACAGCAATGTATTTGGCTGTGTGAAGTCTGCGGGCCAAATAAATGATACACATGATAAATGAATTCCCTAAAACAGTCACAACATACACCAAAGACAAGAACACATAGTAATATTTTGCATGTGGGACATCAGAAAAGTCACTAATGAAAAATGTTGCAGGACGAACAAAGGTCACATTTGCAGTGGAGTCTGATTGCATGGAGCTCATGATAGCTGCTGTCTGACTTGTTGTGACCTGTAAAGAAGAACTGTTATGGAAATGCACAGAGAATATTCAAATAATGATTTAATTCCCAGTCACAGTACATTAATGAATAAACAGTCTTAAATGTTCTTTGACAATAATATTAAAATAATAATAAAACTGTTTTGTCTTTGTAGTAAATTCATTAGATAGAAACAGAGAAAGCACGTGGTTTATACTCTACCTTCTCTAAAGCTGCTAGAATGACAATATTCTACGAGTAATCAGACACATTTATATTAAATCAGTCTCTCTTGGGACTTTCATGGATCATCCCTTCTCCCTATAGACTTGAAGAAGAGAGGGTAAATCTATGAAAATACAGCAAAATCTTTGGATTTTCTGGCAATAGTTTCCAGAAAATGTCTATTAAAAAACAGAAAAGTACTTTCGAAACATAGATAATCTGTTAAAAAAAAAAAAATATATATATATATATATATATATATATAATACATATATATAAAAAATAAAAAAATTAAAAATCACTGTAAATTGCCTCAGACCATTTAACTTCAAAAATGATTTATACTGTGTTAGTAATGTGAGTATATTATTACTGTGAACTTATTTCATTTGAGTCTACTAAACAGAATATTTGTTAATTTAAATTAAACACTGTTCAAATAAACACTTTGTGCACCTAAAACTCAGCTAAATAAAGTGAAATAATTAAACCTATATACATCAACTTAACTCAAATCTTTTGGAGTTAACCATTAGCTGGCAATAGCACACATGCATGAGCTAATGTAACTATAGACATCACTGCATTGGCAACTACACAGTTACCATCTTTAAATAAAGCGACATGCAGCATAACATCAATAGGTTTGAGTTTGTTCTTAATGACCTAAACACAGGCTCTACTCTTCATCACAATGGTGACCCCCAAACCACAGACAACAAAAACCCTTTAAATCCCAACATAACAGAACATTAAACACCAACAGATCTCCCTCATATTCAATAAAAAACACTACATTTCAACATTTATTCTCTATTGTACCTAATGCGTAACCTGACACATTCCCTTTCAAATGGGAACTCACACTGCATCCCCTACAGGGCACTATGAGGAACAAATACCTATGTTGCGACGCTGAGGGAATGAGTGCCTTATTGGCGGACAAAGTCAAAGGAGTTCCTATCCCTAAAATACATACCAGCATCATGACTACTTCCCTATAGCCAGAGCCCAAAAAATCCCTTACAAACAAGCTCAAGAGCTTGGTATTCCAACAAACACCTTTAAGGGAAAACTGTCATAGACCGGAGCTTCTAAACAGTGAGAGGCCTCAACAGGATGACTCTGAACGAGAGGAGGCTTAACTATGATCTCTATTCTGGCTAGCATCCAAGGAGTCTCACAGAGAACCTAATCACTTGGAACTTCTGTTCAGACAGAGCGCTGAACAGCAGAGGCCTCAAGTAAGAGGCCTAGCAATGTTCTAATCTAAAGGCAGCAGCCAAAAAAGCTCAGTAAGAGCTAGCAACCTGGACTACTACTTATTTTGGCTCTAAGGACAGAGGCTTCAGCAAACTGACTCAAGTGGGAGGAAGCCTAACCACGTCCTAATAAAGAACAGCTATTAAGGAGGATCCAGAGAGCCTAACAACCTGGTCCAACTGGCCCACGAAGTTCTGCAGAGCAGAGGCCTCAGTACAATGACTCTCATAAGGAGAGGAGGCCTAATAACACTCCACACTAAGGTCAGTAGCCAAAGAAACTCACAGAGAGCATACAACCTGGCATACTACCGTACTGCCTAGCCAAGTTCTAAGAACGGAGGCCTCAGCATGACAACTCGCTAAAGTGGGAGGAGGGCTAACTACATTCCACACTCAGGACAGATTCCAAGGAAGCTCACAGAGAAACTACAATTAGGAATTGCTATCCCAGCGGAGCTCTGGGGAACGGAGGTCTCAGCAGGATAACTCTCTATAGTGAGAGGAGACCTAGCAATGCTCAGGTTTAAGTTCAGTATCCAAGGAGGCTCACAGAAAGCCTAGCAACTTACCTAGTGGCCGAGCTCGGAAGAAGGAGGCCTTGGCATAACAATGAGAGAGAGAAAGAGAGAGAGAGAGAGAGAGGGGAGGCCTAGCTACATTCAATGCCTGTCAAGGAGGCTTCAAAGAGGGCCTAGCATCTTGACACTATCAAGCAGGTGGAGCTCAGGGGAGCGGACAAAAAATAGTAAAAAAACAAAACAAAAAAAAAACACTTCCAACCCAGGGGCAACAGAAGAGGCTCAGACAAAGAACCTACAACTCAGTGCTACTGCATAATTTGGCTCAGAGAAAGGAGGCCTCAGTATGATGACTCTCTAAATCGAGAGAAGGCCTAACTATGTTTTATGCTCAGGGCAGATTCCAAGGAGGCTCAAAGAGAGCCTAACGACTCAGAACTGCTATTCAGGCAGAGCTCTGGGAAGCAGACGCCTTAATGTACAATTCTCTTACAAAAGAGAAGGCCTAGAAGCAGCAGTCAAAGAGGCTCAAGGGAGCCTAAAAACTCAGTACTACTACCCCGTCAAGCTCTAGGACAGGGCCTCAACATGATACTTCTCCAGATTCAGAAGAGTCCTGCCACATCCTACGCTAGCGATAGCCATCAAGGAGGTGCGCAAGCGAAACTGGTGCATCATGGAGAACATTTTTATTTGTCCCAGATGTCGGCCAGGTTTGTCTCTACAGCCCCCATGAATCAACCAATTGCAGCGGCAGTCTGTTTTGTGGCATGGAAAACCAAACCTGTAGTATGGTGCAGCTTCTCCACATCAGCATAGTTTGCTTGTGTATGATGGATGTGGGCTGAATATGGCCTTCCCGAAGATTTCTCCATCTCAGCGTGAAGATCTCGGAAAAGGGGAAGACATGTTTGAGCATGTATGAGCTGTCGGCTATGTTTTGATAAAAAGCATTCAAGTAACTGCACGTGAACTCATGCTTCCACGGCAGATCACATCTTTCCGTGGCACGGGTCATAACTTCTAGCAGCTCGTCATATGTGGGGCAGGTGGGTTAAGAGCGCTCAGAAACATTCTCTGTCTTATCAGCCTTGTCCTGCTCATCTTGGCTTGAAGCCTGAAGCACACTCGCTGCCGGATCAGATGATGTGAGCGATAACAAATCATCATTATTCAGATATTCACACCTTTTTCAAACTCATCGGCGACCTCCACCTATGAACCCCATGATTTCAGTCTCCTACTCACCTCAGCTGCAGCAGGTCCTGAACTGTGAGGCACAGATGGTTATCCCAATTCCCTTGAGAAAAAGGACAAACAAGAGCAAAGTTTCTTCAAGGATCCCAGATAGCAACTTTGTGCCGGCCCAGATCCGGCCTACAACTGCCACGTGTGGTATGACGAGCGGACCACAACTGTTTGCCAGATCTGAGCCACAAGTAGGCCATAGCAATGCCACATGTCAGCTAAGAGCAAAGAAAAAAACCAGAACTGGACCTTATCTGAGCCACAAAATCTTTATATATTATTTATAGAATCAACTTAGCATTAACAAGCCTGTCAACAAGCAGAATCACTGAAGGAAAGAAAAGAACAGAAAAAAGAGACCAACAGAAACACAAGAGCTACAACTGACTTCAGCCACAGTCTTAGATGACATCAACTAAAGATAAAGGAAGACATTAAATCTGAATGTAATAATTGTGTTGTGCCATTAATACATTTGAAATACATTTCAAATCCTGTTTTACAGCAACATGATCAGACTGTATTGCACAATTCAACTAAAAGACTGAATATAAAAATAAAAAAAAAAGCAGAAAACAGTAAGCTACACTGACAAACACAGATATGAGCAATCAGCGTATGAATCTCAACAGTGGTGACAACAAAGTAGTCAGACAATCATATCAACTCTGAACATCACAAAAAGCTACTAAAAGACAGAACCAAAACCACAACAAAAAATAAAAGCAAATTGTTAGAATTAAAGAAAATAAGACAATTCAGCTGCATAATTTATTCATGTTGTGATGCATGCTGGGAGTTTTGTACTATTGTTCCCAGCATGCATTGCGGCATGACACTTTTGATTGTCACCCTTGTTGAGATTCATGTGCTGATTCTTGATGTCTTTGTGTGTCATTTAAACAAAATAGTTTGTGTGTTTTTTGTTTGTTTGTTTTAAATAAACTGATTCCATTATAGGATTTCAGTAACAGTTGGTTTTGTTCGGTCATGAGATCTTAATCGGTTTCATTTTGTTATGAGATTTCAGTGATGGTCAGTTTTTTTTGTTTGTTTTTTTTTAGATCTCAATACCTGTCAGTTTTGTTTTGTTGCGAGATTTCAATGATGGTCGTTTTTGTGCCTTTGCGAGATCTTAATGATAGTCAGGTTTGTTCGTTTACGAGATTTCAATGATTGTTGGTTTTCAATGACAGCTGGTCAGCTGCAAAATTTCAAAGACAGTTTTGTTTCGTTACGAGATCTCAATGACGATCAGCTTTGTTCTATTATGAGATTTCAATGACGGTCTGTTTCATTTCATTACAAGATTTCAGTGACAGTCGTTTTTTTTTCCCATTACGAGATTTCAAAGATGGTCAATTTTGTTTTGTTACGAGAGTTCAGTGATGGTTGGTTTTATTTCTTTACGAGATCTCAATGATGGCAAGGTTTGTTCTTTTGTCCCTTTACGAGATTTCAATGACGCTTGGTTTCATTTTGTTACGAGATTTCAGTGACGGTTTGTATTGTTTCTTTGTGAGATTTTTAAAGATGGTCTGTTTTGTTCCATTCTAAGATTTCAATGACAATCGATTTTGTTCCTTTACAAGATTTAAATAATAGCCATTTTTTTCCATTACGAGATTTCAATGCCACTTGGTTTTGTTTCCTAACGAGATTTTAATGACGGTCGGCTTTGTTTCTTAATGAGATTTTAATGACAGTTGGTTTTATTCCATTACAAGATTTCAATGATGGTTGGTTTTGTTCGGTTACAAGATCTCAATGGCAGTCGGTTTTCAGTGTCAGTCGGTTTTGTTCTGTTATGAGATTTCAAAGACAGTCTGTTTTGTTTTGTTTTACGAGATTTCAATGATGGTCGGTTTTGTTCCGTTACGAGATTTCATTGACGATCGGTTATATTCAGTTATGAGATTTCAATGACGTCTGTTTTATTCGGTTATGAGATTTCAGTGACGGACGGTTTTCTTCGGTTACGAGATCTCAATGACGGTCAGTTTTGTTTCTTTTACGAGATTTTAATGACAGTTTTAATGACAGTCGGTTGTCATTGTCAGTCAGTTTTGATCAGTTATGAAATCTTAACACGGTATGTTTTGTTCTTTTACAAGATTTTAAATGACGGTCGGTTTTGTTCCATTCTAAAATTCAATGACAGTCTATTTTGTTCCTTTATGAGATTTCAATAACGGCCATTTTTTTCCATTACAAGATTTCAATGCCACCCGGTTTTGTTCCCTAACAAAATTTTAATGACAGTCGGCTTTGTTCCTTAACAAGATTTTATTAACAGTTGGTTTTGTTCTGTTACGAGATCTCAATGATGGTCGGTTTTGTTCAATTTCGAGATCTCAATGATGGTTGGTTTTGTTCAGTTGTGAGATCTCAAAGACTCTGTTTTGCTCCATTAAAACATCTCAATGATGGCTGGTTTTATTTCGTTATGAGATTTCAGTGACAGTTGAGTTTGAAACAATTCAAACTGTTGGTTTTGTTTTGTGACAAGATTTCAATGACAGTCGGTTTTGTTCGGTTATGAGATTTAAATGACGGTCATTTTTTTTTTTCTTTGTTCTTTTATGAGATTTCAAAGACGGTCGGTTTTGTTTTGTTACGAGATTTCAATGACTGTCAGTTTTGTTTAAATTATGAGATCTCAATGACTGTCAGTTTTGTTTAAATTACGAGATCTCAAAGATGGTCAGTTTTGTTCAGTTACGATATCTCAATGATAGTCGGTTTCGTTACGAGATTTCAGTGATGGTCGGATTTGTTTCTTTGCGAGATTTCAAAGATGGTCGGTTTTGTTCCATTACAAGATTTAAATGACAGTCAGTTTTCATTGTCAGTTACGAAATCTCAATACAATATGATTTGTTCTTTTACGAGATTTTAATGACCGTTTTGTTCAATTACGAGATTTCAATGATGGTCGGTTTTGCTGGGTATTTGATCTCAATGACGGTAGGTTTTCAGTGTCAGTTGGTTTTGTTCTGTTATGAGATTTCAATGACGTCTGTTTTATTCAGTTATGAGATTTCAGTGACAGCAGGTTTTGTTCAGTTAAGAGATCTCAATGACAGTCAGTTTTGTTCAGTTACGAGATTTCAATGACTGTTAATTTTCAATGACAGTCAGTTTTGTTCCTTTATGAGATTGATTAATGACGGTTGGTTTTGTTCCTTTACGAGATTTCAATGACAGTTAGTTTTCAGTGTTGGTTTCATTTGGTTACAAGATTTCAATGAAAGTTTTTCTTTTTCTGTTAAAAGATTTCAAGGACGATCAGCTTTGCTCCGTTATGAGATTTAAATGAAGGTCGGTTTTGTTCCTTTATGAGATTTCAATGACGGTCGGCTTTGTTTCGTTACAAGATCTCAATGGTTGACGGTTTTGTTTTGTTACGAGATTTTTTTTTCTTTCTTTTCTGAAAGCAAAATTAATAATTTTATTCAGTAAGGATGTGTTAAACTGATAACAAGTGATAGTAAAAGCTTATATTGTTAGAAAAGATTTCTATTTTGAATAAATTTTGTTCTTTTTAATGTTTTATTTATCAATGAATCCTGAAAAAAGTATCCAAGTTTACAAAAAATGTTAAGCAGCACAACTGTTTTCAACACTTTTAATAAATCAGCATATTAGAATGATTTTTGAAGGATCATATGATACTAAAGACTGGAGTAATGGCTGATTAAAATTCAGCTTTGCATCACAGAAATAAATAATATTTTAAAGTATATTATAATAGAAAACCATTATTTTAAATTGAAATAATATTTCACAATATTACTGTTTTTCTGTATTTTTGATCAAATAAATGCAGGCTTTATGAGCATATGAGACTTCTTTCAAAATCATTAAAAATAGCAATGAAAAAAATAGAGTGCTTCCATGTAAGTTGTAAGAACTAAATATATACTGATATAGTATATATAAGTACTATATCATTTGTGATGTGAAACTAACTAAAAAACTATCTACCTGCATGGTATGTGATGTAATGTAGGGATTATTTTTGCCCCAGGGTTACACCCCTTATTTTCTGGGGTTTATTTTAACCCTTTATACAGTACAGCTTATTGTGACTGTACTGGGGCATTAGGACCCACTCAGGCCACAGGTTGATCAGACCCACTGGCCTCTCCATCACCTCTTCCCGCAGCTACCCAGTCTCCCAGGAGTTCTCCCATCCAGATGTAGACCGGGCTCAACCCTGCTTAGCTTCAGTGGGTGTGCAGGTGAAAGCTTCAGGTTGACCACTGCAGGGCTTCTCAAGCATCTTTCCAACCACAGACCCTCTGACGTAGCAAAAATATATGGGAATATACTGCAAAATATAATGTGACATATTACATAATACATTTCCATATATAGGAAACTAGTGCTTATATCTTTCAATGTACTGCAATATATACATTGACCCTGTATGGCTATATATTGATACAATATTTAGACATGAAGACAAAACAGCATTATATGTAAAATTCTTAAAGTTTTATCCTTTATTGTGCATATATATTGCACATACGTGTTCCATATAAATGAGAATGTACACACATTCACGGAATGAGTTACAGCAGATTTCTAGTTCCCAGCATGCTTTGCTTCTGACTGTTAAAGGAAGGGTCAATGTTAAAATTAAGTGTTATTTCATGTGTTTTGCTCAATATTAATATAGGGGAAGATATGTTAGTGTTTAATGTTCTATTATTTTGGAATTTAAAATGGTTTCTGGTATGTCTGAGTTTTTGGGGTTACCATTGTGCTGAAGAGTAGAGCCTGTGTTGTGTATGTAAAGACATTAAAAATTATTATTGGCTTTTTTCCTCAAACTCAATTCCTGTTTTGTTCCAACCCTAATCAAACACACCTGATCCAGTTAATCAAGGTCTTCAGGATTAATAGAAACTTCCAAGCAGATGTGAGGTGGAGCTAAACACTGCAGGGCTGTGGCCCTCCAGGAACTGACTTTGAGACTACTGGCTTATGTTCAATGAATTTATAAATATGCATTACCAAATCTTTTCATATGAATTAAATCTTTCAAGATTTTAGCAGAGGAGGATTAAACAACTCCATAAACAGCATTACCAGCTTCACTTTTGACTAAACAGATTGACTTCATTTCAGTCACCAATATGGCCAGTGGCCAGTATTTGCTTTAGTTGTGCAGTTTGACTTGAGTTGTTAACATTGCTGTCTGCTATATAGGGGCTCAGAGAGGATATTCTACTCGAGCTCCGATTGCCCCCCTATAACAGGCAAAACTGTACAAAAAGGATGAGAAGGAGAGGAGGAGGGATGCTGAAAGAACTAACAACGGGAAGAGGTAAGATGCTGGTTTTTATACATTGGTATTAATTGGAAGATTAGTAGATTCCTCCCGAAATTACGTTTAATAACTTCACTAACCTGTACTGCCATGGATTTCACCGTTTTTATTTATTGATTGATTGATTTTTTCTATTCATTTTTTGGTGTTTATTCCAACCAGAATTCAACATCTGCCTAACATTGGACCTTGACATCAAACAAACAATGGATTAAGATGTCAACCTGATTTTCATTTTCCACCAAAATCCAATGTCTGATCGATGTTGGAGTACATCCTGTGCCTGCTGGGTAAAGGTGGAGATGGAGTGATGCTGGAAGAATATTCTCACTGGAGTGACATAAGTGACATCAAACATGACTTGAGAAGAAAAACAAATGGAGGACAATCGACGTTGTCAGCAGGCTCTCCTGCCACACATTCTGCTTTAGAGTGAAAAAACAAAATAGAAAAAAAGGAACATGGGTGATCTGTCTCAATACTCCACTTTTGAGGCATGTTTGTGGCTGCCAAATTTAAGCTAAAGAATCGGGGACACTGCGTCTCAACTGGGAGCAGTTAAATAATAGTAATGACACCACACAATAGAGGATTTTTCGGACAAAAAAAATAGTTTACGATAAGCCTCAAATCGGGCCACGCCCCCTGATCATTCAGGGGTGCAAATCGGCTTAAAATCTTCGTGTGTGTGTGGAAGGCCTTAAAAAATTAAAATAAAAAAAAAATGTTTTTAAGATGACACACAAAGACATCAAAAATCAGCACATGAATTTTAACTATGGTGACAATCAAAAGTGTCATGCCGCAATGCATGCTGGGATCAATAATACAAAACTCCCAGCATGCATCACAGCATGAATAAATTATGCAGTTGAAGTGTCCTATTATTTTCTTTAATTCTAACTATTTGCTTTTATTTTTTGCTGTAGTTTTTGTTCTGTCTTTTAGTAGCTTTTTGGGATGTCCAGAGTTGATCTGATTGTCTGAATATTTTGTTGTCACCGTTGTTGAGATTTGTAAGCTGATTGCTCATATCTGTGTTTGTCAGTGTAGTTTATTGCTTTCTGCTCATGGGTTTATCTTTAGTTTTCTAACTGATTTCAACCATACAGTGTGATCTCATATTGCAATAAAACAGAGTTTGCAATTTAAATGTATTAATGGTACAACACAGCTATTACATTCTAATGAAATCAGTGATCCAGGCTATTTTATGATGGTTATAAAACCATCATCTGATCTCATTTCCGCTTTCTTTACTACTGCAAATGTGACTGACAAACACACTGTCACAGTAGCCAGAGAAAACAAGCACATTATAAGAGTTAAGAGCCCAACTAATGGAAACAGCAATCACCATTATGGTGACTTCAAATGAAACAAAAGAGTGTTAAACTTCTGTTAATAAGAACTTCTGTAGATGAATGACAGAAATAAAGTCAATCTGGTTAGTAATATGTGAAGCTGTAATGCTATTTGTGGAGTTGTTTAATCATCCTCAGCTGAGATCTGGAGAGATTTAATGTCTTCTTTTATCTTCAGTTGATTTCATCTAAGGCTGTGGCTGAAGTCAGTTGTAGCTCTTGTGTTTCTGTTGGTCTCTTTTTTCTGTTCTCTCCTTTCCTTCAGTGACTCTGCTTGTTAATGCTAAGATGATTCTATGAGTAATATAGAAAGATTTTGTGGCTCAGATAAGGTCCAGTTCTGATTTATTTCTTTGCTCTTGGCCGACATGTGGCATTGCTATGGCCTGCTTGTGGCTCAGATCTGGCAGCGTAAAGAGTTTTTAGAACTTAAAAAAAAAATTGAGACAATCAGTTAAATCAAAGTTTTTAAGTTAACAAACTCCAAGACTAATGCCGGGAAGACACTACACAATTTTAAAAGTCATCGGATCACTGTTCTTCTCACACTACATGTTGCTGTTGTGAGTACATTACAGACGGAGTTAATCTCTTTACTTCATCCACAATGTTTTTATTTTTTATGGGACCCAATGAATATAAATATACAATATAATAATAGTTGTTATTATTATAACAATATTATTTTTAGTTTATTAAAGTATAAAAATAATAAACGCATAAAGAAATATATAATAATACTATTGTACTGCAATATAAAAATGAACTATTTAATAATAATAATAATTGTATTTTACAGAAAAACAGTGAAATTACAATACTAATATTGATGGAGGAGCACTGTTGCATATTTAATGCACATATATTCTACAATGAGAGCCACCCACACAAATCAACAAAACATCCCCCTTTGTTTAAACTCACAAGAAAAAAAAAAAAAATGAGATGAATAAATAATTGAAATTACACACTTCACCTTTAATATGGGATTTTGTTTTTAAATGTTACAAATGTTTCAGTACTGCTTAGATTGATTCAAAGCTTAGAACTCTTTATTGAAAAAAATTCTAAAATGCCTATAGAAATGATGAATGGCAATTTTGTGCTTCAAAATAAAAGACTGACTTAAATCGCATTTATTGTATGAAGAACTGTTTTAAAAATGAACTTCACAACAGAGAATATAAAATTAATGGTATATTTAAATTGGGAGAAAAGGTTTACTTCCAAGGTAAAAATGTGATTCGTCTTTTAAGAAGTCTTTTCACAGACACCATGAACTCCTCTGTCATGAATGTGTAGATTATAGGGTTAAGCATTGGAGGAAGCACAGTGGTCAGAGAGAGATTGATGATCCTTGTGTTAGTGTTAATAATGGATGAAAGAGCATATGTAAAAGTGATGGGAACATAAAATATAGCCACTAATATTAAATGAGCAGTACATGTCTTTGTGGCTCTTTGACGGTCTTGTGGGGTTGTGATTCTAAACAATGTTACAGCTATGCATGTATATGAAAAGATAATAAAAAATACTGGGAAACCAAGGATAATTGCCGGGAACAAACTGGCAATCACAGAACTTGGGAAATTATTGTTACATGCAGAACGATATATAGGTCCATGATCACAGTAGAAACTGTTAACGGTGACAATAACTTTGCAGAAAGAAAGTCTGCTCATGAAAATTGCTCCAGTTATTGTTAGCAACAGTGCCAGTGTCCATGAAGAACTAATTATAACAAGCATTGATCTATGGGTCACAATCATATGATACCTCAGTGGTAAACAAATAGCTACTAATCTGTCATACGAGAGAACAGCGAGAGTCAGTGACTGCACTGCAAAAAATAAAATATTGGAGAACATATTGGACATGCATAATCCATAAGGGATCAGCTGATTCCCAAACAAAAATGTGTCCAGTAGCTGAGGGATTACAGCAGTACTCTCACAAATGTCTGTCAGTGATAAGTTAAAGACAGACATATATTTAGGAGTGTGAAGATTTCGGTCCATAATTATAACAAACATGAGGCAGGAGTTTCCAAGCAAAGAAATTATGTAAACAAAAAACAGAAATATATAATAGTATCTCATGTGAGGTATACCAGAAAAACCACTGATGTAGAAATAAGATGGTGTAGAAATATTCCTGTTTTCAGAGAAATCTTGATTCATGGTCAGTTCAATCACTGATCTTGTGTTCATCCTGTCAGGGCAGAAATAAGTGTGTTTAGTCATTGCGATAAGAAATCATTTGAAATGGCATGGCATTTCTGTACAACATATATTTTAAGGCAAGCAACATAGTGACAGACAGAAAATGTTCTAATGATTTTCATTAAAAGCAATCATGATCATTAAGGTTAATACACATCTTTGAAAACTTGAACTCACAGAAAGGTGAAGAGGACCTCTGCTGTATACAGGCACACAGCACTGTAAAAAAGACTTTCCCCGACCTGTTACATACTGAACTATATACCCTTCAGTCGATCAGTTGTACTACAAATGCCAGGCCTCGATGGACTTGTCAGCCGACCAATCACAGCACAGAACTGGCACTGCCACTGATACTAATCCATAGAGAAGAGAAAGTTTTATACTGCTAATCATTTGGTGCTCCATAATGTTTAAGGTTACATTTTTTAAAATTCTTTAGAATTTAAGAGAACATGAGGTGATGTCGGACACTACTTGATGATATAGGGCCCTAATAATAAGCCTTCATTCGTCCTTACTGCAAATAGGTAATACTGATACATGCAATGACTATCCATTATGACAGGCATTTTTATCTTTATGTACGTAATAATAATAATTTACATTATAATCCTTTTATTTTTAATATTTGGCATGCTGCTGCATGTCCATGTGTGTAACAAGCAGAGTATACGCGCGTTGTACACCCGCCTATAGGCGCATATTACTAACAAGCCCTTTAAATAACAAAAAATAAATAAATAAATAAATAAAATACAACTGAAAATGACTGCGCCATTGACTTTAGACCAGGTTTTTGCTGGTCGATAGCGCAGTTGTTTTCAGTTGTAGTATTTTATTTATTTTTTATTTTTTGTTTTCAGTTGCCTCAAAATAGCGACAAGGCAACAATGCGCCTGAATGCGCCATGGGTGAATGGATGGGTGTGAATACATTTGCTATTTAAACAACGTGGGCGCTGGACGTGAAAATGATAACCGTGTCGAGCTGAAACTAACAAAAAACACTTGCGTCGTTCCTGGTGTCGCATTGCACCCGGTGTGTAATGTAGAAAATGTGATCAGGTGAAGTTGGCTAACTAATGATGATGAAATACAGTAATCATCATGTAGTGGTCAAATTCATTGATTTTATCCAAAATCTAATCATTTACATAACTTATTAATCTTATATTATTGTGTATTATAGTCTCAGAATTTTTTACACAAAAAATGCCATCATTTAGCACAGGTTTAACCATGTTCTCATTCAGAAAACACATAATATAATTAACTCAAATAGCACACATTTATCCATGTGTAAACATCGAGTAGCAAAACTGATGACACACCAATCAGAATCTCAGGATAATATAAATAGGTGACTGGGTCAAAGGACATTGAAGTACAAATCACTATAGTTGACCGTGTTCTTGTGTAGACCATGAGGGCAGTTGGTCTACAGGCTCATCTACAGGGTTTTTATACTACTTACACATACAGTATAATTACAGTACACAGTAGCAGCAGTTTAGATGAGAGAAATTTCACCATTCTATGTACAGTAAATACTGGAGCACATGTTGTTCGCCCTCAAACGCATAATTGTCAAATTGATTTGTAGCCATAAGTACTTCTTATGTTTCATATTTTTGAAGAACTGAGGGGAGGGAGAGAAAGTCTTTTGTCAGAAGACTAAGAAACTAGTATGGCAAATATGGTCATTACCAGTACTGTAATGCAATTTGGTCGAGGATGTTGAATTGGTTTATTTTTTTTTTTTTTTTTACTGTTCTGTGATTTATGTTCAATTCTTTAGTATTTCAACTTTTCTCTTCTAGTGCTTTTCATCTACTGAAAGATCTCTTTACAGTGTAATGAAGATAAACTTTTCTAAAAGCTTACTGTTGAATTTCACTGTATCTGCTATATATAACATATATCTGCTCTATTTATGTTGTATAACTGTGTTAGACATTGATCTGTAAAATGATACCTGATTGCCAAAAGGAGGTTTTTGTAAAAGTGTTTTGAATTGATCTCACTAGTGTGTAAGACTATATTGTAGTGTGTGTGTTTTTTAAGGGCTTGTGTGTTTGTTTGTTTTTTTTTTTTTTGAGGGCATGAGTTTGGTTTTTCAGCAAGATTGAATGGTTTTGAGTGGAGAGCTTCATTTTGACCTGAAAATAGGAAGTTTGGGGAATTTGGTTAGAAGTTATGGATTTGTGTTTAGAGTTTTGAGAAAAGGAGGCACAATTTCAAGAAGTGTGTTTAAGCAATTGATGATGATAATTACGTTGGCTCACCATGCTTCAACAAACATGTTTTATAAACACATAGTTATTACTATATATATTAATAAGTCAAGAGCCCAATTAACAAAAACACTAAAAAACCATAATGCTGACTTCAAACTAAACCATTATTGTCAATAAGACATCTAAACCTCTGTTAATTCTCAATAAAAACCTTTGTGCATGTATGAAAGAAATAAAGTCAAACTGGTTTGTAATAAGTGAAACTGTTGTTTTGTAGTTGTGTAATCATCCTCTGCTGAGATCTAGAGAGATCTGTTAGTGTTTAATGTTCTATTATGATGGGATTTAAAGTGTTGTATTGTCTGAGTTTTGTGAGGTTACCATTGTGCTGAAGAGTAGTGCCTGTGCTTCAGTTGAGGATGGACCAGAAAACATTGATGTTGTGCTTCAGGTTGTTTTGTTTGAAAAGCATTAACTGTGTAGTTATCAATGCAGTGATGCCTGTGTGTGCGTTAGTTCATACATGTGTTACTGAAATGATTAACTGCAAGAGATTTACATTCCACAGTGAAGGTGTTTGATCATAATAATTCAGGAAAAGACTGTAAAATAAAGACTGTTTTTGTTTTTTTGTAAAATGTTTCATGAAAAATTCTGTTAAAGTATTTGCACTTTATTTAAATTAGGATATTTTACTTTAATTTTGCGGGTTTTGTTTGTCAGCCGTTGCTGCCAGTCATTTGATTGTTTAGTTTGTTTGTTTTTTAGTGTATGTTATGCATTTGTTTAATATTATTTGTAATTACTAACTAAAAGTAAGTAAATTTATTATATAACTATAACTGGTTACATAAAATCAAATACTGTTATTGCCTCTTGTTTTTGCTACTTGGCCACAGTGCATTCCTTCAATGTATGTCAGAACAAAAGAAATACACACTAAAGGATGATTTAACCATCACATTATTTGTTTTATTGGGTTCTTTTTTCTTTCTTTTCATAATGTAAATTGTGGCTTTAAAAAAAAATACATTACAGTAGTTTGTTAGTGGTTTCAAAATTTGTTAATGAGGTCATGATACCTGTTGTCTGGCTTTTTAAAGAACCTGTGATATCATAGAAGCATACATTATTCTAAACATTCACAGAAAAAAAAAGAAAAAAAAAAACACAAAAGTGTCTAATAGTAATAATGTAATTAAAATGTAGATAAAGAGGTTTATTTTGGAGATGGGAATATGATTCTCCGTTTAAGGACTCTTTTCACAGACACCATGAACTCTTCTGTCATGAATGTGTAGATTATAGGGTTAAGCATTGGAGGAAGCGCAGAGGTCAGAGAGAGATTAATGATCCTTGTGTTAGTGTTTATAATGGACGAAAGTGCATATGTAAAAGTGATAGGTACATAAAATATGGCCACTAATATTAAATGAGCAGTACATGTCTTTGTGGCTCTTTGACGGTCTTGTGGGGTTGTGATTCTGAACAATGTTACAGCTATACATGCATATGAAAAGATAATAAAAAATGCTGGAAACCCGAGAATCACTATCGGGTTCAAATTGTTTATCACAGAACTTGGAAAATTATTGCTACAGGCAGAACGATATATAGGCCCATGATCACAGTAGAAACTGTTTAAGATGACAATAACTCTGCAGAAAGAAAGACTACTGATGAAAATTGTAGCAGCAATTATCATAAACAGTGCCACTGCCCATGTGACTCCAATTATAACAAGCATTGATCTATGGGTCACAATCATATGATACCTCAGTGGTAAACAAATGGCTATGAATCTGTCAAAAGACAGAACAGCAAGTGTTAGTGATTGTGTTGAAATAAATACAAAGACAGAGAACATATTACACAAACACAATCCATATGGGATCAACTGATTCCCAAACAAAAATGTGTCCAGTAGCTGAGGGATCACAGCGGTACTCTCACAAATGTCTGTCAATGATAAATTAAAGACAGCGATATATTTAGGAGTGTGAAGATTTCTGTCTATAATGATAACAAACATGAGGCAGGAGTTTCCAAGCAAAGAAATTATGTAAACAAAAAACAAGAACATGTAATAGTATCTCACGTGAGGTATACCAGAAAAACCACTGATATAGAAATAAGATGGAATAGAAATATTCCTGTTTTCAGCGAAATCTTCATTCATGGTCAGTTCACACACTCCTGTCTGGGTAGAAAAGCAGTACATTATTCAGAGTTGTAAGAAATGATTTCATTATGCTATTTTCCTCTATAACAGATATTGCAACATGGGTATCTCAGATAGATATTCTTACTCCAATTTGACTGTAAGCAATTACAATACATTATTTTTTGCCATTATACTTAATTTTTATCCCTGCAAAACAAGATGAAGTATGAGCATATTAGATATTACAAGCTTTAAAACCAATTATATTTTAACATGCATCTTTAAAAACTTCAATTGCCTAATTAAACTAACATTTTGTGTATAATATGTGAGATTTCAGGTTCAGTAACTATGGTGTACTCACAGAAAGGTGTAGAGCAGCACAATACAGTAAAGCTAATACAGGCACACAGTACTGTAAAAAGACTTCCACTGACCTCATACATACTGAACTATACAGTATATCCCTCAAATACAAATGGCAGGCCCCTCCAGACTTGTCAGTTGCCCAATCATAGCACAGAACTGGCATAATCAGATACATCAGAATCAGACACAGTTACTAATCCAAAGAGATGCTGCAAGTAAATGCGAAGGGCACCTTTTACTTAGGACCTGCAGAATCGCTAAAGGAAAGATGAAAAACAAGAAGATAAACACGACGACTACAACCAACACAATCGCATGGCAATTCATTGTTATTGTACAAATTTACAAAATGAAACAAATTAATTTTACTCAAATATAGGCTACTTAAAGTTATTTAAGTTCTTAAGAGAAAATAAACTCAACTTATTATTTTACACTAAAAAAAAAAACTCTTGTCTGAACATGATTCAATCGTAGACAGTGATTCCACATGATGAAAAAATGTTATCTCCACTCAAATACTTCATGTAGTTTGAACTTGATTAAATTAAAGGTGCAATAAGTTATCTAGGAAATGCTAACTTTAGCGTTCTAGCATTGAAAGCATACAATCCCCAGGGTTGCCAGGTTTTCACAACAAAACCTGCCCAATTGCTGCTCAAAACGGTCCCATCGCATTCTGGGGGGTAAAATCCGCATTTTTGGTGGGTTCCCCTGGTAAAATTTGCATTCCAGGGGCTAAATATCATGTTATTTGTGGTCGCTTCAACCCGTGGACATGAAAAACCCGCAGCAACAGTATTAAAGTAGCCAAACTTGGCAACACTGACGACGCGCACAGACCAGAAACGAGACTACCAGAGACAACGTTATTGTATTACATCGTGTCATTCACAGGTGAGGAAACTTAACAGTACAGTGAGTAACAGTACTACTAAAGAAAAAGTAGGTTGTTGCTGTTTGCCTGCCATTCTCGCTCTGTCTGCACAGCGTATGTGAACACGCTGATGACGTATGATGTCTGCGTGAACAGGCTGCGCAGTGGTATGCAAACACACATTGACTGACAGGGAACACTATCGTGCTATCGATGCTATCGTTTCATTCAGACCAAATGCAATGATTGAACAAACATTTTATGGACCTGCGTCTTCCACAGACGATGTATATTTATAAAAATACATTTAGACTGCTTAACATAGTGATTGCTATCAGGATATGAGAAGACTTTCAACCAGCATAACAAAAAAAGTTTCTGTAGAGAATCATTAGTAGATTAACCTTGGTGGACTTGAACTTGAAAAAATGGTGTGTATTGACAACTTTCCGCAGTTGAAACAACATACCTTCTGATGTTCATTCATGTTTATTTTTGTGTTAATAACTTAACTCATTTCGAACTGGTTCTTTGGTTTAATAACCTGTCAGGACGTGTTCATATTGGCTCATTCAGTGCTGCACAAAGACCATGCGTGCTACTTTGGATGTGTGTCTTGATTCAGTTCAATTTGGTGAACCGGCTTAGCATTTACTGCAAAAATTTGTTTTAGAATCGAACATCTCTAGTTTTAAAACTTAATATTAATTCATTTTAAACTAATAACTATTGATTTTACAAAGAAATGAATCGATACTGAATTTATTTTAGCTGGTCAATGACACAATTTTCTTTAAGAGCTGCTGCGTAGCCAAAATTTTTTTACCAGTTATCACTGTAAAGCTGCTTTGACACAATCTGCATTGTAAAAAGCGCTATATAAATGAAAGTGACTTGACTTTAATAATAAGCAGTAAATTAGGATTTCTGTGTCAGAAGTTGTAGTTAATAGTGAATATGTTCTCCAAACTAAAGCGTGACCCTAAAATTGAAGCAGAAAATTGCCAATAATTCCGAGCTGAAACTCATTTCTGGCGTCGCATGTGATCAGGTGAAGTTGGCTAACTAATGATGATGAAATACAGTAATCATCATTTAGTGGTCAAATTAATTGATTTTATCCAGAGTCTAATCATTTACATAATTTCTTAATTTTATATTATTGTGTATTATAGTCTTAGAATACTACCACATGATATCCAAAAATGTCATGATATTTTGAAAAGAAAAAAAAATGTAAACTCATTAGGTAGTTTTGACTTATCAAATCATTCAGACACACACAGACATCAAGAATCATTTTACATTTTTGTAAAATGTTTCATGAAAAATTCTGTAAAAGTATTTGCACTTTATTTAAATTAGGATATTTTATTTTAATTTTGCAGGTTTTGTTTGTCAGCCGTTGCTGCTAGTGATAGGAAGTCCGGTTCTTTCGGACAGTTCGATTCAATAAACCGGTTGAAAAAACCGGTTCACCGGTTCTTTTATGCTCCGACTTAATGATGTCATCTATCGTGGGCCGGGATTAAAAAACACTTAACACATTCAAATATATAAAGTCAGTAATCATAACATCAGTCAACTAAAACATTATAATCTGAAATGTTTCATACAATTTATTTTTGCATCTAAGGCATCCATATACAGGCAGTGATGTGCAAACGAAGTTTTACAGTTATAAAGTGAATAAATTAGTCTTCATCAGCGCAGAAACCATGATCCTTTTACATTACGATTTATTTGTAATTAAATAAACTTACATTTCGCTATATGGGCCCCTCATTCGAGTCCTCTCATAACATCAGTTGTCCTAGTTAACCGGTGTTGTGACAGTCATTACTGTTCTGTAGCTTTAGATCACACGCTGAATCACGCATGCGCAGTATCATCAGCTCATCGGTTCTCAAATCGGACACGTCCAAAAGAAGCAGTTCTCGGTTGTGTACTGGTGATCCGAAAACCGTTGCAACCGATTCTACTCGAGAACGAGATGAGATTCGAGAACTGCGAGAGTGATTCAAAAGGAGTCATTTGTTTGCTCTCACTGTAGTTTGATTACGTCATTTTTTATCTTTATATCACCTTGTTTAGAAATTAAACAAGCTGTCATGGATTATATATGGAACAAATAAATGTTTAGTTTGATAGTTTTACAAACAATTAATTGTTTCTAACCTTTAAAAAAAATTAACTTGAAAGCACAACTGCACAACTTTTATTATATTGCTTTTTAAATAACATTATACAAAAAAAAAATGAACTATTTCTGAACATTAGTTTGATCTGTGTACAAAATATTATGTTCATGTTGGCATGTAGTTTATTATGTACAGTATTTTGTATGCTATCTGTTATGGTGTATTTGGAAAAGCACAATAAACTTTTTGTATTTTGAATTAAGTCATAAACAAATTCCAGTATGTTTTGTGTTATCACACTTTCCGATGTTTAACAAAACTTGACTAACGTGCTTTTCGTTCTCTTGAAAAAGTACACACATGCGCAGTATCATCAGCTCATCGGTTCTCAAATCGAACATGTCCGAAAGAAGCGGTTCTCGGCTGTGTACTGGTGATCCGAAAACCGTTGCAACCGATTCTTGACTTGAGAACGAGAACGGTGACAGGCCGTGTACGTTCGTTCGTGTGCGCCGCGCATGCGCACTCATATCAGCTGCTCTGCTGCTCGTGCTCATCATCATCAGTTCTCTCTTCACAGCAGGTAAAGTCAGTGTACTGTTGGAGTAACTGAATAACTCTGGGATGTTGGTTTATTTCGAGAGGTAGTGTCAGGCACGTCAAAAGTGAGTAACTTTAGTAATTTGTGGATTAGTGTTTGCTTACTGGAGATGCGAACTGTTTGGAACGATTCAGTCCGATTTGGTGAACTGATTCGACCGGTTCACTGAAAAGAACCAGTTAAAAAGAACGATTCGTTTGCGAACCGGACATCACTAGTTGCTGCCAGTCATTTGATTGTTTTGTTTGTTTGTTTTTTAGTGTATGTTATGCATTTATTTAATATTATTTGTAATTACTAACTAAAAGTAAGTAAATTTATTATATAACTATAACTGGTTACATAAAATCAAATACTGTTATTAGGGCCCAAGCCAGTAAGGCGCAGGGCCCTATTGTTTTTCTAAGGATTTTTTTTTTTTTTTTAACCTTCCGGGGGTTTTTGGGGGCCTTAACGTGCTCAAAAACTTTTGAAAATTGGCACACACATTGGAATCTGTGAAGCTGGTACACGGGCGTGGCAGGGGGGCTTGACAGCGCCCCCTTAAATGGGATCCGAAAACTTGGCCATATATCAAACACGCTTGCATGTATTAGTATGAAACTCGGTACACATATAGACCTCATCGGGCCTAACAACTTTCGTTCTCTAATTTGTACGTCAGCTCAACAGGAAGTCAGCTATTATGGGTTGTTTGAAAAACGCATGCTCTGGAATTTGATATACTCCTCCTAGGCGATTAATCCGATCACCTCCAAACTCGGTCAGCATGAAGTCAAGACATAAAATTGCCAGCGGATTTTTGATATCTCGAACGGTTTGGCCGTGGCAAGGCAACGAATTTATGGCGAGAAAAGGGAATCAGGAAGTGTGTTATAACTTATGCATACATTGATTGATTTTTATGAAACTTCAGCTGTATGTTCGTTGTAGGAGTCCGGTCATATGGATGTGACTATTGTGAGCCAAAGTTATAGTGCCACCAACTGGCAGCAGGAAGTGTGTCACTTTCAAAATGCTTTGAGATCACCCTCTTATTTTTACTCGATTTGCTTCAAACTTCATCACAATAATGTCAAAACATGGCAGATGTAGACCTGTGAATGTATTTGTGATATCTTAAATATTGTTGCCATGGCAACACGTCAAACTTTAATAATATTCTTGGGTGTTTCTGAGGCTCTTAACATGCTTCAAATTGCATGAAACTCAATACACATGTCAGGATTGTCATCCAGTAGACATGGGCAAAGCCTTAGAAATGGGTGGGGAGGAGTGCCTCTATAGTGCCACCTTTTGACAAAAGTGGGGGGTTAGTTTAACCAACAGTCACCAAACTCAGTACACATATTGTTCTCAGTAAGCCAGACAACTTTCTAATTTACAGTCATTAGCTCTGACCAACCGGAAGTCAGCTATTTTGGTTTGAATGTGGATTTTTCACACTCTCTCTCTCTCTCTCTCTCTCTCTCTGTTTACCCATTTTAAATGCCCATTGCCCGCCGTGCACAGTTGCCCTGAAGCCACCAGGTCAGCGGTGCCACTGAGCTTGGGCCCGCCATCGCTGCTTGCAGCTATATTTGTCTCTTGTTTTTTTGCTACTTGGCCACAGTGCATACCTTCAATGTATGTCAGAACAAAAGAAATACACACTAAAGGAACAATGATTTAACCTTCACATTATTTGTTTTATTGTTTTGTTTTTTTTTCTCTTTTTTATAATGTAAATTGTGGCTTTAAAAAAAAAATACATTACAGTAGTTTGTTAGTGGTTTCAAAATTTGTTAATGAGGTCATGATACCTGTTGTCTGGCTTTTTATAGAACCTGTGATATTATAGAAGCATACATTATTCTAAACATTTCCAAAAAAAAAACCCACAAAAGTGTCTAATAGTAATAATGTAATTACAATGTAGATAAAGAGGTTTATTTTGGAGATGGGAATATGATTCTCCGTTTAAGAAGCTTTTTCACAGACACCATGAACTCTTCTGTCATGAATGTGTAGATTATAGGGTTAAGCATTGGAGGAAGCGCAGAGGTCAGAGAGAGATTAATGATCCTTGTGTTAGTGTTTATAATGGACGAAAGTGCATATGTAAAAGTGATGGGTACATAATATATGGCCACTAATATTAAATGAGCAGTACATGTCTTTGTGGCTCTTTGACGGTCTTGTGGGGTTGTGATTCTGAACAATGTTACAGCTATACATGTATATGAAAAGATAATAAAAAATGCCGGAAACCCGAGAATCATTATCGGGTACAATCTGCCTATCACATAACTTGGAAAATTATTGCTACAGGCAGAACGATATATAGGCCCATGATCACAGTAGAAACTGTTTATGATGACAATAACTCTGCAGAAAGAAAGACTACTGATGAAAATTGTAGCAGCAATTACCATAAACAGTGCCACTGCCCATGTGACTCCAATTATAACAAGCATTGATCTATGGGTCACAATCATATGATACCTCAGTGGTAAACAAATGGCTATGAATCTGTCAAAAGACAGAACAGCAAGTGTTAGTGATTGTGTTGAAAGAGATAAAAAGACAGAGAACATATTACACAAACACAATCCATATGGGATCAACTGATTCCCAAACAAAAATGTGTCCAGTAGCTGAGGGATCACAGCGGTACTCTCACAAATGTCTGTCAATGATAAATTAAAGACAGCGATATATTTAGGAGTGTGAAGATTTCTGTCTATAATGATAACAAACATGAGGCAGGAGTTTCCAAGCACAGTAATAATGTAGACAAAAAACAAGAACATATAATAGTATCTCACGTGAGGTATACCAGAAAAACCACTGATATAGAAATAAGACGGAACAGAAATATTCCTGTTTTCAGCGAAATCTTCATTCATGGTCAGTTCACACACTGATCTTGTGTTTATCCTGTCTGGGAAGAAAAGCAGTACATTATTCAGAGCTGTAAGTAATGATTTCATTATGCTATTTTCCTCTACAACAAAAATTTGCAATATGGGAATCTCTGATAGATACTTTTACTCCAATTTGACCTTAAGCAATTATAATTCATTATTTTTTGCCATTATACTTTTATCCCTGCAAAACAAGACCAAAAATATGAGCATATTAGATATTTCAAGCTGTAAAACCAATTATATTTTAACATGCATCTTTAAAAACTACCAAATTAAACTAAGATTTTGTGTATAACATGCAATATTTCAGGATCAGTAACTATGGTGTACTCACAGAAAGGCGAAGAGCTGCACAATACAGCAAAACTAACACAGTACTGTAAAAAGACTTCCTCTGACCTCATATGTACTGAACTATATACTCCTCATATGCAAATAATAGGCATCTCCAGACTTGTCAGTTGACCAATCATTGCTAAGGGAGCCTTTCACCTACAAAAATTGTATGGAAGTTACAGGCACCTGCAGAATCACTAAAGGAAAGATGAAAAACAAGAAGAGAAATGCAACAGTTACAACCAACACAGTCTCATGGCAATTCACAGCTCTTTGAAAAAACTCTTTGTCTGAACATGATTTAATCATAGACAGTGATTCCACCTGATGGAAACGTGTTATCTCTAATCAAATACTTCATGTAGGAAGAACTGGATTAAATTAAGTTTGGAAAATTAAGTCTGGAAACATCTAAGTTCAGTCCAGTTAACACAATTCGGTTTAATTCATTCTTCATGTTTCCATCTTGTGGAACCACTGTCAATGATTGCAGTTCCGCCAAAGAGTCAACTCAAGTCACCTTTATTTATATAGCGCTTTTTAACAATGCAGATTGTGTCAAAGCAGTTTTACAGTGATAACTGGCAAATAAATTTGGCTGCACAGCAGCTCCAGAAGAAAATGGTGTCATTGTCCAGCTTAAGTAAGTTCAGTATTGATTCATTCCTTTGTGAAAAAATTATTAGTTATTAATTTAGTTAATTCATCTATACATCGGCTCTGGAGAAAACAGTGATGTCATCATCCAGCTCAGTTCAGCTACCCCAGATGCATGTCCTCCATCTGATCTGGATATGGCCCGGATCCGACTGACTACGGTAGACCTCGGGATAAACAGAGAGATTAATATTAGCGTAGACGCCATTCTTCTTCTGATGTAATGAGTACATCGGGTGTTATAGGAATAATAATAATAATTTGTTACATTTATATAGTGCTTTTCTGGGTACTCAAAGCGCTTTACATATGGAAGGGGGAATCTCCTCAACCACCACCAATGTGCAGCATCCACCTGGATGATGCGACGGCAGCCATATTGCGCCAGAACGCCTACCACACACCAGCTTATTGGTGGAGAGGAGACAGATTGATGAAGCCAATCAGTATATGGGGATGATTAGGAGGCCATGATGGACATTGGGCAAATTTGGCCAGGATGTCGGGGTTACACCCCTACTCTTTTTTGAAGGACATCCTGGGATTTTTTTAATGACCACAGAGGGTCAGGACCTCGGTTTAACTTCTCATCTGAAGGACATAGCTAATTATAGCTTTTCTTTACACATGTTAGCCAACTAAAAGATGGTACTGGTTACATCCATGGCATTCCCAAAGTAGGCACTTTTCTATTAACTCCCTCGGGTCGGCGGTCACGCCGGCGATACCACCTCGGTTTTTTTCTTACCAGTGTGAAAGAGACTCAAAATACTCCGTCAATGTTGCACATATAATTAAGAGTTATACACCATTAAAATTTGTGGAATATCTTCTTTTATTTGTGTACACTCAGAGTAAAAACAAAATGATGTGCTTTTTGCAAAATAAAGAAAACTAACATGATGCGTGATCTCTCGTCTCCCTCTGAACGAAGTTTATTCTGATAGTTCTCAGAAAATGAACTGTAACTTAGTGAATACTAATGATACAAAAATGAGACTTATGTCTAAAAAAACGTTGAAATGTCAGGTTTTAAATCGTGTAAGTCAAATCGAAAACAAATATTCTGTGTTTATGTAATCTGTATGAAAAGAGACACATGTCAGACGTCCGTGATTCAGCTCATTATCCGCTAATGCGGCCACGCCCACGGAGGGAGCGCTATTCAGACGCAAATTCTGAGGCAATACATGTATATATCATCTCAATCGTGCATTTATTGTCTTGAAAAGTGTTTCTGATGTTAAAGCCATGATTAGTGATCTCTGAAAGACATGCCGTTAGTTCCTGAACGTCCTGTTCTTCTTTAGAGTAATTTGTGGACTAAATGTGCACAGAGCGCCCTCCGGCTGCAAGTATGAATTGAAAACACAGTATCCAGCGCTCACAGTGATGACAATAAATATTGAATAAATAATAATGGGTGTAAATCACCCATTATTCATGATGATTCACGCCTCCACGCATACTGTGTTTCTTGACAAAAAGTGTCTTACAAAAACTAAATCAATATATTGTTATAAATGAACGAGTATGCAGGATAATTTTTACATCATTTTGAAGCAAAAACTTCATATATTTTTTGGCTTTATTTCAGTGACTTAAGTTTTTTGTTTTTTCAATAACCACGCATAAATGTTATTCCTTCAAAAACACAAACATGTACATACATGTTCCTCACATATTATGGTAGCCTAGTTTGTGCTGAATACAGTGTAATGACACTTTTTCCATTAATATGTTTATGAACAACTGAAAAAAGCACAAATGTCAGGGCATGTCAAAACTTCTCCAGGGCCCCGAAAATCCTCAGACCCCAGAGGGTTAAAGTAACCCAAGAACCCAAGCGTCCTCAAGTCAAGAACACACTCAACACTTCACCACAAACCCAACCTCAGTGTTTGGTGTAGGCAAACTGACGTAGGTGATTGACATGACCAATACAATTTTAAGTATCGTCTGCATGGCGGAGTTTCCACTGAACTGGTTTGGGGGGAAAAATCACGCTGAGAATGTGGCGTATTTGGACATGGGTGTGGCTTCTGATGTCACACTTGTGATGTGGGCCGGGTTGGATGTCCACCACAGGCTGCAGCGAGATTCTTCTCCTTATGTTGCAGTTTTCTAGGGGTTACCATTGTGGTGAACAGAGCATGTGACTAGGTCCAGGATGGACTGTAACGTTTTAGGTTAAAAGTAAAGAGTTTAAGAAGTAAAGGAAAGATATTTATATGAAGCGTAGTAGGAATTCACCCTTTGCCGGGAGTTTGGATGACAGGCAATCTGACCAATCATAATGCCGAATCCGCCATTTTGTCAAGTCAAGTCACCTTGCATTGACAGCAAGTCAATTTACACTTTCAAATGCCCAGAAAGGTACTAAAGCATATTTAAAACAGTTCATGTGACTACAGTGGTTCAACCTTAATGTTATAAAGTGACAAGAATACTTTTTGTGCAGCAAAAAAAAAAAAAAAATAGCGACTTTATTCAACAATATCTAGTGATCCTGTCAACGCAGGCCTCACTAAGCCATCGGATTTTATCAAAAATATTTTAATTTGTGTTCCAAAGATGAACGAAGATCTTACAGGTGTGAAACGACATGAGGGTGAGTAATTAATGACAGAATTTTCATTTTTGGGTTAACTAACCCTTTAATAAGCAGTAAAATAGTTTTTTTTGTGTCAAAAGTTATAGATAATAGTGAATATGTTCTCCAAACTAAAGTGTGACCCAAAAATTAAAGCAGAAAATTGTAAGACAATTCAATTCATTGTAAGACAATGCTTCAAGAAAAAGCTTCATGCCACAATGCATGCTGGTAGAGGTGTGAGTTTATTTATGGATTTAAATATATTAGATGTGGGATATTAGAGCATAAAAGGCAGTGGTGTTTTCTGATAAACAGGTTTATTTAAAGGGTCCTATTATGTTTATCTTTTTTACATGTTCCACTTTCTTTAGGGTGTAATGTTGCTGTTTGAGCATGAAAAAGGTCTGCAAAGTTGCAAAGCACAAAGTCCACTGTAGCCTTGAGTTTTCTTCCGGGAACATACAATATCACAATATTCCTCATTTAAATAATTCCTTCCCAAGGCATAAAAAAAGGCAAAAGGTCTGGTTGATTTGCATTAGAAGTGAGTTGAAACTCGTGGTTAAGGTACAGGGCGTGACATCTCTAACATATGCTACAAGCGGTTAACCAATCACAACACACTGGTCCAGCCAACCAGTCAGAGCACATTGCGCTTTACAGACGGAGGGCCTTCACAGAGACAGGAACTAAACAGAACATTACTGACAGACTGGAAAGAGAGGTGCTGCAACAATGTAAAATATGTTTTTTGAACATTCAAGCATGAAAACCTAATCTAGTAGACCCCAAAAACAAAATCAAGACTTCGGAAAAGGGCATGACAGGCCCCTATTAAAAAGACAAAAGAAGAAGAAGAAAACACAATGTTATTAAAATGGAAAAAAGAGATTTATTTCCGAGATGGGAATATGAATCTTCTTTTAAGAAGTCTTTTCACAGACACCATGAACTCTTCTGTCATGAATGTGTAGATTATAGTAGGGCTGCACGATTATGACAGAAATCATAATTGTCGAAAAGTAAACAGTAATAAAATAAGAACAAATTACTAACAATAGCACAAATAAATACAATAGAATAAAGATAGAAATTAAATAGACTGCTTTCTATTTTTTCAGTTAGGTCGAACAGTAGTAATCAGGTAAGAAACTGAATAAAGAAACAAAGTAATGAAATGCAAAATAACATTGGATAATCTTCAATGTAAAATTGAAATACAGATTAATCAATTAAAGTTACAGAAGTTAATCAATCAAGAGCAGTAAGTGATTTTCTCTTTGTCTTTTGTTGTTTTATTAACATTAACAACATAGAGAGCAGCACGTTGATTCGGCTACTGTCCCTTTAAGACATGACGAACGCACGGGCACATTCTTCCTGAACTGTTTTACGTTAATACTCACCAAGATGGCCATTGTGACATTGTGTATTTGACCATTAATAAGTCGTGAAAGAGAGCTTATTTTGGCACTTGTATGTCAAAGGCGGCTTTATTATGCGTCTACACTTCGTGTGAGCGCAAAATCTGCGGGAATGAACAGAATTATGCGCAGTCCCGCACCGAAATTCAGACCCGGTCACACCAACACTATTAAACCAGAGAGCATGAGACGATTGTATGAGAGGAGGCGCGTGCGTCTCAACTCGCTGTCAGAGAGGAGAGCAAGAACGCGCAGCTGGTATCGGTGTATCGATACTGCAGGAAGAAGTATTGGTATCGTTTCAGATATTTCAGTGACGATACATATCGAAATATCAATATTTTTGACAACACTAGGCTGTGTACACCGCTTTTTAAAAATGGCGGGTGCTGGTGTTTCGCATGCGTTCGACATTCGTACACCTACCACACTGGTAGCTCTGTGCTGGGTTAGACCTTTTATACTCTGAAGTAGTCCTGATTCGCCTCTCGCAACGTAACATGCTCTAAACACACCTCTTAAACACGCAGAATAATGTAAGTGGATATTTTTCCTTGTAATCGCGCCTTTGAACGATTACGAAATCGTGGCATCCGTAATCGTAATCGCGATTAGAAATTCGATTAATTGTGCAGCCCTAGATTATAGGGTTAAGCATTGGAGAAAGCGCAGAGGTCAGAGAGAGATTAATGATCCTTGTGTTAGTGTTAATAAAGGATCACTGATTGTGCCACAAATGCCAGGGCTCTCTGGACTTGTTAGCTGACCAATCATAACTGGCACTGATAGCATGATCAGCTACGTCAGATACAGTGACTAATCCATAGAGAGGAGAAACTGTTGTACTGCTGCTTCATGATGACCTAAGCTGAGTATTCCAAGTGTGTTAAATAAAAAGACATTTGTGCACTTACTTCTAAAAGTATGGGAATTACAGTCACTTGTTTTAGTGGTGAAAGAGTCTATTTATTGAGAGAGGTTGTATGAGAGAGTCTATTTATTAATGTACTGAAAAGCAAATAGAGATGAATTAAAGATATATTGTGCAAGTTTCTGGCTTAATTTGAAATAGCATACTAGCATATTACTCATACTACAGTATTTCTACTATACATGCTGGTATGCTAACTTCTATTCCAAATTCAGCCTTTATAGCCACATTTACATTACATTGTTTGGGCGACCAAATTCAGATTTTTTTCCTCCCATGTGGCACAGATCGGATATGACCCACAAACGTTTAAGCGGGAAAAAAAGCACATGGATTCCAAAATTCTCAGATTGGTTTCAGGCCTCATTCATATGTGGAAATAAATCTGATATGAATCGGATATTACCCTGTCAATGAGAGTCGTACGTCATTGAAAAAGCAACAGTGTTGAAGGATGTCAACTCAGGTGGACACCAAATGCGATCACGTGACTCTTCACTAGCGCAATGGAGGACAAAGGCTCAACCCAATGTTTTGCTGACCTTTAAAGATGATGCGGAACATAAAAGCTTGTATTATCATTATCAGTACATCTACCTTGGGTTGTTTTGCCAAGTGTATAGTGTAAGTGCAAATATCGGATATGGGTCACTTTTAAAAGAAGATGTAAGCTGTTCGTAACAAAATTCAGATGTAGTCAGCAAATCGGAATTGGGCATCAAGACCTGCAGTGTAAATGAGGCCTGTCCCAAATGGCCCACTTCATGTGCAATTGCGGACTTGTGGCCACCGTGTGCACATGTCCACTAAGACCACAAGTCTGTAGGGTGTCCCGTTGGTCATTTTAGGTGTCAGAAGAGGGCTCACGAGTGCCCCCTTTTGCGGCCTGATGCACACTTTTGCCAAATCCACACTGAGGTGAGCTCCACAGCAGACTTTTTACTGGCATTACGCCACAAAAGTGTTCATTTGGAGGAAGAGCTTAGATTTTCATTTGGGACAGTGCTTATCTCTTTACTGAATCCTATCCTTTTGGTCCTCAAGAAGTAGTCATTTGTAATGCATGTTTACACTATTGCACACTATTAAGTTAAGTTATATTTACACTATTAAGTTATATTTTTGTAATTTTCCCTTTATTACATAAGACAGTTAAGGATAACAGCAAACCAGTGGGAAGGCAGAGAGGGAAACAGGATCAGAAGAATCAGGATCTCAAGTCGAGGTGCAAAGTCTATTTGCCTGATGACTTAATTTGAAAGACATTAATTGTCATGTTTACATTGTTGAGGTGACATATATCATGAAGTGATTTTTGTAGGATTTCTAATAAGCATTTCCATTAAAAGTTCTTCAAGTCGATTAAATCAATGTGGGGTCCAAGAGCAATAAGATTCTGCAGGGGAATATAAAGGATTTCCATCATGGCATGGCCAATTTTAAGCAGAGACACAGCAATGCAGAAAAATGAGATGATGATTAGTATTATATTGGAGTACAAATAGGATGAACAAAGGTAGATGTGCAGATGAAGCTGACATTGTGATACCTGATACTGAATTGTTGAAATGCATTCTAAAATAAAATATATATATATACTGAAACAAATTGTAAACATCATAAAGATGAAATCCACAGAGGAAAAAAAAAACAATAAAAAAAACACAACTATTAATGTTATTAAAATGGGGGAAAAAGGTTTATTTCCGATATGGGAATATCAAACTTCTTTTAAGGACTCTTTTCACAGACACCATGAACTCTTCTGTCATGAATGTGTAGATTATAGGGTTAAGCATTGGAGGAAGCGCAGAGGTCAGAGAGAGATTGATGATCCTTGTGTTAGTGTTAATAAAGGACCAAAATGCATATGTAAACGCGATGGGTACATAAAATATAGCCACTAATATTAAATGAGCAGTACATGTCTTTGTGGCTCTTTGACGATCTTGTGGGGTTGTGATTCTAAACAATGTCACAGCTATACATGTATATGAAAAGATAATAAAAAATACTGGTAAACCAAGGATAATCGCCGGGAACAAACTGGCAATCACAGAACTTGGGAAATTATTGTTACATGCAGAACGATATATAGGTCCATGATCACAGTAGAAACTGTTAACGGTGACAATAACTTTGCAGAAAGAAAGCTTGCTCATGAAAACTGCTGCAGTGATTGTTAGCAACAGTGCTAAAGTCCATGAAGAACTAATTATAACAAGCATTGATCTATGGGTCACAATCATATGATACCTCAGTGGTAAACAAATAGCTACTAATCTGTCAAAAGACAAAATAGTTAGAGTTAGTGACTGCATTGTGAGAAATAACAAAACGGAGAACATATTGGACATGCACAATCTATATGGGATCAACTGATTCCCAAACAAAAATGTGTCCAGTAGCTGAGGGATCACAGCGGTACTCTCACAAATGTCTGTCAATGATAAATTAAAGACAGCGATATATTTAGGAGTGTGAAGATTTCGGTCTATAATGATGACAAACATGAGGCAGGAGTTTCCAAGCACAGTAATAATGTAGACAAAAAACAGAAATATATAATAGTATCTCATGTGAGGTATACCAGAAAAACCAGTGATATAGAAATAAGACGGAATGGAAATATTTTCATTTTCAGTAAAATCTTGATTCATGGTGATTTCCCTCATTGACCCTGCATTCATGCTGTCTGGGTAGAAAAGCACAAATTTGGTTATAGTAAACTGCAAGAATTACTGAAATGTTTTTCCTATAATGCAATGATAATATATTTTAATATTTTAATTAAGACTCTAAATTGGATTCCAACAAAAATGCCAAACTTACAATCATATTAGACATTCTATATTCTAGAAACATATTTATATTTTAACATGCATGCACACGTTTAAAAAAAAAAAAAAAAAAAAAAAAAAAAATCTGTCTTACATTGTTACATTAAATTCACATTTGTTATAAAACATGCAAGATTTAAAGAGAATACCCACACAAAGTTGAAGAGTGGCTCAATAGGGCCCTGGAAAGTTGCTTATACAGGCATGCAGTACTGTAAAAAGACCCTGAGCTGTTACATACTGAACTACAATATATATGCAACTGATTGTGATATGAATGCCAGGCCTCTCTGGACTAGTTAGTTGACCAATCATGGCTCTGATAGCATGATCAGCTCTGTCACATACAGCTAATGATCCATAGAGAGGAGAAACTGTTGTGCTGCTGCTTCAACTCCAACCACATCATCATGTTTGCTGATGACACAACTGTGATAGGCCTCATCAGCAACAACAATGAAACACTACAGAGAGGATGTGGCACAGCTGGCTGAATGGTGTGGTACAAACAACCTGTGCCTCAATGTGGGGAAGACAAACCCCCCACTGACTATCATCAGCTTGACTGTGGAGAGAGTCAGCAGCACTAAATTCCTGGGAGTGCACATCACAGAGGATCTCACCTGGACCACCAACACCACGTCACATCACTGTCTGGTATGGGAACTGCAGCGGCGCAGACCGCGAGACCCTACAGCGACCCTACACCCGTTTGACATAAAAACCGCAACCCGAACCACACCTGCATTAAATCTACGGGAGGTAGACAAAAATCATTTTCTCATGTAGCCTAACACAAGCAATAAAACCAACATTAGGAATCCTAGGTTGATGCAATTGCTTAAACATTGCATTAAGCAACACAAGAAAGCTAATAGAACAAAAATAATGTTTTAGTAGGTCTATCTGTAAGCTTAAAGCTACTAAACAATATTTTAGCAGATTCACTCTGCATTTAAACACGGTTGTCTCTTCTGAATCTCAACAGTGTTTATCTGGCTGCTGGTCCTCTTTTTAGTAGCATGAAAAATAGGCTAAAACTTTTATCCAAATTGTGAATAGATTAAATACAGAAAGTGCGCTCCCTTTAAAGGGATAGTTCACCCAAAAATGAAAATTATTCCATGATTTACTCACCCTCAAGCCATCCTAGGTGAATATGACTATCTTCTTTCAGACGAATTGGAGATATATTTAAAAATATCCTTAGTCCTCCAAGGTTTATAATGGTTGTGAATGGCTGCCCAAGTTTTGAAGACAAAAAAAAATACACCCATCCATGAAAAAATGAATTCATACGACTCCACGGGGTTAATAAAGGCCTTCTGAAGTGAATCAGTGTGCTTGTGTAAGACAAATATCCTTATTTAAAATGTATTCAACATACGTCCAAAAAGCATTAACTTCTGCGACGTAGTACACAATTGGCATTGTGTAATACGCGTTATAGCGTAGTACGTTATGGCATTGTGTACTTATGTGTACTATTGTGTACTATGCTTTTTGGACGTACGTCGAATGCGTATGACTGTCGCACCAGAAGCTCGTTATTTTACTTTATAAAGTTTTAAATAAGGATATTTGTCTTACACAAATGCATCAATTCGCTTCAGAAGGCCTTTATTAACCCCCTGGAGTCGTATGGATTCATTTTTTTATAGATAGGTGCATTTTTTTTTTTTTAAGCACGGGACCATTTGAAATAGTTCTGAAATGAGTTGAAATAGTCTTGGTTATTGGACCCACAGTCCGCCCGTGCCTACCGCCCGTCCGACCCGCACCTGACATGTAAATATTATTCCACCCGGCGGTTACATCAAATATTAGTGGGTCACTCATTGTGTAGGACTCTGCCCTCAGCTCCAATCACCCCACCCCTCTCTGAAACCAGGAACATCTTGGGCTCGGCTTGACTAAATATTTTAGATGAAAAGGCAAGGATCGTATTTGCAGGTTTTTAATTGCAACAGTACACTTTCACCTGTCACTTTTAATTGTTGATTCCAAATAAAAGAGACTTCATTTTGGAAACTCATAGCCTCTGGAGAGCTTCTTTACTATCTACAACCTGGACAATGTGAAGGGTGCCCTTTGCCCTTAAAAACTATAGCTAGTGTAGTAAATTATATAATGTGTTCTGTGGCTATACGTCATAAGTCATGCAGCCAAAAGTCAAATTGTGTCAATTTTCTACCTGTCAGCTAATGACAGTATTACTAATCTAACAGCTGGTTTATTCATATTATTTTGTGTCTGTTAGATTAATTTAGGTTTCAGTCAAACAAAGTAAGTTCATGATTTCTTTACCCACAGCAAAGTATGTAGTATGAATGTGTAGTAATCAACAAGTGTTGCATCATCTATGAGGTTAGAGATGTGTTAATTATCCTACTAATAGCACTGTGTTTGCTCAGGGAAATCTGTGGAGAGGTTCATATGGTACCTGAGAGATTTCATTCTAGTGTCTCGAAGCTCATTAGTGTAAAGCAACAGTGAAAAAACAAGTGGAGCGTGACTTGCAGTGCACACACAAGAAAACAGACACAGAGAGGGCAGAGGTCACATGGAACTTAACATAAAAATAAAAAAAAATACAGAAAACAAGTTAATTCTCAGTCTTGGTCATTATCCTCCAGAGGTCATTTAAAAATTCACTACTCTAATGGTGCAGTGTCCTCAAGATGCAAAGAACCCTACATCGTTTATAGTTGATGGATTATAATGCTGGCACTAAAAATAGTTTTTAATGCTACAGCAACATGAATTACATTTGAAACATTTCCTAGTTTACATTTTCTTGTAAACTAATGTTGGATCCCACTTTGGATGGATACTTTATTATGTCTTCACTTCAAGCATATTTAATACAATTATACAAATAAACATCTCCTTTAAAGACATAATATTTTTTACCAATAATTATTCCTAATTTTTCATTGTACTTTCTCTTCCTTTCACTTTTTTTTCTTTTGTGATAATACCCATCACAACACAAAAAAATAAATAAATAAAATAAAATATTAAATAATAATTAGAAAAATAACCAATACATACATAATTAAGCACTTTTACATATGGAGAAAAAAAAATACAAGAAATACACACACACTTTTAGTGATCCCACACTTTTAGTGAACAAGGAAATTAATGTTGTTGTAATCCATGTTTCTGTAACTAAAAATTTTGAGTGCATTATAAAGCACCTATAGATGGTTGTCACACTAAATGGGGTAAGTTGTCACAGTGGAACCTGCCATTAAATAACCTACTATATGCTTTTTTATTAGCTAAATTAAAATAGTTTATCTTTGAAACAAATAAATTCTTTGAAATAAATTCTATAAAACTACAACAAACATACTACGCCTTAATTAAAATATATATTTATGAAAAAAATCACTTTCCTAAGAAAACAGTTCAACCTAAAATGTAAAGGACTCTATAGTTACTGAGATATGGCTCCTGTATACATATGTGAGAAACTATCCCGGTCTCTCAATATCATGTCTGATTATAATACTTACAATTTCTAAATAAATGTGTACTTTAAAAATTATAGGTTATAAGATTTTTTCTTATATTTGTGTGCATGTGTTTTACCACAAACTATATTTGGAAAAACTTTCTATGCTGTTGAAGTCCTAGGTTTACTAGCTTGATTACGGGTGCTAGGAAACCATGACGTATCTGTCACACAATATAATATAAAAGGCGGTATTTCTGTCATATGTTTCTCTGGATGAGAAGAACATCTCAGATGGTTTATTATATGGCGTTTTAAAGTACTCTAAAAAAAAACAGAAGTAAAGGACAAGACATTATTTTACATAATATCTTCTTTTTTTGTTGTTGTTCTTAAAAATGCAAGAAACTCTTTTTGTATTTTTGTTAAAACTATACTACAACTTTCAAAGTTTTCAACACCTGGCCGTCACAGACGCTGTCTGCATCTTTCTGCCTTTTTCCTTCATAGGAGCTTTTTTTCTGTGCATTTATGAGTACATTGAGGCTTTAATTGATTTCATTTTTTCATCTATACAAACTGCATTTTGAAATATTTGTGTCTGTATATTAGGAGTTGGGTGACTCAAAATGGCAAATGAAAATTACACTGTAAAAAATGTAGACAGCTTTATAATCACTGGATTTGATCACCTGCAGAACCAAAAGCTCCTTGGATTCCTCATCTTAATAACCTACATGCTCATATTTCTTGGAAACAGCATCAATCTGTGTATCATCTTGACTGACAGACATTTACACAAACCAATGTACATATTAATCTGTAATCTAGCTGTTGTTGACATAATGTTCTCCTCAACCTGCAGCACAACTATGATCTCAGTGCTGCTGGCTGAGATTAAAACTGTCTCATACTACTCTTGTATTTCAAGGACGTACTTCTATCATCTTGGTGATTTCACAGAGTGCATGGCTCTGACATTAATGGCAATTGACCGACTTATTGCAATTCGGCTTCCTTTAAGGTATCACAGCATTGTAACAAATTCACGAATCCTTCTGCTTATTTTTGTGACCTGGATCGCTGGTTTTGCTGTTATGGGTTTTGTGATATCAGTGGTAGACAATGTCCCATACTGTCAGCCTGTCATCAGATATGTGTTTTGTGAGTATGCTTCCATGATCAGAGCTGCTTGTGTCAATCCTGAACCCTATTTTTTCTTACCTGTAATGTTAAGTCTGTGGCCAATGTGTGGACAATTTCCCTTTATTATGTGCACCTATGGTGTTCTGGCATATAGTGTGACTAAACTCTCCAACAACTCAAGCAGAAAGCAAATGATTAACACTTGTTTGAGTCACCTCATTGTCCTGCTCAGTTTTTATGCACCAAAGCTGGTGTCTAGCTTACTAACTCGAATAGGAGTTGTGCTAAATTTAACAGAGCGAAACGCAATTTTGATTGTAGCCTCTCTAGTTCCTCCCTTAATAAACCCCACTGTTTATTGCACCAGAACTAAAGAGATCAGGAAACGATTAGCAGATATATTCTTGCGCAAAAAAATAGTACCAAATCATTTAAAGTCAATATCAATAGCTTTATCATCTTAATTCTGATTGTGATGATGTTGCTGTTGCTTGTTTTGATCATGTGTTTTGTGATGCTGTTGCTCATGTTAGATACTATAAGCCAAAGCATAGACATGCTGATATTAAATTGTTTTCAAATAAACTAAAAGAAAAATAGGGAAAATATGTGGAGCTCTGCTTATTTTTAAAATGACAGTATTGGCATAAATTTAAAATGTAATGTTAAATAGAAAGAATTTCTATGCATTGACAAATACCTGTTAAACAAAACTGTAGACACATTGTATATCCCATCTTTGTATGTGAAGCATGAATAACAGTATGCATGTGAAGCATAAACAATATCAGTAATGATAATAAACCTGTTGTCCCTGAGTCCAAACAGGTCATTTACTGATTCTATTAAAACATTTGTGCACTGGGATCTAAACCACTTTTCTGCTCAGCTATTAATGGATGATTATGAGGACCCTTGTGTAAGGAAAAAACATTACGAATGTGTCCCAATATTGGGCAAGCTATGCTAGCTAACTAAATGTAGCTAGTTATAAGACACAAATTACTCAACAGAACTACTCTACAACCTACATGGAAAAAGTAACTTGCTATTTGGATACGATATATAGGCCTATATATACATACATAACATATTACACGGATCTCCGGAATACTTGATTGTTCAAACGCACCATTCAGCATTTTTTCCTAATATTTACACTGTATATCAAGTCACTTCAAGTTTCAAAGAAGCACAGTGGCCTAAATGCTTCTGTTTTAAATTTTAAAATACATTGTATTTTGGGGTACAGCTTGTCATATTAATGAAGTGATTTGAATAACAGACACGATTACGATTTTCACTAGTTTACACTTACTGTACACATATACACCATGTGTATTTGGCGTGCTGTCGGGGGAGAGGGCTCCAAGCTCAGAATTTGGCCCAAAACCAGAGTACTCCCCCCTTCCCTGGCTGCAAAGGAATAATCGAGAGTGTGGAGTTCCTAGTGGAGTGGAGAAGGGATGTTGTAAAACTGTAGTAAAACTTAAGTAAGTCAGCTCTATATATGCCTCATCTCGCACTGATTGGTTAGATTATCTGAACGTGCTCCTCCAGAACTTTGTTAATAAAACATCATACAATTACAATTGCACGTGAAGAGGTCAGTAGGGTCTTTCGCACCGGGTAGTTATAGGAAATCAGTTATAGGAACTAGCCAACAGGGTGGTCCCCCAAGTACTAAATGTTCCCCTCGGGCCATTTTCCTGGTTGCATTCACATCGCCAATAGGAACTCTGAAGTGACAAAAAACCGTCCGACATTGACATCATTTAAGCGCAGCATTTAACAACGTCAACAACTCCATAGCGTAAAGGTTGAAAAGTGCCCAGACTTTGGCATCGGTCCATCTATCGCTGGTTTTCATGTTCCTGGAGTTAGATCATGAAGTATATAAACTGTGTGTTTGCATATTTAAAAAAAAAAAAAACGGCAGGTGCCGGTGTTTCATATGCAATGTGTTCAGCCAATCAACGTACACTTACGTCACTAGCTATGTTTCCATCCACCTATTTTTATGCACATTTTTGGATATCACATAAAACGCTGAATGGAAACGCCAAGATGCGCATAGATTCTAAAAATGCACATGAAAAACTTATGCGCTCAAATGAGTCAGATAAATTTTTAATGTGATACTAAAACATGCATAAACTACGATGGAAACACTTTTACCCAATCAATTCCTGATGTGCTTCAAAAAAGACAAGTGACTTTGTGATGGGACAGCATAACTGGATCAACCAGTGGACCGATCTCGTTACACAGGAACTGAAATGCTGTTTTGGTCATTCTGCAATGTCTGAGCAAAGTCTATCGTTAAAGTGGTTTGGTATAATAGGTTGTTTGCAATCACATGGTTTTGGTGACGCGCGAAATTCCGGTGGAAGGCAAGAACTGAAAATTACAATGGAAGAGATAGAGAGTCCCGAGTCCGCTCCAGACTCCGCTCCAGTCGCCGAGCCCGCTCCAGCCCACGAGCCCACGGATCCTCCCAAAGAAATTTTGTGGGGGGGGGGCATATACCCGTGGTCATAGTGGCCAAGGCCATGGAGGCCTCACCGCCATGGCGTCCCGAGGTTCCCGACCCGCCATGGCTCCCCGAGGCTCCAGAATTCTACAAACTTTCAGTGAAAACACCAAATTATCATTCAATGGGATAAAATAGCTTCTCTTCCCTGCAAACAATAGCATGAAGAATGTGAATATTTAACCAAGTCAAAAACAAAAAGGTAAGCAGGTATCCATATTAATTTCAGTATCAGCAGATGCAAAACGCTATAAAAGGCAGCAACTTTAAAGGTTAAAAATCGATATAGGATGTAAATGATAAAATCTCTTTGTGGGTTCTAGGTTTGATCGATTTGAGCAACCATAAACGGTGCAAAACATAGGTTTTTTTGAGTTTTTGATAGGATTCCTATATAGAAAAATCGTCTCAGGTTACGTATGTAACCATGGTTCCCTGAGAGGGAACGAGACGCTGCGTCAAGCGCTTTGGGAACGCCTCTGCGAGAATGCGTCGTGAAGCACATGTGAAATCTGTCCAATGGCGTGACGGAACGTCATAGGCGGGTGACGTCATGACCAGGAAACTATAAAGCACACCCGAACCAAACAGAGTTAGCTTCTGAAAGTCGAAGTAAGTCGATACAGGCATGCAGGGAGTATGGCAACGGGACGCAGCGTCTCGTTCCCTCTCAGGGAACCATGGTTACATACGTAACCTGAGACGTTCCCTTTCAAGGGAACTCGCGCTGCGTCAAGCGCTTTGGGAACGAGATACCCACGCCGCCATAAGACCGAGTGCCTGTCTGTGTGAAACTGTTCAGCGCACACTAAGACACCAGCACCCTTGACCCCGGGGTAGAGGCCACATCTAGGTTATAAAACCTAACAAAAGTGTGCGGCGAGGACCAGCCGGCCGCATCACAAACTTCTTGGAGGGACACTCCAGACAACAGGGCCAAAGAGGCCGCCATACTCCGTGTAGAGTGAGCACGGACCTTAAGAGGAGAAGGAAGACCGGCAGACTCATACGCAAGTGAGATAGCCTCAACTATCCACTTGCTCAAGGTTTGCTTAGATGCGGGGTGCCCCCTACGTGGGGCCCCGAAACAGACGAACAACTGATCCGTCTTACGCCACAGGGCAGCTCTGTGGACGTAAGCATCCAAAGCCCGAACAGGGCACAGCAAATTAAGTTTTTCCTGGTCTGGATCCAGAAAAGGAGGAGGGCAAAAGGCCTGCAACATAATAGGGCCCGCCACATTAGTGGGGACCTTAGGGACATAACCTTCCCGAGGAAAGAGAAAGGCTTTTACCATGCCTGGCGCAAAGTCCAAGCAAGAGGGAGAGACCGAAAGGGCTTGTAGGTCACCAATTCTCTTTAACGAAGAGATAGCGAGGAGGAAAAGAGTCTTTAGAGTGAGGAATTTAACATGAACCTCTTCAATAGGCTCGAAAGGAGCAGTAGACAGGCCCTCCAACACTATAGCCAAGTCCCATGTGGGAACTCTCTGACGTGCCGCAGGCCTCAGCCTCAGAGTACCACGGAGGAAGCGAGTAACCCAAGGGTGTCTGCCCAGAGAAGCACCCTCCAAAGGAACATGGTAAGCCGCAACGGCCGCCACGTAGACCTTTAGCGTCGAAGGAGATAAACCAGAAGAAAATTTTTCTTGAAGAAACTCCAGAACTGTACCAACTGGGCAGTTAACAGGATCAACATTACGTTCTCTACACCAAGAAGAGAAAACATTCCATTTAAAGGAATACAGCTTCCTCGTGGAGGGAGCTCTGGAATGGAGCATAGTCTCCACTACTTCAGTAGAGAGACCGGAATCTAAGAGCTGTGCCCCCTCAGAGGCCACGCCCACAACTTCCACAACTCCGGGCGGGGGTGAAGAATTGAGCCCCCCGCCTGCGAAAGTAGGTCCCTCCTGACCGGAATCTCCAGAGGAGAGCCGTCGAGGAGGGACATAAGGTCCGAGAACCATACTCGGCCCGGCCAAAACGGGGCTACTAGGAGCAACTGGACCCCATCCTGGCGCACTCTCTCCAGAACTCCCGGAAGCAGAGCAATCGGGGGAAAGGCGTACAGACGCAGCCTCGGCCACGTCTGCACCATAGCGTCCAACCCCAGGGGGGCTGGATATGAGAGGGAGAAATAGAGAGGACATTGGGTCGTTTCCAGAGACGCAAACAAGTCCACATCCGCTTTCCCGAAGCGCTCCCAAAGGAGCTCCACCACCTCGGGGTGGAGTCTCCACTCCCCGGGCCTCGGCCCCTGCCTCGACAGGATGTCTGCTTCCTGATTCAGACGCCCTGGGATGTAAACTGCCCTGACTGACAGCAACCTCCCTTGGGCCCACAGGAGGATCTGGTGTGCCAACTTGCATAAGGGGCGCGACCGCAGACCCCCCTGATGGTTTATATATGAGACCACCGCTGTGTTGTCCGTGCGGACCAACACATGATGGCCCCTGAGATCTGGGAGGAAGTGTTTGAGTGCCAGGAACACAGCCATCATCTCTAACTGGTTTATGTGCCAGGAAAGATAATGACCCCTCCACAGACCCTGAGTCGAGCGACCACTCATGATCGCCCCCCAACCGGTGAGGGATGCATCCGTCGTTAGCGTTACGCGACGACAAGGAGCCCCCAACACCGGGCCTTGGGAAAGAAACCAGGGTTTCTTCCACATGACACAAGCACGAAGGCATCGCCGCGTGACCTTGATCATGCGAAACGGATTTCCCCTCGGGGAAAACCCCCTGGTTTTGAGCCACCACTGCAACGGTCTCATGTACAGCAGGCCAAAAGGTATCACGTTGGACGCAGCTGCCATCAGACCTAACAGTCTCTGAAACTGTTTCACAGTGAGTGACTGACCCAGCTTCAGCTTGTTTACGGCTGTGAGAATGGCCTCTATGCGAGCTGGCGACAGACGAGCTTGCATTGACACTGAATCCCACACTACGCCTAGAAAAGAGGTTCTCTGAGCTGGAGAAAGCACACTCTTCTTTGCGTTTAGCCGTAACCCCAGACGCTTCATATGGGCGAGAACAGCATCTCGATGCTGAACCACCAACTCTTCTGACTGTGCTAGAATCAACCAGTCGTCTATGTAATTCAACACGCGGATGCCCTGGAGTCGCAGAGGAGCCAGAGCTGCATCCACGCATTTTGTGAAGGTGCGGGGAGATAAAGCTAGGCCGAAGGGAAGAACCCGATATTGGTACGCTTCGCCCCCGAAAGCGAACCTCAGGAACTTCCTGTGTTGAGGAAGGATGGATATATGAAAGTATGCGTCCTTCAGATCTATCGTGACAAACCAATCCTCGAACTTGATTTGTGACACGATCTGTTTCAGAGTTAGCATTCTGAACTTGAGCTTCTTTACAGAGCGGTTTAATAGGCGCAGATCTAGAATGGGACGCAACCCTCCATCCTTCTTTGGAACTATAAAGTACCGGCTGTAAAACCCTGACTCCCTGCTGGGAGAAGGAACCCTTTCTATGGCTTCTTTTCGCAAGAGAGTCTGTACTTCCTGTTCCATAACCAGAGCCTGCTCGGGGCTCACCTCGGTGAACAAAACCCCGTTGAACCTGGGCGGTCGCAACCCGAACTGAATTCTGTACCCAAATTCTACTGTGCGCAGGACCCATTGAGATACGTTTGACAGAAGTTTCCACGCTGCCAATGAATCTACTAAGGGAATCAGTCTCTCGAGACTGACCTCTGGTGTTAGATGGGTGACCAGCCCGGTGCCCTGAAGCGGCGAACCGGCAGGGAGCAACTGAACTGGCCACTTTTGGTCCCTCCTTGGAGGGAGCGAACATCCCAGCGCCACTACGTTGCCGGGTGGACGCTGAGATAAGCGTTCGCTGGGAGCTGCTGCGCCCTGAAGCACGCGAGGTGGCAGGGTTGGCAGAACGGCCCCCTGAGGGCACCGAGGGGGGCCGGGCACCGTGTACTGAGGTGGACACCGACCCGCCTCGGAGGGGACTGCCCTCAGAAGCCTGACACCACTGGCGTCAGGACTTCTTTCCCGAAGCCCTCCGCTGGATAATAACGGTCCTAAGATCCGCCTTTCCTTTGGATGGCTTCGGTTGTGAGCGCTGCCCCGACCCCCAGTCCCTCTGCGGGGGGGCACGGGAAGCAACGCTCACTTTTTGTTGCGCCCTGTGGGAGGAGCTCGTACTCGGCTGGGACTGCTCCTTATGACTAGCAGCCCCAGAGACCTGAGATCGGCGGGGAAGAAATTTAGAGAAAGCCGCCGCCTGTTTCTTAGCTTCCTGGAACCTCTCGACGACTGTGTTGACTGAGTCGCCGAAGAGGCCAGGCGGCGTGATAGGAGAGTCAAGTAGAAAAGATCTATCTCGTTCCTTCATGTCAGCGAGGTTGAGCCAAAGGTGTCTCTCCGTGGCCACCAGGGCTGCCATAGACCGCCCAATAGATCTGGCGGTCTCCTTGGTGGCACGGAGAGAGAGATCTGTAGCTTTCCTTAGCTCAGAAAACGCCTCGCGACTGACTTCCCCACCCTCATCAAGGTCTTTAAGCAGGTCGGCTTGATAGGCTTGAAGGACGGCCATAGTGTGTAAACATGCCGCCGCCTGACCTGCTGCCGAGTACGCTTTACCCACTAAAGCAGAAGATGTACGTAAAGGCTTAGTGGGTAACTTCGGGGCTTTGAGAGAGGCTGCCGACTCGGGGGAGAGATAGCTCGCGAGCGTCTCTTCCACCCGCGGCATCTCCCCATAACCATGCCTTTTTAGTCCTAAGATGTTACTATAATTAGATGTTTGTGGACTATAGACCCGGAAGGACGCGGGTCTGTTCCACGACCTCGACACCTCGGTGTGGAGGTCGGGAAAAAAAGGCAAGCCCCGGCGTGGAGGTTGTGCGCGAGACGGGAGAAAGCGCTCGTCTAATAAACTGGCCTGACGGGCTTCCTGTTTCTCGGTCGGCCAGCTTATGTTTAATCTGGCCACCGCTCTAGTAACAACCTCCACTAGCTCCTCATATGCTTGTGACTGTGGTGGCGACTCATCACACTGATCGATGCTGACAACGTCTAATTCCTCAGAACTAGAGCACTGCAACATCGGCGCTTCACCAGGGGCAGAAGAAACCGCAGAGCGTGCTTCTAGCTCCTGAAATGAAGCGCTGGATCCTGCAGGTAAAGGCAGAGAAAGGGCGGGGCCCGTCTCTAACCCCTCTGCAAGATCCATTTGCGAACCCCACGACGCGAGCCTTCGCTGTGCCTCGGCAGCAGCGGGACCCGAGCCGCGGGGAGCGCGAGCCGAACCGCTTTCCTCGAAAAGCGCCCGGCGGGAGCGGAGCGTCTTCATAGACATCAGCTCGCAATGCTCACAGCCAGCTCCCTCGAGAGCTGACTGGGCATGCTCCACTCCCAAGCAAACAACACAAAGCTCGTGTGCATCTCCCGCCGGAATGTAGCGAGGACAAGGAGACGCACACGGCCTGAATTGCTGCACTTGTGTCGCCATAATAGTGTCTTAGATATGTGTGCTTGAATAACGTGAGAGACAAACAACAATAAATAAGACAGACAGTTTCACAGAAAGCGCTTACTGAAGACACAGAAGCTAACTCTGTTTGGTTCGGGTGTGCTTTATAGTTTCCTGGTCATGACGTCACCCGCCTATGACGTTCCGTCACGCCATTGGACAGATTTCACATGTGCTTCACGACGCATTCTCGCAGAGGCGTTCCCAAAGCGCTTGACGCAGCGCGAGTTCCCTTGAAAGGGAACATTCCCTGCCCTCTAGCCACATTTCGCGCTGTAGCAATGACGTCATGTGCAAACAACCTATTCCCTCCCAGAAGTGCCTCACACAATTGCATTCACAAACATCAGGCATCTGAATGCAAGATAACATGACAGCGTTTATTGCGGTTCGTCTGCACTCTCTGAGGGGCAGGTAATTTAAACACTGTATTATGCATGCCAGGCCAGTAGATGGCACTGTCAATTTGTAAAGAAACATTACGTGCCTATAGACTGCCACCATTTTCACAAATTCATGTTTTTGTTGTATATATTTATATAAATTGATTTTGAAATACAGAGTCAAGCTGCTTCACAGACATTTGCAGGTTTTGTTTCCTAATGTGGATTGTATGTAAATATCTCATGCAGCTTTCTTTTTGTTTTATTTCTTATAAAGTATCCAGTTACTATTTCAGTGTGAGAAATCACTGAAACCAGTTCAGTGCGGGAGTGAATTGTCCAAATTAATTAAACTGAATTGTAAACAAATTTAGACCTTTTTGCAAACCTGTTTGTCAGATTAGATCAAAAGAGTTATTTATTTGCGAATCTGGCATCATTAGTTCTGATAGTAAAGAGCGAATAGAAAAGACACACAACATGATTGCTGAAATATTATCAGGGAAAATGATTCTCAGATCGGTATGCCGTAATCTCCATTGTCAGACAAGGATTTATCAATAATATTTTACTGGGGCACAGAGGTATTTCACTGGGGTTCATGCCCCAGTAAAAAGGATCAAGCGATGTTACCCCTGTCCACTACTGAGAAATTTATTTAAACTACTGGACCCTTTTCACGGTTTTGGATTTGGAACATGTAAACTAGACATAAACTAGACATATGTAGGATCATAGCAAATGTTTTTGCATTCAACAGCAAACGAAAAAATACACAGTTCTGGTTCCACAATTAAAGGAGGAAAAAAATATAGAGAGAGATTACAGTAGAAGAGTGAAATATGTCATATTTACAGAAACAAACCATAGGTTAATTCATCATATGAAATAACTGCGTGTGCATTTCTATAATTGGACAGACATTCTATGTTTAGGTCTTGATCGAGGTTGCTATGAAACTATGACATAAAAATAAAAATATAAAAGGCAGGACATCACACACGTCTCTGGAACTGGATGAGAGGAACATCTTAGATGGTGTATTATATGCAATTGTAAACTACTCTGTTTGGAATTCTAATTTTTTTAAAGTCGTAAATAGGAAAAAAGCTTAAATTGTTTTACATAATATTTTTATTTTCTCTATTTTCTATTAAGAATGAATGAAACTCTTTTTGTACTTTTGTTAAAACTATACTTCAATCTTATCGGTTTTCATCACCTGCATGTTATAGACACTGTCTGCATCTTTCTGCCATTTTCCTTCACAGGAGCTTTTTTTCTGTGCTTATATGAGTACATTCAGGCTATAAATGAATTCATCTTTTCATCTATATTAACTGTATTTTTTTAAATATTTGTATGTGTATGTTAGGAGCAGGGTGACTGAAAATGGCAAATGAAAATTTCACTGTGAACAAGATAGACAGCTTTATAATCACTGGATTTGATCACCTGCAGAACCAAAAGCTCCTCGGATTCCTCATCTTAATAACCTACATGCTCATATTGCTTGGGAACAGCATCAATCTGTGTATCATCTTGACTGACAGACATTTACACAAACCAATGTACATATTAATCTGTAATCTAGCTGTTGTTGACATAATGTTCTCCTCAACCTGCAGCACAACTATGATCTCAGTGCTGCTGGCTGAGATTAAAACTGTCTCATACTACTCTTGTATTTCAAGGATGTTCTTCTATCATCTTGGTGATTACACAGAGTGCATGGCTCTGACATTAATGGCAATAGACAGACTTCTTGCGATTAGGCTTCCTTTAAGGTATCACAGCATTGTAACAAATTTACGAACATTTCTTCTTATTTTTCTAACCTGGGTCATCGGTTTTCGCTATATTAGGTTTTTTGACATCTGTGGTAGACAATCTCCCATACTGTCAGCCTGTTATCAGATATGTGTTCTGTGGGTATGCTTCAATGGTCAGAGCTGCTTGTGTTGATGCTGAACCATATTTTACCCCCTCTACAATATTAAGTATGTTGGCATTGGGTGGTCAGTTTCCATTTATTATGTGCACCTATGGTGTTCTGGCATATAGTGTGACTAAACTCTCCAATAATGCAAGCAGAAAGCAAATGATCAACACTTGTTTGAGTCACCTCATTGTCCTGCTCAGTTTTTATGCACCAAAGCTGGTCACTTATTTACTAACTCGAATAGGAGTTGTGCTTGCTTTAACAGAGAGAAATGCATTAGTCGATAATTGCCTCTGTAGTTCCTCCCTTAATAAACCCCACTGTTTATTGTACCAGGACTAAAGAGATCAGAAAACGATTAGTAGGTGCATTTTTTCACAAAAAAAATTGTACCTAATCATTAAAAAGGCAGGTTGAATAGATTGATCATCATGGATTTAAAATGTTATTTCTTAAATTATGTTGTTGCTGATGCATGTGTTGCATGTGATGCTCTTGCTCTAGCCAAAATCATTGACATTGGTTTATAAAATAAATTTAGAAAGCTAGTTATTTTTTAAATGACAGTATTAGAAGAAAATAATAATGTAATGTTAAACAGAAAAGAAAAATATTTGTTAATGCACTGTGTATGTCTGCCATGTATGTGAAGCATGAATCATATTAATAAAGTTAATCAGCATCAAATAATGTCTCTTTCCCCTCAGTCTCAGAAGTTACTGATTCTATTAAAGCATGTGTAATTGGAACTCAAACACTACAGGGAACATTATCTGCTCAGCTAATAATAGACCATTAGGAAGGCTCTTGGGTACATCATCTGTATATTAATAAGATGGAAGCATTGTGGCTTATAAATTAAAGTTCACAGTGAAAAGTTACTGAACAGGATCTGCTGGTTTTGGTTTAAATATTACAAACGAGTTTACAGTTAGCAATTAATACACATAAGTTGATTTTTGTGGGGTCAAGGTGATGCAATACACTAAACAAGTGTTTTAGATAGAGAATATGAGACATGGCACACTGAAAATATATATATATATACACCTTAGACTAACTTAACAAAATATTCTCAATTTTTCTCAAATTATATTTATGATTTGGTTAAAACTGTACATTTTAATTTAATATTAATCAAAAATATTTATTTTCCCAAAGACAAAAACACTCATACAAAGTAAAAAGATTATTTATTATAAAGACCATATGCTTATTCAACGTATTTTCTTTGACATAAGCCAAAATGTTACTTAATGTAGGTTAATATAATATTTTTTTGGCTCTTTACAACTTAATTTCACCATAAACAAAAGCTATATTAGCCATAATACAAAATCCACAATAATTTCTGCAGTAAGTGACAAAGTGAACAAAACAGGTTTCAACCAGAAACCAGGATTTTCAATTACACCAATATAAAAATGCACTAATGTGCATAAATTACACAATCATTTCACGTTTTTTCAGAGCACATGCAAGTGTAGAGTTGTTTGAGCTCTCGGTGACGTTTGTCTGCAAAGTTTCTTAATGTTTTCAACAATTCAAGGCCCTTAATTTGTCCCCTAGGGACTTTGACAGACTCTGAGGAGTGCTGGTGTTTCAGTAAACAACTTATGATAGGCATTCATGTTTAGCCGACACAAATGAACCCAAGAGTCAAGTCAAAAACAAAAAGTTTTGTATCACTTACATTGCATAATACAAACATTAAAGGATTAGTTCACTTCAGACTTAAAATTTCCTGACAATTTACTCACCCCCACATCATCCACAATGTTTATTTCTTTCTTTCTTCAGTCAAAAAGAAATTATATACTTTTTAACAACAAATGCTCGTCTTGCACTAGCTCTACAATGCGCCACACGTGACCTTTCCAACGTGATTAAGTAATGCATGGCACATTGCAGAGTAGTGCAAGACGAGCATTTGTGTTAAAAAATATATACATTTTTATTTTTTTTAGAAAATGACCGATCGTTTCGCTAGATAAGACCCAACAATAGATATCAGTAATCATAATAAACAAAATAATTCTGTTTGTCACATTAGATCTGTTACTGGTTCGTGCCCCAGTAAAAAGGATCAAGCGATGTTACCCCTGTTATTTAAACTACTGGACCCTTTTCACGTTTTTGGATTTGGAACATGTAAACTAGAGGTAAACTAGACATATATAGGATCATAGCAAATATTTTTACATTCAACAGCAAAAGAAAAAATACACAGTTTGAGTTCCACAATTAAAGGAGGAAAAAAATAGAGAGAGATTACAGCAGAAGAGTGAAAATGTGTCATGTTTACAGAAACAAACCATAGGTTAATTCATCATATGAAATAAGTGCTTGTGCATTTCTATAATTAGACAGACATTCTATGTTTAGGTCTTGATCGAGGTTGCTATGAAACTATGACATCTGTCAGAATAAAAATATAAAAGGCAGGACATCACACACGTCTCTGGAACTGGATGAGAGGAACATCTTAGATGGTGTATAATATGCAATTGTAGACTACTCTGTTAGGAATTCTAATATTTCTTAAAGTCATAAAGAGGAAAAAAGCATAAATTGTTTTGCATAACATTTTCAATTTCTCTATTTTCTATTAAGAATGAATGAAACTCTTTTTGTACTTTTGTTAAAACTATACTTTAATCTTATCGGTTTTCATCACCTGCATGTTACAGACACTGTCTGCATCTTTCTGCCATTTTCCTTCACAGGAGCTTTTTTTCTGTGCTTATATGAGTACATTCAGGCTATGAATGAATTCATCTTTTCATCTATATTAACTGTATTTTTTTAAATATTTGTATGTGTATGTTAGGAGCAGGGTGACTGAAAATGGCAAATGAAAATTACACTGTGAACAAGATAGACAGCTTTATAATCACTGGATTTGATCACCTGCAGAACCAAAAGCTCCTCGGATTCCTCATCTTAATAACCTACATGCTCATATTGATTGGAAACAGCATCAATCTGTGTATCATCTTGACTGACAGACATTTACACAAACCAATGTACATATTAATCTGTAATCTAGCTGTTGTTGACATAATGTTCTCCTCAACCTGCAGCACAACTATGATCTCAGTGCTGCTGGCTGAGATTAAAACTGTCTCATACTACTCTTGTATTTCAAGGATGTACTTATATCATGTTGGTGATTTCACAGAGTGCATGGCTCTGACATTAATGGCAATTGACAGACTTCTTGCAATTAGGCTTCCTTTAAGGTATCACAGCATTGTAACAAACTTACGAACATTTCTTCTTATTTTTCTAACCTGGGTCATTAGTTTTACTGCATTAGCTATTTTGACATCTGTGGCAGACAATCTCCCATACTGTCAGCCTGTTATCAGATATGTGTTTTGTGAGTATGCTTCAATGGTCAGAGCTGCTTGTGTTAATGCTGAACCATATTTTGCCCCCTCTACAATATTAAGTATATGGGTATTGGGTGGTCAATTTCCATTTATTATGTGCACCTATGGTGTTCTGGCATATAGTGTGACTAAACTCTCCAATAATGCAAGCAGAAAGCAAATGATCAACACTTGTTTGAGTCACCTCATTGTCCTGCTCAGTTTTTATGCACCAAAGCTAGTCTCTTATTTACTAACTCGAATAGGAGTTGTGCTTGCTTTAACAGAGAGAAATGCATTATTGATAATTGCCTCTCTAATTCCTCCCCTAATAAACCCCACTGTTTATTGTACCAGGACTAAAGAGATCAGAAAACGAATAGTAGGTGCATTTTTTCACAAAAAAATTGTACCTCATTAAGAGGCAGGTTAAATCAATTAAACATGATATATTTAAAATGTTAATTCTTAAATTGTGGCAATGTTTCTGTTGTATGCGTTTTGTGATGCTTTTGCTGTTCGAGACTATAGCCAAATCATAGACATTTGTTTGTTAGAAAAAAATATATGAAGCTCTGCTTATTTTTTAAATGACAGTATTAGAAGTTAATAATGTAAAGAATTAAGAAATTAATAATGTAATGTTAAACAGAAACCTAGCTCTAGCCAAAATCATTGACATTGGTTTATAAAATAAATTTAGAAAGCTAGTTATTTTTTAAATGACAGTATTAGAAGAAAATAATAATGTAATGTTAAACAGAAAAGAAAAATATTTGTTAATGCATTGTGTATGTCTGCCATGTATGTGAAGCATGAATCATATTAATAAAGTTAATCCGCATCAAATAATGTCTCTTTCCCCTCAGTCTCAGAAGTTACTGATTCTATTAAAGCATGTGTAATTGGAACTCAAACACTACAGGGAACATTATCTGCTTAGTTAATAATGGGCGTTATTAAGGCTCTTGGGTACATCTTCTGTATATTAATAAGGTGGAAGCATTGTGGCTCATAAATTAAAGTTCACAGTGAAAAGTTACTGAACAGGATCTGCTGGTTTTGGTTTAAATATTACAAATGAGTTTACAATTTAGCAATTTTTAATACACATAAGTTGATTTTTGTGGGGTCAAGGTGATGCAATACACTAAACACAAGTGTTTTAGATAGAGAATATGAGACATGGCACACTGAAAAAAATATATACAGTTGTGGTTAGAATTATTGGCACCCTTGGTAAATATGACAAAAGATGACTGTCAAAATAAATCTGCATTGTTTATCCTTTTGATTTTTAATTCATAAAATTTGCAAAAATCTAACCTTTCATTGAAGGAAACGAATTGAAAATGGGGGGGGGATCACATTATAGAATAAATGTTTTTCTCCAAAACACGTTGGTCACAATTATTGGCACCCCTACAATTTTTTACAAGTAAAATATCTCTGAAGTATTTTTTTAGCACACCAGGGTGAACATGAACATGAAATTGTCCAGCCATGACTTCCTGTTCCACAGGATTATAAACATGAGGAAACACAAAGGCCAAATTCCCTTTAATCATTCATCACAATGAGTAAAACCAAAGAATATAGTTCTGATGTGCAGCAAAAGATTGTTGAGCTTCACAAAATAGAAAGTGGCTGTAAGAAAACAGCTATCAGGGCAATAATTAAGAAGTTCCAATCAACTAAAGATGTTGCAAATCTGCCTGGAAGAGAACATGTGTCTAAATCACCAGATGGGTTTGGTGCACACATGGATAAAAAGTACCCCATGTCCACAGTTAAATATACTGCTGGATCTTTAATGTTGCCTATTTTTCTGCTGGAGGTCCTGGACATCTTGTTCAGATACATGGTATCATGGATTCTATCAAATACCAACATATAAAAAATCAAAACCTGACCGCTTCTGCTAGAAATCCAATAATGGGCCATGGTTGGATCTTCCATCAGGACAATGATCCAAAACAAACATCAAAACCAACACAAAAATGTGTCACTAAGCACAAAATGAAGCTTCTGCCATGGCCATCCCAGTCCCCTGACCTGAACCCTAAAGAAAATGAGTGGAGTGAACTGAAGAGGAGAAGCAGCAACATGGAGCTGGGAATCTGAAGGATCTGTAGAGATTCTGCATGAAGGAATGGTCTCTGATCTCTTGTCAGGTGTTCTCCAAACTCATCAGGCATTATAGGTGAAGACTCAGAGCTGTTATCTTGGCAAAAGGAGGTTACAAAAAGTATTGAATAAAAGGGTGCCAATAATTGTGGCCAACGTGGTTTTTTTGGCCAACAATATTTGTGGCCAACTATTTAAACAATTTTTTTTTTTTCTGGGGGGATGCTATTTGCTTTTAGACAAAGTGAGCAAAACAGGTTTCAACCAGAAACCAGGATTTTCAATTACACCAATACAAAAATGCACTAATGTGCATAAATTACACAATCATTTCACGTTTTTTCAGTGCACATGCAAGTGTAGAGTTTTTTGAGCTTTCAGTGATGTTTGTCTGCAAAGTTTCTTAATGTTTTCAACAATTCAAGGCCCTTAATTTGTCCCCTAGGGACTTTGACAGACTCTGAGGAGTGCTGGTGTTTCAGTAAACAACTGATGATAGGCATTCATGTTTAACTGACACAAATGAACCCAAGAGTCAAGTCAAAAACAAAAAGTTTTGTATCACTTACACTGGATAATGCAAACATTAAAGGATTAGTTCACTTTAGAATTAAAATTTCCTGACAATTTACTCACCCCCATGTCATCCAAGATGTTTGTGTCTTTCTTTCTTCAGTTGAAAAGAACCTTAATTTCTGATTAAATTTTGATGTCTTACTGCTCATGAATCTAACAAATGGTTTGAAATGGATAATGTGTGAGGTTTATCTCCTTATTGGCCACCACAGATAAGAAACCTCAAACATTCATAACCTTCACTACAACTTTTTGACCTGTGGCTCTATCCCAACTGATTTCCAGAATGACTGTATAGCAGAAAATACTACTGCATTTAAGATGTCAGATGTTAAGATGAACAGAGGTCCATATATGATCATGAGACCGAACTAAACGTATTTTTTAGCGTGCATCATTTAATTAGCTACAACTGTTGACCCCCTGGTTGGCCCTTGCCTGAATGTTTTACCAGTGTGATTATATTGTGTTTTTACTTAACCACTTTTACAAAATATGATAATCGAACTAAAAACATTCTAATTTCTGCCATTTTTAATGGTTTGGAAAAACATTAAAAACCTTGCAAAAAGAAAAAAATTTTTTAAATTTAAATTTACGTAATCATGGTTGCTAGGAAACTATGATGTATCTTTTAAAAGAAATAAAAGGCAGGACATCACACATCTGCTGAAATGGATGACAGCAACATCTCTGAAGCTCTTGCTTAAGAAATTCTAATATTTTAAAGATCTAAAAAGGAATTCCTAAAGAAGAATAAGACTAGAAAATGTTTTACATATTATTCCTTTTTAGGATTTAAAATCATCAAAACTCTTTTTGTATTTCTTTTGAAACTATACTTCAACTTTCACAGTTTTTATCATTTTGCCTTTACAGACAGTCTGCATCTTTCTGCCATTTTCCTTCACAGGAGCTTCTTTTCTGTACATATATGAGTACATCAAGGATCTAATTGTTGTTCTTTGTTTTTTTTTTTGGATGTTTTTAAGATATTTGGGTCTGTATGTTAAGAGTTCAATGACTGAAAATGGCGAATGAAAATTTCACTGTGAACAAGATAGACAGTTTTATAATCACTGGATTTGATCACCTGCAGAACCAAAAGCTCCTCGGATTCCTCATCTTAATAACCTACATGCTCATATTGCTTGGGAACAGCATCAATCTGTGCATCATTGTGACTGACAGACATTTACACAAACCAATGTACATATTAATCTGTAATCTAGCTGTTGTTGACATAATGTTCTCCTCAACCTGCAGCACAACTATGATCTCAGTGCTGCTGGCTGAGATTAAAACTGTCTCATACTACTCTTGTATCTCAAGGATGTACTTCTATAATCTTGGTGATTTCACAGAGTGCATGGCTCTGACATTAATGGCAATTGACAGACTTATTGCGATTAGGCTTCCTTTAAGGTATCACAGCATTGTAACAAATTCACGAACATTTGTTCTTATTTTTCTAACCTGGGTCATTGGTTTCGCTATATTAGGTTTTTTGACATCTGTGGTAGACAATCTCCCATACTGTCAGCCTGTTATCAGATATGTGTTCTGTGGGTATCCTTCCATGATCAGAGCTGCTTGTGTTGATGCTGAACCATATTTTACCCCATCTACAATATTAAGTGTGTGGATGTTGTGTGGTCAGTTTCCTTTTATTATGTGCACCTATGGTGTTCTGGCATATAGTGTGTCTAAACTCTCCAATAATGCAAGCAGAAAGCAAATGATCAACACTTGTTTGAGTCACCTCATTGTCCTGGTTAGCTATTTTGCACCAAAGCTGGTCACTGCATTATTAACTCGAATAGGAGTTGTGCTTGCTTTAACAGAGAGAAATGCATTGTCGATAATAGCCTCTGTAGTTCCTCCCTTAATAAACCCCACTGTTTATTGTACCAGGACTAAAGAGATCAGAAAGCGAATAGTAGGTGTATTTTTTCATAATTTTATTTTTTACTTGATCATTAAAAGGCAGGTTAGGTAGATTAATTATGATGGATTTAAAATGTTAATTCTTAAACTGTGGTGATGTTTCTGTTGCATGTGTTTTGTGATGCTCTTGCTGTTAGAGACTAGGCCAAATCATAGACATTTGTTTGTTAGAAAAAAAATATATGTGAAGCTCTGATTATTTTTTAAATGACAGAATTAGAAGAAAATAATAATGTAATGTTAAACAGAAAACAAAAATATTTGTTGATGCATTGTGTATGTCTGCCATGTATATGAAACATGAATCATATTAATAAAGTTAATCAGCATCAAATAATGTCTCTTTTCCCTCAGTCTCAGCAGTTACTGATTCTATTAAAGCATGTGTAATGGGATCTCAAACACTACAGGGAACATTATCTGCTCAGCTAATATTAGTATATTAATAAGGTAGCTTGTAAATATATATGGCTTATAAATGAAAGGAAAAGCTCATCTCCTTAGTCTTACATTGGTTTTTACAAAAAAAACTAGAAATCAAATTTGCTAAAAATATTCTCATTTTTAAAATGTGTTTGAGACCATGATTAAAAACCACCATTAAAGAAAATGTTTTTGTGATTTTAAATTTACTTAATCATGGTTGCTAGGAAACTATGACGTATCTGTAATACAATTAAAAGAAATAAAAGGCAGGACATCACACATCTGCTGAAATGGATGACAGCAACATCTCAGAAGCTCTTGCATAAGAAATTATAATATTTTAAAGATCTAAAAAGGAATTCCTAAAGAAGAATAAGACTAGAAAATGTTTTACATATTATTCATATTTACGGTTTAAAATGATCAAAACTCTTTTTGTATTTCTTTTGAAACTATACTTCAACTTTCACAGTTTTCATTTCCTTGCTGTTACAGAAGCTTTCTGCATCTTTCTGCCATTTTCCTTCACAGGAGCTGTTTTTATGTGTATATATGAGTACATCAAGGATCTAATTGTTTTTTATTAGATTTTAGAGTTGTTGTTTTTTTAAATATTTGTGTCTGTGTGATAGGAGTTCAGTGACTGAAAATGGTGACTGAAAATTACACTGTGAACAATGTAGACAGTTTTATAATCACTGGATTTGATCACCTGCAGAACCAAAAGCTCCTCGGATTCCTCATCTTAATAACCTACATGCTCATATTGCTTGGGAACGGCATCAATCTGTGTATCATCTTGACTGACAGACATTTACACAAACCAATGTACATATTAATCTGTAATCTAGCTGTTGTTGACATAATGTTCTCCTCAACCTGCAGCACAACTATGATCTCAGTGCTGCTGGCTGAGATTAAAACTGTGTCATACTACTCTTGTATCTCAAGGACGTACTTCTATCATCTTGGTGATATCAAAGTATGCCTGGCTCTGTCCTTAATGGCAATAGACCGACTTGTTGCGATTAGGTTACCATTAAGATACCAAAGCATTGTAACAAATTCAAGAACATTTCTGTTTATTTTACTGGCCTGGCTCATTGGTTTTACTATAATGGCTGTTGTGATATCTGTGGTAGACAGTGCTCCATACTGTCAGCCTGTTATCAGATATGTGTTCTGTGATTATCCATCCATGATCAGAGCTGCTTGTGTCAATCCTGAACCATATTTTTTATTGCCTGCAATGATTACTCTGTGGTTGTTGTGTGGACAATTTCCCTTTATTATGTGCACTTATGCTGTTCTGGCATATAGTGTGACTAAACTCTCCAACAACTCAAACAGAAAGCAAATGATCAATACCTGCTCCAGTCACCTCATTGTCTTGTTTAGTTATTTGGCACCAAAGCTGGTCTCTGTTTTACTAACTCGAATAGGTGTTGTGCTCAATTTAACAGAAAGGAATGCAGTAATGATCGTAGCCTCTCTTGTTCCTTCCTTAATAAACCCCACTGTTTATTGCACCAGAACTAAAGAGATCAGGAAACGATTATCAGATATTTTTTTGCGCAAAAGAATTGTACCAAACCACTTACAGGTTTTATCATAATATTATTATATTATTATACAATTATTCATTATTGTGTTAATTATAATGGATGAGAGTGAAAATGTTGGTGATGCATGGTTTCTTTACGTTAGAGACAAGACATACAGTAGGTCTTGTCTGTATTCAAAATGAAGAAAATAGAAAAAACATTTGGAGATTTGTCAATATTTTTATACTTTTAAAAATTATAAAATTATACATACACAGTGTTTCAGGTGATTTTTTTGAGCTTCTAACCACATATACCTTAAACCTAGTCACAAAAAAATACATTTATATATTTATTTATATATTTAACTTAATAGACAGATGCACAGTTCCAATATCATACTGTAATATTTTATAAGCCTCTAACCCCACTTTCCCCATGAAACATGATTCAATTTACAGTATAAATAAGTAAAGAATTTTCCAGAATAATTTTCTTTAAAAAATAAAAGCGGAATCTGTGAGATAAAATAAAGGTTTTCTATTTTAATATACTTTAAAATATAATGTATTTCTGTGATGCAAAGCATCTAAACATTCATATTACCTCTATGGCATTTTATATATTATATTTGTTATATTATAGAGCCAAAATGTTAATGTGCAGTTTAATACATTGCTAACACATTTTATTTCAGTATTTATTATGTATTTCAGTCAATTTCACTCATCTCAGTATTGCAATATAGTTTGGGAATAGCCAATATGGCAATTTACTAATGTAATTTGTGTAGTAAACGAAACTGCGCGTCGATCTGCCCCACTTATTCACACTGAGACACACAAAACTTGCAGGATTCATATTTAAACAGTCTTTTTGCGGTTTAATATTCACAGACACTCTATATCGCGATTAGAATAAAGAACTTAAGAATAACAAAACGTACTATTCACAATCATCGGCTTGATCAAGTTGATCCTCTATCGAAATGAAATTGAAAGTGCTCTTCGTCTGAGGTAAATATTTCCAGAATTATTCCTCACTGCGTCTCAAAACGATGTACATGAATCTGATTAAGCTTGACACATTTCTCCGAGCTGACACGGGCGTTCACTCTCTGTTGCATGTATCGCCTCAGAATTTGCGTTTGAAAGCTCCGCACGCTCCGTGGGCGTGGCCGCATTAGCGGATAATGAGCTGACTCGCGAACGACTGACATCTCTCTCTTTTCAAACAGATTACATAAACAGAGAATATTTGTTTTCGACGTGACTTACATGATTTACAACCTGACATTTCAATGTTTCTTTAGACATATGTCTCATGTTTGTGATAAGTATTCACTAGGTTACAGTTCATTTTCTGAGGACTATCAGAGTGGACTTCATTCAGAGAGAGACTGCAGCTTGTGCATCATGTTAGTTTTCTTTCTTTTGCAAAAAGTACATTTTGTTTTTACTGTGAGTGTTTACAAATAAAAGAAGACATTCCACAGTTTTTAATAATATATAACTCTTATTTGTACATCCAAAATTGCCGCAGTATTTTGAGTCTCTTTCGACTGGTAAGGAAAAAACTGAGGTGGTATCGTCGGCATGACCACCAACCTCTCAGTGTTAAAAATAAAAGCTGTCCACATTGCCCAACCTCCACTGATGATTATTTTTATGCATTCTAGCTGTGTCCATTTGTTCAACACTTTTGCTCAGAGGTCATGTGCAGGCTGTTAGGCATCCTTAAGCCCAAAGTGTACTTCTGTTTTTACACGTACGCAAGGGTCCACGTGCGCGTGATGCAAATTTCATCACCAGATTAGTACGTGTGCCACCCGAATTTTGTAAATGTACTTTGCATGTGCAGGTCGCATTTGTGAATTGAATTTGTTTTGCACTAATCGGTTGTTCCACAAGGTGGAAAAGCTGCCCATTACTGCTGGTCTAGGATCAGTTTCTCCGTAATGATAGCATATTGGCGAAACAGATATGGTAAACGCCCCAATGTATATCCGTGTTTGCAGTCTGAAGAACGTCAAATGTTTCTATTTACAACATTTTTGCAGCATTGAGCAATAAGGCCAATCACAGACATATCTGTTGATTTCTTGAATGCAATGGCCAATCAGAGGTCTTCAAGTCAGATTCCACTCATCGCTCAAAACGCTGGAGTTTTTGTCCAGTGCTGAGTTCTGCATGCTCAAATCATCTCATTATAACAAAGTGTAGATTACATAAATATGAGATTCATTGTGCAGTCAGCTTCATTGTGTTGCCCCCTTGGACAATGACCACGACAAGCTTTTGGATTTTCTGTAGATTTGCCCCAGTTGTTTTTCTCTTTTGTTTTCTGCAACAGATTCGGGGGCGGAAAGCTTCAACACAAACAACATGCATTTACTGCACTTTTTGTCTATATTTTTACACTCTAGTCTTTCTTCCCACAGCACCCCCAACAGTATATATTTTATAAGGTTTTCTACAAACCCGATTCCAAAAAAGTTGGGACACTGTACAAATTGTGAATAAAAAAGGAATGCAATGATGTGGAAGTTTCAAATTTCAATATTTTATTCAGAATACAACATAGATGATATATCAAATGTTTAAACTGAGAAAAATGTATCATTTTAAGGGAAAAATAAGTTGATTTTAAATTTCATGGCATCAACACATCTCAAAAAAGTTGGGACAAGGCCATGTTTACCACTGTGTGGCATCCCCTCTTCTTTTTATAACAGTCTGCAAACGTCTGAGGACTGAGGAGACAAGTTGCTCAAGTTTAGGAATAGGAATGTTGTCCCATTCTTGTCTAATACAGGCTTCTAGTTGCTCAACTGTCTTAGGTCTTCTTTGTCGCATCTTCCTCTTTATGATGCGCCAAATGTTTTCTATGGGTGAAAGATCTGGACTGCAGTCTGGCCATTTCAGTACCCGGATCCTTCTTCTACGCAGCCATGATGTTGTAATTGATGCAGTATGTGGTCTGGCATTGTCATGTTGGAAAATGCAAGGTCTTCCCTGAAAGAGACGACGTCTGGATGGGAGCATATGTTGTTCTAGAATTTGGATATACCTTTCAGCATTGATGGTGCCTTTCCAGATGTGTAAGCTGCCCATGCCACACGCACTCATGCAACCCCATACCATCAGAGATGCAGGATTCTAAACTGAGCGCTGATAACAACTTGGGTTGTCCTTGTCCTCTTTAGTCCGAATGACATGGCGTCCCAGTTTTCCAAAAAGAACTTCACATTTTAATTCGTCTGACCACAGAACAGTTTTCCACTTTGCCACAGTCCATTTTAAATGAGCCTTGGCCCAGAGAAAACGCCTGCGCTTCTGGATCATGTTTAGATATGGCTTCTTTTTTGACCTATAGAGTTTTAGCCGGCAACGGCGAATGGCACGGTGGATTGTGTTCACCGACAATGTTTTCTGGAAGTATTCCTGAGCCCATGTTGTGATTTCCATTACAGTAGCATTCCTGTATGTGATGCAGTGCCGTCTAAGGGCCCGAAGATCATGGGCATCCAGTATGGTTTTCCGGCCTTGACCCTTACGCACAGAGATTGTTCCAGATTCTCTGAATCTTTGGATGATATTATGAACTGTAGATGATGATAACTTCAAACTCTTTGCAATTTTTCTCTGAGAAACTTCTTTCTGATATTGCTCCGCTATTTTTCGCCGCAGCATTGGGGGAATTGGTGATCCTCTGCCCATCTTGACTTCTGAGAGACACTGCCACTCTGAGAGGCTCTTTTTATACCCAATCATGTTGCCAATTGACCTAACAAGTTGCAAATTGGTCCTCCAGCTGTTCCTTATATGTACATTTAACTTTTCTGGCCTCTTATTGCTACCTGTCACAACTTTTTTGGAATGTGTAGCTCTCATGAAATCCAAAATGAGCCAATATTTGGCATGACATTTCAAAATGTCTCACTTTCAACATTTGATATGTTATCTATATTCTATTATGAATAAAATATAAGTTTATGAGATTTGTAAATTATTGCATTCCTTTTTTATTCACAATTTGTACAGTGTCGAAACTTTTTTGGAATCGGGTTTGTATATATTATCTCCTTAATATTATATTAGTGCAAATCATCTATGATAAACAAAGACATGAAACAAATTAAATAATTCTTTGAGGTCATTACAATTGACTATAACAGAACTTTGTGAGATCGCGATGAAGATGAGTAACAGCTTTTTAGTGATTATAAAGAGAGCACTCTTTGCATGCTTTCTTGGCAATACATAATATATATGTAATATAGCCTATATTCAGAATTTGAATAAAACTTTTGTTTTTCTTGCTTGACCAGCGGCCTCATACACACTGCAATGTTTCAGGAGTGACATCTGCATAGACTAAATGCAGGATTCACTCTCGAAATAACCATAGCAACGGACGAGATAAAAACATGATACGTAGAAATAGATGCCCATTAAGGCTAGAGAACCCTCGCTAATTTTAGAAGCACCCTGGTGATTTGATTTTGGAAATTCTGGTCCAAAAGCAGGATTTTGCTATATTAGGTAAGGCAATGGTTATTTATTATTCAAAATGGCTGCCATGCAAATCACGCATACAGTATGCTTTCTGTTAAAATTAACAGTGGTTTGTGAATATTGCCGCTTTAATAAAAAATAATTTATAGGGAGGGTTTATGCTGGGATGTGTAGGTTGGTGCGACACATAACTTGAAACTATTTCATGGAAATCTATGTATTTTTAAAGGGGAAGCACATCTCCTTAGTCTTACCCTCGAGTTGGTTCACACTACGACTATGCTTTAACCCCTGGTTTTACCAGTGTGATTATATTGTGTTTACACAACCGTTTTTACAAAATGTGACCCTGGACCACAAAACCAGTCTTAAGAGCACAGGGTATATTTGTAGCAATAGCCAACAATACATTGTATGGGTCAAAATGATCGATTTTTCTTTTATGCCAAAAATCATAAGGATATTAAGTAAAGATCATGTTCCATGAAGATATTTTGCAAATTTCCTACCATAAATATATCAAATAAATTATTTTTGTGAGTGGATATGCATTGCTAAGACCTCATTTGGACCACTTTAAAGGCAATTAGATTTTTTTGCACAAATAGTTGTATCTTTGCCAAATATTGCTCTATCCTAACAAACCATACATCAATGGAACGCTTATTTATTCAGCTTTCAGATGATGAAAAATGTACCCTTATGACTGGTTTTGTGGTCCAGGGTCACAAATATGATACTAGAATTAAAATTTTCTAAAAACTTTCTAATTTTTAAACTGTGTGTTTGAGACCATCATTAAAAACCACAGCTAAAGAAAATGTTTTTGTGATTTTAAATTTACGTAATCATGGTTGCTAGGAAACTATGACGTATCTGTAATACAATTAAAAGAAATAAAAGGCAGGACATCACACATCTGCTGAAATGGATGACAGCAACATCTCAGAAGCTCTTGCATAAGAAATTATAATATTTTAAGAATCTAAAAAGGAATTCCTAAAGAAGAATAAGACTAGAAAATGTTTTACATATTATTCATATTTACAATTTAAAATGATCAAAACTCTTTTTGTATTTCTTTTGAAACTATACTTCAACTTTCACAGTTTTTATCACTTTGCTGTTATAGACGCTTTCTGCATCTTTCTGCCATTTTCCGTCACAGGAGCTGTTTTTATGTGCATATATGAGTACATCAAGTATCTAATTGTTTTTTTTTTTGATTTTATAGCTGTATTTTTTTTTAAATATTTGTGTCTGTGTGATAGGAGTTCAGTGACTGAAAATGGTGACTGAAAATTACACTGTGAACAATGTAGACAGCTTTATAATCACTGGATTTGATCACCTGCAGAACCAAAAGCTCCTCGGATTCCTCATCTTAATAACCTACATGCTCATATTGCTTGGGAACGGCATCAATCTGTGTATCATCTTGACTGACAGACATTTACACAAACCAATGTACATTTTAATCTGTAATCTAGCTGTTGTTGACATAATGTTCTCCTCAACCTGCAGCACAACTATGATCTCAGTGCTGCTGGCTGAGATTAAAACTGTGTCGTACTACTCTTGTATCTCAAGGACGTTCTTCTATCATCTTGGTGGTATCAAAGCATGCCTGACTCTGTCCTTAATGGCAATAGACCGACTTATTGCGATTAGGCTACCATTAAGATACCACAGCATTGTAACAAATTCAAGAACATTTCTGTTTATTTTATTGACCTGGCTCATTGGTTTTACTTTAATGGCTGTTATGATATCTGTGGTAGACAGTGCTCCATACTGTCAGCCTGTTATCAGATATGTGTTCTGTGATTATCCATCCATGATCAGAGCTGCTTGTGTCAATCCTGAACCATATTTTTTATTTCCTGCAATGATTAATCTGTGGTTGTTGTGTGGACAATTTCCCTTTATTATGTGCACTTATGCTGTTCTGGCATATAGTGTGACTAAACTCTCCAACAACTCAAACAGAAAGCAAATGATCAGCACCTGCTCCAGTCACCTCATTGTCTTGTTTAGTTATTTTGCACCAAAGCTGGTCTCAAATTTACTAACTCGAATAGGTGTTGTGCTAAATTTAACAGAGAGGAACGCAGTAATGATTGTAGCCTCTCTTGTTCCTTCCTTAATAAACCCCACTGTTTATTGCACCAGAACTAAAGAGATCAGGAAACGATTATCAGATATTTTTTTGCGCAAAAGAATTGTACCAAATCACTTACAGGTTTTATCATAATATTATTATACAATTATTCATTATTGTGTTAATTATCATGAATGAGAGTGAAAATGTTGGTGATGCATGTTTTTTCACATTAGAGACAAGACATACAGTAGGTATGTTGCTATCTTGTCTGTAGTCAAAATAAAGAAAAAAGAAAATAGGAAAAAATATTTGGAGATTTGTCAATATTTTTACACTTTTAAAAATTATAAAATTATGCATACAAAGTGTTTCGGGTGCTGTTTTGAGTCTCTAATCACATACCTTAAACCTAGTCACACAAAAAAACAAAATATACACACACACACACACACACACACATATATATATATATATATATATATATATACAGGTGCTGGTCATATAATTAGAATATCGTGAAAAAGTTCATTTTTTTATTGTAAATTATTTTAAAAAATGAAACTTTCATATATTCTAGATTCCCTACATGTAAAGTAAAACATTTCAAAAGTTTTTTTTTTTAAATTTGTTGATTAGAGCGTACAGCTCATGAAAGTCCAAAATCCAGTATCTCAAAATATTAGAATATTTACATTTTAGTTTCATTAAATGACCATCCCTACAGTATAAATTCCGGGTATCTTTTGTTCTTTGAAACCACACTAATGGGGAAGACTGCTGACTTGGCAATGGTCCAGGAGACAATCATTGACACCCTCCACAAAGAGAGTAAGTCACAGAAGGTCATTACTGAATGGGGTGGCTGTTTACAGAGTGTATATCAAAGCATATTAAATGCAAAGTTGACTGGAAGGAAGAAATTGGGTAGGCAAAGGTGCACAAGCAACAGGGATGACCGCAAGCTTGAGAATACTGTCAAGTAAAGCCAATTCAAACACTTGGGAGAGCTTCACAATGAGTAGAATGAAGCCGGAGTCAGCGCATCAAGAGTCACCACACTCAGACATCTTCAGGAAAAGGACTACCAAGCCACTTCTGAACCAGAGACAACGTCAGAAGCATCTTACCTGGGCTAAGGAGAAAAAGAACTGGACAGTGAACAGTGGTCGAAAGTCCTCTTTTCAGATAAAAGTAAATTTTGCATTTCATGTTGAAATCATGGTCCCAGAGTATGAAGGAAGACTGGAGAGGCACAGAATCCAAGCTGCTTGAAGTCTAGTGTGAAGTTTCTGAAGTCAATAATGATTTGGGGGGGCCGTGACGTCTGCTGGTGTTGGTCCATTGTGTTTTATCAAGTGCAGAGTCAATGCAGCCATCTTCCAGGAGATTTTGGAGCACTTTATGCTTCCATCTGCTGACAAGCTTTATGGAGATGCTGATTTCCTTTTCCAGCAGGACTTTAGCACCTGCCCACAGTGCAAAAACCACTTCCAAGTGGTTTGCTGAGCATGATATTACTGTGCTTTATTGGCCAGCCAATATGCCTGACCTGAATCTATGGGATATTTTCAAGAGAAAGATGAGAAACAGTCGATCCAACAATATACAGATGATCTGAAGGCTCAATAGTGCCTCAGCAGTGCCACAGGCTGATCACTTCCATGCCACACTTCACTGATGCTGTAATTTGTGCTAGGAGCAAGTCATTTGCTGTAATATGTCCTGCCGATCAAGTATTGAGTGCACAAAAGAACATACTTTAAAGAACTTGAACTTTTCTGTTTAGCAAATCCATTTTTTGATTGATCTTAGGAAATATTCTAATATTTTGAAATACTGGATTTTGGACTTTCATGAGCTGTACGCTCTAATCATCAAAATTTAAAAAAAAAAACTTTTGAAATGTTTTACTTTACATGTAGGGAATCTAGAATATATGAAAGTTTCATTTTTAAAAATAATTTATAATAAAAAAATGAACTTTTTGATGATATTCTAATTATATGACCAGCACCTGTATATACTGCCCGGCCAAAAAAAAAAGCCGCTGTTTGGATTTTAATAAGCAAATACTTAAGAGTCTATGGATGGATCATTATTACAGTGATTATTATTTTTTCTAGCATGTTATATGTTTGGCAACAGTTCTTCTATCCCTAATTGATGGAGTGTGTAGCTTTTCATTTCTTAAACAGCCATGTATTAAGATGTATCATGGCCATATTCCAGGATGACAATGTCAAGATTCATCAGGCTCAAAATGTGAAAGAATTGTTGGGAGGGAGCACAAAGAATCATTTTCACACATGAATTGGCACTGAGCTTAACCTCAGTGTAAGTTTTTGGGATGTGCTGGAGGAGACTTTACAGAGTGCTCATCTCTTGCATTGTCAATACAAGATCTTGACCAAAAAATTATGCATCTCTCGATGGAAATAAATGTTGTGATGTTATTTCCATCAAGAGGTGCATCAATTTTTGGTCAAGATCTTGTATTGACAATGCAAGAGGTGAGCACTCTATAAATCTACTACAGCACATCCCAAAAACTTTCAATGAATTTAAGGTCTGGACTCAGAGGTGCCAATCCATGTGTGAAAATGATTCTTCATGCTCTCTGAACCATTCTTTTATAATTTTAATCCTGGTGAATCCTGACATTGTCATCCTGGAATATGGCCAAGATGTGTCTTCCTACATGGTTGTTTAATACAGTTTATTCACTATAGTTTAGTTTAAAAAATGGTAATAAAATATGACAAGATCTCAGAGTTAAACTGTGTCAGAAAAAAAAAAATCTTAATTAAGACAGATAACACTTAAGCAAAACATGGTCAGGTCAAAGTGTCTGAATAATTTTTGGTTCTAATTTTTTATAAGTTTTACTAGTAGTCCACTGTATGAATAATTTTTGGGTATAATATGTCACAGTTTACTTTATTTTGCTATCCTCACTTACATAAATGAACTATAGTGTCCTGCACCCACTAGTAAAAATATATCAAAATTTCAAAAATGTCTGAATAATTTTTGGTTTGACTGTGCATATATACTCTATATTGGCAAATGTTTTGGGACGCCTGCCTTTACATGCACATGAACTTTAATGACATCCCATTCTTAATCCGTAGAGTTTAATATGGAGTTGGCCCACCCTTTGCAGCTATAACAGCCTCAACTCTTCTGGGAATGCTTTCCACAAGGTTTAGGAGTGTGTTTATGGGAATTTTTGACCATTCTTCTAGAAGCGCATTTGTGAGGTCAGGCAGTGATGTTGGCGAGAAGGCCTGGCTCGCAGTCTCTGCTCTAATTCATCTCAAAGGTGTTCTATCGGGTTGAGGTCAGGACTCTGTGCAGGCCAGTCAAGTTCCTCCACACCAAACTCACTCATCCATGTCTTTTTGGACCTTGCTTTGTGCACTGGTGCGCAGTCATGTTGGAACAGGAAGGGGCCATCCCCAAACTGTTTCCACAAAGTTGGGAGCATGAAATTGTCCAAAATGGCGGCATGCTTTACACCACTGGATCTGACGCTTTGCATTGCACTTGGTGATGAAAGGCTTGGATGCAGCTGCTCGGCCATGGAAACCCATTCCATGAAGCTCTCTAAGCACTATTCTTGAGCTAATCTAAAGGCCACACAAAGTTTGGAGGTCTGTAGCTATTGACTCTGCAGAAAGTTGGCGACACTGTGTGCCTCAGCATGCGCTGACCCCGCTCTGTGATTTTACGTGGCCTACCACTTCGTGGCTGAGTTGCTGTTGTTCCCAATTGCTTCCACTTTGTTATGATACCACTAACAGTTGATGGTGGAATATTTAGTAGTGAGAAAATTTCACGAATGGACTTATTGCACAGGTGGCAACCTATCACGGTACCACGCTTGAATTCACTGAGCTCCTGAGAGCGACCCATTCTTTCACAAATGTTTGTAGAAGCAGTCTGCATGCCTAGGTGCTTGATTTTATACACCTGTGGCCATGGAAGTGATTGGAACACCTGAATTCAGTGATTTGGAGGGGTGTCCCAATACTTTTGGCAATATAGTGTATGTATATATATGTATATATATGCACAGTTCCAATATACTGTAATATTTTGTAAGTCTCTAACCCCACGTTCCTCATTAAAACGTGGCTTGATTTACTTTAAATATAAGTAAAGGATTGTCCAGAAAATTTTTCTTTAAAAGAATAAAAGCGTAATAAAAAGACTAAATGTTGCTGAATTGTGTGCTGAATTCCTACAGATTTGTATGAGGAAGATAATGAAATTTAAGTTGGTGATAGCAAAAAAAAAAAACCTAATCTGTTGTAATAAGTTAAATAAATAACGTTAAATTGCGAAAACTCTTAGTAATAACTGGAAGGCTGCTATTACTAAATGGTTTAGCTGTTAAGTTTCTGTTTTGTGTGTGTGTGTGTGTGTGTGTGTGTGTGTGTGTTTATTTATTTTATTTTATTTTTTGCAACTGGCTAAGATATAATGGATTATGATTACATTTACTGCATTGCAATCTGAAACCATCAATCCACACACCAGTATGGCACAACCCAATGATTTTAATCTTTTTTGTTGTTGTTGTTGTTGTTCTTGCTGTTTTCATTTTTCCACATAGATTCAAAGAGGAGTAATCAGTCTAAGCCATTTATAAAGTGAGGGCCTGTTCATGACCTTTGACCTTATTAAGTCAAAATACAACATACATTTCCAAATGAAACTTATTTTCAATATATACAGTTAAAAGCAGTCATATAAAAGTAATTGGCTCCAGTACTCTTAAAAAATATAATTCTAGGTCTTGCTACAAATATTAAAATTTAAAATATTTAAATAAAAACTATTCATAGAACACACATTACAACATATGAACTTTAGCACATGGGTTACATTAAAAATAAAAGCTGTCTACATTGCCCAACCTCCACTGATGATTATTTTTATGCATTCTAGCTGTGTCCATTTGTTCAACACAAGGGTCCACGTACAGTGCGCGTGATGCAAATTTCATCACCAGATTAGTACGCGCGCCACCCAATTTTTGTAATGTGTAAGGGGGGTTTTGAGATAGCCGCAACTTTAGTTTAAAAGAATACAAAGATAATTTTATCAGTCATAACTTCTGGAGAAAAATAGCATGAAAAAGATTAAACTTTCTGTCCAGCTGGATTTTATTGTCCATCCTGCCATGACTCTCTCCAAATGTGCTGCGGCTTGTCACGTGCCTGCCCACACACGTGTGGCACGCTCATCGCCGCTAGGGATTCGCACCCTTTCTGTGTGATCTGAATGGGCCTCAAGCACACAGAGAATGCAATGGAATTCCCTAAAAAAAATGTAGCCACTGCCTGGCATTTCCCAAGAAGCTCTGGTGGTGGAGACTTAAGGTGGTTCTACCCAAAGTGTGAACCTTGAACAGTCCGTCTCCAACAGGGGAAACAGCGGTGATAACGTGCACCCAGGGGAGTCCTGTAAGATGCCACCTTTGAGTTGGGCTGACTAATCTGACTCTGCCTCACTTGAAGACATTTTAATAGGTGAACCCTCTTTCATGAAGGAGTCACCCGGCACAGCGGGGCCTTTCTCGAAGGATCAGAGGACGGTCATCCTGCCTTCTGTTGCTCCCCAGGCTTACACGCCTGCTGCTTACATGCCTCATTGAGTATTATGAGCAAGTGGCCGCTCGCCTCAATATTGAAAGTTTGAAAGAAAGTTTATTGTACTTAATAGAAAAAAGCTGCATGAACTCAAAATTTGATTGTATTGTATTTTGTGTGTTGTATTGTATTTTGTGTGTTTTTGCACAAGATTAACATAGGGAGACATAAGTTAGTGTTTAATGTTGTGTTATGTTGGGATTTACAGGGGGTTCTGTTATGTTAGTTTTGTAGGGTTGCCATTGTGGTAAATAGAGTAGAGAACGATGCTGAGAATGAGGCTGAGAACAATGCTGGTGACGATGATGAGAACGATGTTGTGATGCTGTGTGATTGTTAATGAGAGACACCTGTGCACCACACTGGCCTTGCTCCGCTTCCACGGCTCTCGGCCCCGCACCACTTGTTACAAAAATTTTAAGTTCTACTAACTTAACAAAATGAGTTAGTTTGCTTAAATGTTTTGAGTATTCTGAACTTATTGAGTTTTACAGTGCTCCTGTTCTGTCATCATTTTGTGCCAATGTTAGGTTTTGCTTAGTCTTATGTAAATTTATTATTTTGAGTTTGATGAACTTAAACAAATTACGGTAATCTGTTTCCTCAAACCATTTAAGTAACGGTATGGTTGTTAAGACTTAGATGTTTTACCTGAATTCAAACTAAATGAATAAAATAAACTTAAAATCTTTAAGCTGAGTTTACTCTAATGACTGACTAAACCAATACTAAAATATAAGTGATTTTTAACTCAATGTATATGAATTTACAGTACTCATACTTATTGGTTTTAAAACTTAAATGGTTTACGGCAATCGGTTTCCTCAAATGGTTTGAGTTACCGTAACTTATCAGGTTTTACAGTGTGTAGATTACTTTGCTTACCATAATATATCTTTCACTTCCTTCTAATTAGTTGTCTTTTTCTTTCCTTATTTTTCTTCATTTATCTATACTGTGCCATTGTGTTTTGTTTCTGTTCTGTGGTTTTCTGAACCAACTCCCTAGTTTCATGACTGCTAGGTAACAACGAGGTACAAGCTGTCACGCATTTAAATATAAAAGGCAGGACATCAGTCATGCGTGTGTTTAACTGAATGAGAGGAACATCTCAGAATCTCTTGTATGTTATTTTAATATTCACTGATTAGATATTCTAATATTTTTATAGATCTCAGGAGGAACACCTAAAGAAGAATAAGACAAGAAAATGATTGTATTCATATTTATTCTTTATAATGATTGAAACTCTTTTTGTATTTCTTCTGAAACTATACTTCAACATTCACAGTTTTCAGCACCTTGCTGTTACAGACGCTGTCTGCATCTTTCTGCCACTTTCCTTCACAGGAGCTTTTTTTCTGTGCATATATGAGTACATCAAGACTTTAATTGTTTTTGACTTGTCACCTCTATATAGTGTTATATCTACTTGCATCTGCTTGCATCTGTTTGTTTAGCAGTGGACTGAAAATGGCAAATTACACTGTGAACAATGTAGACAGCTTTATAATCACTGGATTTGATCACCTGCAGAACCAAAAGCTCCTCGGATTCCTCATCTTAATAACCTACATGCTCATATTGCTTGGGAACGGCATCAATCTGTTTATCATCATGATTGACAGACATTTACACAAACCAATGTACATATTAATCTGTAATCTAGCTGTTGTTGACATAATGTTCTCCTCAACCTGCAGCACAACTATGATCTCAGTGCTGCTGGCTGAGATTAAAACTGTCTCATACTACTCTTGTATCTCAAGGATGTTCTTCTATCATGTTGGTGATTTCACAGAGTGCATGGCTCTGACATTAATGGCAATAGACAGACTTCTTGCAATTAGGCTTCCTTTAAGGTATCACAGCATTGTAACAAATTCACGAACATTTCTGTTTATTATACTGACTTGGCTCATTGCTTTCACTCTAATGGTTGTTTTGACATTAGTGGTAGACAATGTCCCATACTGTCAGCCTGTTATCAGATACGTGTTCTGTGATTATCCTTCCATGATCAGAGCTGCTTGTGTCAATCCTGAACCATATTTTTTCTTGCCTGCAATGATTAATCTTTGGTGGTTCTGTGGACTGTTTCCCTTTGTTATGTGCACTTATGCTGTTATGGCATACAGTGTGACCAAACTTTCCAGCAACTCAAGCAGAAAGCAAATGATCAACACTTGTTTGAGTCACCTCATTGTCCTGCTCAGTTTTTATGCACCAAAGCTAGTCTCTAACTTACTAACTCGAATAGGAGTTGTGCTTACTTTAACTGAGAGAAATGCAATATTGATAATTGCCTCTCTAATTCCTCCCTTAATAAACCCCACTGTTTACTGCACCAGGACTAAAGAGATAAGGAAACGATTAGCAGATGTATTTTTGCGCAAAAGAGTTGTACCGAGTCATTTAAAGATTTTATTGTGATGGATTATTCTGCTTATTATCAAGAATAATTGTAATGATGTTGGTTGTTTGATAATGTGTTTTTGGTGCTCTTGCTCATGTTAGAGACTAGGCCAAAGCATAGACATGTTGATATGTTGTATGTTCAATTTGTTTTCAAAAAGAAGGAAAAGAAAGTGGGGGGAAAAAATGTCAGTATTCGACGAAAATAATGCTATAATGTACAAAGCCTAGAATACTGCTAATCTCTTTAAAAAATGATTTAGTACTGTCGATTTTAATTATATTTGGACCTTTATTGATCTTTAAAAAAATAATGGTAAGGGTAAAGCTTATAGACAAACTTGGTTTGATTAATCTTGTGTGTCATTATAAACAGTAATGGATGTCACTTATTTACATCACTCCTGTTTGATAATTATCTCAGGTTTCCTATCCTTACAATCTTCAGGGTCTGTCTAGTGACTCCAGAGAACAAATTAAGGGCATGTAGCAAGTATGTTGACACTCCTCAGACAAACAGTGACAGTGTTTATTGCACTGTTACATGGAAACCCTTGACATCTGATCTCTAATGCCTTACTCACTGAGGACCTCTCCTCTCAAAACACATAATAATCAAACTGTATTAAAAAGAAAAAAGATTATGTAAGATGTATGTAAATTATAAAAGAATGTAGGCTATTGTTTCTACAAGCCTAATCATTAATTTAGAAATGAACATCAGCTCTTGCATATTGTTTTGCGATTTGCCAGATTATTGTCCTATACCAATTTTTAATAGTTCTTGGGTTTAAATGCATGACTAGTTGTGTTGCAAGGTAATCAGACTTTTAAAAATGTCTAAATTAACTTAGATTACATAAACTGTACACTGAGGTATATTAAATTGCTGAATGTTAAGAAATTTGTAATAGTGAAAGTAAAAGCTTCTGCTCATTGTGATTGCTTTGCTTAGGCTACAATGCTTTCCACCTTATTAATATACACAAGAGCCCTCTTAATGATCCATTAATAGCAGAGCAGATAATGTTCCCTGTAGTGTTTGAGATCCCATTACACAAATGTTTTAATAAAATCAGTAACTGATATCACTGCTGGGACCAAGGGACAACAGACTTCATTTATGTTTATTAATATTCTTATTCTATATGACTGTCCTCTTTATATGTTAGTGAGTCAAATATGACAATTTTTAAAATGGCTCCTCCTAAGTCCCTCTAATATCTAATATTGCCTTTAATTCTAGGAGGTCCAGCAAAGTAAAGACTTTTTCACCGTACATGGCGAAATCAAAGAGAACAAATTATAATCAGCAATACGATTCACAAACAGTAAAGGCCCCGATACACTTCAAGCGAAATCGAATAATAAAATGGTGTGATGTCATTTCGAACAAAATCAGAAATTTCATTTGGTGTTCGTTTCAGGAGTTAGAAACAGCTTGCCAAAAAGCTGTTTACCAGCCAGAGCGAACATTTCCGGAAAGTTCGCTCCGGCTGGTAAACAACTTCAAACTACCATTGGTCTGTGGCATTTATGTACTAGGTAGGTTTGACTCTGAGGCTCCGCCTTCTTTGATGTTAAAATCTTCTCCAGTTTCTTCTGTTCAGTCTGTCAAGGTCAGACGTCGAGACGTGAGTAAAAACATGAACACACTGGAGAGCCGCTTTATAGTACAAATTCTACTTGAAAGAGATACTGACACTGTTTTTCATGGTAAATACTGTAAAGCTGCTTGATTTTAAGCAATCTATTGTATAAAGTGCTATTTAAATAAACGTGATGTGACTTGACTAGAGTGCTGAATTGCAGAGTTTGTGCAAATATATTCACGTCGCTATGATCTGAAGCTTTCTTAACTGCTGTTTTCTCGCTGCTGTTATTTTTCTTGTGTGTTTATTTTGTTATTGAGAGGAAAGCACACAGCACATATTTACATATTCATATAAATGTAAAATACAAAATTTTTGCTTCAACAAGAGAAGCTTTTTTTTGTGTGTGTGTGTGTGTGTGTGCCACCTCAAATATTAGGACACAGGTTTGACGTCTGTGACGGCAAACATTATTGGCTTTAGCGAGTCTTGTGACTTATTTGCGACATGATTTTGGATATATTGATTCATCAACAGAAATCATGCTGAATTAAATGTATGTTATGATGTGAAATTAGGTAATATTATTGAATCAGTGTGACAGCATTGAACACATTTAATCTCATTGACTAAATAATGAAATCACCCTAAGCTTTAAATACCATTATCTCAATATTCTATGAACCTACACACATTTGTAAACATTTTTGCAAATGCTTTTAATAAGTTAATACTATAGGGCGCATAGACACTATATCAGGGTCTATGCAAACTTACAAAACATAAAAAAATGCTAAATATATATATATATGGACCAATCAGCTTGTGCCAAGTAGTTAACGCTGTAATTATCATCAGCTTGCATTAAGACCCATCAGCCTGCACCATCTAGAGTTTCATGACAGAACTATAGCTGTTGCTCACACATTTAAATGGCTGGTTACATTCACTATAGCAGTTTGCAGCACGCTTCAAACCTCTAAAACCCTCCACCTTCCCCAGCTCCACCTGTATAGATTTGCTATGGATTATTGATATATGCTATTTGTGCAGCAGCACTATGTCTTACTCGCAGCAGAAGCAATAATCAGCAGCAGCAATAATCTACAACAACAGAAATAATCTACAGAAGCAGCAATTCAGCAGCAACGTAGCAGATCTATTTCGCCAAGACCAAATACATTAGCATTGTCATATCCATTACCATGCTAACAATCTTCAGAGAGTTGTCATGATAGAAATATAAATATATATATATATATATATATATATATATATATATATATTACATTACAAAACTTACAAAACAATCTTAGGTTTATGTTGAACTATGGCTTGCCTATTATCAGTCTGTAACTGTTATGAACTATTGTGTTTTGAACAAATTCCCATGTTTAATCACGGCTGCTAAGAAACCATGAAGTATCTGTCACACCATAAAAATATAAAAAGCAGGACATCAGTCTGTACTGGATGAGAAGAACATCTTAGGATCTCTTGCATGCTATTTTAATATTCACTGATTAGAAATTTTAATGTTTTTAAGGATCTAAAGAAGAACGCCTAAAGAAGAATTAGACTACAATGTTTTACATGTTATTCATATTTACTCTTTAACATGTCTGAAACTCTTTTTGTATTTCTTTTGAAACTATACTTCAACTTTCACAGTTTTCATCATCTTGCTGTTACAGACACTGTCTGCATCTTTTCCTTCACAGGAGCTTTTTTTCTGTGCATATATGAGTACATCAAGACTTTAATTGATTTTGTCTTGTCCCTTGTAGATAGTGTATTTTAATCTGTTTGTTTTAGCAGTGGACTGAAAATGGCAAATTACACTCTAAGCAATGTAGACAGCTTTATAATCACTGGATTTGATCACCTGCAGAACCAAAAGCTTCTCGGTTTCCTCATCTTAATAACCTACATGCTCATATTGCTTGGGAACGGCATCAATCTGTGTATCATCTTGACTGACAGACATTTACACAAACCAATGTACATATTAATCTGTAATCTAGCTGTTGTTGACATAATGTTCTCCTCAACCTGCAGCACAACTATGATCTCAGTGCTGCTGGCTGAGATTAAAACTGTGTCGTACTACTCTTGTATTTCAAGGACGTTCTTCTATCATCTTGGCGATTTCACAGAGTGTATGGCTCTGACATTAATGGCAATAGACAGACTTATTGCGATTAGGCTTCCTTTAAGGTATCACAGCATTGTAACAAATTCACGAACATTTCTGTTTATTTTTCTGACCTGGCTCATTACTATCACTCTAATGGGTGTTTTGACGTCTGTGGTAGACAATGTCCCATACTGTCAGCCTGTTATCAGATATGTGTTCTGTGATTATCCTTCCATGATCAGAGCTGCTTGTGTCAATCCTGAACCATATTTTTTCTTGCCTGCAATGATTAATCTGTGGTGGTTCTGTGGACAGTTTCCTTTTATTATGTGCACCTATGGTGTTCTGGCATATAGTGTGACTAAACTCTCCAATAATGCAAGCAGAAAGCAAATGATCAACACTTGTTTGAGTCACCTCATTGTTTTGTTTAGCTATTATGCACCAAAAATGGTTTCTGGATTACTAACTCGAGTAGGAGTTGTGCTTACTTTAACAGAGAGAAATGCGATATTAATAATTTCCTCGTTAATTCCTCCCTTAATAAACCCCACTGTTTATTGCACCAGGACTAAAGAGATCAGGAAACGATTAGCAGATGTATTTTTGCATAAAAAAGTTGCACCAAATCATTTAAAGGTTTTATCATAATAGATTATTTTCATTCTCATGGCTGATTGTGATGATGTTGCTTTTTAATGTCTTTTGTAATGCTCTTGCTCATGTTAGAGATTAAGCCAAAGCATAGGTGTGTTACAGTGTAGTGTAATGGACAGTATTTGATGAAATTAAGGATGTAATGTGCAAGAAAACATTTTTTTAGAGGACATTGCTCTGTACAGTAGCTGCCACATAAAAAAAAACTTTGTTACATATTTGTACTTTGTCCCACACCTTAAATAATACTGAAAATATCATAATTATAATAATAGCAACTTTACTTTTTAATTATACAGTACATACTTTGTCAGATTTGTTGTTTCATGTAATTTACAATAAATCTAAAGCCCACATACTGCAATTAAATTATGTTGTCAGTTCACCCTTTTAGTGCTCAATCCTGTTCTGTACACACACAGTTCAGTGATTTACGGGAGTGACAACCGCATTGTACAACCGAATTAACTCCCGATAAATGCACGTAGTGACAATCGCATACAAAAATTATATGCATGTGTGTACCGAACCGAACTGAACAACATTTATAATGCTATACTTTGTGTTATATTACCATGGTAGTAAACTATGATGACTTCCACTTCTGAGAAACCCTGGAAATATGAAAAGGGTCCATTAAGAGATGGCACTCGTGATGTTCTACTCGGAGCTGTTTCACATCCTCAGACTCGGATTTATGCGTTTCTATAGCAACACTATGAACGCCGAAATGAATCTGCAGCAGTCAGGAGGAAGTAAGGAGGAATCTGCAGGAAGTCAGAGCTCTTTAAGATATTTATGTTCATTATTGTTGCAATGTTATGTGCTTTGAGCGGCGCTGGTTCCGGAAGTACTTTTTCCATTCATTTTTCCTATAGGCATTTTTTTTTGACGTCTTCATTAAACAGTTATATGAACCAAGCCAATCGGATATGAGTTGAAACACTATAAACTTTTATTTGAAGCAAAAAAGACAAAGGTACAAGACTGTGTACTTAACGGCTTTACAGGGGAAAGAACTTCAATCCCATGAAGCATTGCGAACAGCATGAGCTGACGCCTGTTCATGTGAGCAGCACAAGGCATGTGTGTGATGCTGACGCAGGAGCCGGCCAATAATGAGCAAATGTTCTGACGTAAACACGGAAACGCAGCATTGCGCCAACTGTGTAAAAGATTGACAGGGAAAAGGAAAAATTATTGAATAAAGTAATTATTTTTGTTTTGTTTTTGCACACAAAAAGTATTTTCGTCGCTTCATAACATTAAGGTTGAACCACTGTAGTCACATTGACTATTTTAATGACGTTTTTACTACTTTTCTGGACACTGAATGTGGTAATATCGTTGCTTTCAATGGAGGATAAAAAACTTATTGGACTTCATCAAAATATCTTAAAGGGTTAGTTCACCCAAAAATGAAAAATTCTGGCATTAATGACTCACCCTCACGTCATTTGACACCCGTAAGACCTTCGTTCATCTTCGGAACACAAATTAAGATATTTTTGATGAAAATCCGATGGCTCAGTGAGGCCTGCATTGACATCAAGTTAATTTACACTTTCAAATGCCCAGAAAGATACAGACATATTTAAAACAGTTCATGTGACTACAGTGGTTCTACCTTAATGTTATGAAGCGACAAGAATAGTTTTTGTGCATCAAAAAAACAAAACAACAACTTTATTCAGCAATATCTAGTGATGGGCGATTTCAAAACACTGCTTCATGTATTTTAATACTTCTTTATCTTATAAAAAAGTGAAAGACTACCAGCCTGAAAACAAGATTTCACATATAAAGGAAGCTGCAAGTATAATAATGAGAAAGAGTCTAAGGTTGTTACCCATGAAGGCTGGTTAAGATTTTATGACAAATGTGCCATACAATTATCATAAACATAATTCATTCAATTTGTGCATTATATTCTAAGTCTTCAAACATGAGGAAAAGACCAAATGTTACTTTCATTTAAAAAAAATCCACCTCAAGTGTTACAACACAGGTTCAACGTCTGCAATGTCAAACATTATTTGCTCTTGCTTATCCTGTGACTGATTGTGACATGCGTGGTTTTGATATATAGATTCATCAAAATAAATCATACTGAATGAAACATGTTATAATGTGGAAATAGGTAAATAAATGTGATATGATTTAATTAAATACATTTCATTAAATACATACAATCAAATTAGCCTATTAATTCTATGAAATTAATATTCTATGACCATAAAATAAGCATTTGTACATCTCTAAAGTTGCTCATCACAAAAATGCTTTACTTGATGTTGTCAATACATTAATAATGTATGTCTCAATGTCTATACACAATATGAAAGCTGTTAATAAAAAAATAAAACATTTGTCAATCATAGGTTGATTCAATGTGATGAACTATAGTTTGTGTATTATCAACCTTGAACTGTTATAGGAAAGACTCTGGTGTTCTGAACAAACTCCCAAGTTAAATCACAGCTGCTAAGAAACTGCAACGTATCAGCCAGACTATAAAAATATAAAAGGCAGGACATTAGTCATACATCCGTTAAACTGAATGAAAAGAACATCGCAACCTCTTGCATGCTATTTTAATATTCACTCAATAGACATTCTGGTAACATTTTACAATAAGGTCCTATTAGTTAACATTAGTTAATGCATTAATTAACATTACCTAACAATGAACAATACATTGTTACAGTATTTATTCGTCTTTGTTAATGTTAATAAAAAATACAACTGTTCATTGTTAGTTCATGTTAACTAATTTCAGTTAAGGGTTACCGAAATTCGAATAATTCTTATTATCTAAAGAGGTATGGCTAAAGAAGAATAAGACAAGAAAATGTTTTAAATATTATTTATATTTATTCTTTATAATGATTGAAACTCTTTTTGTATTACTTCTGAAACTATACTTGAACTTTTACAGTTTTAATCACCTTGCAGTTACAGACGCTGTCTGCATCTTTCTGCCACTTTCCATTACAGGAGCTTTTTTTCTGTGCATATATGAGTACATCAAGGATCTAATTGATTTTGACTTTTTATTTGTATATAGAGTATTTTAATGTGCTTGCATCTGTTTGTTTTAGCAGTGGACTGAAAATGGCAAATTACACTGTGAACAATGTAGACAGCTTTATAATCACTGGATTTGATCACCTGCAGAACCAAAAGCTCCTCGGATTCCTCATCTTAATAACCTACATGCTCATATTGCTTGGGAACGGCATCAATCTGTGTATCATCTTGACTGACAGACATTTACACAAACCAATGTACATATTAATCTGTAATCTAGCTGTTGTTGACATAATGTTCTCCTCAACCTGCAGCACAACTATGATCTCAGTGCTGCTGGCTGAGATTAAAACTGTCTCATACTACTCTTGTATTTCAAGGATGTTCTTCTATCATCTTGGCGATTACACAGAGTTCATGGCCCTGACATTAATGGCAATAGACCGACTTATTGCGATTAGGCTTCCTTTAAGGTATCACAGCATTGTAACAAATTCACAAACCCTTCTGCTTATTTTTCTGACCTGGCTCATTACTATCACTCTAATGGGTGTTTTGACGTCTGTGGTAGACAGTGTTCCATACTGTCAGCCTGTTATCAGATACGTGTTCTGTGATTATCCTTCCATGATCAGAGCTGCTTGTGTCAATCCTGAACCATATTTTTTCTTGCCTGCAATGATTAATCTGTGGTGGTTCTGTGGACAGTTTCCTTTTATTATGTGCACCTATGGTGTTCTGGCATATAGTGTGACTAAACTCTCCAATAATTCAAGCAAAAAGCAAATGATCAACACTTGTTTGAGTCACCTCATTGTCTTGTTTAGCTTTTTTGCACCAAAACTGGTCTCTGCATTATTAACTCGAGTAGGTGTTGTGCTGAATTTGACAGAGAGAAATGCAATATTAATAATTTCCTCGTTAATACCTCCCTTAATAAACCCCGCTGTTTATTGCACCAGGACTAAGGAGATCAGGAAACGATTAGCAGATGTATTTTTGCACAAAAAAGTTGCACCAAATCATTGAAATGTTTTATCATAATAGATTATTTTGTTCATTCTCATGTTTGATGGTTTTGGTGTTGCTGTTGCATTTAATAATATCTTTTGTGATGCTTTTGCTCATGTTAGAGAATAAGCCAAAGCATAGATGTGTTATATTGTAGTGTTTTGGACAGTATTTGAAGAACTTGATGTAATGTACAAGAAAAAGTCTTGGAGAATTCTTTGGCCATTTCACATACTTAAATAATGATGAAAATATTTTTTTACTTTACTTTGTAACTATATATATACTTTGTCAGATTTGTTGTGTCATGGTATGATTCAATAAATGTTTTTTCAGTCATAGTTAATACACTGATATTCATAATGGTTAAATCGCTACCAACAAGAATAAACACATAACTGTATGTACAAGTGCATATTTTAATTACAATATTGGAATAGAGTAGAAACGCTTATCCAAAATGTGCAGCTTTTTTGTGGGTTTTTCCTCACTTAAGGTTTATTTATATTTTCATAAGTACAGATGTCTAAAGAAATTGAAAGGGCAAACACATAATACTGTTATACAAAAAAAGAAATCTAATAAAAATATAAATACATTTTACAGTTTTAGTTATAAAAGGTCTATGATTCCATTTATGCATATTTCACCAGTGATCACCACAAGATGCATGCTAGTTAGAAATGTGTCTGAGTGTTGCCCGACTTGCTAACGTGTCTAAAAAAATCATAAAGATGAGGTGGCCATGACAGGCTGCACAGTCAGGGACATTTGCTCTCACACCAACTGCACTAACTAAAGTTAGTTAGCATAGTTACGGTAGGATTTTCAGTGCCCCAGAAAGCCTCGGGACCCACCGGTTATGGTATAAGGAGTGTTACCTTCCTGACAATAGACCAATCACAATAGAGCTGAAAGTTTTAAAGAAAACTAAAACAGAGCGTTTAGACAGAGGGTGAAAGCAACAGGTGCAGCAACAATGTAAATTTAAATTATAAAAAAAAATACACCCCTAAACTAAATTAAGAACCTGTAAATGAGCATAATAGAGGCCATTCGCTAGTGCACCTCTTGAGGCCAGGGGAGTGAGATTTACTCACTACGTTACACTTACTAATACCTCTTATTTCCCTATGGAACATAAGACTGTGACAATCTGCTTCCATCTTGTTCTATCATTGGCAGCATGTTGTCCTTCGCCCCATGAGAAGTGTGGTTCTTTCAGTTGAGCTTCTACATTCCTCTTCCAAGTTGTTTTCGGCCTTCCTTGCTTACTTTTCCTAGGTGGTCTCAAATTCATAGCTACTTTCGAGATGTGGTTCTGGTCCATCTGAAGGACATGCCCAGGCCATTTCATTCTACAGCGCTATGAGTTGGTCTTCTTATATAACTCAGCATTTGAGATCCTCTCTGGCCAGAAGATATGGCAAATTCTCCTGATGCAATTGTTGTGGAATACCTCAATCTTCTTCATGTCACACTTAATGACATGCCAGCACTCTGACCCATGCAGCAGAACAGATTTGACATTGCTGTTATATAGTCTCATCTTTGTTCTGATGCTGTATTGTGCAGATTTCCAGATGGGCTGGAGTCTAGTGAATGCACAGCGGGCTTTACTTAGTTTTGCTTTAATGCCCTTAGCTGCAGTATTGTCCATGCTCAACAAACTCCTCAACATCTTCAAATTGACTTCAATTCAGAATAATGGGTTCATCATCTTGCGTTGATGAGCATCAATTGGGTTTTGGTAGTGTTTATGTCGAGGCCTATTTTTTTGGCAAAGTTGTCCAGTCTATTGGTCTTCTCTTGTAAGTGGACATGCGCATACCTGTCAACACTCCCGTTTTCTCCCTTTGGACTTGTAGGCTTTCTGTACAAGCTTTTGGAGGCTTGGTAACTTAGTGCTGAACATCTTGGTTTTAAGTCATTTCCTTTCCTCTATTTTCCCGCTAATGTTAACCACTCCTTGTGTTTCCTCTTCCTGTAGCCTAAGATCTCGATAGATGTATCAACATAGGTCTTCTTAATGGCCTCCCACTTGGTGTTAACATCTGGGTCCCTATCTGTTTTCTCATCTAAGGCACTAAAACGGTTCCTCAGTTCTAGTCTAGTAGTTCTTGTTGATTTGAGGACACTTGATCTTGGCAACATCTAGCTGTTACAAGGTTATCACCTTACAAAGATTGAATTTGATAGTAATTTTCACAAAGTAGTGGTCACTGTTGACATCCATACCTAAGCACACTTTGACACCTTGGAAGGACCTGTGCAACTTTACGTTGAACAGGATGTGGTTGATCTGATTGATTGTGTTACTATCAGGTGATTTCCATGTCAGCTTGTGGATGTCCTTATGTTGGATGATCGTGTGTTCGTTTGGGGGACTGATGTCAATATCCATATGGTGTGTGATGGTGAGATTACAGTGCTTTGAATAGAAGTATGTTTTGATCATCCGTTCACAGAGTGGTTCCCATTCTACATGGCTCGGATATTCCATGGTCCAATGTGGATCTTTTGTTTGGGCTGAGCAGACTGTCTGTCGCACTCCTAACCTCCTGCTGGTGGCCTCTGTCAGAGTTGGTCATACTGCCAGGCTTGGTGTTGTTATTTGCATTTGTCTTGGTTTCTGTAACAGAATGGTGTGTTTACAGGGTGGGGCTGTTGGCCCCACGCCTAACCCACAACCTGGAGGACCAGGTGTTGTCCTTAGTCTGTCCCTTTGCCTGAGACCAATCCAGCATGGTTGAACCTGTCAGGGACCTTAGTTTCCCGCTGACGTAGCTCCCAGGGTCACTAGGACATGCAAACCCCTCCACCATAGCAAAGTGATAACACAAGGGGGGCTTCATTCAAGGTACCAGGTGCAAACTAATTTCTAACACATACATTTTTTTTAATAAGGCAGCAATATTGTGGCACAGTTCGACCCAAGAATCATGTTACAAACTGGTGTGTCATGGGAAGAAAACAAGCTGGCAAATCACTACAACATAAATAAGAGCTGATGTATTTGACTTTATTTCTAAATGCCTCATTAGGTTAATAAAAAAGCTGCCTATAGCCATAATGTACACAGATACTATTTTCTTACTAAACAGACAATGATGTTTGTGTTTTGAGAGGAGAGATGCTCATTGAGGAACACATTAGAGATTTGATGTCATGAGTTTTCATGTAACCAAGTGCAATAAACCCTGTCACTGTTGTTTGTCTGAAGAGTGTCAACATACTTGCTACATGCCGCTAATTTATTCTCTGGAGACACTAGACATACCCTGAAGATTGTACTGATGGGAAACCAGACCTAAGGGAATTGTCACTCAGAAATGAAGTAAATAAGTGACAACACCCATGTAGACTATTATGTAAAATTGTCTACATAAAGATTATGTAGACAATGACACTCAAACTAAGATGTCTTTGAGATGTCTGTGACCTTTAACCTTCATCATGAATTATAAAGATCAATAAAGGTCAAAACATAATTATGGATTAATTTTGGATTTAAAATGTAATTTAACATTAAGGTAGAGTTTAGGGTAGGTTTAGGGTTCCTTTAAGTTTAATTAAACAAATAATATAAGTGAATAGAATATTTTTAGAATATTTTTTGGAAAACAATGTTTTTAGCACCACCCAGAGGACATTTCATAGGGAAATTGCAGTCAAACAGCATTTTTGTTCGTATTTTAGTAAGTTTTGCGTAAAAAATTATGCATACTAGTAATGTTTTTCTCATGCAATCAGGCTTATTTTTCACACACAAAAAAAAAGTATTTTACAAAAAATAGTACCTTTAAAAACAGTCCATATGACTCAAGGCTTGAATTTCAAATCTTCTAAAGTGACACAATAGCTTGGTGAGGAACACATTAAAATTTAAACTTACAATTTAAAGTGTTTAAAGTAACAAAACACTATAATTTATCATTAATAAAGATATATCTTAAATATATGTATGTACATGTATAACGATTTAGTAACTTTATTATTGTTTTATTGTTTATTGATTTAGTATTTTTATTGAATCGTTGTTGTTGTGGATCTCTTCCTGCGCATTTGTGGATTTTGAAACAGTTTTAGCATCAAGACTGCAGACAAATCCACAAACAGGTCGATTCCACCCACCGACTACTCAAGCCAATCAGATAACAGCCACATTGCGCTTACCAATCGCGGCACGTTCTCGCTACCAATCACGTTTTGCTTTACAATCGTGGGCGGTCTCGTCCTGCATTGGCTTAGATAGGAAGTATAGGGTTCTTAAACACTGGTACAGTAAAAAGATGTTTAAAATTTAGATTTCGTTAGACAATTAGACTGTCTCAAGCCAAACGTGATTGGCTGTAGCAAGAACGTGCTGCTATTGGTCAGCACAATGTGGCCATTATCTGATTGGCTTGAGTAGTCGGTGAGTAGAGTCGACCTATTTGTGGATTTGTCTGCAGTCCTGATGCTAGAATTGTTTCAAACTCCACAAATGCGCAGGAAGAGATACACAAATGTGTGTTGCAATTCACAAATATACAAAAAGCGATTCACAAATGAATGCCAGGCAGAGTGTGACATAAAAACATATTTGTGAATATGTTTTTTATTAGCAAATCTCATTTTGTTTTTTTGTAACATATTTTTTGAGGATCTCATTCTATTTATTTGTGCATATAATTATTTTTTGTGAATCTCTTTACATTTATTTGTGGGTCATAATCTATTTATTTAGAATAATGGAACAAAAATGCCCCCTTATGACTAGTCCCAGTCATAAACAGATAGAATAGTAAGTGTTAGAACTGAAGTGTTGACGAAAAAGATGCATTTTTAGCTGTTTCTTGAAACAGCATGGAATAGTCAAGGTAAAGGTGAAAGTGATTTTGTGCCACTTTGGGATGGCACAACAAGGCACCATTCACTTGCAGAACGCAAGCTTCTGAAGGGAATATAAGTCTGAAGTAGTGAGTTTAGGTATAGTGGTGCAGAGCCAGTGGTTGTTAGGCAAACATCAGTGCCGATAGGTAGGGTCTGATCTTCCTAATATTGTATAAGGCAAATATGAAGGACATAAGCAGAAGCTGAACCAAACCTGAATAACGCACAAGAAGCTTAAACGTTTGGGGTGAACTAACACTTTAATTGATCATCAATCACAACTCCAAATTCAGAGGCAGACAAATCAATTATAATACTATGTTTAAAAAAAATGGAACTCAGGAATCACAATCTTGCTATACTCTCAACAAGGGTAGCTAATATTTATCAGACAAAAACAATAAGGATTGGGGGGTGGTAGGAGGTGCTAATCAACTACATTAACTTTTTTGTTTTAATTTCCCAGCAGAGCAATTAATACATTATTCAATTATATCATTAGTGTATTAGTTGCTTGGTACCACTGAGCCCTTGAGGCTGAAGGGGGATTTTGATTTAATAAATATACTATATGATGCTTTGGACCATAATGATTTTAAGACAAGACACCACAGGTGAATAGTGTAAACATTTTAACTAATATATATATCATTATACTTTCCCAGTTTATTAATCACAGTACATTAAGTTGTTTTGTATTATACGTTTTCTGAATGGTCATGTTTAAAAGTGCAAATTAGGCATTTGCAGATATTTCCAGAACAGTAATCTAAACAATGGATAAAGCCAGGTTCAAAATTCTTCTTTCATTATTAGATTAAAGATTTTCACAGATGCGATTTAATATATCTCTTTTTAATCACTTCATAAATCAGAAAATTTGTAAAATTGTATATATATATTTTTTATGTGCTGCTGAATTGGAGATTTCTAGCTTAGTGCATGAGCAAAAACTCATTTTGAGAAAACGGCCTATAATGATTGTATATGTAATTGAAATCTACAGACGCAAACAGTTAAAATGTAATAAAATAAAAAATTCTTTCCACTATTCTGAAGGAAGGCATGTTATGGAAATAGCCCAAAATCTCAAAATTTTAAGAAAAGAAAAAGGGGGGTAAAAAAGAAGAAAATTAGTAGGATCTTGTATTTGGGCTTATTTTAGTTTTCTGTTTGCAAAATACAGTACTAGATTGCATCCATAAGGATTAGTGGAGACAGCAGGTTATAGTGGAACATAATTTCCATGTATCTAGCAATTATTTTAATATTTAATACAGTTAGATGTTTATGCGTTTTGAGAGGAGGGTTGCTCACTGAGGAAGACATTAGAGGTCTGATGTCAAGGGTTTCCATGTAACGTAGTACAGTAAACACTGTCACCATTGTTTGTCTGAAAAGTGTCAACATTCTTGTACCATGTCCTTAATTTGTTCTCTGGAGTCACCTGACAGACCCTGAAGATTGTACTGATGGGAAACCAAACCTGAGAGAATTATCACTGAGGAATCCAACAGATAAGTGACAAACACCAATTAATGTAGGTACTGACATGCACAAACACTGAAAAACCCATGAGATCTGATGAAAGAGGCAGAAAAAAAGTTATCACTCTATCACTCCAAAAGATGACGCCAACTTTAAGAGTGAAGATTTATTGATATTTTAATTATCACCTATAAAATTGTATAATATGATATAGTAGCCTTATGAAACTTGTGTAAAAGTACATTTCAATTGGTTCAGTGTCTATTGATAATACAATAACCTCAGGAATAGTTAACTGAACTACTACAATTTGATTAAAATAATGACAAAAAAAAGAAAGAAATGGTGACCAGTCTATAAATGTCTTGAGACCACAAGTGAAAATTATTCTATTTTTATGTCTGTAATTTCCAGCATTAAAACTTGAGTAAAAAGTTGAAAATAAATAACAAACATTTCACAATTCTTAGTATTTGGCATGTCATCATTTTGCTTTGAAGGCATCAGAACTTGAGCTGACACAAGGCCTGTAGAAGCATTCATGAGCTATGAGTGACATCCAATCCCTAAAGCCACCCTGGCCCTGTCATCATCTAAAAGAAAAAAAGTTGTGTGACTGATTCCCAACGACACTGTACACATCAATGAACGCTACAGTACAGTATATAAGTGTTACACAGTAATGTATTTGTCATCATTTAGAGCACAGAGTCAGGTGCAAATTCACTTATTGTCTGATGTCTTGCTGTTTATTGATAATGAATTTATTGACATACTCACTGACTGTACAGCTAGCTGATTTATAATCCAAACTGCCATTAACATTCAACCTTAATACCTTTTTAATTTATTTTTTTAATGGGCCTTTTTTAAAGGTGTCCCTGTTTTTAGAAATTATTGAAAATAGATTTTTAAATCAGAAATAAATTTGCATTTTAATAATACGTTTAATATTATATATAATAATATTTAATTCAGATTATATTATAAATATTATTATTATGCAATATTTATCACTTTTGTCCTACAATCTCTGCAGATTTGCAAAATGCTACAGAAGAACTGGACGACAATCACTGAGTTTATCATTGTGGGCTTCCCTGGACTCCATCCAGACTACTATGGCCTGGTCGCTGCTATTTTCTTCATTGTCTACACGACCACAGTGGCTGGGAACACTGTTTTTCTGGTGCTGTTTGTAACTTCACAGAGCCTCAGGAAGCCCATGTACATTATCCTCGCGAGCCTGGCGATATCTGATATGTGTTTCTCCACTGTTGCCTTACCTAAGATCATATCCAGGTACTGGTTTGATGCGGGAGCAACCCCCTTCCATGCTTGCTTCTTCCAAATGGAACTAATCCACTATTTTGGGACATTAAACTCACTGATAATGATGATCATGGCTCTTGATCGCTATGTGGCTATTTGTTACTCTCTGAGATATCAGGCTGTTATGACAAACCGCATCACGTACATCCTAAACATCACGGCTTGGGTAACTGCTTTTATCGCCCCCACAATAGCCACCCTACACACTCAACAGCTTCCTTACTGCGGCCCTAAACTGATCATTCAGTGCTACTGCGACCACATCTCTATTACCAACCTGGCCTGTGCTGACAACAGCAAGCAGATTTTGGTGGCCCTGTGCGTTGCCCTACTCGTGCTTCTTCTCCCTCTTGTCTTCATCATTTACTCTTACTCTCACATCATAATGTCTCTAATGAGGCTGTCGAGCTCTCAAAGTCGCTGGAAAAGTTTTGCCACCTGCAGCACGCAGCTGTGCATCATCGCACTGTTTTACGTGCCTCGCTGCGCAGTGTATATAGCCAGTTTCCTGCAAATCCAAATCAGCAAAGATTTCAGGATAGTTCTCATACTGCTCTACAGTCTCCTTCCACCACTGATAAACCCCTTCATCTACTGTTTACGTACGCATGAAATCAGATTAATTGTGAGCAGATGGTTGAGCAGGCAAAAGGCCATGAGAGAAACGTCCAGAATTAATGTGATCACACTGTAGAATATTGTTATGTTCTGTGGAGTTTTAAAAGAAAAAACATACAATGATTAATCAGAGGCAACTGAATCCATTCTTGTGATTTGTAATTGTTTTTTATGTTCAGCTTTATTGTGACATATTCCAGTTAAATCTGGTGGTGACAATGCAAGAAAAACAACACAAAATATCTGCTCTGTTATGAATGACAGCATTAATAAAACTAGCTCCTTTTATGTATAACAGACATGTTATCTATCTGTTTGTGTTTACACACGCCAAAAAATATTTGGGCCTAAATTTAAGGTTTATACATATGAATTGCATATAAAATTTTCATGTGGTTTACACAATTTTAACAAACAAACTAATAAACTTAATTTGAGGCAGCCAATTTATTAGTACTGTTACAGAAATTTATGTATGACAAATATGCATTTCGTTAAGTTTATTTTAAAACTGTGTAATCCAAATAAAAGGAAATTTTATATGCAATTCAAATACATAAATATTAAAGGGTTAGTTCACCCAAAAATTTAATTTCTGTCATTAAGTACTCACCCTCATGTCATCCTAAACCCATAAGACCTTTGTTCATCTTCGGAACACAAATTAAGATATTTTTGATAAAATCCGAGGGTTTCTGAACTACACATAAGCAGCAATGTCATTGCACCTTTTGAGGTCCAGAAAGGTATTAAAGACATCATTAAAATAGTCAACTTGACTACAGTGGTTCAACCTTAATGTTATGAAGCAATGAGAATACTTTTTGTGTGCAAAAACAAAACAAAAATAACAACTTTATTTAACAGTTTGAACTGTTGTCATACACAGTTAATGTAGGGAACGCAGTGCAGGCTTCCATGTTCTACATCCAAATGGCGACTCATTATTGTCCAGCTCCTGCATCGCATGCATGCATCGTGCTGCTCACGTGTATAGCATCTGCCAATACTGAGCAAGTGTTCGGACATAAACACGAAAGCCTGCACTGCGTTCACTGCGTCAACTGCGTATGACAACAGGTCAAATTGTGTTCCGAAGATGAACCAAGGTCTTACGGGTTTGGGACGACATGAGGGTAAGTACTCAATGACAGAAATTTCATTTCTGGGTGAACTAACCCTTTAAATTTAGGCCTTAATACTTTTTTGAGTGTAGAAGTGCCATAATATGCCGTACCCATGCAGCTAAGCATTTAGTATGGAGACGTGTCACAATGAAATGAGCTGTTGAAAACTTGTCTGTGCATTAAATTAATGACCATTAAACTCATTTACTAATAAACTTTTTCTCATTGTCATGATTGTCCTGTATTTTTTAAAAGGGTTGCCAGATGGCTTGTTCCTGAGGTCAATGAATCACTGCCATGGATTAGTTGGGAATCCTAGTTTGGGAAACCCTGGCCTATATAATATAAAATTAAATGTAAAATGATTAGTCATCAAAAATGATGAAGGTGGTGAAGCTTTGTGAATGGTAAAGCTTATCTACTATTCCATAATAATCAGAACATAATCAAACTGTATTATTGTGTAAAGAAAAAAAAAAACATTGGTAAAAAGTATAAAAGTCAAACTATTATTTAATTCTCAGATGCTGCGGTCCACTCTGCTGTCCATGCATTCACCTTTTTTGACCTTTCCTCATAATTCTATGTGACTGACCTGTTTATATGTCATTACGCACCAAGCAGTACATGTAGAACATTTCCTATCTTTTATGCCAATGGATCCAGGTAATGTCTCGGTTGCATATGTAACCCTCGTTCCCTGAAGGAGGGAACGGAGACGTCAAGTCGGTAACCGGCAAATTGGGAATTTTGCCAGAGAGACCAATCTACTTCGAAGGTTAGCTAAACAAGCCAATACACATTGGCATGCAATATTTGCATCTGACTGCCATGCCTTGCCGTGTAGGTATAAATAGGCAGCAGGTACAACGCATATGGTTTTCGCTGAGGAGCCGAGCCAGTGACCCAGTGACCCAGCGCCCCAGCAGTGGTACAGCAACTGTGCTGACGGGATCCTCCTTCAGGGAACAAGAGTTACATATGTAACCGAGACATTCACAGTCACGGTACCGTACTGCATATGGAAGTCTCTGAGGTGGCTCTCACCCAGTTTGGGAGAAGGCTACACGTGGCAAAGAGGGCAGAGCGGACTCTGCCAAGGGAAACACACGGGCTTCTGTTTAGGAGCTTTATCGTGGAAAATACACAAATGGGATCCCCTCAGGGTCACACATATGAGCACCCAGCCTAGTACTGGTTCACACGAATACAACAGATGTAGGCCTGGCGCCAGACGCTCTGCCACGTCAGACTGCCGGGGGTGATGGAGGAACTCAACAGGGTTTGCCCAACCGGGAACTCTCTGGAAAATATAAGTGCAACAGTTAGGGCGAAGCAAGCCAACATTAATCTGGGGCCTCTTTGTGTTTCAACCCATTTGAGGTGAGAACACAGGAGGATACCGGCTCAACACGAAGGCTATAGAATGTAGCCTAGCGTAGAAAGTGTCGGGTGTCGCCCAGCCCGTGGCTCTACAAATATCTTTCAGTGATGCGCTACGTGCCAGCACCCAGCAGGATGTAACACTTCTAGTAGAGTGAGCTCGCAACTTGAGCGGGCAGGGCACGCCTTATACTTGGTAAGCCAAGGTGATGGCATCCACTATCCAGTGGGCCATTTTCTGCTTGGAGACAGCCTTTCCCTTCTGCTGGCCTCCGTAACAAATAAAGAGCTGTTCTGAAGTCCTGAAGCTTTGAGTTTGGTCCATGTACAGTCGCAGAGCAAAGCTAGGGCTGGGTCTGCCTTCTCCGGGGGCAGTGCCTGCAGGTTCACCACCTGGTCCCTAAAAGGAGTGGTAGGAACCATGGGCACATAGCCAGGCAGGGGTCTCAGGATTCAACTGGAGTCAGCCGGCCCAAACTCTAGGCACGATTCGTCAACCAAAAATGCCTGGAGGCCAATGCAATCAGTAGCAAAGTTTTTATAGACAGAATCTTTCGATCTACTGACTCCAAGGCTCGAATAGGACATTTCAAAGTACTCTAAGCACCAGAGCCAAATCCCAAGAGGGTATGGAGGCCGAGGAGGAGTTAATCGTCTCGCCCCCCTAAGGAACCTGACGACCAGGCCGTGCTTCCCTACCAACTTGCCTCCTATGGGGTCGCGATATGCAGAAATTGCAGCAGCATACACTTTAAGGGTGGAGGGAGACAGCCTTTGCTCCAACCCTTGCTGCAGGAAAGAAAGCACAGCTCTGATGTCTACTACCTCTTGGGGTAGGTCACCTAGAACCTCCCGTCCAGGGACCAGACATGGAGTTTCCAGAGGTCTGGACATGTCATGACATTTCTGAAAAAGTAGATCCTTCCTCAGAGGAATCCGCCAGGGAGAGGCTGTCGCAAGGAGTATGAGTTCTAGGAACCAGGTCCAGTTGGGCCAGTAGGGCACAACTAGCAAGACCTGCTCCTAATCCTCCCTGACTTCGCACAGGGTCTGTGAGAGTAGGTTCACTGAGGAGAACGCATATTTGCACAGGCCTCTGGGCCAGTTGTGTGCCAAAACAACTGTCGTGAGAGGTTTCTGGCTTTTCACCTGGTGAGTGCCGCGTTGCCACGCCCATCTTGGGACTCAGCTGTGAAGCCAGTGCTGAAGCAGTCTCATACGTAACAGACTGAGTGGTGTTACTGCCTCTGTGGCTGCCAACTGAACCAACGTCCTGCCTCTGAACGTATTCAAGCAGCTCAGCACCAACTGAGTACGTTCCTCTGTGAGGCGTGCTGTCTGTTCGACCTAATCCAACTCCATACAGAGAAAAGAGATCTCTGCACAGGGGAAAGCTGGCTCTTTTCCCAATGAACCCGAAGGCCCAACTGGCTGAGGTGACTGAGCAACAGGTCCCTGTGTTCGCATAACTGATATCGGGACTGTGCTAGTATGAGCCAGTCATCGAGGTAGTTGAGGATGCGAACGCCATGTTCTCTCATGGAAACAAGGACTGTCTCCGTGACTTTTGTGAAGATGCGGGGAGATAGGGACAGCCCGAAGGGCAGGATTTTGTACAGATATGCTCGACCCTCGAACATGAAGCGCAGACACGGCCCGTGTCGAAGGAAAATCGAGACATGGAAGTATGCGTCCTTCAGGTCGATCGCTGCAAACCAATCTCGAGGACGGATGCATTCGAAAATGCATTTCTGCGTCAACATTTTGAACAGTAGCTTGTGAAGGGTTTAGATCAAAACTCGCAGGTCCAAGATTGGTCGTAACCCACCGTCTTTCTTGGGTACGATGAAGTAGGGGTTGTAAAAACCTGACTTCATATCGGCTGGAGGGATCAGCTCTATCGCGTCCTTTGCCAGTAGGACTGCGATTTCCGCATGCAAGACATGGGCATCAACAGCTTTCACTGAAGTGAACTAAATGCCTCTGAACTTGGGGGACGCAAGGCAAACTGAAAAGTATGCCGAGCCTGATGGTCCGAATGAGCCAGAGAGACAGGCTGAGGAGCGCTAGCCAGGCTCTCAGAGACCGTGCAAGTGGGACCAAGGGAACAACAGACGTACCCACAGTGGGGCAGGGATGTGGAACGCAGGCCCAGTGTCTCCGTGGCGGCCCGCAGCGGGGTCTGAGTGTGCGGTGCAACACTTACCTGGTTCCACGGTTGGGCAATTTGACTCAAAAGATTCTTCGCCCGACCCTTCTCCAGGGTAAGAACAGCCCTGCCCATATCCGAGTCGCATGTCTCAGGGGTGATGTTTCACTGACCACTCAAACAGCAGCTGAAACGGGTGGCGTCATCTTCCTGCGGTGGTCACAGTAGAGCAAGCTGTGCCAGAGTTCTTTTTGTTTTCTGAACGGGACTGACGCGCTTGGTGGTGAGCAGGCTGAGGGGCAGGCCTCTGACTGCGAAGAACTGCTGGGCACAGTCCTCGACAGTGTCGCCATGAAGGCCGCCTCGTGAGACAGGAGCAACAAGAAACCACACTTCGATGGCATCTCGCACCTCACAAGGTAAACCAGGGGGCGCTTCTGGACCACCAAGATGGACATCGTCTGGCCGAGGGCCAGCACTGTGACTTTAATCACGGTCAGTCACCGAGAGCAGCTCAACCCCGGCTCAGAACTACCCTCGGGGAAGGGGGATGGGTCCACAGAGGTTGGTTCCTCAGGGTGAAAGCCCTCACCATAATCCTCAGGTCACCCAAGCTATTTCACCAAAATAGTCCTCTCCTGGAGGCCAGGAGGTAAACTAAAGTGGAGAATAGATGAAGGGACTTATTTGAGACACTCAAGTCTTGATCGTGCAGCTAAAGTGCCAAGTAATCCCTGGGCTGCCGTGACAACCCATGCTGCGAACCGGCAGCTCGATGGCACATGACATGCTGCATGCTCAAGCCCTCATGAGAGAGGCAAGACGAACAGCGTGCCGACATGGTCTCAGCATGCTTATGCCCAGGCATGTGAGACTGTGATCGTGGCCATCAATGAGGACAGGAAACGACCGCATCCAGAAACACATGGGTGGAATGACGTGTTTAAAAAGACACAGTGTCACTCCCATGTAAGCTCTTTTAGGGAATTTAGCTCTCTTTTTAGTTCTGAAGCAAACAGGGGGAAATGGCCGCGGCAACACTGGCAGGGATTAGTGCAGCCTGCAGTGTGCACTCAGTCTCATTGAAGACGCAACTCACAAAGCTGAATGAACAGCGAGCTCATTAAAGGCGCACTTCACTCAGTAGCTGTGAAAACAGTTGTTTTTGTAGTGCCCTCTGAGATCGCGACCACCACTGCAGCGCCATCACACCAATACTGATCAAGAAGCTTTTACCCTGAAGAGCTGACCAAGGAGCTTTTCCCTGAAGAACTGTCTCGTAGAAATCACTTATAGTAGATTTAAAAGAGCAGACAAACCACTCGGCTCCGAAGCGAAAAAGCTGATATGTGTTGCACCTGCTGCCTATTTATACCCAAGCGGCAAGGCAGTCAGATGCAAATATTGCATGCCAATGTGCATTAGCTCGTTTAGTTAACACTCGTGGTAGATTGGTCTCTCTGGCGAGATTACCAATTCGTCGATCACCGACATGACGTTGAACGTGACTGACTGAAAGGAGACAAAAACAGATGGATTTGCATTATTTTATTTTCCCCCTGTTTTTTGCACCACCTGCTGTGATGTAAATGTAAAAAAAAATGGTGCAGATGTAAAAGAAATAAGTATTAAATAAAAAATATATATTAGATTTTTTATTATTATTATTATTATTATTATTAATTTGTTTGATTCCACCTTTTCCTCATCTGTGTGAATGTGTGTGATGCAGCAAACACAAGCACACAGGACACTTTAACCAGTAAACCCCAAAGGCCAGCCCAGTTTCAAGACACAAAATGATTCAAAACATGATCCTTCATGACGTGTTGGACCCTACAGGCTTTAACACTGATTCTGTGGCTATAAAACAATGACACCACAAGCATCTGCACTGATAACTGAGAGACGTGTCACACTGAGCCAGGAATATTCTTAGCAGATGTCACATAACTTAACAGAGAAATAATCAAGGTAATCATGTGATCCGCTGAAATACAAACCAAAATAACATTCCGATTTTTGCAAAGTCAAATAATTTAAAATCCGTAACAATGGGTAATTAAAGGAAAATTATATATTATTTATTTATATTATTAATATCACTTAATGAAATTATATGTATGAATTACATGTTTGATCATTTATATGAATTTACATCAATTTAAGTTAGCCATTTGTATTTGTCATCATTTAGAGCATAGAGTCAGAGCTTGATGTTTAATGATAATGAATTTATTAACATACTCACAGTACAGCTAGCTGATTTATAATTCAAACTCATAAACGTTCAACCTTAATATAATTTTTGATGGGCCTTTTTTAAAAGGGGTCACTGTTTTTAGAAAATTAAAAATAAAAATAAAAAGATTTTTAAATCAGAAATAAATTTCCATTTTAATAGTATGTTTAATATTTAATAATATTTCATTCAGATTATATTATAAATATTATTATTGTGCAATATCACTTTTGTCCTACATTCTCTGCAGATTTTGCAAAATGCTACAGAAGAACTGGACGACAATCACTGAGTTTATTATTGTGGGCTTCCCTGGACTCCATCCAGACTACTATGGCCTGGTTGGTTCTATTTTTTTCATCATCTACACGACCACAGTGGCTGGGAACACTGTTTTTCTGGTTCTGTTTTTCACTTCGCAGAGCCTCAGGAAGCCCATGTACATTATCCTTGCGAGCCTGGCAACATCTGATATGTGTTTCTCCACTGTTGCCTTACCTAAGATCATATCCAGGTACTGGTTTGATGCGGGAGCAACCCCTTTCCACACTTGCTTCTTCCAAACGGAACTAATCCACTATTTTGGGACATTAAACTCACTGATAATGATGATCATGGCCCTTGATCGCTATGTGGCAATTTGTTATTCTCTGAGATACCAGGCTGTTATGACAAACCGCATCATGTACATCCTAAACCTCACGGCTTGGGTAACTGCTTTTATCACCCCCACAATAGGCACCCTATACATTCAACAGCTTCCTTACTGCGGCCCTAAACTGATCATTCAGTGCTACTGCGACCACACCTCTATTACCAACCTGGCCTGTGCTGACAACAGCAAGCAGATTATGGTGCTCCTGTGCATGGCCCTACTCGTGCTTCTTATCCCCCTAACCTTCATCATTTACTCTTACTCTCACATCATAATGTCTCTAATGAGGCTGTCGAGCTCTCAAAGTCGCTGGAAAAGTTTTGCCACCTGCAGCACGCAGCTGTGCATCATCGCACTGTTTTACATGCCTCGCTGCGCAGTGTATATAGCCAGGTTCCTGCAAATCCAATTCAGCAAAGATTTCAGGATAGTTCTCATACTCTTCTACAGTCTGGTTCCACCACTGATAAACCCCTTCATCTACTGTTTACGTACGCAGGAGATCAAAATAATTGTGAGCAGATGGTTGAGCAGGCAAAGGGCCATGAGAGAAATGTCCAGAATTAATGTGATCACACTGTAGAATATTGTTATGTTCTGTGGAGCTTAAAAGAAAAAAAAACATACAATGATTAATTAGAGTTTTTTATGTTCAGCTTAATTGCATATTGTGACATATTCCAGTGAAATTTGGTGGTGACAATGCAAGAAAAGCAACACAAAATATCTGCTGTTATTAATGACAGCATTAATAAAACTAGCTCCTTTTATGTATAACAGACATGTGAACTATCCGTTTGTCTTTACACACGCCAAAAAATATTTGGGCCTAAATTTAAGGTTCATGCATTTGAATTTCATATACAATTTTCATCCATGTGGTTTACACAATTTTAACAAACAAACTAATAAACTTAATGTGAGGCATATTTGTCAGTCATGAGATTTCTGGACTCAAGAACTGGTCATAAAAAATTATGACATATAGTTATTAACTATTTGCATCTATTTTAAATCATCATATTTTCAAAAGCAATTTTTAATTAGTTAAAATGTTTGAGATTTAAACAAATTGGATTTATTGATGATAAATACCTGTATTAAAACCTGGTTATTGTTTATTTAAAACAGCTAATTTATTAGTACTGTTACAGAAATGTATGTATGACAAATAAGCATTTCATTAAGTCTATTATTTTATTTTAAAACTGTGTAATCCAAATTAATGGAAATTTTATATGCAATTCAAATACATAAATATTAAATTTAGGCCTAAACACTTTTTTTTGAGTGTAGAAGTGCCATAATATGCCGTACCCATGCAGCTAAGCATTTAGTATGGAAACGTGTCACAATGAAATGAGCTGTTGAAAAGCCTAACTTGTCTGTGTATTAAATTAATGACCATTAAACTGATGAACTAATAAACTTTTCCTCATAGTCATGATTGTCCTGTAATTTTTTAACGGAGTAGCCAGACTGCTTTTTCCTGAGGTCAATGAATCACTGCCAGGGATTAGTTGTGAATCCTAGTTTGGGAAACCCTGGCCTATGTAATATAAAATTAAATGTAAAATTATTAGTCATCGAAAATGATGAAGGTGGTGAAACTTTGTGAATAGTAAAGCTTGTTTACTATTCCATAATAATCAGAACATAATCAAACTGAAAAAAAAAACATTGGTAAAAAGTATAAAAGTTAATCTATTATTTAATTCTCAGATGCTGCTGTCCACTCTATAGGCAGATCTTTAAATGGCATTAACCTTTTTTGACCTCTGACTGACCTATTTATTATATGTCATTATGCACTAGGGCTGTCACTATTATTTTGGTAATTGAGCAATCGTTCAATTATTCTGACGTCCACCCAAGTAAATGAACCCCCTGAGCCAGTGACAGATGCACTCAGTGCTTGACATTTATCACAATTATTCAGTATTTTCAACCACATAAAGTTTATTTTAAGTTTCATACATTTAAATACACATAAGTACTAGTAACAATAAAGTTTGTAAAATATACACTAATGTCTAAGGAAGCTGCAATAATAATCCTTTCCATTATAATTAGACGACTAATTAATTCATATCAGATACATGTGTGTAAGCAACTATAATGTTTACTCTGTTCTTCTCCCAGTTCACCAGACACTTACTATTTCGAGAGAAGTGCATGAATTCACGTGTTGTAAATCTGACAGATCTGATTCTCTGAACCGCGGCGTAAACAAACATGCCGGCGTCCATTTCACATATAGCTCAACTACTAACGAGATCATTATAAAGGTACTTAAACAACAAAAGACAGTCACTTACACATATGGCTTCAAATACATATATAATAGCAATAACACAATAATAATTGATTCTAGTAAAGTATAAAAAAGCAAGTAATCATATGGTTTTATTGAACAAAACTGTCAAAATACATAATTTATGCTGGGTACACGCTAAAAGATTTTTGAAAACTTGTAAGATTTTCAAAGTGTGGAAGACCACACACGAGGACAAAAAATCCTAGATTTAACCGTTTTGCTCCTATAGTGTGTGGTGTGCCATGATGTGACAAACACAGCACACCACACACAAACAAATTTTCAACCAGCGTCCCGACTGTGAACACGAGAAATCTCGCAAAATCTCTCGAGACTTCAAAATAAACATGATGGACGATATGCAAGAAGAAATTGCATTGATAGTGTTTGGAATGATTTTGGTATGTTTTACAAGACGCTTTGTATAAATACTCAAATCGTCAAGCTGATCCTCCATCTCTGCTGTCCAAATCCATTTAACTTTATGTTGCGCCATGACTGCGTTTGTTATGCTTCTGTCTTCTGTCAGCTCGCTTTCTGATTGGATATTGTTTTGTTTCACGTCATAATCTCCATAGCATGCGCGCGTTTGTCCTCGGGGTTCCCCCCACACTTCAGGATTTCTGACAACATGTTGAATATTTACGATTCGCGATCGGGGCTCCTCTGACGTTCTTCCGAGTAGATTCAGCCACTCTTAACACACCTCACACCACAAGAAAATCTGATATGATAATCTGTAGAACCATCAAGATAATCTGGACATACCTAGGATTGTCGGAATGGGAGAAATCGGCCCAAAATCAGCCCGATTATCTTGTAGTGTGTACCCAGCATTAAGCTGGTCTTTAGCTGGTCCATGCTGGTCTTTAGCTGGTGTATGCTGGTCATTAGTTGGTCCATGCTGGTCATTAGCTGGTCTATGCTGGTCATTAGCTGGTCCACCAGCACCACCAGGTTGGACCACATAATGACCAGCTTGGACCAGCTAATGACCAACTTGCCTGAGCTGGTGGACCAGCTTGACCAGGTCTCCACCAGCTAAGGTCAAGCTGGTCCACCAGCTCCACCAGCTCGGACCAGATAATGACCAGCTTGACCAGGTCTCCACCAGCTAAGATCAAGCTGGTCCACCAGCACCACCAGCTCGGACCAGATAATGACCAGCTTGACCAGGTCTCCACCAGCCTGACGTTAAAAGTAAAAGTTCACTGTATGTTTTAGTATGTTACAGGAAAACAAAACCGCAGCTTTTGTTGTAACCAAGTTTTTCATCTGTATAATTTTCACCAGATAATGACCAGCTTGACCAGGTCTCCACCAGCTAAGGTCCACCAGCACCAAAGCTTGGACCAGATAATGACCAGCTCGAACAGGTCTCCACCAGAACTACCAGCTTGGCCAAGCTGATATGTCAGGTTTGTGAAATGGCATTGGCTCTCATGTGTCTCATGACCATGACAGGTATGTCCAATAGTACTCATAATCTATACAGTATTGACAATATATACAAGAAAAAGGGAAATGTAGTTTAAAATATAACAAAGACTATATTGTAAATTACGCTACATGTGACCAACTTACTAAAAAGTTGGCCACATGTAATTTAAAATATAATCTTTGTTAAATAAAAAATATGAAGGTTTTAAAAACTATAGGTAAAAATGCAGAGGGAAGCCTTAGAAAACGGTCTAAAGGCCCGTTCACACCAAGAATGATAACTATAAAGATAACGATAAAGATACAGTTCTAAAAATCGTTCTTAATATTAAAGAATAGCAGAGTTCACACCACAGCTATAACGGTATCAGCACAGAGAAACGATATAGTTGGAATCACTTCAGAACAATTTTATCCAGCTGATAAATGATAAAAACATTGACAGCCAATCAGAATCCTTCCTGCTTTAACGAGCTTGAGCATTTAAAGTGACAGACAAGAACACACTTAGAATAAACAGGACGATATCATCCGTTGTTCTGGACACTAATATAGTTATCTTTATAGTTATCATTGTTGGTGTGAAAGGTCTTAATAATGCATTTCATGGATTCTCATCCGTGGAAAGCGCCACTTCCGGTATTTTGCCTGTTACTCGACACGACAAATTGCAATCAAAGATTTTTTTAAAATCAAGTACTCGAATTTAATCGAGGAATTGTGACAGCCCTATTATGCACCAAGCAGTACATATAGAACATTTCCTATCTTTTATGCCAATGGATCCAGGTAACAAAAACAGATGAATTTGCATTATTTTATTTTCCCCTTGTTTTCTGCACCACCTGCTGGTGACCGTTTAAGATGTAGATGAAATGAGTATTAAATAAATATATATTAGGGAATTATTATTATTATTATTGTTATTATTATTATGTTTGATTCCCACCTTTTCCTGATCTGTGTGAATTTGTGTGATGCAGCAAACACAAGCACACAGGGCACCTCAACCAGTAAACCCCAAAGGTCAGCCCAGTTTCACGACACAAATGATTCAAAACATGATCCTTCATGACGTGTTGGACCCTACAGGCTTTAACACTGATTCTATGACTATAAAACAATGACACCACAAGCATCTGCACTGATAACTGAGCGACGTGTCACACTGAGCCAGGAATATTCTTAGCAGATGTCACATAATTTAACAGGGGAATAATCAAGGTAATCGTGTGATCAGCTGAAATAACAACCAAAATAACATTTCGATTTTTGCAAATAATTTCAAATCCATAACAATGGGTAATTAAAGGAAAATTCCATATTATATATTTATATTATTAATATCACTTAATAAAATTCAACCTTAATACCTTAATACCTTTTTTTTTTTTTTGATGTCCCTGTTTTTATAAAATATTAAAAAATTAAATAATTAAAGGAAAATTTAATATTATTCATTTACATTATCAATGATCATTCATATGAATTTATATGAATTTTCTGTAAGTTAGAATTTCATGAAAATATATTTCATTTTTTTACTTTTTTTTACATTACATAAATTTTTACTGCATTTTTAATGTTGCAAAGTATAATCTTTGAATAAGACAAATCTTTTTTATTTTTTCTTTACACGTGTGAGTAGTCAGTAATGTCAGTGTGAAAAGTAGATACACTGGAAAAGTTAAAGTTCACTGTATGTTTCAGTATGTTACAGGAAAACAAAACCGCAGCTTCTGTTGTAACCGAGTTTTTCATCGTGGGCTTCCCTGGACTCCTGCCCAAATACTACAGCCTGATAGCAGTGCTTTTGTTCTGCATCTACATTGCTGTAATCACCGGCAACTCTCTCATTGTGGTCCTGTTTGTGATTGAACGCAGCCTCCATAAGCCTATGTATATTATCATGCTGAGCTTGTCCTTGTCTGATATTGGTTTTTGCACAGTTGCTCTGCCAAAAGTCATTTCTCGATACTGGTTTAATGATGGTTATATTGCCTTCTACGTTTGTTTGTTTCAAAGGCAGCTGATTCACTATTTTGGGACCCTAAACTCTCTTATTATGATGATCATGGCTCTAGATCGGTACTTGGCGATCTGTCACCCACTAAGATACCCTGTTTTAATGACTAACCGCACTATGAGACTTTTAATAGGGCTTTCCTGGGTTACTGCAATGATTGCTCCAACCATCAGCTCAATGCAAACAGTGAAAATGCCATTCTGTGGGCCAAATATGATTGCTCATTGCTTCTGTGATGGCGTATCTATGAACCAGCTCGCCTGTGCTGATGCCACCCTCGCAAATCTCATTGCCTACATTGTAGCAATGTTTGTGCTTCTCATGCCATTCTCTTTCATCATCTTTTCCTATGCAAGTATCCTGGTGTCTGTGCTTCGAATAGCAAATGCACAGGGTCGTATGAAAGCCTTTTCTACCTGTGCCACACAGCTGACTATCATTATCATCTATTATGTGCCACGTTTCGTGGTTTACTCCAGTTCTAGCATCCCGAACACTCAGATCAACAGCAGTCAGAAGATCGCCCTGGTCATGTTCTACAGTCTGCTTCCACCACTAGTGAACCCCTTCATTTACTGTATCAGGATCAAAGAAATCAGACAGTTCTTTTTCAAATGGTGTGTCCAGAGAAACAGGATGAGTCTAAAGGTCAATAGGTTAACTATTTCTAAGTGAGATTATCTGCCTGTTCCTGTTCTGATGCATCTCTGCTGTATATATGCATTTACAATATTTGTTTATATATATATATATATATATATATATATATATATATATACACACACACACACACACATACATATTATAGCCTATAATCCAGTTCTTAATTAAAAAAAAAAAATACATGGAATATTTGTAGTGTTATTTGTCACACTGCAGGCACATTTATCAACTGTAATATATTTAAATTATAAATGAATCATTAATTTCCTACCAGACATGCATACAATATGAGTGCAGTTTTTGTTTTTTGTTTTAATTCATATTGTGTCATTAGATCACTATTAATAATATGTTCTATTATTTTATTTATGCATCTAATGTCTTGGTTATGAATGCTTTTACCTGTTTTCATTATTATTTCTCATAAATTAAAACTACATTCCAGGTAAAATTATGTGATCATTTACTCACTTTTAAGTCAAAAATCACATTATCGAACTGGTAAATGTCAAAGAATTACTAATTGATAATTGATGCACATGACGGTGTCCTGCTGAGTGAAAAAAATAGTTGTTTCTTACCGCATGCAGTTTGAGAAACACGTGCAGGCTGTTGCGTCGAAGGCCGTGCTGTGTGTGCTTGTGAGGTTTCTATGGTTAATACCAAAATACTATAGTTTCAACAGTTACTAATACTGCAGTAAAACTGTGTCAACTTGTAAATAGCTGTAATTAAAGGGACTGTTTAAACAATGTTTCTTGCATTGTAAAAACATTATTAAATCCATTATCATTCTATATTCATTATAAAACGTCCTGAAAAAGTGTTTCGTATGAGACAATCAGTAGTGTTTCACTACCGGACGCTTGGAGGCTCAAAAAGCGGAATCCAGTCGGATTCATCAACCGTAATATATTTTAATTATATTTGTCTTATTTAAGATATTTGCTTTAAAATATAGTGCATAATATTAATAATAGTAAATTAAAATAAATAAAATACAATTGAAGACAAGTTTCTTGTGATTTGATGGGAGTTACGGTGTTTAGCTATCATTAACCCACAAAGTGGCACAAAAAAGCTCACATTCATGGTGTAAAGTTAGCTATAGGTCTATATATAAAGTGGCCAGTGAGTGTATATATTATATACACACTCACCGGCCACTTTATTAGGTACACCTTGCTAGTACCAGGTTGGACCCCTTTTGCCTTCAGAACTGCCTTAATTCTTTGTGGTATAGATTCAACAAGGTGCTGGAAACATTCCTCTGAGATTTTGGTCCATAATGACATGAGCATCACATGGTTGCCGCAGATTTGTCGGCTGCATATCCATGATGCAAATCTCCCATTCCACCACATCCCCAAGGTGCTATATTAAGATCTGGTGACTGTGAAGGTCATTTGAGTATAGTGAACTCATTGTCATGTTCAAGAAACCAGTTTGAGATGATTTGACATTTGTGACATGGCGCGTTATCCTGCTGGAAGTTGCCATCAGAAGATGAATGCACTGTGGTCATGGTCAGCAAGAATACTCAGGTTCTAAGGGGCTCAAAGTGTGCCAAGAAAATATCCCCCACCCCATTACACCACCAGCAGCCTGAACCATTGATACAAGGCAGGATGGATTCATGCTTTTATGTTGTTTACGGCAAATTCTAACCCTACCATCTGAATGTCGCAGCAAAAACTGAGACTCATCAGACCAGACAACATTTTTCCAATCTTCTGTTGTAGAACTTTTGTGAACCCGTGCGAATTGTAGCCTCAGTTCCCATTCAGTCGGTCACGTTTTCGCTCCAGAGCCGAGCGTTCATGAATGCTGTCTTTTGAAAAGAGTGTTTCTAAAGAGAAAACAAGCAGCTCTTCGGGAGAACCTCTCCAGATTTCCGTGTTGGTGTACGGCACAGCAGCAGGGTCAATTTTTTTTCTCTTTTTTCTTTTTTCTTTTGCCTAGTTGAGCAAACAAAGGCTGTTCTTACAGCTGGTACGGTGAGCTGTTGGGGGCGCTGAATAGCTGTTCTCACAGCTGGTACTGTGCGCTGTTGAGGACAGTCAAGGGTTACACGCAGGTTCCTCCTGTGGAGTGGGCCATCTACTTCAGTGAAAGCAGTCGATGCCTATGTCTTGCGAGTGGAGATTGCAGTCCTACATGCCAGCCTTTATGAGGTCTGGGTTTTACAGCCCTTACTTCATTGTTCCCAAGAAAAGCGATGGGCCAACCTTGGACCTGCGAGTGTTGAATCAGAACCTTCAGAAGCTACTGTTCAAAATGCTCACACAGAATCACATTTTTGAGTGCATCCGTCCCCGAGATTGGTTTGCAGCGATCGACCTGAAGGACACATACTTTCATGTCTCGATTCTTCCTCGACACAGGCTGTTCCTGCACTTTGCGTTCGAGAGTCGAGCATTTCAGTACAGGTCCTTCCCTTCGGGCTGTCCCTGTCCCCCCGTGTCTTCACGAAAGTCATGGAGGGGGCCCTTGTTCCCATGAGAAAACATGGCGTTCCCATCCTCAACTATCTCGATGACTGGCTTATAATAGCTCAGACTCAGGATCAGTTATGCGAACACAGGGACCTGGTGCTCAGTCACCTCAGGCAGTTGGGTCTTCAGGTCAAATGGGAAAAGAGTAAACTCTCCCCAATGCAGAGGATCTCTTTTCTCTGTAAGGAATTGGATCTAGTCGAACGGACAGCACATCTCACAGAAGAACATGCTAAGTCGGTGTAGAACTGCTTGAATACGTTCAAGGGCAGGACGGCAGTCCCACTGAAATTTTTTCAGAGGCTATGGGAACCGCAACAGCAATAACTCTGCTCGGTTTGCTTCATACAAGACCGCTTCAGCATGTGGCATGGGATGGGCATAGCAACGCGGCACTCACTGAGTGGCAATCACTCCGCCGTGCTGCCAAGCCTTCAGCCCGTGTTCGGTCCCCTTGTTTCTTTGGACAGGAATGCCCCTAGAACAGGTGTGCAGGCATGCTGTGGTGTTCACAGATGCCTCTGCCACCAGCTGGGGTGCCACGTACAAGGGGCATGCAGTGTCAGGGGTATGGATGGGCCCCTAACTGCATTGGCACATAAACTGCCTCGAGTTGCTAGCAGTATATCTTGCACTGAGCCACCTTAAGATGCCGTTACAGGGCAAAGATGTACAGGTTCGTACGGACAACACTGCGACCATTGCGTACATTAAACGGCAAGGTGGTCTACACTCCCATCACATATCGCAACTCGCCCACCATCTCCTCCTCTAGAGTCAGAAGCACCTGAGGTTGCTTCGCGCCATTCATGTTCCCATGTGCTCTACTGTATGGCCAACGAGCTTTCATGAGCTGCGTTCCTGGGAGAGTGGCGCCTCCACCCACAGACAGTCCAGCTGATTTGGAGAGAGTTCAGGGAAGCTCAGGTAGACCTATTTGCCTCTCCAGAAGCCTCTCACTGCCAGCTGTTTTATTCCCTGTCCGAGGGAACACTCAGCACGGATGCACTGGCCCAGGGGCCTACACAAATATGTGTTTCCCCAGTGAGCCTACTTGCACAGACCCTGTGCAAAGTCAGGGAGGATGAGGAGCAGGTCTTGTTAGTTGCACCCTATTGGCCCAACTGGACCTGGTTCACAGAACTCATGCTCCTTGTGACAGCCCATCCCTGGCGCATCCCTCTGAGGAAGGACCTTCTTTCTCAGAGACGGGGCACCCTTTGGCACCCGCATCCAGACCTCTGGAAACTCCATGTCTGGTCCATGGACGGGACGCAGAGGTTCTAGGTGACTTAGCCAGACATGGCGAAGCGTCCAGCACCAGGCCTATATCCCGCCGAATCCTTGAGAACCGGGTTTAGACTGGGTGCCATATGTGTGACCCTGCGGGGATTCCATATGTGTATTTTTCCATGGTTGCTCATGAACGGAAGCCCATGTCTTTCTCTTGGGAGACCCACTTATTACAAGGTTGGAGTCAGCCCAGTAACTTCCATATGTAGTACAGCCCTAAGGGGTTAGCCCATATGTACATCTCCACATAAGAATGTGGCTTCCACAGCATTCCTTTCCCAGTGGAAAGGGCACGCTTTCCCAGTGTTATCTAATAGTCTCACTGAGTGGGTTGTGCGGAACAGCAGTGATCAACACACTCTGTGTAAGCCCTGTCCTCTCATCCTATTAGGCAAGATGTGGCAGGCGGCTTGCTCAGGGCACTGGATGGGAGCAGTGGTTGTGGCCCTTTGGTAGGGATTCCTATTCGTCGGTCTGTCCGATGTACGTCGAACTCAACCGACTGAATGAGAATGTCTCAGTTACAAAGGTAACCATCGTTCCCTGAAGGGAACAGAGAAGTACGTCCCGTCGCCACAGTTGCTGTACCCCGCTGCGCAGCTGGGTCAGATCGGCTACTCAGCAAAAACCTAAGGAATGCATTGCATCTGCTGCTCATTATATACCTGTACTGTGTGGCAGAGCAGCTGCTGCAAATAACTGCATGCCAATGTACATTGGCTCATTTTAGTTGCACTCAAAGTAGATTGGCCTCTCTAGCGAGATTCCTATTCCTCGGTCTGTCCGACGTACGTCTCCATTCCCTCCTTCAGGGAACAAGGGTTACCTTTGTAACCGAGACGTTTCCTGTTCTTAGCAGGAGTGGCACCCGGTGTGGTCTTCATGTTGTTTCAACGTGTTTTGCATTCAGAGATGCTTTTCTGCAGACTTCGTTTGTAATGAGTGTTTATTTGAGTTACTGTTGCCTTTCTATCAGCTCGAACCAGTCTGGCCATTCACTTCTGACCTCTGGCTTCAACAAGGCATTTTCGCCCACAGAACTGCCACTAACTAGATATTTTCTCTTTTTCTGACTATTTTTTTGTAAACCCTAGAGATGGTTGTGTGTGAAAATTCCAGTAGATCAGCAGTTTACAAAATACTCATACCAGCCCATCTGGCTCCAACAACCATGCCACATTCAAAGTCACTTAAATCACCTTTCTACCCCATTCTGATGCTCAGTTTGAACAGATCGTTGTGACCATGGCTGCATCTGAAAACTTAAGCCCTGGGTATACTTTGTTTTTGTTTTTTAAATATATGCTAGTGTACGTGCACAGTTGAATGCACAGCCTTGGAAAGCATACTTCATTTGGCTCGTATGCATACACAGGCATTCAACGCATGCACAGTTTTAAGCAATCTCTCGCCACGAGTTACAACCCATGTAAACATCTTTGTATTCTTTCATGCTACAGTTGTACAAATGAGGGTACTTTCTAACCTCTTCGCAAAATCTCTTCTCTATGTAGGCCTCCATTGTCGCTGTAGCTTGCATGTGTTGTGGTCTGTTCTGTTTATGCAGTTTTTCTTTGACTACCTTATGAATCAACCACACCAGGGCACAGTTGCCACCTTGTGGATAAACTAATTACTGCAAAAAAAATTAAATGCGCATGTGTGACCTGCAAAAATCTTCTGATGACAAAATTCATGACACGCACACTGTACGCTAATCCTTGAGCTATACTTTGGGCTTTAAAAATCGGAGGACACATTCCAAGGTAGGAAGGCATCAAGGCATGTCCGAATCTAATGTTAGCTTCACTTCCTGTCTCATGAGAGACCTTCATCTAGATGTATCCTTCGCTGTCTTTGATATCCAACAATCCTATGCATTCAATTCAGTGACAGTTGAGCTAGAAAAAGAAAGATGGTGTCTGAAAGTTGCAGTTTCTGGTCAGTTTGTGTGCAAATGTACATTTTTGACCAATGTTTTCCACTTCTGATTTTTTAGTGAGAAATTACTACTGTAGTAATTAAATATTAGTTTAGTTTTCACCAAAACTCACTCTATTTTGATGTAGATCATTAAACTGTTATGCTGCCTCATAAGTCTGTCCGAAATCAGTTTTATGAGATTCCTTCATACGCAAACGCTGCCTGCAGAGTCATTGCCATAAGGCAGCGAGGCAACAAGTCACCTGCCTAAGTTTTCGGATGCATGTTTTCAGATGCCCATGTCTACATGCCTAAATGTATTGAGTTGCTCCCATGTGATTGGCTGATATTTGCATTAACATGCAGGTGTACCTAATAAAGTAGCCAGTGAGTGTATATATACTACACCCATTTGAAAACGAAACAGCTCATTTTTCTGTGTTGTGCAAATAAATGTTATATCTATAAGGGAAGAGGAACCAAGCCAAATTTCATTCCATAGTTATCTTCTGGCAAAACACAGTCCCCACTCCCCAAACCCCAAAGGTCAGCCCAGTTTCACAACACCAAGTGATTCAAAACATGATCCTTCATGACGTGTTGGACCCTACGGACTTTAACACTGATTCTATGGCTATAAAATAATAAAACCACAAGCATCTGCACTGATAACTGAGAAACGTATCACACTAAGCCAGGAATATTCTTAGCAGATGTCACATAACTTAACAGAGAAATAATCAAGGTAATCATGTGATCAGCTGAAATACAAACCAAAATAACATTTAGATTTTTGCAATTATTTAAAATCACAGAATGTGTAAGTAACTTAAGGAAAATTCATCTTAATTATTAACTAAATAATGTTCTATAACTAATGTATATTTTAATGTAGTTTTACAAAAAACAATTTATAAATTATTTATTTTATAATTTACACCAATTTATAAATCAAATCAAATCAAGGCCATGTTTATCAAGGTAATATCATGTGTAAAAGGCAGATACATTGATTCTTTTGTAAACAGATGTTCGCTGTATGTTTCAGTATGTTACAGGCAAACGAAACCGCAGCTTCTGTTGTAACCGAGTTTTTCATCGTGGGCTTCCCTGGACTCCTGCCCAAATACTACAGCCTGATAGCAGCGCTTTTGTTCTGCATCTACATTGCTGTAATCACCGGCAACTCTCTCATTGTGGTCCTTTTTGTGATTGAACGCAGCCTCCATAAGCCTATGTATATTATCATACTGAGTTTGTCTTTGTCTGATATTGGTTTTTGCACAGTTGCTCTGCCAAAAGTCATTTCTCGCTACTGGTTTAATGACGGTTATATTGCCTTCTACGTTTGTTTGTTTCAAAGGCAGCTGATTCACTATTTTGGGACCCTAAACTCTCTTATTATGATGATCATGGCTCTAGATCGGTACTTGGCGATCTGTTACCCACTAAGATACCCTGTTTTAATGACTAACCGCACTATGAGTCTTTTAATAGGGTTTTCCTGGGTTACTGCAATGATTTCACCAACCATCAGCTCAATGCAAACAGTGAAACTGCCATTCTGTGGGCCGAACATGATCGCTCATTGTTTCTGTGACTCTCAGTCTATGAACCAGCTCGCCTGTGCTGATGTCACCCTCCAGAGTCTCATTTCCTACGGTCTAGCGATGTTTGTGCTTCTCGTGCCATTCTCTTTCATCATCTTTTCCTATGCAAGTATCCTGGTGTCTGTGCTTCGAATAGCAAATGCACAGGGTCGTATGAAAGCCTTTTCTACCTGTGCCACACAGCTGACTATCATTATCATCTATTATGTGCCACGTTTCGTGGTTTACTCCAGTTCTAGCATCCCGAACACTCAGATCAACAGCAGTCAGAAGATCGCCCTGGTCATGTTCTACAGTCTGCTTCCACCACTAGTGAACCCCTTCATTTACTGCATCAGGATCAAAGAAATCAGACTGTTCTTTCTCAAGTGGTGTGTCCAGAGAAACAGGATGAGTCTAAAAGTTAATAGGTTAATTATTTCTTAATGAGATTATCCGCCTATCCCTGTTCTGATGTATCTCATTACATGCTCTTTACTGTATATGCATTTGTTAATATAGTTATTTTTTAATGCATTATATTATAGCCTACATATTTATCAAGCCATTTATCCAGTTCTTCATTTTAAAAAATTACATGGAATATTTGTAGTATCATTTGTCACACTGCAGACATGTTTACCAACTGTAATATATTTTAATTATATTAAATATATTTTTTAATTAATTAAATAATTATATTAATTATTTTAATAAATAAATAATAAATTCCCACCAAACATACATTGAATATGACTGCAGTTTTTGTTTTTTATTCATAATGTTTCATTAGATTATTATTAATAATATGTTCTATTATTTTATACATCTAAGGTCTTGGTTACGAATGCTTTCACCTGTTTTTATTAGTATTTCTCATAAATTAAATGTGCATGCTAATTAAAATTATGTGATCATTTACTCATTTCTTAGTCCAAAATCACATTATTGAACTGGTAAATTTCAAAGATTGTCACACTTAATTTTATTTAAATTTTACTTATTGATAATTGATGCTCATGACAGTGTCCTGCTGTGCAACGAAAATCCTATAGTTTCAACACCTCCTGATAATGCAGTAAAACTGTGGCAAATTGATACTTGTCATTGCTGCTTTTTGGCAACCTGGATACCACAGTAAATATGTGTACTAAAAGGGACCATTTAAACAATGTTTCTAGCATTTTAAAAATATTAAATTCATTATCGTGTTATATTCCTCCAGTCTGAATCATCAACTGTAATATATTTTAATTTTTTTTTCTTATTTAAGATATTTGCTTTAAAATATAGTACATAATATTAATAATATTAAATGAAAATATAAAATAAAATGCAATAAAAGTTCTCTTTCATGGGAACTCATGCTGCGTCGAATGACAACACTTTGGGGAACACCTCTGCGTGACTGTCGTCTGAAGCACATGTGCATCTAGTCCAATATTGTTTGGCGCCGTGTCACATCATGTACAGTATGATGGCGAACCACGGAAGCTATAAAGGGAAGCCGGCACAAGGCAGCGTTAGCTTCTGCTCTTCAGCAAGCGCTATCCTGGATAGCAACTTTGTACGCACTGTTCGCACATGGGCACATTTTTTTGCAATAATTGGTTTATGTACAAGGTGGCAACCGTGCCCTGGGGGCGTCGATTCACAGGGTAGTCAAAGAAAAACTGCATAAACAGAACAGACTGGAGCGCATGCAAGCTACAGCGACAATGGAGGCCTACATAGACGAGAAATTGTGCAAAGAGGTTAGAAAGTACCCTCATTTGTACAAATCTAGCATGAAAGGGTTGGGTCTAGCATTGGGTTGTAACTCGTGGCGAAAGACTGCTCAAACGCATCCGTCGATCACCTGTGTGCGTGTTCGAGTCAAATAAAGTATACTTTGCAAGGCTGTGAGTTCGACTGTGTTAAAAAAAAAAAACGTGTTGAATCAACATCACTTTTGCACCCACAATTAATGTTGAAAAAATGTTGAGATTTCATCAGAAAATGGTAATGGCATTGAATCAATGTTACAATGTGATGTTGGTTCAACATCACGCTTGCACTCTCAGAAAATGAAACACAACAACTACAACTGACTATCAACTGCAAATAAAAAGAATAAATATCTCAAGATCTCAGCAGAGGATGAATAAACAACTCCAAAAAAGAGCATTACCAGCTTCACTTATTTCTAACCAGTTTGACTTTATTTCTGCCATTCATCTACAGAGGTTCTTTTTTTGAGAATTGCAAGTGAATTGCTACTAACACAGTACAGTCTACAGTTTTGCAGGCCTTCTATCCTCCTCTTCATGTGTCAGCAGACCAACTTACTTTGCCCTGTGAGGGCTTTGAAGGCGTATGTCCTCAGATCCTCCTAGTAGAGGAAGTCTGACCAGCTACTGGTATGCATCGGGTCACTCAAGAAGGGGTCCCCGATGGATCATCGAGGCAATCTCTACAGCTTACGAGGTGTGCGGATTGCTTTTACCTCTGCTGATTAGAGCTCACTCTACAAGGGGTATGGCGACCTCTAAGACCTTATTGGCAGGGGTCTCTCTCCAAGAGGTGTGTGATGCTGCGGGCTGGGCCTCACCACACACATTTTTAAGGTTTTACAGTTTAGACCTCCCTTCCACACCTGTAGCTCAAGTTCTATTGTCCTGAGATGTACCATATAGTTTCACACCAGGAAGGCATTTGCCAGTATAGCACAGTGGCTATTTCATTCCCCAAAGTGCTGTCATTCGATGCAGCGCAAGTTCCCTTGAAAGGGAACGTCTTGGGTTACGAATGTAACCATTGTTCCCTGAGAAGGGAACGAGACACTGCATCCCTGTCATACTTCCTGCATGCCTGTGAGTGACTTGCCTCAGTCTATCAGAAGCTAATGCTGCCTTGTGCCAACTTCTGTGGTTCGCCGTCAAGATTGGATTAGTTACACGCATGCTTCAGATGACAGTCATGCAGAGGTGTTCCCCAAAGTGTCGTCATTCGATGTAGCGTCCAATGGTTACATAAATATATAGATATATATAGATATACACACACACACACACACACCGATCAGGCATAACATTATGACCACTGACAGGTGAAGTGAATAACACTGATTATCTCCTCACAGCACCTGTTAGTTGGTGGGATATATTAGGCAGCAAGTGAACATTTTGTCCTCAAAGCAGGAAAAATGGTCAAGCGTAAGTATTTGAGCGAGTTTGACAAGGGCCAAATTGTGATGGCTAGACAACTGGGTAAGAGCATCTCCAAAACTGCAGCTCTTGTGGAGTGTTCCCAGTCTGCAGTGGTAAGCATCAGAACTGGACAACAGAGCAATAGAAGAAGGTGGCCTGGTCTAATGAATCACGTTTTCTTTTACATCATGTGGATGGCCAAGTGTGTGTGCGTCGCTTACCTGGGGAACACATGGCACCAGGATGCACTATGTGAAGAAGACAAGCCGGCAGAGGCAGTGTGATGCTCTGGGCAATGTTCTGCTGGGAAACCTTGGGTCCTCTCTTTCACGTCTTCTTGCACTTGAGTGGACAAATTCACACAAAATTAAGTAAAAAAAATAATGAGTTTCCTAGTAAACATAGTTGGTTATGTCATGAATGTAAACAGTTGAGAAAGATAGCACATGTGTATCAGACAGTGTGTTAAAGTGACAGAAGCCTAATGACAGCCTAATATTCCTGCTGCTGTCTGTTTTTTTCGTTTTGTTTTGTTTTTTTAAATCACTCACTGCTCCTGACTAAATTACTTTTGTAACTTCAATAAGGATTAATTAATAAGGACGTTTAATTTATACAGTGAAGACTATGCAGTGTTATTTTACATTTGCTTACTTTATTAAATTTTTGTATCTGAAGACTACTATCAGACCTACTTGAAAACCTGAAAAGCACTGTTTATTTCATTTGTATCTTTGTTATATTGTACATATGTTTTGCTTGTAATTTGCTAATTTGTTTTTATTTTACTACTGACTGTTTACTTGTCTTTAATAATGTTTTAAATTTAGATTAGTTAGGCTATTAGTATCGAAATTGTTAGTTAGGCTGTGGTATCGAAATTGGAATAGAGAATTGTGAATTTTCACTGGTATCTACAATTTTGGTGCCATTACTGCCTGTTTTTGCAAAAACAGTGAAAAAAATATATATAAATAATAAAAAAATATTTATAGCCAGTAAATTTTCTTAAATCTTAATTTTCTTAAGGTGTGGGAAAAAGTTTTAGGCAATGTCTATCAGGGAAGAAAAATTCAGCCAAACTTCATTCCATAGTTATCTTCTGGCAAAACACAGTCCCCACTCCCCAAATCCCAAAGGTCAGCCCAGTTTCACGACACAAATGATTCAAAACATGATCCTTCATGACGTGTTGGACCCTACAGGCTTTAACACTGATTCTATGACTATAAAACAATGACACCACAAGCATCTGCACTAATAACTGAGCGACGTGTCACACTGAGCCAGGAATATTCTTAGCAGATGTCACATAACTTAACAGAGGAATAATCAAGGTAATCGTGTGATCAGCTGAAATTTTACAAAAAACAATATCTATAAATTATTTATTTTATAATTTACACTAATTTATAATTTCATAAGTGAACTATATTTAAATAATTTTATATTATCATTATATTGTATTATATTTCTAAATGTTGCAGAGAATAATTTTAACTTCAAGTAAATATTTAGACATTTTTGAGCAAATCAAAGCCATATTTATCAAGGTAATATCATGTGTAAAAGGCAAATACATTGATTCTTTTGTAAACAGATGTTCGCTGTATGTTTCAGTATGTCACAGGCGAACGAAACCGCAGCTTCTGTTGTAACCGAGTTTTTCATCGTGGGCTTCCCTGGACTCCTGCCCAAATACTACAGCCTGATAGCAGCGCTTTTGTTCTGCATCTACATCGCTGTAATCACCGGCAACTCTCTCATTGTGGTCCTTTTTGTGATTGAACGCAGCCTCCATAAGCCTATGTATATTATCATGCTGAGTTTGTCCTTGTCTGATATTGGTTTTTGCACAGTTGCTCTGCCAAAAGTCATTTCTCGCTACTGGTTTAATGATGGTTATATTGCCTTCTACGTTTGTTTGTTTCAAAGGCAGCTGATTCACTATTTTGGGACCCTAAACTCTCTTATTATGATGATCATGGCTCTAGATCGGTACTTGGCGATCTGCCTACCCACTAAGATACCCTGTTTTAATGACTAACCGCACTATGAGACTTTTAATAGGGTTTTCCTGGGTTACTGCAATGATTGCCCCAACCATCAGCTCAATGCTAACAGTGAATCTGCCATTCTGTGGGCCAAACATGATCGTTCATTGCTTCTGTGACTCTCTGTCTATGAACCAGCTCGCCTGTGCTGATGTCACCCTCCCAAATCTCATTTCCTACGGTGTAGCAATGTTTGTGCTTCTCGTGCCATTGTCTTTCATCATCTTTTCCTATGCAAGTATCCTGGTGTCTGTGCTTCGAATAGCAAATGCACAGGGTCGTATGAAAGCCTTTTCTACCTGTGCCACACAGCTGACTATCATTACCATCTATTATGTGCCACGTTTCGTGGTTTACACTAGTTCTAACATCCCGAACGCTAAGTTGAACAACAGTCAGAAGATCGCCCTGGTCATGTTCTACAGTCTGCTTCCACCACTAGTGAACCCCTTCATTTACTGTATCAGGATCAAAGAAATCAGACAGTTCTTTCTCAAGTGGTGTGTCCAGAGAAACAGAATGAGTCTAAAAGTCAATAGGTTAATTATTTCTAAATGAGAATTTCTGCCTGTCTCTGTTCTGATTTATCTCATTACATGAAACTAGCATGTTATTGATATATTGTTTTGTATTTACAATATTTGTTAATATTATTGTCATTTTCTATTGTATATTAATAATAAATTATATTATAATAAATGTGGAAGGCCATTTATCACTCACAACTCAATAGACAAGTTCTTCTCTCTTTCACCAACACAGTAAACCATAGTGGGTTATTAGCCCTCAATGATAATTTAAAAAAAAAAAAAAAAAAAGAACTGCTCAGAAGATTGAACAAAGAAACATTTATATGGAAAGTTGCATGTCCTGCTGCCCATGCTAAACTCCATGTAAAACTTTTTATATATATATATATATATATATATATATATATGTGTGTGTGTGTGTGTGTGTGTGTTGTTGTTGTTGTTTTTTGTTTTTTTTACCTCGTTAATTAAAAGACTATATTAAATATTTGTGATTTTTAAAATCACGGAAAGTATATTATTTAATGTTTTTTTAATTATAAATGAATAAAAACGTGACCACCATCGATTCATATTCAACAAAGCTTTAACGTGAAAGCTCTTCCCTACGTGATTAAACAATATTGTTATTATTTTGGTGAGATTGCTATTAATAATCTGTTTTTTTAGGTAACGTTATCTAAGGTCTTACAAGACAGGGTGGAGGTTACCGGTTTTCATTAGTGTTTTTCACAAATTAAAAGTAGGCTACCTGTCGTGTTTCGTTTTGCTGAAAGAAATTAAAATAATTAAAACCTGAACAAACGGTCAAATTTCAAAGAAATATCAAATCTCATTTGAATAAAGAAACATTAATTGATGCACATGACAGTACCTGCTGAACAGAGAAAAAAGTTGTAATTCTTACCGCGTGCTGTTTATTTCTGTTGAAGGCCGTGCTTGTGCTCGTGAGGTTCCCATGGTACCCGTGGTTTAAAGTTGATCCTTCCCAAAGATGTCATAAAAAATAACTATTTGTATTTTTGCCACCTGAATACCATAGTAAAGTGTTGTTAGCCTCTTGTGATTAAATCCATGATTTGTATTGCGTGTCTTGATGTATATTTCCCGGCACTACATTAAAATAAAGTCCTTAAAAAGTGTTTTGTATGAGACCAAAAATTAGTTTCCACTAGAGGGCGCATGGCGGCTGGACCATCCGAATCCTTCATTTAGTCGCATTCATATATAGGCCTTTTTTTTTTCGTCTTATTTGGGACATTTCTGCACGAAAACGCAATTACAATAAACAATATGAACATTAATAAATACTTATAAATAGATATAGTAAAAAAAAAAATAAAAAAAATAAAAAAATGTAATAAATTATGATGTGATTTTAATCTGAATGTAATTAACATTTTACCCACAAGGTGGCGCAAAAAGCTTACAGTAAAAAAGATATTTGACACTCATGGCCTACCGGAGCTGTTTACAGCATAGCTAATGTTTTTATTAATAAAATATTAAAGAGAAGCTAACATTAATGACTAATAGTAAAACTCATACATTTATAAGTACACAATTTTTTATGTTTTGAAAGAACTATCTTATGTACTAGAACTATCTTTGTTTGTTGTGTGTGTCAGGGCTGTGCACAGACATTTTAAAAGGCAGTGGCCCAAACCAAAAAAAAGGGGCACTAAAGGGGGGTGGGGATGTTGGGGGGTAGGGTGCTTGTTAATTCAAATTATTCATTTGTTACAAATCACCAAATAAAAGAGAAGACAGCACCTTCACTTTGACTCTTTTGAGTTCACTCTAGGCAATATCATCTTAAAATATAGAGAATGACACATCTTTTACAATCATATTGTAAAAATAATTTCAAGGATCAGTGCCAATTCAATTTATGTTGTTGTCTAATTGAATTTATGTTGTTGTAATTACTCTTTCACTCACATAATTTAATCTTGGTCTTTAGCATATTTCTAGCATATTCCGTTACTCTTAGCCAACAGTCTTACTGTCTGATTTGGCTGATGCTCTCCTTCAGTCTCTGAGCCTGCCTCAGCTTCATCTTAAATAGAAGTATTAGACATTTAATTTAATATTATAGAGCACTGTATTCCAAATTATTATCCAAGTGACATATCAGTAGGATTTCAGTAAAATTAAAATTATTTCTCATATCTTTTTAGATAACTGTATCAATCTCAGATAGGTTTGTTCAATAGTCTGACAGGTCTTCTTGGGTATATTGGGTAAATTATTGGGTAAATTGGCAGCAGAAAGCCAGCAGCAAACAGGTATTTGAAGCTGTTGGAGTCTCTGGAGTCTCAAGAACTTCTTCATGCAGGCTAGCAGTTGGTTTACCTCCCTTACGAAAATGAACCATGGTTTTATTATAGTAAAACCATGGTTTCTGGCGTATTGATTACCATTTGTATAACAATACAAATGCCATGGTTTTTGTAGCAGAATTATGGTTAATTTGTGGTCACCATGGATTAACTACAATAACCATGTTTTGTTTTTTCCATAGTAAAACCATAGTTAATTTTCGTGAGGGCTGCTGGCGTGCAGGAGTTTTGAATCAATGTCTGCAATAATGGACGGCCTTTAGCAGCCTCCCTTCGCTGTGTCCCCCGCTAGAAATTTTACGTTCCCAGAACATTCTCAGAACGTCCCCACTGGTGTTAAGGACGTTGCATAGTAACGTTCCCAGTACGTTCAGAGACGGTCACGATGTGGAGTTCTTTTAAGGTTTGGGGGACGTTATTTGGTGGACCTTCAGGGAACATTCAGGACGTTCTCTGAACGTTTAGGGGACCATACTTTATTTAGAAATGTTCTCAGAACGTCCCTGCTGCCCTTGTCAAAAATTTAAGTGAAAATTAGAGCTAAATTGACTAACAAAAGTGGCTGTTCCAACAAAAACAAGTTTTTCTTAAATGTTTTACAAAAAAAAAAAAAAAAGTTCTTTACAGGTGTTTCTTGGATTATTATGAAACCTTTTCTTTAAAATGCAAATCTCTTGCAGTAAGACATTAGCTGACAACAGCACATGATCGAGTTAATGTAACTACTATATCACTGCATCAGTAACTACACAATTACTGCCTTTAAATAAAATATGCAGCATAACATCAGTGTCTCTGGCTCATCATGACTGAAGCACAGGCTCTACTCTCCAGCACAATGGTAACCTCACAAAACTCAGATAACAGAAACAGAACATTAAACACTAACAAATCTCTCTAGATCTCTGCATCTTCACTTATTACAAACCACTCTGACTTTATTTCTTTCATTCAAAACGTCTTAATGAGATGTTGATGTTTTATTAAAATTTATAAATGTCACCGTTACGGAGGTAAGCACTTGCTTTAGTTGGGCTCCTGACCCTTGAAGTTTTAACTTAAATTTTTCTTCAATTGTTCTGTGTGTTTTTAAAGCACATTTGTTACAAAAAAAACTTGCTCAAATGGATTTGGTTGCTCATTGTTGATGATTTCATTATCATACAGTGGCCTTATTCACTGATCTATGAATATTGTATTTCTTTCATGTTGTTGTAGTCCTATGATAATGCATAAAATCCTGTCCTGCTTTGATATTTTAAAAGTTTTTATCACTGTGCAGAAATTATTCAGACGGGATCATGTAGACTCACACAGACATCAAGATTCTGCATATGAACCTCAACAATGGTGACAAAATTTTCAGATAAACAGATTAACTCTGAGCATCACAAAACAACCTACTAAAGTCACAAAAAAGATTTATTTATTGTCACCATTGCTGAGGTTCATACGCTGATTCATGATGTCTGTGTGAGTCTAAAAGACAACGCTCAAAACTCTCTGTATAATGAATTTTTTTAAAAAATAAAATAAAACTCATAAAAAACAAAAAAAAACTAACCATTAATTAATGCAAAACTAACAGTTAACACACTCAGAGTTTAGACTCTGGAGATGATCAGTGAATCAGTACACTCCATGATGATTGAATCACCATCATTATAAAACCAGATTCATCTGACCAGAGTATCTTTAACAAGCGTGTTCTGAAAACACAGTTAAAACAGCCAGAGAACATCTAACATTAAAATATCAAGAATCAAGAGCCCATCTAAAGCAAACGCTCACCTCCATAACGGTGACTTTAAACTTTATTATTTTCTATAAAACACCCACGTAGAAGGCGATGTTCTCGTGACCTTGCACAACGTTCCCTAAAAGTTCTCTAAAGGTGATGAAAATTCTGAACCTTTACAGAACATTAGGGACATTCCTAAAACGTCCTCTTTTGGTAATGAAAGTGCTGCAGTTCAAGGTTCCTTATTTGACTTTAGGGGACATTCCAATTTGGTTAATTTTATGGTCAAAAAAGAACGTTACAAAGAGGATATTTGGGACATTAACTGAACGTTCCCACATGGTCATCTGTTGGTCATTTAATAACGTTCCAGATATGAGTTTAGGGGGATGTTCTATTTTGGTTATTTTATGGTCACGGTAGAACGTTACAAAGAGGACATTTGGGAAGTTAACAGAACATCCTATAGTAATAGTCCCCTAAACATTCCCAGAACGTCATGAATGTTCCCTGAAGGTCCACCAAATAACGTTCCCCAACCCTTAAAAGAACTCCACATCGTAACCGTCTCGGAACGTACTAGGAACGTTACTAATCAACGTCCTTAACACCAGTGGGGACGTTCTGAGAATGTTCTGGGAACGTAAAATTTCTAGCAGGGCTGTTAGTGGGTGAGATGTATTAGGCAGCAAGTGAACATTTTGTCCTCAAAGTTTGACATGGCCCAAATTGTGATGGCTAGACGACTGGGTAAGAGCATCTCCAAAACTACAGCTCTTGTGGAGTGTTCCCGGTCTGCAGTGGTCAGTATCTGTCAAAAGTGGTCCAAGGAAGAAACAGTGTTGAACCGGCGACAGGATGCACATTGTCAGAACACACACAGTGCATCGCAATTTGTTGCGTATGGGGCTGTATAGCCGCATACCAGACAGGGTGCCCATGCTGACCCCTGTCCAGTGCCAACAGTGGGCATGTAAGCATTAGAACTGGACCACGGAGCAATAGAAGAAGGTGGCTTGGTTTTATGAATCACATTTTCTTTTACATCACGTGGATGGCCGAGTGTGTATCAGACAATGTATTGGATCCGTGCATTCGCTCTTAAAGTGACAAAAGCCTAGTATTCCTGCTGCAGTCTGGGTTTTTTTTTTGTTTTTTTTTAAATCACTCACTGCTCCTGATTAAAATAACTTTTGTAACTTTAATAAGGATTCATTAATAAGGATGTTTAATTTATACAGTGAAGACTATGCAGTGTTATTTTACATTTGCTTACTTTTTAGGCCCTGTCTATCAGGGAAGAAAATTTCAGCCAAACTTCATTCCATAGTTATCTTCTGGCAAAACACAGTCCCCACTCCCCAAATCCCAAAGGTCAGCCCAGTTTCATGACATCAAATGATTCAAAACATGATCCTTCATGACGTGTTGGACCCTACAGGCTTTAACACTGATTCTATGACTATAAAACAATGACACCACAAGCATCTGCACTGATAACTGAGCGACGTGTCACACTGAGCCAGGAATATTCTTAGCAGATGTCACATAATTTAGAGAAATTATCCAGGTAATCATGTGATCAGCTGAAATACAAACCAAAATAACATTCAGATTTTTGCAAATATTTGAATATCACAGTAAATAATTTAAGGAAAATCTTAGTAACTAAATTAGTAATTAGTAAATAAATACTGTTCTACAATTATGTATATTTAATGTAGTTTTACAAAAAACAATATTTATAAATTATTTATTTTATAATTTACACTAATTTAAAATTTCATAAGTGAACTATATTTAAATAATTTTTATATTATCATTATATTGTATTATATTTCTAAATGTTGCAGAGAATAATTCAAACTTCAAGTAAATATTTAAACATTTTTGAGCAAATCTTCGCTGTATGTTTCAGTATGTCACAGGCGAACGAAACCGCAGCTTCTGTTGTAACCGAGTTTTTCATCGTGGGCTTCCCTGGACTCCTGCCCAAATACTACAGCCTGATAGCAGTGCTTTTGTTCTGCATCTACATTGCTGTAATCACCGGCAACTCTCTCATTGTGGTCCTGTTTGTGATTGAACGCAGCCTCCATAAGCCTATGTATATTATCATACTGAGTTTGTCCTTGTCTGATATTGGTTTTTGCACAGTTGCTCTGCCAAAAGTCATTTCTCGCTACTGGTTTAATGATGGTTATATTGCCTTCTACGTTTGTTTGTTTCAAAGGCAGCTGATTCACTATTTTGGGACCCTAAACTCTCTTATTATGATGATCATGGCTCTAGATCGGTACTTGGCGATCTGCCACCCACTAAGATACCCTGTTTTAATGACTAACCGCACTATGAGTCTTTTAATAGGGTTTTCCTGGGTTACTGCAATGATTGCTCCAACCATCACCTCAATGCTAACAGTGAATCTGCCATTCTGTGGGCCAAACATGATCGTTCATTGCTTCTGTGACTCTCAGTCTATGAACCAGCTCGCCTGTGCTGATGTCATCCTCACAAATCTCATTTCCTACGGTGTAGCAATGTTTGTGCTTCTCATGCCATTGTCTTTCATCATCTTTTCCTATGCAAGTATCCTGGTGTCGGTGCTTCGAATAGCAAATGCACAGGGTCGTATGAAAGCCTTTTCTACCTGTGCCACACAGCTGACTATCATTACCATCTATTATGTGCCACGTTTCGTGGTTTACACTAGTTCTAACATCCCGAACGCTAAGTTGAACAGCAGTCAGAAGATCGCCCTGGTCATGTTCTACAGTCTGCTTCCACCACTAGTGAACCCCTTCATTTACTGTATCAGGATCAAAGAAATCAGACAGTTCTTTTTCAAATGGTGTGTCCAGAGAAACAGGATGAGTCTAAAAGTCAATAGGTTAACTATTTCTAAATGAGGTTATCTGCCTATCCCTGTTCTGAAGTACCTCATTACATGAAACTAGCATGTTATTGTTATATTGTTATGTATTTACAATATTTGCTAATATTATTGTCATTTTCTATTGTATATTAACAATAAATTGTATTATAATAGATGTGGAAGGCAATTTATCACTCACTCAACTCAATAGACAAGTTCTTCTCTCTTTCACCAACACAGTAAACCATAGTGGGTTATTAGCCCTCAATGATAAGAACTGCTCAGAAGATTGAACAAAGAAACATTTATATGTAAAGTTGCATGTCCTGCTGCCCATGCTAAACTCCATGTAAAACTATTTTTGTATAATTATGTTCTCTTTTTTTACCTCGTTAATTAAAAGACTACATTAAATATTTGTGCTTTTAAAAATCATGAAGTATATTATTTATAATGTATTTTAATTATTACAATTACAAAGTGACCACCATCGATTCATACTCAACAAAGCTTTAAAGTGACAGGTCTTTCCTATGTAATTCAACAATATTGTTACTATTTTGTTAACATTGCTATTAAAAATCTGTTGTTGTTTTTTTTAGGTATCTAAGGTCTTACAAGACAAGGTGGAGGTTACCGGTTTTCATGTTTCTCACAAATTAAAAGTAGGCTACCTGTCGTGTTTCGTTTTGCTGAAAGAAATTAAAATAATTAAAACCTGAACAAACGGTCAAATTTCAAAGAAATATCAAATCTCATTTGAATAAAGAAACATTAATTGATGCACATGACAGTACCTGCTGAACAGAGAAAAAAGCTGATTCTTACCGCGTGCTGCTTATTTCTGTTGAAGGCCGTGCTTGTGCTCGTGAGGTTCCCATGGTACCCGTGGTTTAAAGTTGATCCTTCCCAAAGATGTCATAAAAAATAACTTGTAAAAATAACCGTATGGTATTTTGGCCACCTGGATACCGTAGTAAAGTGTTGTTAGCCTCTTGTGATTAAATTCATGAATTGTATTACGTGTCTTGATGTATATTTCCCGGCACTACATTAAAATAAAGTCCTTAAAAAGCGTTTTGTATGAGACCAAAAATTAGTTTCCACTAGAGGGCGCATGGCGGCTGGACCATCCGAATCCTTCATTTAGTCGCATTCATATATAGGCCTTTTTTTTTCGTCTTATTTGGGATATTTCTGCACGAAAACACAATTACAATGAACAATATGAACATTAATTAATACTTTTAAATAGATATAGTAAAAAAAAAAATATTTATGATGTGATTTTAATCTGAATGTAATTAACATTTTACCCACAAGGTGGCGCAAAAAGCTTACAGTAAAAAAGATATTTGACATTCATGGCCTAACGGGGCTGTTTACAGCATAGCTAATGTTTTTATTAATAAAATATAAAAGAGAATATAACATTAATGACTAATAGTAAAACTCATACATTTATAAGTACACAATTTTTTATGTTTTGAAAGAACTATCTTATGTATGGAAGCCAAGGCTGCTTTTATTTGATCAAAACCATTAACACTAAAACATAATTACAATTTAAAATGTTTTGTTTGTTTGTGTGTTTGTTTTGTGTGTGTGTGTGTGTGTGTGTGTGTGTGTGTGTGTGTGTGTGTGTGTGTACTTGTATTGGGGTCCAGAAGATCCCACAAAGTATGAAAGATACGGAATGTTTGACTTTGTGGGGTCATTTAATTGGACCCCACAAGGACAAAATCTTTTATAGGAGACTAAATGTTGACTCAATTTACTATCGTCCTTCCCTACACTATACCTAAACCTACCCATCACAGGAACCTATCCCTAAATCTACCCGTCACATATATATATATATATATATATATATATATATATATATATATATATATACAGGTGCTGGTCATATAATTAGAATATCATCAAAAAGTTCATTTTTTTATTATAAATTATTTTTAAAAATGAAACTGTCATATATTCTAGATTCCCTACATGTAAAGTAAAACATTTCAAAAGTTTTTTTTTTTAAATTTTGATGATTAGAGCGTACAGCTCATGAAAGTCCAAAATCCAGTATTTCAAAATATTAGAATATTTCCTAAAATCAATCAAAAAAATGGATTTGCAAAACAGAAAAGTTAAAGTTCTTTAAAGTATGTTCTTTTGTGCACTCAATACTTGATCGGCAGGACATATTACAGCAAATGACTTGCTCCTAGCCCAAATTACTGCATCAGTGAAGTGTGGCATAGAAGTGATCAGCCTGTGGCACTGCTGAGGCACTATTGAGCCTTCAGATCATCTGTATATTGTTGGATCGACTGTTTCTCATCTTTCTCTTGAAAATATCCCATAGATTCAGGTCAGGCATATTGGCTGGCCAATAAAGCACAGTAATATCATGCTCAGCAAACCACTTGGAAGTGGTTTTTGCACTGTGGGCAGGTGCTAAAGTCCTGCTGGAAAAGGAAATCAGCATCTCCATAAAGCTTGTCAGCAGATGGAAGCATAAAGTGCTCCAAAATCTCCTGGAAGATGGCTGCATTGACTTTGCACTTGATAAAACACAATGGACCAACACCAGCAGACGTCACGGCCCCCCCAAATCATTATTGACTTCAGAAACTTCACACTAGACTTCAAGCAGCTTGGATTCTGTGCCTCTCCAGTCTTCCTTCATACTCTGGGACCATGATTTCAACATGAAATGCAAAATTTACTTTTATCTGAAAAGAGGACTTTCGACCACTGTTCACTGTCCAGTTCTTTTTCTCCTTAGCCCAGGTAAGATGCTTCTGACGTTGTCTCTGGTTCAGAAGTGGCTTGGTAGTCCTTTTCCTGAAGATGTCTGAGTGTGGTGACTCTTGATGCGCTGACTCCGGCTTCATTCTACTCATTGTGAAGCTCTCCCAAGTGTTTGAATCAGCTTTACTTGACAGTATTCTCAAGCTTGCGGTCATCCCTGTTGCTTGTGCACCTTTGCCTACCCAATTTCTTCCTTCCAGTCAACTTTGCATTTAATATGCTTTGATACATCACTCTGTAAACAGCCACCCCATTCAGTAATGACCTTCTGTGACTTACTCTCTTTGTGGAGGGTGTCAATGATTGTCTCCTGGACCATTGCCAAGTCAGCAGTCTTCCCCATTAGTGTGGTTTCAAAAAACAAAAGATACCCGGATTTTATACTGTAGGGATGGTCATTTAATGAAACTCAAATGTAAATATTCTAATATTTTGAGATACTGGATTTTGGACTTTCATTAGCTGTACGCTCTAATCAACAAATTTACAAAAAAAAACTTTTGAAATGTTTTACTTTACATGTAGGGAATCTAGAATATATGAAAGTTTCATTTTTTAAAATAATTTACAATAAAAAAATGAACTTTTTCACGATATTCTAATTATATGACCAGCACCTGTATATATATATATAAGAATGTTAAAATTACGTTAGGTTCCTGTGACGGGTAGGTTTAGGTATAGTGTAGGGAAGGGCCATAGTGACTTTTAAGATTTTGTCAAACATTCTTATACATGACTTTTAAGATGTTGTCTTTGTGGGGTCCGACTAAAGGACCCCGCAATGTCGTAAATTCCGCATTTAATGCGGTCATTTGGACATTTGGACCACACAAAGTAGTATAAACAAGGATGTGTCTGTGTGTGTAATTTATTCCTGTGATGGCAAAGCTGAATTTTACTCAATGACCGCAGACCTTTAAATGGTATCGTGTGTCTGTGCTTGTTTATATGATTTATGAGGACACAAATTTGTATAATGACATGGGTATAACACTGGTATTACAATGTAAAAGTGTATTATGATTGCATTTGTTGAGTCCTCATAATTAAAATGGCTTAAAAACGTACTAAACAATGTTTTATTAAAAATGTAAATAAAATAAAAAATGCAGTTTTCTGTGATTAGTAGATTTAGGGGAAAGAATATACAGTTCGTACAGTATAAAAACCATTACATCTATGGAATGTCTTCATAATGATAGGTGCACCAATATGTGTGTGTTTAAATAATTGAGATTAATTAAATGCTTTTTGGAACACAATACAGTGTTGTTTAGAGCAAGAATTAGTGTTTTTAATTATATAGTGCTACAATCCAAACATAGTTAGGATTTTGACTCGTTATATGAGTTTATCACCCTCTCAAATTCATCATAAACAATCTGAAGGTGAACACATCAAGCAACAAGCATTTGACTTCAATATTCTGGATTCTTTATTCAGTTTATAGATGTATTTCCATTTGTAGTTTAGAGAATGAGAAGCATTAGTTTTATTTACAATTATATTTTTAAAAATTTCAGCTCTGTACAGATTTGAACCCTGATAAGGACCAATATTTTTCAGACCTAATGCGGTGTTAAAATGCAGAAAGCAAAAACCACATAAACAGAAAAAGACAATGGAAGAAAAAAAGATATCAAATTATAAACATTTGAAGAAAAAACAAGAAACACAGTACAGTAATTTCTTCAGCCATTAGAGAGGGGTTTGCTGCTGTTAAAGTACATGACATTGTCAGCATCTCACTGCTCCAAATGCTAATGTGCTAACTGTTTTTAGACTATCATACACTAGACACCAATATATATCAACAATCTATAGTTATGTTCTCTATAAGATTCATATTAAATATACTCTACACATATGTAACCTTCGAATACAATTCCCATTTGGAAAAATATTAAAAAGGGATGAGGAGAAAGAAAAATTACACAGATTTAGAAATGAAACAGCATGTGTTTCTGTATTGTGCAAACAAATTTTATATCTAACAGGGAAGGGGAAATAGATAAACCAAGCCAAACTTCATTCCATAGTTAATCTTCTGGCTCCAAACGCAAGCATTAATTTACACCACTACACTTAGAAAATAAAGAGATAAATCTTACCCTTCCTGAAAGAGAGCAGCTCAGATCTATCTAAAGAGGGCAGACGCAACACTGTTTGACTGTCAAAACACAGCCGCAAATGTCACTGTTACTCATTATGCATTATTTAGACTTTCCATGAACTTCTGGAGATCTACCTTCCTGCAAAGTCCCAACTCCTGCACTCAAAACACACCCGAACCGGCTAATCGAGCACCGGAACTTGTTAAAGCAGGATGCTGGATCTCCAGGACCAGAATGGGGCATTTAAAACACATGGAAATGTATAATAAACATTTCCAAAACGTTCATCAGGCACATCAATACTTGTTCTCCTGTGTTGAACTACATGTGGTGATTAGTATTTCATCGGGAGGGCGTGTGAAGTGGAGGTTAAACCGCCAGTGAAGCGTGTGCTATTATTTCAGACGTAGGTGACGGCATGCCTTCCCGCCTCCGCACCGGATCCGAGCCAAGCCTGGTGAGCACGTGGTGCATCGTTAAATGTGAAAAGTTCATCAGACCCTGTGTAAATTCTTTTACCCCTCACATGTCTCCCTCCTGAGAGGAAGAATCAAGGGCGAGTCTCTTCTTCCAAACTGAATCATTCATGTTTACCATGTGCAATAAAAAACGGGCCTCCTCCTTGTGCAAACCGGTAGAAAGGGAAGGAGTGCTTGTCTGTGTGTGTGTGTGTGTGTGTGTGTGTGTGTGTGAGTGTGTGCATGATGAAACGAGTTACAGGTCTGCTGGGTGTGCATGAAGGTAGAATGATGAGAAAAGATGTGTGTGGGGGTGACAGCAGGATGCGTTTTATTATCTGCTGCTCTCGAGGTTGTGAAGTGAAGCTCTCGTTCCGGTCAGGTGTGAGTAGTTGTGTTTAAGCAGCATGGGCGAAGGGTGATGGGACACACTCATTCTGAGGGATGAAGGGATGTATTTACAGGATCACACAACAGTTGCTCTCTCCGGTCTTTTCCCGGTTCCTTTGACCTGAAACGAAAACACAGGCAGTTAATACTACTGCACAAAAACAAAACAATGATTCTGTTTCAAAACCTAGTGAGCTGCCTACCTAAACAGCATTTTAAGGCATCGTAGGCATTCTGTTTTGTTCTTAGGCCCTGTTTACACCTGGTATTAAGATGCGTTTTGGTCGAACAGATCACAAGTGGACGAGGGAGACACGTACCCGTTTACACCATTCAAGATACACATATTTGCCATTTTTTTGTCATTATATCATATGATATGATGTAGTTGTAATACAATATCACACGAGCAAGAATGCTGTTTTCCCCAAATCACACAAATGCAATGTTCATTTAACTTATTGTTAAATGAACAATGTGAGTTACACTTTAGAGACAGTATTGTTAATATTGTTTGTCCCCGTGCAACAGGATACTGACTGAATCCGCGTTTTGAATGAATCAGTTTTATTAATGATTAAATGACCCATTCAATAAAGATAGTCACTTGTTTCCTTCCTGAATGAATCAGTCATTTGAACAAATCGGTTGAATGAATGACTCACTCATTATTAATAAATTACAAATGAGAGCATAATACTTATACATCTTAACATTAAGACAGTGACTTGCTGCCACCTACTGGCAGTTTAGTTTCATATTTAAAGTACATTTTAATTAAAAAGTTAAAATTAGAAATAATTCCATATTTCAATATTGAATTAAATTTATGTATACAAATTGTAAATGCTATGTAAATATATTAATGCCACTTCTCATTCTGTGTCACCGTTGTATTGCAAAAATGGATTTTGTTGATAATGATTTAATTTGATTGGTAACAGTCCTAATGTATAGGCTACTAGGCTAGTGTTAATTTTTATTTCTTCAGGTCTTAAAAAGGTCTTTAAAAGCCTTAAATTTGAATTAAAAAAATGTGCAGCAACCCTGAAAAAGAAAAACTAAATAAACAAAGTAAAGAATTTTTTGACTTGTACATTTTCCCCCCCAAGGATTCTATAGATATCGCGATATATCGATATCGTGAATTCTTTTGGCCACAATAACCATGGTGTGAAAAATCTAATATTGCGACAGCCCTAGTTCACACTGTCAGTTTCTGAATTGCGTAACTGAATTGTGTGTGAATGTAACCATGTTAAGGACTCAAATACAGGACTGACAACCATATACTGTTGCTGTGTGAATGTGGCCTATATAAAAGGTTCCAAATCAATCATTTATGAGGATCTTTTTCAGTAACCTAAAAGGCAGCTACCCATGTAGGCAGCATTGAAGCTCACTAGGGTTTGGAGCAGAGCCATAGTACTGATAAATAAGTCAGCAGGACCCTGCAAAAATTTTGTCAAAGCACAAAGTGCTTTCAGCATTTAACATTTTTTATTAAAATAGAAATTCACACTGCAATATTAATAGTTTAACAAGAGACTGTGTAAATGTACGTGGTTTAAACATGAGTAACTCTTAAATAAAATTTTAAAAATTAAAAAAAAAAAAAAAAAAAAAATGTAAAAAACCCTCCTCTATTTAATTAAATAATGTTCAAGCTGAATTCACCTGAAAATTATAAAGGACACTTGAAAAAAACTATTTTTCATTTGAAATGTCCCTCAAACTCAAATTAATATATAATACACAAATATTCTCTTATTTCTTTCTATTTTGAAACCATAAATCAGTAAATAGTGCATCACTTGTCTCTGAATTTTCATGAAAATGTGCCTACAGATCAGCATTTGAATAAAAACGGTTAAAACTCAGCAAACATTAAATTCATAGTTATTTGTCTTCCTATTTTATCACCTACATGATCATGTGACAGGGTATATTTTGGTGATAAAATACTTTAACACTTCTGATAGACTGAAATATTGCCAAAGGTTGAGAATGATCCACATATAAACTGGTGATTTTTGAAGAAAGTGAAGGCTGCAGTTAGGCAGGGAGCGTGTGAAAAAGTAAAGGAGGAGTGGACAGAAAAGAGAAAGGGCAGAATGGTTACCTTGGGAATTTGGCTCGGGCAGCGTCTCTCTGGCAACTAAATGCATCACTGTGGTTTTTCCAAGAGGCAGTTTTAAAGCTGCAAGACACAAGGGGAAAAAAAAGAGTGTTAGACTGAATGGACACACAAGAGACTAATGCAGCTGTACATCTGTGATACCAAAGTAACTTTTCAAGGGGATAAAGTCATAGGACAGAGGAACAGGATGACAAGTAAACCTCTGGATGAGAGTGCAGCACTTAAGCCTGAGCCTTATCGAGAGCCGTCACTGACTCTGAGACCACTGCTGCTGCCTTCTGCCCCACAGACAGACTCTGTCTGCATGCCTTGGTTCTCTTGAATCGAGAAGGTGTCAGCGTGTATTATCAAAGTGACACTTCTTTGGCAAACCCTGCCTGCGCGCCACTATCACATCATCAGCCAAACAGTTCAGAAATAGGAGCTGGTTGTGAGTTTTTATTCAATCACAGTTATTCAGCTATGGGAAAAGTTTGCCCAGGCAAAACATTACAAAACCAATTAGATATGAGTAAACAGTCTAATAGTTGAGCTTTTCACATGTCACAAATATTTATAAAATATTTATAAACTCAAAAGAGAAGCTATTTATAAGTGTAATAAGAGAAAAACATACTTCTATAACTAATCACAATTTAGCTAAGATTGCCTGACAGACTGACGGACAGACGGACCAACAAAGATAGATATAGACAGACAGACACTAGGGCTGGGACAATACATCGATTCTCCATCGATACAATGAATCTGGATGGATCCTGATATTTTCTCTCAAATCGATTCTGAGCTTAGTATTAACAGCAGATGGCGCTCTAGGCTAGTTTTTAACTGCACACTCTCAAACGCTCACAAAGAGGACTGCTGGACAGCTCTCGTGCATTCGGCACGAGAGCTGTCGAATGTGTATATTTAACCACTTACGGCAGTCATGTAAGTGGTTAAATATACACCTCGGCTCAGAATGCTTTTATGATGTGAGATAAATGTAAACACAGCCCACTGCAATTCGCTTCAACCTTTTCGAACTTTATGAATGATTATTTTAGGTTTAAGTGGTGTGTGTAAAGGAACTAGAAGCAGGCAGTGTACGAGTGTTTCTAAAGCACATATAGTAGTGCCATCTTCTGTTTAAAAACTAAGCTCAGAATCAATTCGAGAGAGAATCGCGATACATCAGAAAAAATCAGAATCGCTCCAGATTCTTTGCATCGCGAATCGAGATTCGATGTATTGTTCCAGCCTAACAGACACAGATAGATAGATATAGACAGACAGACAGACAGATAGATAGATAGATAGATAGATAGATGGATATATATAGACAGACAGACAGAGATAGATACAGAGATACAGAGATAGATAGATAGACGGATGGATGGATGGATATAGACAGACAGAGAGAGATAGACAGATAGATAGATAGACAGATAGATAGATAGATAGATAGACGGATATATATAGACAGACAGACAGAGAGAGATATATAGATAGAATGACAGACTCACAGATAGATAGATAGATAGATAGATAGATAGATAGATACCAACAGACAATCAAACAGAAAGATATATGTGTGTGTGTGTGTGTGTGTGTGTGTGTGTGTATATATATATATATATATATATATATATATATATATATATATGTATATATATACTCATGCACTTTCTTACATGTTCACAAACCCACTCAATCTTTTATTGTTGCTTAAGGGATGGCCAAACAAATAAAAAAAAATGCTTCCTGTTCACGCCCAAAGAATTTCCTCTCCTCCCTGTTTTCTTTCCCTGATGACAGGTCTGTCGGCCACTGCTTTCCTACTTTCATAGACTGCTCTCTTCCCTCAAAGCTCTAAGAAAAACTCGCTGCCGCACTAAGAATATTTCTAAGTGTGATTCATTAAGTGAATTCTATTCATGACTTGAGAATTGTAAAATGTAGATGTATTGGGACTGAGGTGAATTTTTGGGTACGTCCTTACAATCAGCTGACTGTGATGTGGAATCAAACCGCACTGCACACTGGCCCGAAATAAACGAAGACAAAGCCAAAATAATTATCTGTGCAATTATAAAACTCCAATGGGACACAGCGAATTCACCTGGCAGAGAAAAGGCCAGGCAACTTCTTATCTGTCAGACCCATGATTCGGGACTGAGAAGAATGATTTAATAAATAATCAACAGTAACAGAGCATGTGTGATGTGATATAAATCAGGGCTTAAAAACGAAAAAAAAAAATTACATCGTTCCACTCCGAGCAGAATCAGTATTTTAACGTTTCTGTTCCAGCATTCCTTCTGTATTATTAACGTTCCAAAACCGGTTTGATTAGAAAAAATAACGGTTAATAACGTTATTTTTAACTTTTTTTGTTGTTTGCAAGTAGTACTTAATAATAATAATAATAATAATAATAATAATATGTACAGCATTTTTATTTATTAAAAAACAGAGAGTATTTGCTGTCTTAGCCAACAGGCCTACAATTATCTTTTATAGATTCTGTCCAAATGTAAACCTATTAAACAAAAGGAGAAACAACGGTTTATAAATTAAAGTATTTTTTCAAGATATTTTAAAATGTTTGCTGCATGGTTAAAAATACCGACGCTATTCCTGAGAGGAAATGAGATAAGTCGGGAATAGGCTACGTCGCATTTTATTATTACATTCTGAAATAATGTAGCCTAAGTTATCGGTAAATAAAGTAAAATGTTTACAAATAGCCTAGCCTACATAGCTTTATTTATAATGTTTGTAAACATAAATTATGAACAATATTATGAACCAATATTATGAATTTTATTTTACCACAAAACCTCTAAAGTTAACAGTCGACCTATTCAGGCTAAATGAACGTCAAGCCAAAAATTCTCTTTTCTTTTTTAACGCCATTCCAGCTTCTATTGCTATATTCAAGGCGAGAAACAGGTTTATTTATTAGAAATAAAACTAAATAAGATGCAAAACGAATTAATTTAAAGTGAATCTGAAGCCTACCTTTCTCATTCGTCACTGTTTCCATTTTCGAGACGAATGCTAAACTATTATTTATTATAAGCTTTGTACTTCACTCGCATTATCAACATCATCCTTCATGCAGTGTAACGTTTTATATGTTTGGTTGATTGTATTTTATTTTAATTATTTAACAGGCTGCGATATAAAGTAAGCAATACAAGAATTTGTGTGTGCACGCATGAGGCGCCGGCGCGACCACTGCAATTTTTTTCCCTTTTATTTTATATGTGTTATGTAGGCCTATAGTTTGTTTACTCTGTTCACATAAGCAACAAACTGATGTGGTGTTGTGTGAACTCATGTTCTACTATATCCTGCAATTTTCGCTGGTTTCAAAACACACAGCTAGCTGCATATTACTTGACATTCATTTTCACTTAAATGCAGACCTAATGCTTGACGGTTGGTGACGTATATCATCAGAAAAACTAATGCAAGGGCACTGCCATTGTGACTTAGGCTACCTAACTTACGATGACTTGACAGCTGAGCCTGAGCGCATCAGCGCGGGCATTTCACACACGTTGGATGTGTCAGCGTCACATTTGCATAGGCTGTACTATTTGAATTTGTGATTGGTTGACTGCCAAATCAAAATACTAAACAGAACGATAACATATCCTTATTAACCGGTTAATGGCCATTTCAAATTAGCGTTTCTGTTCAGAATGGTTCTCGTTTTCGTTCCTTGAACCGGTTCAGAGCCCTGATATAAATAATGGTAATAAGGAGTGTGGGAGGGCAGCTCACCTCCTAGCGTCACATTGCCATGTAGGAATCGGCCCTGGTAGATGAGGCGCAGGATGTTCGGACTGCTCACTTGTTCCTCTTCCCAGTCTGTTAAAGACAGAACGAATTAGAGGGATTCATGTTTGTGTAAACACAAGTCTGAAGCCAAACAAGAAACAGACCAAAATGTAAGTCATTATGCACAGAAGAAACAAAGTCAAAGGTTTGGAACAACATGGCAACAAGGCTTTTTCTTTTGGGGGGCACTTTTCTACCTGTCTTTCCACACACATTATTCCTTCCTTAGTTTTTCACTAGTTCACTTAGTTTTCTCATCATTCATTTATCCATTCATACAACCCACCCATCTCTCTCATTCTTGACTTAATCCAAATGGAGACTCAGTCACAAGACTCAAGTGAGGGTCATTCTGTGCCCTCATAAGGTCGAGCTCTGCTGTGCTCGTCTGCTATGAATAAAACTTTGATTCAATCCCAGACCACCCCGACGGAGTTTACGAACTGTACAACAAAGAAAGCCTTTCTTTTCACAGTATTCCTTTGCATTTTTCATCAATATTCTTTATAATTAAGGGCTGATGACTTTCATAAGAGCTATTCAAAGCAAGAAATTAAAATTAAATAAACTTAAATGAACCCTGAATTTAATTGGAACAAGAAATGGTAATAAAAATGTGTCATTCCTGCTAAAAATGCTGCCTAAGTTGGCTTGCTGGTCTCAGACTGGCTTAAGATGGTTTAGCTGGTCAGTTAGCTCCAAAAACTGACAAAACAGACCCATTAGTTAGCTTGACTGGGCTTGAAGAGCAGATATCCACAAGATTTTTCAGCAGGGATGGTATTGCCATGATTTTGGAACATGGAACCATGGTAAAATCATGTTTTTTTTTTTTTTTTTTTTAGATATTTACCATAGTAATGGCCTTTTATTTTTTGAGGTACTTTAGAGTACATTATAAATAAATACAATAATAATATTGATATGCTAACCATTCAGTGCCGTGTACACTACCGTTCGAAAATTTGGGGTCAGTAAGTTTTTTGTAATGAAAGAAAGAATTTGATACTTTTTTTATTCAGCAAGGATTCCTCAAAACTGACCAGTAAAAGACATTCATAATGTTATAAAAGATTTCTATTTCAAATAATGCTGTTCTTTTGAACTTTATATTCATCAAAGAATCATGAAAAAATGTTTCATGGTTTCCACAAAAATATTAAAGGTGCAGTAAGCGATTTCTGAGAAAATCTGTTGATATTTGAAATCACCAAAACAAACACGCCCCTCCCCAAAAGGATCACACCCCTAACTTGATAGCTCCGCCCTCAAATTCACAAACACGTTATGCAAAACAGGCACCTCCTCCCTAATTACTGTATACGCCGCTTACTACTGATTGGCTACAAGTGTATTTTGATGCTCGGTCCGATCTAGATTTAACAGCGTTTTTCAGAAATTGCTTACTTCAACTTTTAGCAGCACAACTGTTTTCAACATTGATAATATAATATTAAGAATTTTTTTTGAGCACCAAATCACTATCTTAGAATGATTTCTGAGGATCATGTGACACTGAAGAACTGGAGTAATGGCTAAACAATATTACTGTTTTTTAATCAAATAAGTGCAGCCTTGGGTAAGAATAAAAGGCTTCTTTAAAAAACATTAAACATCTTACCAACCCCAAACCTTTTAACGGTAGTGAATATATAAACATACCATGGTTTTATACCGTCACTACACCATGGTACCGCCACAGTATGTTTTTGAGAGGTCAATCAGATGGAAAATGCTAAACCAGAGCTTGTGGCCACATCCCTGAAAGCACTTGCAGTTTCAGATGGGTTGCCAAGGCACGGTGGAGAAACAGATGAAAGAGGAGTCTGGATACCATCTGCTCTTCTCTAAAATTCAGAAGTAGCAGTATGTGTGTGTATAATAACCTGCAAATTTACTAGAACAGTATCTGTGGAATATTTGAATGCAAACCACACAGTCCTCGGGCACAGGCGGAGAGACGGCTAGACAGATGTATAAACACACAAACTCAGACGCACTGTTTTTTTCCCCTGAATAATGTCATTGACTTTAGGTCAGCGTACAGTGAGTGGAATCTAGCTCTGCATGGGATTACCACTCGGTCAGACTCAGATTTGTCTGCGGCACAGATTATCTGAAAACAGAAAAAGGTTGTAAAGAGGAATCTACTTAACGCCAGGAAACAAAAGCCTGAAAATCTTTCACAAGAGCCAACAGTTTCTACTAAAGGATCGCATTCAAAACAATATGTGTGTGTTTTAAGATGAATAATCACTCACCCATTGGCCAGTTATCGTACACGTGCTTGGCGATGTCAGCCGCGGAGTCATTTGGCGAGAACAGGAACTCTTTTGTTTTTCCACTCACCAAGATGAGCCTCAAGTTGATCTGAAACACAAACACAAACAATAAAGTCAGAATCCACACCACACTTCCTCAACATCAACACGAAATGGCATTTGCAACCCATTTTAACTCGCAGTGTGACGTATTTCCAGGTTTCATACCAGAATGGAGCCAGAACTGAATGTTAGTTTGCTAAAACAATGCCCAAATAGCTATTATGCTATTGGCAGTCCCACACGAAAACTGTGCACACACGACTGCATATTTTCACAGAATTACAAAGCTTGTCAGACACAAAGCTTCAGAATCTCATGACCCTTATATTTATTTATAAATTGACTAATTTGATTATGCTTTTAGCTACCAATAAGAGTATAGTGTTCTCAGTTCCATTTAACTGCAAAAAACACTGGTTTATATTATTGAGGGGAAAACATGTTAACATTAAATCAAAAAATAAAAATAATGAAGATGGACGGTTGAGAAATTATTTCATGAATCTTTTATATGTCCTCCACTATATCCTTCCTTTGATGATTGCGAACCACCAGTGATTAAATCGGCACAATTATGTTGTTTGTGCAAGCACTCAAGCAATATAATTTGCAAAAAGTCCATTATCATATTCAGTCACATCCCAGAGTGTCGCCCATTTAAAAACAAAAGAGTAGGATGTATCAAGCTGAGAGAAAGAGAGAGATGGACAGAGCTCGGGGCAGTGCATGTCCAATGCACGTGTGTCACTCTGCGAGTGTCTGATGTCATCAGAGGATCCAGTATTAAGCTCCTCCCTCTATAAGCACACACGCATTGCCAGCTGCAGTGATGTAACAGAGTGAAAACCAGCAGATGGAAACAAAGATCCTCCTAAGCACTTTATAGAATCAGATTAGAGCCAGGAGCAAGAACCCGCACGCTCGAACAACTCATCCAGAGATCACAACACACACACACACAATCTTAAGTCTCCTTCAGAGGAAAGAGTATCAGTCAACAAACAGACACATACATTCATGCACAAAAATGGTTGGATGAACACACAGACATGCACATGCAAATCTAATTTAGGCGCGGATTAGTATGTGGCTATTTTATGAAGCCACCACACAGGAAGGAAATACCAGAGGAAATCTACTTATCGCAATATTTCTGTACACATTTTTGCCAATTCACTTCATAACCAGTGGTGAGTCAACAAGAAACAACAACCCATTCCTACTTCATAATGTGAAACAGGATATTCATGGAGGAAATTTTGTCTAGATTTTGTCCGTTGAGTATTGTATAGTGAGGACTTTGACATCTGTGTTTTCAAATATTTTTTTGTGAATTTCAAAGAAATACTGCTAATTTGCTTGAAAAATGTGTTAATTACCTATTTAAATGACATTACATACTACAACTAGCCTATACTTTATTATCAGTATTGGTGCTTAAATGAAAACAGACACCATTTATTTTCTTAAATTCATTGTGAAAATCATTGTTAAGAAAAAAAAAATGACACAAAAAATCTTATTTTCTAATAAAAAAAATACTCCACCTGTTCCACCTTTCCTTTTCCGATGACAAAGTCCTCACTATACAATACTCAGTGGACAAAATCTAGACAAAATTTCCTCCATGAATATCCTGTTTCACATTATGAAGTAAGAATGGGTTGTTGTTTCATGTTGACTCACCACTGGTTATGAAGAACAATATTTAACTCAAAACTGAAAAGGCGTGTGTCATTCTCCCATATGGATTTACTCAGTAAGCTGGCAATTGGCAGCTAGTGGCTGATCAAAAACATCAGGATGGCAGTTCTAACCATGGATATGTATACACATAGATGCCACATACGAATGCTCTAGACACGTCGGCGCGCCCGCCATCTTGAAACGGTCAGAGTGTCGTCACTCACAGTAAGAATCATTGATGCCACAACATTGCGCAGCTTCTGGTTGTGAAACTGAAGAGCAGAAATGGGCTAACCTTTCTCAGGTGAGAATGTGTTAGTTTGTGTTTATATATGTATTGTATCTCAGTATTACAGGTTTTTAAACTATATTATCTTTTTACCTTCGTCTTATTGTATAGCCCTTATTCAGAGCAGCGCCATGACAGTTATAAAAGCGAGGCTAGATAGACTTACAGTGTTTTCAATGGCATCCTAAAAAAAGCTCCTAGATCACTTATAATTTTCCACAGTTTATGTTGTCTGGAGTTTTATGTCTACTGAGGTTTCTTGGAAAGACATTTTTTCAGTGTTTCGTCTGCAGAACAATCCAAAAACACATCAAATAACAGTACAACCCACTGGAAAGACGTATGTCTATCCTCACAGCCTCGCTTTCATTCCCTTTAAAAAGCAAAGATGGTGCAGCTGTGAATAAGGTCTATTGTGTTAGTTTAGGAAAATCATCTGCTGAAGTCTATTGCAAAAATAGATATACATTCATGCGTCTAAGTACGATTGCAGACGCAGTCAACTTGCTCTGGAGTGTTCACAGACCGGCTTTGACCGTTCCAATATGGCGTATGGCTTACTTATATCGGCCCATAGAAACGGCCGCTAATGAGGCATCTATGTATATATCTCTATGGTTCTAACACAATGGAACACCTCCTAGTTTCCATAGAGATGGTAACCGTGGCAGCGGCTCCTCTGTGAGAGCGCTGACCTGAATCACCTGCAGGCAGAGTCTTTCTTCATCTGTCTCTTTCTCTCTCACCGTATCTCATCTTTCATTATGTCACTCAATCTTTTCCACATCTTTGTCTAATGATGACATATCATCTTCACCTGCTGAATGCCAATGAGCAAAAACCGAAGGAAGCTGATTTATACGATGTTTCCAGACGTACGCAGAAAGGAGGAAAAGCTGCTCTAATCGCAGAAATATGTGTTATGCTGGGATACGTCTGCTCGAAACATTCCTCCTCCATCCATCTCCTTGGTGAGCAGACAAAATCTCACCATGACGTAATACAACATGCAGCGCTGCCTCCAAGGAACTTCAACAACAACAAGCTCAGCAGAAAACATCCGCCGGGGAATGATTTCATAGGCGAGGGTGACGCTGGCACTAGTCTCACCCGGGAGCAGGTGGTTCCCTCTCAGTGAAGACAGTAGTTGCTATGCCAAACATTATTATACCACTCAGTATTTATCTCTACACAGAATATGTTCAACAATCCCAGCGTAGGAAGACCGGCTCCCCGCAACCAACCCTTCAGGGGGAATGTTTGATGTAATCACCCCCCAGCACTCTCCTGCACAAACAAACACACTTTCCTAGGGACACAGACGACACGTAACACCCACTCGTGAGGCTACAGGGCAGCGATGGGATCTCCACTGTGATGGAAAGATTTGCTTATGTGGAGACTGCATTCATACCAAAGACCCTAGTGAAAAATAAATATACTAAAATGTATCTGAAATACATTTATTTCATGCTAAGTATACTACAAATACATTTACATATTATACATATGAAAATACCTTGCAATTGTACTTTTGGTAAACTAAACTGGTATACTTAAAGTCTGCTAAATTGGAACAACTAATTCTGTACTTAATGCACTTCAATTGTGTGGAAGTAGTGCTGAGGTCCAACTAAAGATATACTTAAAGCGTTAGTTCACCCAAAAATGAAAATTCAGTCATTTATTACTCACCCTCATGTCGTTCTACACCCATAAGACCTTCATTCATCTTCGAAACACAAATTTTTGATAAAATCCGATGGCTCAGTGAGGCCTGCATTGCCAGCTAGATCATTTCCTTTTTCAATGCCCAGAAAGCTACTAAACACATATTTAAAACACTTAATGTGACTGCAGTGGTTCAACCTTAATGTTATGAAGCAACGAGAATACTTTTTGTGCGCCAAAAAAACAAAATAACGACTTTATTCAACAATATCTAGTGATGGGCAATTTCAAAACACTGCTTCATGAAGCTTCGAAGCTTTACAAATCTTTTGTTTCGAATCAGTGGTTCGGAGCGCCAAAATCACGTGATTTCAGTAAACGGGGCTTCGTTACGTCATAAGTGTTTCGAGATTTCTATAGTTCACGTGATTTTGGCAGTTTGATATGTGCTCCGAACCACTGTAGTCACATGAACTGTTTTAAATATGTCTTTAGTACCTTTCTGGGCATTTAAAAAAGGAAATGATCTTGCTGGCAATGCAGGCCTCACTGAGCCATCGGATTTTATCAAAAATATCTTAATTTGTGTTCCGAAGATGAACGAAGGTCTTACGGGTGTGGAACGACAAGAGGATGAGTAATTAATGACAGAATTTTCATTTTTGGGTGAACTAACCCTTTAAGTATATTTGATTGTGCTAAAGTGAAACTATTGCTAGTATACTTTAGGTAAACTTTGAATATCTTGCATTTAAAGACATTTTGTTCAAAGATCATACAATCCTTATCAATAGTGACATTAAAACACATTTTAGGCTAAATATTAAGAAATGTGCATTGTGCACAAGTAGTACTCGAAATAAAGTTTACCCATTATTTTTTTATCAGTATAAGTCTCAAGCGATGTCAGTAAATATGTTAACAGATTTAAAATATACTTAGTATAAAATAAATGTTTTTTAAATATATTATTTTTTTAGTAGGGGAAACACAAAGTACAACAAAGGCTCTGCCAATCAGTGTTGTCAGAAGTACTAACTTCGGTACCAAGTCGGTACTGAAATTTTAAAAATGTGACGATACCAGCATTTCCCCCCCAGCATTTTGAGCGCTGTTGAGCGGATTTTTAAACACCTCTGATTGGCTATTGTGTTCACATGCTCAACAGATATGTCTGTGATTGGCTACAATGATCAACACTTCAAAAACATGCTGTAAATAGACATCTTTGATTGAAGCGTTGATCATTGCAGCCAATCAGAGACATATCTGTTGGGCGCGTGAACAAAATGGCCAATCGGAGGCGTTTAAGAATCTGCCCAACAGCTCTCAAAATGCTAGGGGGAAATGCTTGTATCGTCACATTTTTTAAATTTCAGTACTGACTTGGTACCGGAGTCTGTGCTTTTGACAGCACTACTGCCAATACAGTCACTGCATATAGAAATGTGACCTAAATGTGGCAATAGTCACCAAAAATTCACAAAGAAAACAGAAAATCACTCAGAAAAGTGCTTGGGCAGGCAACACTGACGCTGATAATCTTAAAATGTTAGCTGAATATTGAAGATTTATTGGTCTGTTACTAGTATGTTGCCATTATGGTCATGCATTTTAGTAGATAATATGATTTCACTGCAATACTGCAATGAATAATCATTAATTGTGACACCTGCATTGTGATATGGCACTGCAAGGTACTTGTTGATACCAAATAACACCTGCAGTAGTCTTTCCATAGCTGACATGTTGAAAACAGATATGTCATCCAGAGCAGGTGTTTCAGGTTTGCTATAGTTACAAACAGAGCATGAAGTACTAGAGATTTTTCTGAGGGTTGTAGCTTTTGGGTATCACAAGTTGAGCAGGAGATTCTCTGCTTTAGAAGGATAAACAACCCGGTGGTTCTGCCAAGAGAAAGTGTGTGTGTGAAAGAGAGAGAGAAAGAGAGAGAGAGATGCTGACAGTAATGAGTGTGTCAGACAGGACGTCTGAACTAAAAGCAGCCACAACAAATGCTGACCACAGTGGATGTGACATGTCAACCGGCTTTGCCCATCTCAGAATAGAGGTCTGCCAGATTGTTCTGGGAATGACATTTATGCAATAGGGAACAGACACACAATCACAGCACTTACGCAACCGCACATCAATGAAAACTATATTAGAAACGTCGCCTCCAGCAGGGATTTGTCTGTTTTGGAGAGAGGAAATTAGTGAGTTCTATGGCGAGATCGGTTATGTCTGTATAAGCTGGTTAAAGAACAATGACGTGGCGTTCCAAAACAAAAACAAGTCACATGCAACATGCCTGATTCACAGGAAGAGCCATTAGAGATTAAAGATCACACAAGCCTAATGCAAGCTTAGGCTTCACATAAACCCTGCCTTATCAGCATCTCAGGACTTACTCAAGTTCACACTACCAGGCTCACGAAGCGTCTCCAAAATAGAACCCATTTATACCTATATTAAGTGCCATCCACTTGTGATCGAACCACCTGAGATGGATGATGGATTGGGGGAAGCACTATCCCCACTATCCAACGCTATCAGTTTTGACTAACCTCATCTTTATTACTGTAGATTACTGTACCAAGGTAGCATATTTAAACCAGCCTAATCTGCAACAAACGTGCTTAATACATCACAGAAAACCAATGTTTAAGTTTGCACAACACAAAACTGAGAAAATATGATCATACTGCTCAACAAAAAATTAACATTTTCTCTTTCTGTGTCCTGAAAGATCCATTTCAGTCAGGCACAAAATTCATTCATTCTGCTCAATGGATTCGGAGTCTGCTTCTGCGTGCGAACTCAACCTCAGTCATAAACAGACGAGACAGAGAAGAGAAGCCATCCATCTTCCCTCTGACAGCACAGTGCTGGTTCAAACGATGCCATCTCTGTCTCCAGGAGTCTGTGATGTAGTTGAGACTGAGGTGGTTTTGAAGACTGTGATCACACTCACTCATCTCTCCTTCATCAGTCAGGGTGTTAGCGGGATTTCACCCGCATATCTGAGAGAGTGTGAAGAAGCTTTTCAGAGCATCTCATTCTAAGAATGGAAGTGTTATTTCTTTCCTCAGGTTAAAATTGGGGTATACTTTACCTACCCTGCTAAACTGACTGCCTGCATGCTTTAAATAAACAAAGAGTCAACAAATCACAACTAACCCCATTTACTTTCTTAATTCATGTTCCTGGTCTTATTGTAAATGATTTATCAATGCATGTTGTTCCAAAGAAAAAATGTTTTCTTTCTAATCTTTCCTCTAAAAGAAGGAAAGTACACCATTCAAAAGTTTAGGTCAGTAATTTTTTTTTTTTTTTTTTTTTTCCTTTTTTTTATTCAGCAAATATGCATTAGATTGATTAAAAATGACAGTAAAGACATTTATAATGTTACAAAAGCGGTTAAAAAAATGCTACTTTCTATTCATTAACAAATCTTGAAGAAAAATGTATCACAGTTTCTACAAAAATATTAAGCATAACTGTTTTCAGCACTGATTATTTTATTAATAATAATAATAATAATAATATAAAAGGGGTGATTCTTGTATACCAAATCAGCATATTAGAATGATTTCTGAAGGATCATGTGACACTAAAGACTGGATTAACAGCTGCTAAAAATGTAGCTTTGCCATCACAAAAATAAATCACATTTTAAAATAGAAAACAGTTATTTTAAATTGTAATAATATATCACAATATTACTGTTTTATTGTATTTTAATAAAATAAATGCAGCCTTAGTAAGAATGAGAAACTTCTTTCAAAAACATTTTTTTTTTAAAATCTAACCGACCCCAAACTTCTGAATAATTGTTCTACCTTGGAAACAATTTTCCTTTCAGATAACATCATCAGCCGTTTTATTTTTTAGTTATTTACAATCCAGTCAATTCCCAATAGATTAAATTAATTCCCGCCCTATACAGAACATCCTGTTTCACTTAGAAATACGTCACACTGCAGAAGTAAATTTTTGATTCTGAATGCCATTTCCTGTCAACTAAATTACATAATTGAGAACGACAAAAGTTTATCCAGAAAATGATTTTGCTATAAAATAAACAACATGCTAAAGTTTTACAAGTAAAACGTAAAGTTTCTTTTGCAAACCATTTTTGTATGTTTTCAAACATTTAGAGGACAAATATAGAAAAACAAAGCATGGATTTCAGGTTCTGTCAGGTACGGTACAGCCTGTACAATCCCTTTTTTTCATTTTTCAACATGAGACAGAACAGGTTGGTCTGCTTTGCAGTGGAGATCCAATTCTTTCTCTGGTGAGAAAGTTAAAACCACTGAGTATGTTAAACCACCCATTGTTTGGGCTTTGCATAGATATTCAACTTTACAGGTCACCTTGGCCTCTCTCTGAACAGATTATAAAATGGTCTGGCCTACTTGAAATAGCAGGGGTTAAAGCAAAGAACATGTCCAAAATGGCAGATCGCAATGCATTTGGACATGGGAATGGAAGGATAAATGTCTCACTTTGGCCAGGGCCAAAAGCACAATGACCACTGCCATTGGTTTGATAATAGCTAGCTTATTCGGCCACTAGTCTCTAGTAAGAGCTTCTAAATTAATAGATTCCAGCCCCCAAAATGATTCCTTACTGTTGCATATAAAATCGTCTTTTCATGATATTGGACAGACTGTTATGGGACCAAAAATCTGAGAAAAAGAGACCAGGGCATTCATTAATATGTGATATCTTTCATATGTGCGTCAGACTCTTAAATTCTCATTATGAAGAGCGCAGCACAGGAAAAAGAGATAACAGCATTAAATGACATGAGATCTGAGAATAAGATGGCACATTTAGACATGGGAAATTAAACTGCAAGAGGGGCTGTAGAGGAATTGTAAAGTTCCCTGTCTATCTCCAAGACCTCTGTGGATAGCACAAATTAATGCAGGAATTTGAGAACTGACTCGCAGTCTTGGGCGTGTGCGCACACACATGGCAATACAAAAAGAGGCTGGATGATCTCTGCATGAGTTGATGTGCGGTAGGTTGAACATAAAGTGATTGATTTTGCTCTCAGCTGTGTTTGCCTCGTCATGCTTATAACAAAGCAAGAAATGGAGGGAAAGAGCGTCAAGTATTCCCCACTACATGTAAGACATAGATAGACAGACAGACAGATCTCTCTGCTAAAGGTTGTTGTGGCTTTACTAATGCTTATAATGCTTTATTGAACTTCCTGTTCCTTAACAATCATTGCCATATATCTGAGGAGACAAGAATGAAAGCTCTGGTTTCAGCTGTTGGCTATTCAAAACTTACTGTAAAAACACATGACACACCCACACAGAAGGTGCCAAAAAAAGTTTCCACACTTCCTTGTTAGATTTTTTCCATAATGGAACGGTCTCAATAGCTACGGTAAGAGTGATCATTTTGCAATCATTTCCTCATGATGTCTAGAACGTCCTTTACTTCCATTATCTCGTTCTTGTCTTCCCCCCGACTCACTTGAGCGAATTGCATGGCGGCCATTAGCACCAGAGAGCTAGTTTTAGCTTCCGTACTTAATCACGGCCACAACAGCACACCAGCAACTGCAGGCTCAGCCTGTCCAGATGCCCCATCAGCAGTCCTGAAGGACAATCACTCACACAGACATACTCACATGCATTCATCCGGCCCAAATGATGCATCTCACCGGATGTGAAAACAAGGGCTTGGGTGGTAATATCACTGAAATCAATACAGGCCCGCCTGATGACGTGCCAATTACAATCACATAAGTGGACATGTCTTCACACTGGTGTTAACAAATGCTGAAACTGTGAATGATTCATCTTTGTACAAACTTTCCTGATCTTGAGGCTAATTACACACCTTCTATAAACACATTAGCTATGTGCACTCAGGGGCGTGGAATAAATACAAACCTAGAACTCTGACCTTTTTAGAACTGAAACATGATTTCTTTAAGGTGCTTTAAGGACAATGTGACAAATCTTGAAGGTCACAATGTTAGATGATCTCTGTTAATTAAACACATTCTACAATAGAGAAAGTATGAAGCTTGGCCAGAAAATACGACCAGATTTCCATGTCATCAGAATGATTAGGCAATTCTGGTTTGCACTATTCAACATATTATATATACACATGATATATAATTTCCATTTTATTTATATTATTTATATTATATATACACATATATATATATATATATATATATATATATATATATACACACACATATATATACACACACCGATCAGGCATAATATTATGACCACCTTCCTAATATTGTGTTGGTCCCACTTTTGCTGCCAAATCAGCCCTGACCTGTCAAGGCATGGACTCCACTAGACCCCTTAAGGTGTGCTGTGGTATCTGGCACCAACATGCCAGCAGCAGATTCTTTAAGTCTTGTAAGTTGCGAGGTGGGGCCTCTATAGATCGGACTTGTTTGTTCAGCACATCCCACAGATGCTCGATTGGATTGAGATCTGGGGAACTTGGAGGACAAATCAACACCTCAAACTCGTTGTTGTGCTCTTCAAACCATTCCTGAACAATTTTGTGCTTTGTGGCAGCAGAGCATTATCCTGCTGAAAGAGGCCACAGCCACCAGGGAATACCGTTTCCATGAAAGGGTGTACATGGTCTGTAACAATGCTTAGTTAGATGGTATGTGTCAAAGTAACATCCACATGGATGGCAGGACCCAAGGTTTCCCAGCAGAACATTGCCCAAAGCATCACACTGCTTCCGCCGGCTTGCTTTCTTCTCATAGTGCATCTTGGTGCCATGTGTTCCTCAGGTAAGCAACTCACACGCACCTGGCCATCCACGTGATGTAAAAAAAAAAATGTGATTCATCAGACCAGGCCACCTTCTTCCATTGCTCCGTGGTCCAGTTCTGATGCTCACGTGCCCACTGTTGGCGCTTTCGGCAGTGGACAGGAGTCAGCATGGGCACCCTGACTGGTCTGCGGCTATGCAGCCCCATACGCAACAAACTGCGATGCACTGTGTATTCTGACACCTTTCTATCAGAACCAGCATTAACTTCTTGAGCAATTTGAGTTACAGTAACTCGTCTGTTGGATCAGACTACACAGGCCAGCCTTCGCTCCCCACGTGCATCAGTGAGCCTTGGCCACCCATGACCCTGTCGCCGGTTCACCACTGTTCCTTCCTTGGACCACTTTTGATAGATACTGACCACTGCAGACCAGGAACACCCCACAAGAGCTGCAGTTTTGGAGATGCTCTGACCCAGTCGTCTAGCCATCACAATTTGGCTCTTGTCAAACTCGCTCAAATCCTTACACTCGCCCATTTTTCCTGCTTCTAACACATCAACTTTGAGGACAAAATGTTCACTTGCTGCCTAATATATAGGAGCAAGGGGTAAATATGAGAACAGAAAAAAACACTCAAGATAAAGAGGAGAAAGATGAGCATGAGAGAATAATATCTCATCTCCTGTAGCCAGATGAAGGCAGGCAGCCTCCTGCCCTGCAGGCCCTGTCCACGTGCCTACTGCTGAAAAAGGGCAGACATCTGTAGAAAGAGAGAGAGTGGGGGAGGGGAGCCATTCACTTACCTCCCCATCAGTGAGGTGGCAGTCTGATAGAAATGGCCTTTTGATATTGTATTACAGCCATGTATTACATACCAACGAAACACCCTGCTCATCACTTATTACTATCATGCACATGTTCTCAAATAGAATTATTACAGCACAGCAGACAAAGCTCCACAGACCAACTTCACGACTGAAAATCTTTTTTTTTATCTTTTCTTTGGGGCGAGCCCAGAGAAAATTTTTCATTAAAAGTCATGACTCTAGTCTGTCCTACAGCTTTTTCTTGCTAATTTTGTCAAACAGGGTACATAATGGTATTAAATAAGCACCAGTTCTGAGATACAGCAAGTAGGCTATGTGGCAGTACAATTGTTTTTCAATATATATATTGATGTATTTCAATATATATGTGTATTTCAAAATTAAATATATATATATATATATATATATATATATATTAATATTAATCGCGATTAATCGCATGCTTATTGTGAAATTACGCATACACCATTTATCTTGTTTAACATGTCCATTTTGCCATCATTGCCTATATCCAGAGTAAACCATCAGATTGAAGTGTGTATTTTTCAGCTTTTTTCAAGGTAAATTTAGATGTCTTTCCAAAAAAGGACACCAAATAACCAAATGAGATTTTTTATATAATTCATACATTTATGTACACCAAACACAAACATGTACACCCATAAAAAAATAATCACAGCAAAAAAACGTTTCAGAATTCACAGTGTATAGTATGTGCAACAGCAAAGAGCTTGTTTACATTTTAAACAAGTCAAGTTGCGATACTGAACAGGACCACATGGAGTTGCCAAAAAAAAAACCTAAACCAACCGCCTTGACCTGCTTTTACATGAAGTACACAGCAACATACACAGGACAAATCCAAACATTATCCTGAATGTGTGTGAAAACAATGTGAATGTACTGAAATGTGTCTGTGCATAAATACAATGTGCGATCAGTGCGTCAAGAGCGCTCATACATGATTTGTTTGCCCATCAATATAACAGACTCACACGTGCTTAATGTACGACTCCTGTACGTCACCGCAATCATCTTTACTTTGATTGCAATCCTCATCCATCAAAACTTTCATAGCAAGAAGATGGTTTGCTTTATCCAGCCGAGAAACAGATTTCATATCATCTGGCCATACAGCGGTGGGATGTTTCGACGTTCCGTTCAGACAGGAACAGCGCGATGCGGGACTCGGGCTTGCGCTCTTTAGATACAATGACAGAGAGTTCGTGTTTTAAAGCGAAACAGACACTGGAATGAATAATTCTCTCTGCCATCTCTGATATAATCAGCATGGACTTTAAGATCATGTAACTGTGTGACGAAATTACGTTATGACGCAATTTCACATGCTTCCATAATTTTTTTGCGTTAAATATGCGCTAAATTATTTTAGCACGTTAAGGATTTTGAATTAATCACGTGTTAACGCATTAACGTTGACAGCCCTATATATATATATATATATATATGATATTTTTTCACACAAAGCTGTATTCCCCATATATGCCCTATAACACAAATGCCCTATATTTCAGTGCACAGCAGAATAATTAATAAGAAAAAATGTAGGACTGTAGAAAAATATACAGATGCAAAAAAATGCAGGGTGGGCACTTGGTTCAATCCATTGGTAGTTGACTGGATGGAGGCAGATCTGAATATGAGCTTGCAGTTGATTTTAAGAAAGGGACGTGGTTTATGAGGACGAAATGTTTGGAGCCATACATCACCAGAGAGAAGTCTGACGTTTTATGATATTTTGATTATAAATAACAAGGTAAAAAAGATATATATTCTCTGAAAAGGCTCTGATGATTCATATATCATATATCAGCCATAGTTCATACCTACTGCCTCGAAAGTGACTATCTTTAAGTCAGAATGTTGATTAGATCACATCTTATGATCAGAGAAGAAAAAAATATTTGGCTTAGAGGAGAAAGAGAGAAAGGTATGAAGAGGCCTCTAGGAAAAGGGAAGTCTGGCCTGAGATTTCAATCTGTGTCTTCACTAAACTACAAGAGAATGCTTGTGCAATGATGTCATAAAGGCGAGCGAGAGCCACTGTTTACAGTGGAACAACCCTTTGCAGTCAGAAACTTCAACAGGACCACCTCTGGAAACATGTAAAAACAGATATATGTTGACTCATGTCCAGTAATGAATATGTAGAAACACCACAGAGAAGTTAAAACAACTTATAATAAGGCACTGAGCACTATTTACACAAACTGATGTTGAATCACTCCAACTTTCCATGACAGTGTGTGTGTGTGTGCGCAAGCGAGCACCTCTCTCACAGAGCTGTTGTAAATTGTTCCTCACTCTACTGAAAGGATCCTTTATTGAGAGAGTCTGAGCTACTTCCTCCCCCCTCCTTTCTCTCTCTCTCCCTCTTTAGCCTTTTAACCCTTACTGACCCATAAGCACTCTCTGGACTCATTCATTTAATGCAAATCATATTCACCATGTTATACTTGTCACATTTATTCACACAAACACATATAGATACAACAAATACTAAAAGAGACTTTAGCTTTATCTCTCGGTCTTCATGCTGTTCTTCATTTTAGGACTGTGCTCAATATAAACAAATCAATACATTGTGATTCCTTTTCTCATAGTAGATCAATTTTAATAAAAAAGGGCAACACCAGCATAAGAATTCACAACATTCTGTAGTGTACTACTCATTATAATGTTATGTATATGGCAGATTAGCGCTCAGCTGCACATCTTGCATTCAACTGTATTTTCATCTATTTTATCAAGTGATTCCAGACATCCTTGCGCATTTTCAAAGCCATTTTAAGCAATTTAAATGAAAACATAGGCCTATACTGTTGACACTTAAAGGGTAAGTTCACCCAAAAATGAAAATTCTGTCATTAATTACTCACCCTCATGTTGTTCCAAACCTGTAAAACCTTCGTTCATCTTTGGAACACAAATTAAGATATTTTTGATAAAATCCGATGGCTCAGTGAGGCCTGCATTGCCAGCAAGATCATTTCCTGCCCAGAAAGCTACTAAAGACATATTTAAAACAGTTCATGTGACTACAGTGGTTCAACCTTAATGTTATGACGTGACGAGAATAAAACAAAATAATCACACTATAACTGTAATCACATGAACTGTTTTAAATATGTTTTAAATATGGCATTTTTAGTACCTTTCTGGATCTTGAGAGGTTCAGTGACATTGCTGGCAATGGAGGCCTATCTGAGCGATCAGATTTTATCAAAAATATCTTAATTTTTGTTCTGAAGATGAACGAAGGTCTTAGGGGTGTGGAACGACATGAGGGTGAGTAATTAATGACCGAATTTTCATTTTTGGGTGAACTAACCTTTTAAAGGGAACAAGAAATTGTTGAATAAAGCCGTTATTTTTGTTTTGTTTTTGTGCACAAAAAGTATTCTCGTCACTTCATAACATTAAGGTTGAACAACTGTAGACACATTGATTATTTTAACCATGTCTTTTCTACTTCACTGGACCTTGAATGTGGTAATTTCCTGGCTTTCTACTGGAGATAAAAAACCTCAGAAGATCTTGCGGGTTTGGAACGACATGAGGGTAATTAATGACAGAAATTTCATTTTTGGGTGAACTAACCCTTCAACAATGTTATTGATTTGACTGCACTGACTTTATTGGATGAGAACTAAACTAGGCTGAATGATGACATCAATGTTTTCACCAGAACTGCTTTATAGATGAAATGAACTAATATAATAATTGACGATCTTTACAACGGAACTGAATGAACACTAGACTGACTTCAGCTGCACAATGACACTATTTTCTTTTAGAGCTGCTGTACAGCCAAAATGTACTGTTTGTGTCATTAAATCATTTTCCTGTTATCACTGTAAAGCTGCTTTGAAACCATCTGCATTGTATAAAGCGCTATATAAATAAAGGTGACTTGAATTGACTTGAAAAATATGACAAGAAAAAAACAGTAACCACTGAAAATTAAGTTTCTCAGTGTGTGAGAGATATTTAAACTGATACCTCGCCAACAAGCTGAGTCTTTCCTGTTGATGCAGTTTCAATCACAAATGTTTTGAATTGTGGTACATGTGTTTTATACCACAAGGAGCTAGTTTTCTACACTTTTTCCATGGCTCATCCGCAAACACTTTTCGTTACCTATCCTGTACCTTTCTCCTGATGTTCTCTCGCACTTTAGCTGCCTCTCAAAGTTCAAATGGTGGCTGTTCGTAGCAGGGTTCAGAAAATGGTCTGTCTTTCATGAAACATGTTATAATGACCTAATAAACCCTCAAAGGGACTGATTTGTGTAGCCACCGCCTTCTGTTGTCTAGTTCCCTGATGAGTTCTATTGATTTGAGCTTGGTTACATAATTTTGCAAAAGACTCGATGACAAATCTGGTTTGATTCTGCAAACGGAAAGCATGCGACTTTGTCTTAATTACCTTCATTCTCTATCTTTTATAAAACACAAAAATCAAAATTGACTTTATTTACTTTGTTAATACACATTCCTGGTCATATTGTGCATTCATCAGAGCATGTTATTGACTGTGCTAAAACCCAATTTTCACAATCACAACCATTCCAATATAAAGTGATATTCAAAATTTTCTCGCATCAAATATCCTGTTTCACTCAAAAAAAGTCACATTACAGAAATAAAATGCCATTTAATGTCTACAGGAAGTATAAAAACAACATAACTACTGCTTATAACAAGATGTTGATTAGCTTACAGTCTAATTTTGTTTAACATCTAGGTTTATCAAGCACCTCAATTCTTTTTTTACATGAATTTAAACTTCTGAAAGTGCTGAGCAATGCTACTCAAGTGTGTGGACATTTCTCCTGATAGTATCCCCTACTAATTCACCCCTAAACATAGAGCAGTGGTTCCCAAACCTGTCCTGAAGGACCCCCAGCACTGCACATTTTGTATGTCGCCCTTATCTGACACACCTACTTCAGGTCTTGCAGTCTCTACTAATGAGCTAATGAGTTGAATCAGGTGTGTTAGATGAGATAGACATCCAAAATGTGCAGTGCTGGGGGTCCTCCAGGACAGGTTTGGGAACCACTGACATAGAGGACACAATGCCACATGACACCACACAAAGTGACACAGTACTGTCAGGGAGTATTGAGTTCTCATTCACACCTCTGTCTCACAACTGATCAAAGCGAATTCTTTTAAAAGAGCATATCTGATGTAGCACCTATAGGCTTCCACAACATCTCGTTGCTTTGAAACAGTGAGAGCTCTCTACAAAAAAAGCCCATTCATTAAAATGCCCACCCACAAGATGTGTGTGCCACACACACACAAACACTCCCATTGTTTGACAACCCTACCCCCCAACTGAATGCCCCTCAGCTGGAGACCACACAATGATTCAAAGTTTCATCCTAAAACCAAACGTGCTGTTCTGAAAGACCAAAAATAGACACCTAAACCCAACGTAGAAAAACGTCACGCAGCTCCTGCATTAAAAAGCCTTGATTAATTTTAAAGCTAGAAATGGATTATCTTATCGTTCCTTTGCAAATCCATATAAAAGTGTTTCCCATGAGATTTGAATGTTTAAAGTTTTCAAAGACGACCTTCTAACGCTATCTTAGATAATCAATACCTGACTTTAGACTATAACATAACGCTTTGTTCCCTGTTTGCATAATGCGAGAAAACCTTTCTTCCTGTAGAGACGTCAAGAGATGCATCGTCATCATCAGGGTCAGCTCACATTTCTGCCCTTAAAATCAATTAACAATGCGTGCCATTGCTTTTTTTAATATCTAGGCTAAAGTTGCCAAAGAAGCCTTTCTGAGGGCCAGATTTATATTTTACAGTCAATGTGCACTGTAAAGGCCAATCACATCAGCCCTCAGTGTACATTACATCAAACAGAGTCTCTGCAATGTCAGAGCGCCGGCATCTCTTGAGTTTGACAGCCAGATCAGCTGTTTGGAATATCTTAAGCATGCTTGACTAACACGCAGGAATACAGTGTAACAGTTTGGCAGCAGTTCATGTTTGTTTTGATATTAGTTTCAATATTTTAATACACAATCAGGGCTGTATTTTATGGTTGATAAGCAGATTCTCCACATTCTTGGTTTCAAACCACTTATAAATGGCGAATACTAGCAGCACTACCACCACCACCCACGGGTTTAGAAGTCTCGATCTATTATAGCCTTACATCACAGTGCAAAGCTTGAAATGTCATTCTACAAGCATTTAATGAGGATTAAACAGAACCTATGACATCATCCCCCTGGACAAGGTTCGAATGTTGGAGTTTCGTTTTGATTATTCGACTTGATTCACATTCGGAGACATTTTTACTTGTGTAAATAGAACAGTGACTGTTCTCAAGTCTCCCTAATCACACTTCCTCATTATCAGTTAGAACAGCACTATGTAAGCCATCTGATAGGATATCTTTACACTACTGCCCTTCCTGATAGAGGTGGAATTTTGATGGCGTTACTGCCAAAAGAGCAAAAGGGGATCCAAGGCATTTAATAACACTGTCCTTGTCCATGTCTTTCTTGGATTAATCTATTTGCAAAAGCAGCAATGAGATCAGTTGACCTTCTCTGATCTTTGACAAACACACATTTTAACATATTTATTCCTTAAAACTAAAGATACATTTCTTAAAACTAACTATTACCTATTCTTATGTTACTAGTACTTGTTTTTAAAGCACTTCACTAGTAAATAATCCAATAATGACTTGTAGGTCTTTTTTGTTGTTGTTGTTACACTGGTACTAGATTGTATTACTAGTCAGAATACCAATAGTGACAAGCAACTATTCCATTGATACTAGTAACAAAGTTTTAATTTAATGTGGATCTGTGGTTCAAATTTAAACTATCCATTTCCAACTCGTATGCATTTCTAATTGTTGCCGATAACTATTCTAGTTCACTGCCTACCGTAAAAGTATTATTTTGTTCAGTGTAACTACTCAAACTGTTCTAGTCAATTTTTGTAAAATATTGCAATTTGTTTTCAGTAAGAATGGAACAATAATTTGTCAGTGTTAATACAGTGACTAGTAACAAGTGAATAAGTACTACTTACTAACTTAAGTATCTATTATAAAGAATAAGTAATCGCATCTCAAGAATAGTTACCATCATTATTGGAATACTTTTTAGTAACAACAGAAAACAACTAGTAATATAAAATAGATACTAGTTAGTTTCAAGGAACACACCATTACAATATTTTTCCATAAACACCATTAAACCCTTTTTTTTTTCTTACCATGTCGACAGGGATGTTGCCCGTCATCTTTGAGATGTGCTCTGTCGGATCCTCACTTTAGATTATATTAAAAGTCGTTTTTCTATGTTCAGCTTGCTTAAGAAACAAAGTTTCGACAGCAGGTGACTCTTGGTAAAGCAGTTGATCATGCAGAGATCACTCGTCTGGTTATTCCTGTAGGTTCGCTGGTAGAGGTAGTTAAGCGCAGGCAGGAAAACGTTCTTCTTCTTTAGATAGGCTTCTGACTTTTTGCTTTTTCATGGTATAAACTTCAAAACGGAGGAAACAATAGTTTCTGGATTTTACATTTATGTGGGAGGACCCCCTCCCATCCTGAAATAAAAAGGATATATATTAGGAAAATGTGCCTACGCCATAAGAAAACAAAATAATACTAGAGTTCAGCCCTTGGTTTTTGCAAATATACCGAGAAATGAATTCCCCGGACTCCGCAATAAAAAAACAGTCGCCTGGTAGGGAAAAAAATGCTGTAATTCGACGGTTTTTCAGTCTTATATCCGTCTTCGTCTGCGCTCACTCTCTGCTGTCATCCTGCCTCAGAAAAACATGGCGGCAGTTGACGGGGGGAAAGGCTGAACGGGGGGAAACCGGAGCTGGTGAGGCAGATAAAAACGGCGCGATGTAGATCGGTATGTATGTGCGCGGATGAATACGCCCCCAGCAGTTAAAGGAAGAGGCGGAGAGAGAGGCGAGCCCACGAATCCATGCGCGCCCAGATTCATTATAAACGAATTAGTGGGATTTAGGAACTTTTATCAAAATGCTTTATGCTTAATCCTTTTCAAGGGCAAATTTTTAAAATCACAATCAGCCTAATGTTTGTTTTGTGTTCAGTTTTATTTTGTTACTCAGTTATTTACCACATAGGCTAGTTCTCTCATAACCATAGGTCTAGTTTAACTGTGGCTTTTACTAAGACCATAGTAACCACAGGTAAAACCATGGATGGCTCCTCTTTGGTTAGATAAATATAACTATGGTTTATACAATGCTAAAAAGCCTAAAATGGTTTGCTGGTTTAAGCTGTTCTAAGCTTGTGTCACAAGCCTTGCCAAGTTGTTACTCAGCTGGTTTAGCTGGCTGGCAAGCTGGTACCCTAACCTAACCAGCTGAAAAGCTCTCAAAATCCTTCTAAAACCAGCTGACAGTCCAGCAAACCATCGTAAGATGGTTTAAGCTATCTGTTTTTTAGCAAGATATGTAATGTTATGAAAAGTAAAGGGGTCTTGAACCACTTTAAATGGGTTTATTTCAACTAAATAAATAAATGGACATGAAATTGACCAATCAGAAGCAAAAAGCACCCCGTAAGTTATAATTTCTGACAAAACACATTGTTATTATAGTAAAACCATTTTAATTTTTTTACATATCTTGTTTTCATTGATATCATCAAAAAGAGCACATTTGTCACATGGCATTTCATATCTACAGGAAACAGTATAACTACCACTCACAACAAGATGTTGATTTGCTTTTAGTCTAATTTCATTTAACATCTAGGATTATCAAGCACCTCAGTTCTTTTTTTACATAATTTAAACAATTGTGAGTTTAAGTAGGCCTACATTTTATGTTTTGGACTCATCTTTACAATATTAATGTAACTTGACAGGGGCACTTTTGCATGTGCTTATTGCGGTTTCATGAATAAATGTACCTAGAAAGTTAAGCACTGTGAGTTATGCCGCAGTGAGTGTGTGGCCCTGTCTTGGAAGCATGAGGTCTATATCTATGCTGTTGACTCTACCTCTATTGTCTTGCACGGTGTTGAGAAGAATTCATCCTGACGTAGAGTGTCAGACCCACAGATACTCAAGAGGATTAACTCTTTAATCTGTCACTGACTCTTCTATGCTGCATCCAAAAACGCTTTTGTTCTCCTGTGTGCCATTTCAGTCTCCTGTCAGAACAAAATACTGCCACAAATGCCATCAAAATGGGTGAATAAATATGAATATGCAGGGGTTCGAAACAGGTGTGTTTTTGTGTGGGGGGGGAGGGGGAACTGTTGGGTAGACTGAGATCGCAATCTGTGATTGTGTTGACGTTCAGACAAACATGTAACTACTTCCTTTGTTTGATTGTGAATGTTAATCTGTGTAATAGTGTGTTTACATAGAAGCCACTGAGTACAAACTCAGACGAGGCTGAGGGACCTGACGCACTCTCTCACACACACAGGAAAATCAATTACTATGGATTATATGTGACAAGGTCCTGGGATTGAATGACATAGGAAGCCTTCTCTGTTGCAGACATAAGAGCGTATAGGTAGAGCTAAAGTGAGATTACGTCCAGAATAAGCACAGGTGCTCTGAGTGGCAGCTTAGTGCTATGGGACCAGACCGGAGGGTTTTACATGACTGCCTTTGATAAACAAACACTTTCCAAACTACTGTTAGAGTTACATGCATTCCTTGAAGCACAAAGAGTGCTCTGAAAGCATTATCAACATGCTGCTTGGTCCTTCTGGTGTTTGTTGTTTTGTATTTGCAACTTATGACATTCTCACAGCTTTGAGAAACTGAGAGAAGTTCTATATCCATTAGTCACAAAGGCCATTTCAGATAGAGACAAAACCCAGAGGAAAATGCTCAGGGACTCAAATGTTAAACCTCAGGAGATCTCAATTATGCTTTAAACAGAAGCGCTGTCTCAGATGATGTCTACTAATATGATCAATCGAATTAGACAATTGAGTACATAATAGTAAGGTGCAGGGATAATGTCAAATCCCAGAAGGCTAATTCGCCACTGGTTCCTTTGAGATTTTCCCATGGGTTTTAATAATAGGGGTTTTCAATTTATGAGTAAAATAAGGTCTGTGGTAAACATAAGTTGACAAGTCAAGTCAAGTCACCTTTATTTATATAGCGCTTTATTTATACAGCATGTCGAATTAGTCTTCCGGGTTTTGACGTCATCCCTGCACCGCTCTGTGATATAAAATGAATGCATGCAGACTCACATAATTTGATCTTTTAAAGACCAATGAGAAATATTTAAGTTTATAATGAAACATTTGGCTTTCAATCAAAGTTTCCTAAACTGATCAAAATTATATTTTTCCTGAAAGGTAAACATGTAGTATTACTGGTCTCCATTTGTTGTCCATTTAACCTTAATTCTGTCTAGGAGAAGCTGGGATGTTAAAGAGAGCTCAATTGTGATTTTTATTTTTTTACAGGAAGAAATAAAATGATTACATACAAGTTTGTTTCTTATGCTCACCAAGGCTGCATTTATTTGATTAAAAATACAGTAAAAATAGTAATATTCTGAAATATTATTACAATTTAAAATACATGTTTTCTATTTTAATATATTTTAAAATGTAATTTATTCCTGTGATGGCAAAGCTGAATTTTCAGCATCATTACTTCAGTCATCAGTGTCACATGATCCTTCAGAAATCATTCTAATATGCTGATTTGATACTCAAATATTTCCAGTTGTGCAAAAGAAGTAAAAAAGAAAAAACAGCATTTATTTGAAATATAAATCTTATGTAATATTATGTCTTTACTGTCACCTTTGATGAGTTTGTCCTTGCTGAATAAAAGTATTTATTTCTTCAAACAACGAAGTCTTTTGAATGGTATATACTGGACAGGAAAAATTCTATAACATTGTATTTGCACTCATCTTTCTGGTTGATAATTAACATTTTAAAAGTCGGCTTTCCTTGAACATTGATCCTTGACTCAATATTTATAGTGTTGAAAACACAATAATAATGTAAACAGTTTCTGCTTCCGTCAGAGATTCACAATAAATAGTGAGGAGCTAATTTAGATAAAATTTATGTATTTATAGAGGTGTGCGCTTATATATGTGTGTGTGTGTGAAACTCTCCCATTACATTATTTCTAAACATAAACCTGTTTATGCCTTCCTCATCACATGACTGAACATTTCCATGAAGCTTTTGACTGTGCCAGTTTGAAGCACAAGTACTACAGCTTTTACTGTGTGACTATTGCCCAAATCGTCATGGCAGCCACCATTTTCTGTTTTTCTTTCCAGCTCAGAGCAAAACTTTCAGGTGTACTCCCTAAACATTTCCACTGTTTCAGTAGCAGCTTTGAAACTGGCCATTCATAATGCTCCTTAAAGGTATAATTCATCTGAAAATGCAATTTTTGCCATTATTAACTTACCGTCACATTGTCCATTCATTGTATGACTTTTGACACACATTGTATGACTCTCGTTCTTCCGTGGAACACAAAATGGAAGTTTTCGCTGCTCATTTCCATATGAATTCTGTCAAGGTACAAAAATAAGAGCATAACAACACAAAAAGCTACCATGTGTCTACAAAAGACCTGGAATATAATATATAAAGCAACTTTTATAATACTTTAATGGCGTGTTTTTTGTCTTTTAAAGGGAAAAATGAACAATCTGTCATCATTTACTCACCCAAGTTGTTCCAAACCCATAAGATTTTCGTTCATCTTCGGAGCACAAATGAAGATATGTTTAATGAAATTGAGAGCTTTCTGTACCTCCATAGACAGCTACGCAACTGCCACTTTGACCCTTTAAAAAGTTAATAAAGAGATCGTAAAACCATGAATTGAGCGGTTCAGGCCAAATTTTCTGAAGAGACACGATCAATTTATATGATGAACAGATTGACTTTAGGCTTTTATTCACTTATAAACATAGAACTAACCCTTTAAGAGTTATACAACCCATTCACAACAATTATACGGAGAACAGCCCAGAGATTCCGCAAAAATGTTGTGTTCACAGTAGAAAAATGTCAAAGGAATGACATAAGGGTGAGTAAATGATGACAAACACACAGAAAGACAATGCGTTTTATCTGTGTTTCGGATCGTAAGATTATACTACACTGCCTTTTAAAAGAGTCGGTGAGACAAGGGAGCATTTCTACTCCACTGATTCTTGGTGACTGCAGAGTTTTTAACTATTCCTGGATTCAGTTTAGGCTTCATAACATGGGTTTTACTGTAAAGCCTGTGTAAAGTCCAGCCAGACACAAGATAAGTGCATGCAAGGCCGGGTGTGGCCATAATGACAGTATTACCTCAACACAACAACAGCGATAAATACACTGTATTATAAAGGGTGGAGGCACACAGTGTATGTTTCATCTGTTTGAAATGGAGCCCTACATGAGGGCTCATGTTTACATTTTCCCATGGAATCCTCAATGGTTTTAATAGTTAATGTTGTCTTGCAAACAATCTCCTCTCACAAGCGATCAACCTTTTACCTTTAACCAGAGATATTCCTCAACTCGACAGATGTTACTCCATGTGGATTTTTCCATCAGCTGTGACATCATTTGCTGACATCATGTGGGCAGCCCTTTCTAATACCTCTTAAACCCACCTCATTTGTGGAGAAAAATACCACATCATCCTGTACAGCTGTAAGGGTTGTTGTGACCAAACACCTTGACACCTCATTTTGCGTTATTTTGACATTTTTGATGGCGACAGGAAGCCGCAAATAACCAGACCACCTCGCAGGACCTCAAATAGCATTCGCATTATGAGAATCCTCTCACAGGTCTTATATCGATCATTATCTAAATGAGGCCTCAAGTCACGTGTGGTCACAAACAAGTGAGGATTTCTAGATTTCAACATAAGGGGTCGAAGTTGTTCTTGTAAGTTGACCTGAGACAGACAAGTCAGGATCAGGATTCAGGTTGGGAAGCAGGTTCTAGATCAAAAGAAATAATTGCAATTATTATTGGGAACATCATCCAGGCCGATGGCACACGGACCTCATGTGTTAAACACAAAGACAGGCCTTGAAGCTTTAGAGGGAGTATTTTACTCTTTGTGTCAAGGTTATTATAGTTAACTAAAACCAGATCTTTAAAAAAAAAAAAAATAAATAAATAAAATAATATATATTATATATATATATATATATATATATATATATATATATATATATATATTTCAGCTTAGTCAGCTTAGACTTAGTCATTGTCATTTATTAATATTTGATGATTACGTTGTGTTTGAACAGCAGTTTTACATTTTTATGTTTTTCATTCCATTAATAGTTGTATGACTAAAGGCTTGATTCAAGTTTACTGAAAGAATTTAATATTACTATTTGTGATTTAAACTTTATACGTCCATAGTAAGGGAATATTTAGGGATTGAAATGTAGCCTGGGGGCTCACGGCGTACTGTTTATGTCTGTTGGGCGTGGGGTGTTATATCATCGAGAAGGATGTCTGGCTTACTGTTTGTTAACAAACAATGTTGATTAGGTCTGATATTGTTTAGCTGTCTCTCCCCTTCAGGGATATCCTGTATCTCACTAACAATGTCAGAGCAGCCGGACAGAGCAGAACATGTTGGTCTGATGAGAGGGAGACCCATGTGATTTGATTTCTAGCTCTGCCTGATTATGGCCTGCAGCCCAGAAATGACAGTTCTGTCCAGTGATGTAGGAGAATACATACATTTATTCTTTCCACTTTGTATAATAATTCAAATTTATTTCCAATAAATTACAATATATAAAACATTATAGTAACATAAATTTACTACAATAAATCTAAATTTATGTATGTATGCACTGTAAACCCGAACAGTACTACTAACTCATAAATATTGAGTATGCTGCAATTAAAGTCTATTAAATCATTGATGCAACTTAAAACAACAAGTTTAGTTTTATTTTTGTGTAGCTCAACATTTTGGAGTAAACCCTTATAAATTAATTTAAAAGTTTACTGAGCAATATAAAGTGACATTATTCATGTCACGTTGTTGCCGACGCAACCGACGTTACCAGAAGAATCCATTCAACATTAAACTGAGCTGCAGCAGATTTCAAGTTCCCAGCATGCTTTGCGTCACACTGTGCAAGGAGAATAAACGTTGAAATTGAGTGTTATTTTGTGTTTTGCACAAGATTAATAGAGGGGAAGATGTGTTATTGTTTTATGTTCTGTTATTTTGGTTTCTGTGATGTTGAAGTTTTGTAGGGTTACCATCGTGGTGAAGAGTAGTACCTGTGGTTAGGTCGAGAATGGGCTACGAAACTTCAAGGCTATACTACATGCTGATTAACAGTTCATGCAAGTAAATAGTGATAGTCTCTTTAATGGTTATAGTACTACATGCTGGTGTGCTGTTGCTAACTAACACTTAACTGTAAAGATTAGGTATTAGTTTATTCAATATTTTAATTAAATTATAATTACTGAATTTGTGTAGTTTTTTTTTTTTAAGTTCTACTAAAATAATCTTTGAGTTGTTTGTATATGTATATACTGTGTGTGTGTATATATATATATACACACACACACAATTATAAATAACATTTACATATTACATATTAATATTACACATACAAGTAATCTACATACATTTATTATATGATTGTAATAAAGTTCCAATATATATGCATATATACAGTAGTGGCCAAAAGTGACGTATGGAGGGGATTGGTTTGTGGATTTGGGGTTTTAAGCACCCTTATTGATGGTTCGATTAAGCCATCAAAATGCGAGGAAAATATTTTATATCTTTAAATATTTTTAATTTGAGGGACAAGAACAAAACACTAAACTTGGTTAAGGTATTTATCTGACAAAATTATTTGGCAAAAAAGGGGTAAACTACAGCTAGTTTTTATTTTACTATGCAAAAAAAAAAAAAAAAATGCATAGAAAAACAAAAAGCATAGGAAAAGCATACATTGACTAAAACATAATCAATTATTAATATTTCCTTGGTTCTCTCGGTTTTGCATGTGTTCATAGTTTCTTTGTGATAGCCTGGCCAAAAATGATGTCCGCACAATTTGGCATGTTTCATTGCGTTAACACAGATAAAACAACTGACTCCAAGCACAAATACACAATATGCTTACAAAATCTTTAACAAATTTTTAATAATTTGAATAAAGAGTTAACTTCAATAATGTTAATTTTCCTAGGCCAGACATCTAACCCCAACCCAAATTATAATTATAATTATAATATTAAACATTTTATAAATTCATTATTATTATTATTATTGATGAGAGGGAGACCCATTTGAGATATCTATATATCTATCTATCTATCTATACTCTTTAAAGCTGCTTTGACACAATCTGCATTGTAAAAAAGCACTATATAAATAAAGGTGACTTGACACATAGATTTCAATAAATTTCAACAAAGATTGAATGTTATTACCAATGTAGGCCTTTCTAAACCCATCCCACAGGGTTTCAAGCAGGTCATATTACAGAGTGTATTCATTTCAGGAAACTCTGTTCTCTCTAAGGCATTGGGGGTCACATGTGTAAAACAGGAAATTTGGTGATAAAGAGCAACAACCAACAAAAGCATCATCTCTTGGGACACATTATAAACTGCAACACAGCTGAGGTCTGAAACCGAGAGCAGAAGCACACAATGCAAAGAAGTATCAAATGCATTACAGTAGCCAGCTTGAAACGCTCCTTCCTCTGAAAACCACCAGATTAACTTTCAGAACAGCAGAAAATCATATGCTGCTGCTGAATGTCATGTGATTGTCTCAGAATGCAGTACATAGAATGGTGATTATTCCAACCCCCATTTCTATCTTTAGTAAAGAGTTTACATGTGGCTGTCCAACAGTAAACATAATCAAATGCTACCATGTGAATACGGTGCCATTAATGAAAGAACAAATTCATGTAGAGTTATGTAATGTACACATCATGCTATCTAAATGCAACAGATGTAACTACTCAGCATGGTTTTCAAATAGATAAAATCCATTAAAGCATCTACATCTGTCTGGGGCCAGATGCTGTGGAGGAGTAACCGATCAAAGTCTGTACCATTAAATCTTCAAGTCCACATATGATTTAATCTATACCACTAAAGATAATTTTCCCAGAATGCATTTGGTGATTATGAACAGGCAGTTATGGAAGGGTAAAAATAGATGCGTTTGACGCCGTCCGGAACATCTGCCTTTAATCCAACACCTTAAATATATTAGCAAAAAAAGGGCCAAACTACAGCTACAGTATATAACCCCTACTGTATAACCGAATATAATTATGGTGTTGATATAGATAACAGCATGACATAATGTGTACTGAAATAATGTGTACTGCTTTTTTATCTAAATGTCATGTTTTCCTGAACAACATGCTCGGTGGAAAAAAATCCTTGGAGTAAACAGGAGCAGCTGGCTTGTTTCATAGCCATGTGTAGTGGCCTTTAAAAAGCCACGCTTCAGGACAAGTATTGAATATTTCCTCGATCTCTACTGCACAAAAGCCACGTCATGCTATCACCGGCCCTCTCGTCAGCCGGTCGGACTGTTGTCCATACTTCTGATTCATTCACACTCTCTTTGGATATACACTAGCTGCCACGTCCATCTGTGTCCACACAAAACTCTCTGGGATGAGTTCACATAACCGCACAAAACCTGCATCTTTTTGACTGATCCCTCACTAACCAAATTTAATCATACGCCATCTATGCTTGTATATCGCTGCGGCATGCATGTTTTAATGAGGTATTGTCAGTTTGTATCTTAGGGACTTTTAATACTGGCCATAACTTAAAATAAAAAAGCAGAACAGATAAATAATTTCATAACAATCATAAAAACTTCCCTTTGGGCTGACAACACATCATGACGGTTACCACATTAACTCAGGAGTAGTCAGAAAAAAAAAAAAATTCCACACACAGCCCACACTCCCACAACAACAGAGTCATCTTCTACCCTCCTGACGACTGAGTCACACCCTTCTGCTGCTGTAGGACACAAGAACAACTTCATTGCCCATCACGGTTCCAGATCTGGCTACTACAAAGCTGTCATACAAACCATAAATGCCTCTTTTGAACATAAGATGTTAGCATTGATGCCCCATTCCAATTTTAAAATTATATTTCTTTTACTAATCTAATACAATAATTAATGACTATTAATTAAGGATTTGTTGGTTTAGACATTTTGGACAATGTTTCCAATTTGTAACGTGTAAAAATCCGGTCACAGTTATCGTTATTTGGTGATTTTCACAGGCAAAACCAAATGATTTCAATAGGAATCCATGCGCTCTGGAATCTGGCATGAGGACGAAACATTTCACAACAGGTTCAAGTTGGTCACATTGATTCACTGCGTTGGAAAACAGAAAGTTGTTTGGTTTTTAAAGTGATTCTGTGTTTTATTTATGGAATATTGCCGTATTTATTAAAAATAATTTATCCATGCATATCATTTTTTTTAAATTCATGTGCAATAGCAATCCACAATGATCCTATGATCCAATCAATTCCCGATGGACAAAATCAAGTCCCGGCCTACACTTTTCTTGCTGTTTCACTCTGATATACATCACAACAGGGAAGAAAAGAATACCGCACTTTCGTTTCATGGCAACTTTAAAGAGCAGAACTAAAATGCAATGTTTGCAATGTAACATATATTTCTCAGTGAAAATTTTTAGATCAAAAAAAGGGGTGGAGCTTGAATTAATTGGTTAATATTATCCAATAACCTGCACAGTCCTCGTGAAATCAGCCGAAATTAAAGTTATTTTAGAGCCAGAGCAAGTTATTGTATTTTGATGAAAGATTATTAAGACACAAATTTCTCTTTTATATAACATGTAAGGGATAATGTACATCCAGCCGGTTGTTATCTCAGAATAAACCTCGACGAAAAGTGGAGGGGTCTTGAATCAGCCTGAAGGGGTTTATTCTGAGATAACAACCGGCTGGATGTACATTATCCCGCTTATTACACGGCTACTTGCCACATAAGTAAATAATTAGGCACGAAATATTGATCTGAGTTTAAATATTTTATTAGCTCTTTAAACGCAAAGCTTCTGCTGAGAGAGCAATTCAAGTTCAAACTAGACGGATATTTAAGGGATACAGTACAGTCACACCACTTATTAAAGAGTTGGATTCTCATGCTAAACATGGCCAAAGTTTCAAAACACGAGTTGGATGAATGACGGAATATTTCTGTGCCAAAAATTCTCTTCCAAATCCTTACAAGATTCGGGGTCTTTTTTTCGAGTATGGGCCTGAGTGACGTAAACGGGGGCGGAATTCCTTATACGGGCACTTCTCCCGGAAGGGCGCGCATGCACGCATCGACCAGAGCGAGAGGGCAAGAGCACGCCCATCATCGCGCGTTCGGCTTTATGGAAGTCGTCGGCAGCGCTGCACAGGTCACAGGACTTCACGAAATGTCACCAAAGAAGTGTGTTTTTGGTTGTGAGGGAAAGATAACCTTGCTTCCCAAAGAACCCAGCATTAAGTAGAGCTGAGATTTTTGTGCTCACACAATACATTGATGCGCTCTCGACATTTGTTATTAAAATAACCATAGAAACTGATAGTTGCAATCACTTTTTTTATTGGTTAAAATGAATGGAGAATATCTCGTGTTTTTCCGTGGCTGCTCGAGCCCTCAGGATCGGCGCTTATGGTTTCATAAACAAGGCCCAGTTCACCGCTGGATTTACAGATCATTTGAAACTGAAAGATGGAGCGGTCACAGCGGTAATGATCCCGGTCATGAGTCGGAACCGCAGGTGGTGAGTAAAACTGCTTCAAATGTCTGTTTTGTTGGCAATAGGAGCCTAAGTGCATATAATGTAAACAACACGAACGTAGTGCATTCATAAATTCGTTATTCATCATTCACTATACGCTATATTCATTATAGTGATTCAAAAGTTATCCAGGGATAATGCGATGGTGTATTGTGTGTGTTTAAATGCATCTGTTTAGCTGACCATTGATAGCTTGCAGCCGATCGCTACACAAAAGCTGCGCATACTCGTGATAGCTCGTCACTCTATCTCCGCTCACACGTCACGCCTCTAAGGCGCTCGGCTGTTTTTGGAAATACTCGGTACAGCGTATGTATCTTTTATAAATATGATACAACTAAAGACTTTTTGGAGATATGAAGGATGCACTACTACTCTATAGGTACTTAAGACTAACATGAGAAAACATGAGAAACTGTGTGTGATACCCCCCCCCCTTTAAACAGCATTTCGCCACATAAATAATTATGGGGATAAGAGATATTGATCTGAGATTAAACTGTTTTAAAATCATACCTGTTTGTTATCATATAATCCAACAGTGCACAAAACAATAGTCGCAAAATGGCAGCAGCTGCGTTTGTATGAAACAAGAGTGCAAGTCCATAATACTGGATGACATAATTAAATAACTGTACACAAAATATTGATTTGACTGAGTTTTAATATTTTATTAGCTCACCAAACGCAAAACTTTAGCGAAGAAAATACGTTCCTAGCAAGCGTATAGCTGCTGACTTCAGTAACCTGGATGAGGTTACTGTTTTCAGCGGCTGTTATCTGGGAATAACATACCGCTGGATGGCGCGATTGACCAATCAGAATCAAGTATTCCACAGAGCCATATAATAAGCACTGATAAATCACGCACGCACTGTAAAAATGTTTCCAAAGTAATGAATAAAACAAAAGACGTTTTATAAGAAAACACTATTTCAGTCTTTCTACTTCAAAATGTTACATTTAATTCAATAATTCAATGATTTTATATTTTATTTGTGAAATGTACTGTGAAAATTGTTCTAAAGTAAACTCTACGCCAATTTTTTCAGTGCTATAGACCTTGTGTAGCTCCGCCCCTTTTCACCGCTGCGCTCATTGGGTTCTGTCTTCCAGTTTGTATTGCCACAGCATGAAGGTAAGATATTACAGATTTATGAATGAACAGCTCATTTTAAAATCTTCCCGGTCTACTGATATTTGTTATGACATTCGCTTCAAACATTACAATGTTCATGATTACTTTACTAAAGATGTTCATCATTTCTAAAGATGGCTGTGCGCTTGTTTCTCTGGCGCATAAGGTCTATAATTAAAATGTGTATTGAGAAAGTAAATAAGGTACATTTTGATTGTTTCTAGTCAAAACACATGTAATAGGTAGAGAATAAATGTTAATTTTATTAGAACTATCAAGTAAAACAAATAAAAGAACACCGCACCTATGAGTGTCTACACGCCATTGAACATTAAAAACATCCAGTACAGTACCAGGATTATGCTGTTCTCCCTTGTCAAGTATCATTTTCACAAGCTTTTCAGCTTTTGAAATTTAAAACAGATCATTAGCAACTCAGGTGATTTCCATCTGTTAGCAGAGAATAAAGTTAGAAATGACTTGAAACTGAGATGCTAGAAACAAATAAAGGTGGCTCAGTGCCATACACAGACCGGTAGTGCGTTTAAGACATTTGAAGGTGCACCTCTTCTCGGTCCTAACATGTCCAAACACAACTGAACACTGGTTTGACTAGTTTTCAGTAGCATATTTGAATATTAAAATGTCTTGAAACATAAAACCATGCCTTTTTTCAAGTATTGGTCCACAGTGTGTTCTCCCACGTTCACACTTGTGTTTTGTAGCTGTCGTTTGTTTTTATACAGACCCAAACTCGGACATCCAGGACTCATACTTCTCCAGGTCTGCAGCAGAGACGGATTTTGAGATCTTTTTGAGTGCAAGCTCAAAGTCCTCCATGGTGACCGGCATCTGCAGCTCATCTTTAGAAAGAGCACGGATCTCCTCCGGACTCAGACCCTGGATCCTCCTTCGCATCGCCATCATTGATGCATCTCTGAGAGCGCAAACATAAGTCTGTCAGTCAAATTCACACAATGAATTTACATATTTAGAGCATACAGCTTCATTTAAAGAGGACCTATTATGCTTTTTTACATTTTCAACGTTCTTTAGTGTGTAATGTTGCTGTTTGAGCATGAAAAAGGTCTGCAAAGTTACAAAGCACAAAGTCCACTCCAAAGGGACCTGCATTTAACCTTTTCAAGGGCATTTTGTTTTCATAGTTAGACAGATATTGTGATGTATTATTATAGTATTGTATAGCTATATATTGATAATCGCAGAATTGCGGTATCGTGATATTATTGGTATCATAAGCCAGGTATCGTGTCGTGAGGTACCCTGTGATTCCCACCCCTAATCACAACACACTGGTCCAGCTGACCAATCAGAGCACATTGCGCTTTCCAGAAGGAGGGGCTTCATACAGAAACAGACCAAATAGAGCGTTACTGACAGACTGGGAAGAGAGGTGCTGCAACAATGTAAAATATGCAAACAATTAGCTGGGTTTTTTTTTTTAACATTCAAGCATAAAAACCTATTCTAGTAGCCCCAAAATCAAGACTTTATAAAAGGTCCTCTTTAAGTGTTAAAGTGATTTTAAAATACTTTCTCTCGTCCCATCTTAATATGCAAATACAAAACATATAAACTCTGAATTCTGACTGATTAATTCTGACTGAATTGATTAAATCATTTACAATGCTTTATGAAATACGTTCCTCTTAAAACACACTTTGTACTTTTAGCTGAAGCAGCTAGAGCTGGTTGCTTCTTTTCAAGATAACTCTTCTATTCAGGAATTTTCTGCAACGCTGAAGGGAAAATGAATGGAAAATATACTAATGGGCCCCAGGCAGCCACTGTTTGAGCTTGTTCTTTTTGGCTGTGATTTTGTCGCTTTGCACTGCATTGTATTTTTAGCAAGGGCAGAAAAATGACTTGATGCTTGAAACCTGTCACATCACATTCAGCTAGGTCAAGGTGTTATCTGTAATCCTGAAAACATACTGTACCTGCAGACATTGGTGATGTCAGCTCCTGAATAACCCTCAATTTTCTCAGCGATGAGGGTGAGATCCACGTCAGATGCCACTTCAACTTCCCTTAGGTTGATCTTTAACAGTTCTGCCCGTCCTTTAGCTGTGGAGTTCAGTAATGGTTTGATGAAAGCCATGTTTTTATAAAAAAAAAAAAAAAAAAAAATAATAATAATAATAATACGCTTTGTTTACTTTTTATTAAGTTTACTTTTATTAAGTTCTAATAAGTTCTATTAATTCTCTTAATTAAGTTCTATTAAGGAGGGCTGCATTACAGTATTGCGCTACAGCGCCCCACTGGTCAAACCGCGTCATTGCAGGCCCTTCATGTTTGAAAAAAGCTATGTGATCATCAAAATACTATTATTTTTACTAATAAAAGTCACGTTTTTTTAATCATTCAAAACATGCTGTGACTTATATTCCAAAGTGACTTGTATAATACAATTAACAGAAAGCAAAACAAAGCCCATACTTTTTGATTCCTGCTGAATGACAGTGGTGTGTGAGTCCTAGTTTATTTGTATAGCACATTTCCCCACATGCCGGTACTTTCAGTTTGGGATTAATAAATGTTGTTTATAACGAATTCCACTATAATTTATGTTTGTTTTATACTAATATTTTTCATTTCTGTTGTGTTCTGAATACCGTTAAATTTAAAGGATTTGTTTTGGAGTGAGGGGAACTAAAATACATGTTTATAGTGTTTATAATGTTTGTAAATGTTTTAATTACTGGTATTTTACATTCTTTCTGAAAAATAATAATAAAAAAATATGACTGATGTGACCAATTTATTCTTTCTCTCTCAACAATGCAATATTGGTCCAGTGCAACTTATAGTCAGGTGTGACTTATTTTCCAGAAATATATATATATATATATATATATTTTATTCCCCTTTTTTGCAAGATGTAAAATAAGTCTCTGATGTCCCCAGAGTGTCTATGTGAAGTTTTACCTTAAAATACCACACAGATCATTTTTTTATAGAATGTTAAAATTGCCATTTTTTTGGGGTGAGCAAAAACAGGCCGTTTTTGTGTGTGTCCCTTTAAATGCAAATGAGCTGGTGCTCCCGGCCCCCTTTCAAGAACAGGGAGGAGCTTCAAGAGACTGCTTTTGAATTATGGGAATTACAAAAAGATGAGTGAGTGGATTTTTACCATTATAGACTGGTTGTTCTCACACACTGCGGACACACATCAGTGTTCAAACACCTTACAAAAGTGAATTTTGCATAACATGTAACCTTTAAATAAATTTTTATAACATTTAAGTTATTTTAAATCAGCAATGAAAATTCTAATTATTCATATTTCAAAATGTGCTTAAGTGTCATGAAAAATCTCAATTATCCTAAAAATAAGCTTCATTTTATTTATACAATTTCTAATTTTGTCCTTTTGGTTTCAGGGAGAAATATGACCTTTTTAAAATATGACATATTTTTGTCTCCCAACCTATTTGAAATTCTAAAATTTAGGCCCTTTAACTGTAACAAAAGAGTTGCATCAGACAATGAAAGCTCATGAGTAATGACTAACTAACTGAACTATACAGCACATTGTGAATGGATAGAAATTAGTCAGGCTGGTTCATTTATGAGTGGGTGAGATGCACGGAGAAATCAGAGGAGCCGTGACTGCCTGGAGTATGTTGTCCTGTTGATGGGCGTTTGTGTGTGAGGGTGTTAGATTACCAGTGGGCAGTGGAATGTAGATCCTCTTCTCCAGTCGTCTCCTTAGAGCTTCATCAATGTCCCAGGGGAAGTTAGTGGCAGCCAGGACCATTACCATTTTAGAGGGATCATCACTCTCTGGAGCACCTCCTACACCTGATGCCATTACACGTGTAGGCGTTAAAATAAGGCGGCATTATTCATTGTACTATCATAACTGGGTCGCTTACTACACAAAACTCACCATCCATCTGCATGAGTAATTCTGACTTCACTCTGCGACTGGCCTCATGTTCATCTGATGTGCCCCGCCTCCCGCACATAGAGTCGATCTCATCAATAAAAATTGTTGTAGGAGCATAAAAACGAGCCTGTTAAAACAAAAAATAAGCCTATAACATGACCAACATTTTTAGTTTATCAGACATTTCTTGTATTGTAATTAATTTCAGGAAGTTTTTTTGTAAAGTGGGACACAATCAGAATAAAAAAATAATAATTGACCCCTGAAATTAATTTAACCTTTAGTAAAGGCATATTTTTTTCTCTAACTAATTAACTAACTAACTAACTAACCTTTTTCACTATGTAAACACAGTGTGTCAAAACAACATTGCTAACTAGGGCTATATTTTACCTTTTATGAGGGCATATATTTTCTAACTACTTGGCTAACTAACTAACCAACTAACAACATAACTAACTAACTAAATTTTTCCCAATAAAAACAGTGTATCGTCTATTTATGTCAAATCGACACTGATTTTCAGGAGGGTTTTTTTTTTTTTTTTAAAAACTAACTACCTGGCTAGCTAACTAAACGACTAACTACATAATTAACTTTTTCCCCTTAAAAACACAGTATTATGCCTATAATTTCAAATCAACACCAACTTTCAGGAGTCTTTTTTTTTTTTTTGCCTTTTATAAGGATATATGTTTTTTAGAATTTTCACTAACTAACTACTTTCCTATAAAAAGTTTACCATTAATGTCAAATCATCAGTGCTTATCAAGGGTATTTTATTAACTTTTATGAATATTTTTCTCTCTAACTAAATACCTTTCTTGCTAACCAACTAACCGACTAACTACCTAGCTAACTGACTAACTTTTCACTAAAAAAAAAAAAAACCAGCATATTACCCATTTATTAAGTCAAATCATCACTGATTTCACAAGTGTTTTACCTTTTATGAGGGTTTTTTTTTTTCTCTAACTAACAAACTGACTACCTTTTTCTTTATTAAAACATAAAGCATATTGGCCACTAATGTCAACTTGCTTTTATGAAAGAATACTGTTGTCTAACTAACTATAAAAGTACTTGTAAATAATGCAAAAGATATAATGACACAGTAAATAAATTCACTTCAAACATGCATTTGAAATAATTGGTCCCCATGTTAGAATATACAGGTCTCTACCGTCTATCCATGTACATTTTGTATGTAATCGCCGTTTCAGTTTTTTATGTCGTTGGGAGAGTATTCTTAATATTCTGTGTTTAGCTTATTTTAGTTTTCCTTCCATCCAAAACCAAAAATAATTAATGGACAAACACTATCATAGCATCTACATTGCTTCCTTGGAGATCACTCACCATTTCAAAGAGGAGCCGCACCAGTTTCTCAGACTCTCCCCTGTACTTTGAGGTCAGCGTGGAGGACGACACATTGAAAAATGTTGTGCCACATTCGGTCGCAACTGCTTTAGCCAGCATGGTCTTCCCTGTACCTGGTGGCCCCACCATCAGCACCCCCTGATTGTTTAAGAACAACATGCATTGGTATCATCTTCACATGGGCACGAATTTAAAAAAACAAAGATGCAGTCGATGATTTGTGGAAAAAAAACACTTCAATAGACCAGATGGCATGTAAAAAACAAACTGAAGTAGAAATATATCAGCCATACTCAATGTGATTAATGATACAGTACTAATGAGAGCTTGTGTTGAAAAATATGCGTTCTGTCCTACATAATAAACTAGTATAACAGCGCCCTCTGGTGGATTAAAAAACTATGATAAAAAAGAAATTGACACATGAATGTTGGCAAATACATATTATGACTGACTATGCATCCATATGCTTGTAAGCTCAGATGTCAAACTCTGGCATCAGGTGTCATCTAACATATTAACCTTCCACGGGCGGCGGATCCCCTTGAAGAAGTCTGGCATCCACATAGGCAGGACCACTGCCTCTCTCAGCAGCTTTTTGGCATCTTCCAGATCTGCTATGTCATCCCTGCAGGAACAGTAACACATGACAGCTTGCCTGAATAACCGTCCAGCACTGAATCACTAACTGCCACTGTGACTGACAGCTGTCGCTGACTCAACACACAACAACTACACTCTGGTGAAGTATGAAAACTAAACTTACTGCATTGCTATTTATACAGCCAGTATAGCCAGTAGGAACTTTTGTCACATTTTCTGGGCTGCTTTTCATATAAAATGTGCTTAATGGATAGGAATCTTTTCCTATCCATTAAGCACATTTTATATGAAAAGTGTTAAAGAGAACTGAAACTGCAAACTCTTTTTGGATGCTGAGAGAATAATCAAACTACCCCAAATATTTAAAGAGTTAGTCCATCCAAAAATGAAAAAAATTGTCATTCATGTCATTCCAAACCCTTAAGACTTTCGTTCATCTTCAAAACAAAAATTAAGATATTTTAAATGAAATCTGAGAGATTTCTGTCCCTCCATTGACAGTCCACGTAACTGCCACTTTGTCATTCATAAAGATATGTAAAAGTTATCCATATGAATCAAGCAGTTTACTCAATCTTCTGAAGAGACTCAATCGCTTAATATGATGAACAGATTAAATTTAGGCTTGACACGCAAGAACAAACTTAATTGGTTCTTGCAGAAGCTCAAACGTGCTGCGTAACACACGAGAATGAACCTCATTGTTTCTTGCACGTCAAACAAACATGCTTGAGCTTCTATTTACCATATCTGATGTGCGAGTTGACAAATGTTTATATGTGAATAAAAGCCTAAATTCAATCTGTTCATCATATAAATTGATTGTGTCTTTTCAGAAAATTTGGACTAAACTGCTCAATTCATATGGATTAGTTTTATAATCTTTATGAACATTTTGAAGAGTCATAGTGGTAGTAACGTACACTGTCAGTGGAGGGACAGAAATCTCTGATTTCATTAAAATATCTTCATTTGTGTTTCAAAGACAAAAGAGTCTTATTGGTTTGCAAAGACATGAGGGTGAGTAAATGATGACATAATTTTCATTTTTAGGGTAAACTATCTCTTTAATGAATGAACATGCAAGGGCAGGAGATTTTATGAATGACATGCGTTCCAATTCTGCTAATGCCCTAAAGTGCACTGATATATTAACACATGCTGTACTTCAGTATTTAGTGTTTAACAGTTATGGGTAGGCCTGTGGTAGGCCTGTCTCTCTCTATTATTGATAACTGTCTGATCGTGGTTATTTGGTCTAATCGCAATTATTTTGAGAGCCAAATTAGTATAACATGGCCACAATTTAGTGAAACGAGGGAACACATTCTTTATTCGTGGCCACAACTGAAATAAAATCGAGAGAATGATTTCTTAAAGGGTTAGTTCACCCAAAAATTCTGTAATTAATTACTCACCTTCATGTCGTTCCACACCCGTAAGACCTTCATTCATCTTCAGAACACAAATTAAGATATTTTTGATGAAATCTGAGAGGTATGACTCATCCATAGACAGCAATTCAACCACCACTTTCAAGGTCCAGAAAGGTACTAAAGACATCACTGTTTATGTTCAGTGCTTCCAGGTTCTACATCAGAACCCGACTCATTATTGGCCGGCTCCTGTGTCAGCATCACACGCATGCATCGTGCTGCTTACGTGAACAGCGTCGGCCAATACTGAGCCAGCGTTCTGACATAAATCCTGGAAGCATTGAACATATACAATGTAAGAGAATGACACAGAAGAGAGGATATTGTTGAATAAAGTCGTTATTTTTGCACACAAAAAGTATTCTCGTAGCTTCATAAAATTAAGGTTGCACCACTGCAGTTACGTGGGCTATTTTAACAATATCTTTAGTGCCTTAGTACCTTTAGTAACTTTCTTTAATATGAACGAGTCAGATATCTCTCGCATTTCATCAAAAATATCTTAATTTGTGTTCCAAAGATGAACAAAGGTCTTACAGGTGTGGAACGACATGAGGGTGAGGAATTAATGATAGAAGTTTCATTTTTGGGTGAACTAACCATTTAATCCTTTATTACGTGTATATATATATATATATATATATATTATTAATCATTTTAAAATGTATTAAATATTATTGAGATTTGCTGGGCTCTAGCATGAGATTAAAGAAAGAACGAAAGAAAGAAAGAAAGAAAGAAAGAAAGAAAGAAAGAAAGAAAGAAGTTTAACAAAAACTCAAATTTACTTTCATGATAGCAAATGATCTATAAATGTTGCATAAAAAAGCATTTATTTTGTAAACTATATAATCATAAGCACTTGAAAAGTAAAACTAGTAGTAAAATGGCACAATACCAGTGGATATTGAGATTCCGGGACACAATATCTCTCTCTAGTGCATCCACCAGATCGCTGTCATAGCCAGTGCCATCAAACTTCCTCTGTTCCACATCAGCAGCACCCTCCTGGGCATTCTTCTTACTCTGACAACATAGACAGATAGGACACATGATAATAGGTACCTGGAAAACTTAAATGATCTAAGCTGAAATGAAGTCAAGCATAGTTCCAAATCTGACTCAGAGATGTTTTCCTCATCTTGTACATTCGGCTTAATAGTTTGGGTAATTTACTTTTTCCTCCTTAGCTTTATTTCCACGGCCATCACGAGTGTTCGGTCTATCTGATTTGACGTTCGGCTGACCCCTCCCCACAGGTCCACGATGCTGCATCCCAGGTGACTCTTTCCTCTGAGGCTTTGATACAGTGACTGGCTTCTTCACCTGGGCAGGTCCCCTATGACCAGACAGAGTGATATCGTCAGGCATCAGGTCCATGTGACCACATATGCAAAAACAGATTCACTAATTAGTCCATTTTTTTATCCAATTAATCGAAGAAATAATCAGCCAACAAATCGATTACCAAAATAATCATTAGTTGCAGCCCTAGTAACCATATGTACCCCCAGACGTGTTCGAGAACTTGCTAGTGGAAGAGTGGAGTAAGAACTGGCAAAGAACAGCAAGAACTGGCAAATCTGTTGCAGTCCATGAGGATGAGATACACTGTAGCACTTAAAGGGTTAGTTCACCCAAAAATTACATTTCTGTCATTAATTACTCACCCTCATGTCGCTCCACACCCATAAGACCTTCGTTCATCTTCGGGACACAAATTAAGATATTTTTGATGAAATCTGAGAGCTTTCTGACCTTCCTATACACAGCAATGTCATAACCAATTTCAAAGGCCAGAAAAGTATTAAAGACATTGTTTAAATAGCCCATGTGACTACAGTGGTTCAAACTTAACATTCTGAAGCGACAAGAAAACTTTTTGTGCGCACTTTATTCAACAATTTCTTCTCTTCCCTGTCAATCTCCTATGCTTTTCATGTTATAAACAAAGTGCAGCGCTTCAGGTTCTTTGTCAGAACACCAGCTCATGAACGAAGGTCTTATGGGTGTGGAACGACATGAGGGTGAGTAATTAATGAGAGAAATTTCATTTTTGAACTAACCCTTTAAAGCAGCTGCTGGACACACTAGATACTGACTGCTACTTTTGATATTAACCCTGTTCAGGGTCTCAATATTCCATTTCTGTTTGTCACATATATGTAAAATTTGTTCATTTGTTGAATTTTTTTATGCTCATACAAGTATTTACGTTAAAAAAATTTGAAATTTAACAAAACGGTGCATGAGTGAACATGGCAGTGACAGCATGAAGATAGGAGACATGTGACATGCTCTGCAGCTGACAGAACTCCTCAGGGGTTTATGTAATCAGCTGCCTATGCTACCTGTGCTCCGCTGGGGTTGGGGGAGGCCAGACATCAGGGTCCCTTGGGCTCTCTTCAGGCAAAGGGTTGGGGAAATCAACTGGTTTGTCCACCTTGAAACTCTCCAGGGTGTTTACGATGCTTTTCATCTGCTCATATTCCTCTGCCAGTTCCTGCCGAACCTGGGCTCAGAGAGGGGGGGAACCACAGTGGATTGAGTCCTTCAGATGACATATACTGTACCAACATCACTATATTATTTGGCTTATACCTGTTTAAACTAATATAAATGGTCATGAACACATTAAATCAGAGACTTACTTGTTGCCATTTGACTTTCAGGGCAGGATCTCTGAGGGACATACAGTGCTTATGGATCTGTTGTATAACACCTTGGTAGTACACCATGGACGAATCATAGTTCCCCAGTAGTGCATATTCTCTTCCTTTCTTAGCGTTGTCGCAAATCTCAGTCAGATTCATGATGAGAAATCAAACTGAACGTTGCTTCAATGTGACCTGAGTTCACAGCGTCATTACAGAAGCTGATTTGAGTGTGGTTGATTGAAGTCCTAAACATGTCAAAGAACAGAGAGGATGATAAGATGATGCAGAGCTAAATAAAACATTTATAAACAGAAGAGGGGTGAAGTTGGGTAAAACATCACTTTCTGGCAAATCATCTAGAGGAGCATTAAAATGTCTCTGCACATTTCCAGACTCACTGAGTGTAAAGTCAGGTCTCTTAAATTATTTTGTTTAAAATATTTAACAAAATACAACCCAAAAGCTATCTAGAGAACTGTTATGTCAGAAGTCAACATGTGTGTCAAAACCATTTTGTTTGAGTAAAATGCACCAGGGATCCCATATAGCAAAACCTTCAGATAGAATGAGTTGGATTTGTGGGTGTTAGAATAAGAAATGTTAAAAAAAATAAATAAATAAAAAAAAAAAGGCTCATTTAAGACATTGTTACTGTATGAACCTCTTTCATGTAGGTTGTGTGAACATTTATATGTAGAAGTGCTTTTAATAATTTTAATTTCTGTAAAATTATAGTTTTGTGGGAAAAAATTGTATTCTTTACCGATAATAGTCAATAAAAATTGAGTGTATGCAAGTGGTAAGTGTGCGTATATTGGCACATATGGAAGCATCATTCATACAATATAAATATAAATACTGACATAAGCTGATGGTAGTAGATAAAATGGGCCAACAACTAAACAGTCTTTTTCTTTAAATGATTAGGTTATTTAGAAAGAATTTTTTAGATATATTTAAGATATCAATCACGATGCCTTACTTTTAGATGTCCAATATTTTATTGTTAATATACAAATCTGATATTAAAAGTTGCAATGTTAGTGCATTCATAGGTTTTTTTTCCCATTCGACCTCTGTAATGTTTTTTTGCCCTCTGTAGAAAAGTCGAATCAATCAAATCAGTTTATAAATATTAAGTAATATTATTGCATCGGTTTAAAATGAAATGACTTAATCTAAAATAACTAAATCAACCGAATCTTATCTGGTCCATTTTACCTGCTGACACCACCGTGAGTGTGGATTCCCTCTGACAACAATCACAGAATTTCTCTACGCGTTCAGCTGCAGTTACTACTACTGGTGTACTAAACTTTGGTTTATTAACCTTTGCCCTGCCCACACAGTGACTGTCTAAAATAAGACAATTTCGTTTGTCGGACACTTGACGTGAAACACATAATAAATACCGTTCGAGACACCTCAAATTACTCGAACGACCTATTTCTTAAAAACGAATTAACCTGACAATCGACCATGAATGATTCCATTCAATCATTCTTCTTATAAAATCAAATTGATCAAGCCGTGCTTGTATGTAAAAACAGCACAAACGTCACCGCTTTTACATATTCCTTTGCAAGGGACTTGTAGTTTTTTCCGTTTGCCTTAGAGTGCAGACAAATAGCGAAAACTGCAATAAGGAACTACATTACCCATAAGGCAACAGTGCAGGACGCTTAAGATTTAGGCCAGCGGTAACAAAAAGGATTTACCAGAAAACAAAATATGAAGTCCAGTTGTTAGTTTATGAATCCTTCTAAGAACATGCGATATGACAGATGTGTTCTACATTTAATTCTAGGTTTGCAGGGAAATGCGTAAGTGTCTTACCTTTATTCGAGGCACTTTTACATTCGACTGGTCCACAGTCCGTTACCCACTGATGTTGCCATGGCCGCGAAAAGACGCTGACTGAAGAATGAGTGCATGTGTTGTGGGCAGGGCCTGGACAAACACAACTCAAACCCCTTGATAAACTGAAGGTGAGACCGGGGCTAGTTGTCACACGAGGTATAAAGTAACGGTAACAATATGGTTTTGCTTTACATTTAAATTTACCTGTATTTTTTTCATGGGTAATTACATAAATGTTAATCATGTTATTGTTTTTGTAGCCAAGATACAGGGGGAAAATCATGATAAATATTTACTGGAGTAAACAGTGAGACAACTAGCCCCAGTCAGACTTTCCAGAAACATAATTTAGTTTTTTGTCATGTAATTTGTAATTAACAAACCGTGTTCCTCAATACAATACAAAACGAAATAAAATCCATCCCGTCCACAATGGCAGAGAGACGGCTGTATAGTAACCACTGAAAATACAAGCTCAAAAATAAGGGAATGAAAATCATGGCGCGGATGTAGAGCTGCTGATCTCTATAATAATCTGATTGAAGCGTCATGCCATGTATAAACATATGACAATTCCACAAACTAATCATACGATGGCGCTGTATACCGCTGTAATATGCAGTTTAACCAGATGAACAGCAGGCGGCTCGGATTAATCGAGATTTTCATCTGGTGATACGTTCATGTGTTCTTTTTAAGCCTCTGTTTGTCACGAAAAACATGAAGACCTCAAAACGGACTCACTGGCTGGTGTACTGTAACCTTACATTCAAATCTACTGCCCTAATAAAAACATAAATCAATCAAAATGATAAAAACCAATATAGACAAAGATAATTGAGCTTGGAATCACTTTGTCTTGAGTAATAAAAATAGCTTTAAATTAGAAATAAAAGGTATTTAATATTGGTACATGATGCTCTTCTGTTAATGTGTTTACCTAAATAATTAATCTAATGTAATATTTGACATGAACAAGAGTAGACATGACACACACATAAAACTCTCCTTTCACTTGCAGTATTAGAAAAGCTGCAAGTTAAATAGAAACAGTCTTTATCTAATAGTTAATTAAAATTTATTTAAGATAAATCCATTTAACATTTTAAGTTCCACAGAATGAGTTCCAAATGCCTCTAAGATTTTTATCACAATTAGATGGTAATCTGATTCTATGAAGAAAATGAAAAAAAAAATTTCTTTATTTAAAAAAAAAGTTTATTGATGTCAGAAGCATACCAGAACAAAACAATTACATTTTTTTAATCATTTCTGCAATTACAGTGGTATTCAAAATACAGTAAAATAACTTTGATACGGCGATTTACTAATGATGATAATATTTGATCTGAAAAAAAAAAAAGAGTAAACAAACAAAAGTACATTAAGATATGAACTACAACCTCACATGAAACTAGGTTGTGTGCTGCGCACGTCTAAAACTCCACTGACCCCAAGACAATTTTACAACCCCCGTTTTTTTTTTAACTGTACCAGGTAAGGATAGTGGTGTTGGAACCATCTTTAAGAAATTAAGAACTAAGGGTTGGGGCATTTGGACGAACACGGATGACACTTCTGTAGTGTTAACTATACAAAAAAGGAAAAAAAAGAAACTGTACAGCTTAAAAACATATCATATACACAGCCTTATTTATTTATTTTTTTTGCTTTTCAGTTTTTTTTTATTTTATTTACCCATTTTATGGCCTCAGTAAAGTGTACAGGGGGTTAAATGCTTTATAGACAACAAGCTAAGCTCTAAAAGTTATTTATCTACTCGTCATCCTCATCGTCATCATCATCGTCATCTTCCTCCTCCTCATCGTCGTCGTCGTCATCCTCATCATTAACCTTGTCCGGCTTGGAAGGGGCTTTGGCTGTGGCTCCTCCCACTTTGCCTTTAGAGCGATAGGCGGCAATGTCCTAAAAGGAAAATTAGATGTTTAATTTAATTTAATTAAAGACAATTTATTCATATAGCAAATGCAATATAACATTTTATTTATTTTTTTTAAGCTGACTGGGCGTGGCATCTTTTCTCACCTTCTCATACTTCTCCTTCAGCTTGGCGGCCTTCTTCTCATATGGTTGCTTCTCCTCAGATGATGTTTTGTTCCACATCTCACCCAGTTTCTTGGCCACATCTCCAATAGACAGACCAGGGGTTTCTTCTTTTACCTTGGGTCGGAATTCGGCGCAGAAAATGAAGAATGCAGACCTTTGGTTGAACAGAGGATTAAAAAAAATTATTAACTTTTAATGCTTCACAAATGTCAATGCATCTTCATGACCAAGCAAGATGCTTACGGGGGTCTCTTGGGAGCGTTGGGGTCTTTAAACCTCTTTTTCTTCTCGCCTTTGGGTGGAATGTAGTTCTTCATCTCCCTCTCGTAACGTGCCTTGTCAAGTTTGGCCATATCTTCAAACTTCCCTTTTTCCTTGGCTGACATAGTCTGAGGAAGAGAAGAAAAAAAATCATTGTTGGGAAGAGAGGGAAATTGGCATTAACACAATGTAAATGAAGGTGTGACTGACCTTCCATCGCTCAGAGCACTTTTTGGAAAACTCCGAGAAGTTGACCGTTGCCTCAGGGTGTTTCTTCTTATGCTCCTCACGGCAGGTCTGGACAAAGTATGCGTATGAGGACATTTTGCCTCTTGGTTTTGTTGGATCCTTCCCCATCTTTGCCTAAATATCCTAAATTGAAAAAAAAAAAAAAAAAGTAATTAAAATTCATAATTTTTTAATTTTTTATTTAATCCATAATTTAACAAATTCTACATTAGATCAAATATCAACATGGTGTTAAATTATACTCGTCAAATATCCTATTTTAAATTTGTAGCAATGTGCTCTTTAAAATGAACATCACTAACGAAATTGTTCTTTTGACATGATAACATGACCATCTTTAAACTAGTTTTTTTTTTTCTTGTATTTTGCATATTTTCAAGGAGCGACGTGAAAATTTGACGATTTATGATGTAAATATGATCCCTTCCACAATATTGCGTTTAAAAATAAAGTCTTGTATGCACTTCTGAAACATTAAAAAGTTGTTATAAATACTCACTTTACAAAACCGTATTTTTTCAAAGTTAAAAAAGGGTTAAAACTGTGAAAATAACTAAGTTAATTAAAGTTATCTTATGTTCCAAAGAACGCGCGACATCGAAAAACTCGTAAAAATTCTTAATAATCAAGTTCACTTTCGCCTTGTTCTCCATAGAAAAGAGCCCATTTCTCTCTATGTACCGTTGAAATAGCAATGGCGCACACTCTCGTCTCGCTGAAGGAAAGGAGGTCAACAACGACGGCAATATTTCTTCTTCCATTTTGTGAGAAAGCCTTCTTCATGAAAGAAAGTCCCCCTAAAATGTCTCCACCCGCCTTCCTGCTCGCTTTTGGACACGACAAACAAACGGCGCGGGTCGGTTTTCCTGACCGAAAATTGTTTCCTTCGCAAAAAGCCCAGTGCATTCGCCTGGTGTATAGTAATACATTGGGTCTGTGCTGTGCAGAGTTGCACTGGGCTCGCAATGGCCGCTTGTCTTCATGCACTAACACTGAGAATATGGCTCCTTCTCTTTGTGTCAGCGCTCAGCCATTACACTGCTTTGCAATAAGGGGGAGCCGCGCGACCGCATTACCTACCTCACTTCAACTCTCAATTTAACACCCTTCTCACGCACGGAAAAATATCAAAATACCAGGGTTGGAACGACGGAAGATGGAATTTTTATTTTCCACCTCGAAAAACGCGAACTTTGAGCTCGGCGGGGTAGAAAACACGATTTGAAAAAGTTGAAGCGAACTGCGCCTGTCTATGGCTCTATGGCTTTGCCTTGTTTCCTATGCGAGTACAGTCAGCCATTACAGTAAAGCGCAGCTTCTGAGGTGATTTTTTTTCGCCCGTATCTCTGTCATTTCAATATCACCGAGCGTATAAATGCATACACATAACAATGGCGTTATGCTTTAATTTTTTCGTTAGTCTGTTTTTTTTCTTTCTTATCATTTCTCATAGTTCACTGTCTTCTTCTGACAGACATCCCTTATAAAGCGCTGCAATGGCTGCTTGCTGGCACTATCACCGTCCATAGACCTTGTTTGTACGCAATTCTGTCACCTAGTTGTCCGCTTAACGTTACATTTCGAATAGTCTGAATAAATGTATTTTTTCACATTTTCAGTATTTTCAACCCTCGAATAAAACCGACTATTTTCCGTATTTTTAAAAGATGTACATCAAGACAAATGAAATAAAAAGCTACGGTTATTCTATTCTGAGGGGATAATACCATATTTTTTAACGTTTCATAAAAATCCTCTCACCAATAAAATAGCTTTTTTTACAAGGTAAATTTCAATTCCCTATGGTTTCCTGACCTTTTCTCGCAATTTTTGTACTTACCTCACACTTTGAAATGTCTACAAGCTGACACTTACCACTGTCTTGTCTGGATAGTGAATGTACTGCAATGGCTGTATGTGGATGTAATAGCCCTACGCAGTAGTCTGCTCTCTCAACCCTCTAGCATTACTCTCAATAGGGCTTCCAGCCCATTGGCTGCCGCCACGGCGAATATTCCTGCGATTGGCTGAGAGCTTTCCATTGTCCTAATAACAGCCGTGCTGCGATTGGCTGCCTTTTGTGAAACGTCACGAGTGTTTTAAATGGCGGGGTAATACAAAATACGGAGTGTATGTATGTGTTTCTTGTCTCAGCTTAAAGCAAAGGCTGTGTGTACTGTGTTGGCTGTAGTAGTACTGTGTTCTGTGTGTTCCACGCGCAGTGCTGAATGAACGAGTGAGTCAACGCGGAGTGTCGGCGTTGCTGTGAGGTGGAAAACGCTGAATGAAAGAGTGGTCGGTCCAACTGACGCCCCGCTTTGATCAAGCACTATATGGACATCCGAGTCAGATTTTAACGAAAATGTGCAATTATGACTTATATTTATTAAAGTGGCTTAATCGGCGGGATTTCTTTTTGAGTATCAAAAGGTGATTAATTATAAAGTTTTGATATGAATCGATATGATACAACGTCATAGGCGCTTTCTGCACACTGTTAGTTAGTCCTTGATTTGAATAATTAAATGACAGCACCCCAAAACAATGGTAAAGATTTTTGTATGTCAAGTGCCAGATTAACACTCTCAAAACATTAATCTTGATATCATTGCATTTAGATTTAGTTCGACCACTGATATATTTACCTAAATTTCATAATTAGCCTACAATAGTAAAATATGAGCAGATAAAATATAGATATGGAGTAGAAATCAAAGAAGAGCAATGATGTTACACAATGATTATCTATCTATCTATCTATCTATCTATCTATCTACATTGTAAACCCCATCCCTCAAAATAATTAATTGGTTTGAGTAGGACAAACTTAAACTAATCAGTTCAGTCAAATTAACTTTTGAGTATTTAGCACTTTCTTTTTCTTTCTAGTTCACAGAACTGAATTGTTTCATTGTTTTGAGTTTTATGAACTAATTTCTTTTAATTTAGACAAACTTAAATTTAACTGAAACTGGACTGGGATTTCTATTTCCCAGCATGCAAGATAAGTTTAAGTTAAATGTATGAATTAGTTTACTCAAATATTTCAATTTAAGAACAATTAAAATGTATGAGTACAAAATAAAAATCTGCTAGTTCTGCTTAATTAAACTTGAAATTTCTTTAAAAATTTTGATGTAACCGATTGCCTCAATTTTTTTAAGTTTTGCCAACTTATTCGGGCTTACAGTCTATCTATGTATCTATGTATCTATCTATCTATCACAGACATAAAAACGCCACACCATTGATAGTAATTGTTTGCCCTGAAAAAAAAAGCAGCAATAGCTTAACATATGCATTTCTATCTAGGCCATAATTTAGAAACCAAATTAATTTAATACCATACGCACACGCAAGAACCGAAGCCTATGCATGTTAATGGCGAAATCTTTGAAAAATTATGCAAATTCGTATTGTGTAGAACGGGGGGCAGTAGATATACCGCCAAGGGAGCCTGATGGGGAATTGATGCCCATATAGCCTTCTATTGTTTCATAAGAGAGCAGCTGTAGCACCCTACGACTCCTCAATAGAAGGCGCGTTGCCGCTCGAGCACATGCTCGCAGACGCACAGGCATATGCTGTGCTGAGCACACAGGCGGTGGTACTGACGCTTGGGTACTTGGATGTATTATCGATAAGATATGCTTTATACGGCCATGTTTAATTTTGACATATGCTGATGTGAATATATTTACAATTTTTCATTTTCCCATTATTTTCGTTTTTTTAGGTAGCCTATTTATGTGACATGCATACTTTTGTTGAAATATCACATTTAAAAAAACAAAAACAAGTTTAAGAGATAAAAAGTTTTAATTGGGACATAAAAGTCCGGATAGACCACAGTAAACAGAAATCCAACGATTTTATTTAATCGACAAGGGAATAAAAATATTGGCATACAAACATTTTATTTTAAATAAAACATAAAAGTTAATTTACCAAACCATTTATATCCAAGAAATGAGGCACAGATACATAGCCTATATATTATGATATATGTGCATTCTGTAACACCTCCGTTTAGATAGAAAACGTTTATTTTTCCATTGCCCTTTCTGTCTCGTTTTGATTAGACTTTGAATTGAAAACAACAACATATGATCATGATATCGATGTGATCTTACTTTGTTTTGAAAGTCTTTATTTCAAATATGAAAACTGAACCCTAAAACGGCTTAAATTAAATTAATTTAAGCCGTTTTAGGCTTAAATTAATTTAATTTAAAAGCTTTTTTAATTAATTTATAAATTAATTTAATGCTCTCTCCATGCGTCTGCATAATTGCACTCGTGCAAATACAAATAAAGTTTGAGAGAGAAACTGTGGGTAGCAATATATGAAATGCTCAAATTGACTTTAAAGTCTATATCACTTTATTTGCACTATATTTATACACATTCAACATTTCATTTACATTTCAGCATCTCATTTAATACGTTTATTCCTGTCCATTTGCGTGTTTCTACTGGTAATTATAGACAGTACAGGCTTGAGTGTTTTCATGTAGTTGTTGATTCAATCTCTGCTGTTTACTAATTTTATTTAGGTTATTTAGACAGTGTATTCCATCGTTTGATAATGCACGCAGACAATCCAGATGATGGCGCTCTTGTGCTGTAAAAAAAGCTTTGTTAAAAAAAAAAAAAAAAAAAAAACTTTATTACTGGTTCCTACAAAACCGGAAGTAGTACGTTGAGCGTACGACTGAGCATGCACATGGAAATGTCTCCTACCGGCGTGCTGGAACTACCTAATGCGTGTATAAAATCCTGTTTGGAAATTCTGAACATTCGGTCCAGTTTCGAGGTATGTGTTGGTGCAGATAATGTGCGCCTCGGAAATCTGTTGTGAATGTTATCTTTTAGGTTTGGGCGATCTGCTTGTCATCTTAGCGCACTGTTGCCGTGGTTGTTGGCGCCTGATATTGGCCAACAAAGAAACATATCTAAATATCTAAGACTTTGTATGTATTTGTGTATGTATTTCTATCATAATGGGGCAGTTACCTTGTATATACAGTCTTGTGTATTCGATATTACAGCTACGTTTATCCACAGTCAAATGTCAGTAAGAAAACAGTTATACAAGATCGATTGCTTGCAAACCAATTGATTTACCTGTCCGTATTTGATAGGCAGAACATGTTAATTATTCAGCATTCTGTATGTTTTAAACCCGTAACTTTAAGTATTTCACTTTCGTCACTGGTTCAGTCTAATTGGTCGTCTTCTTAACATATATTTGCATACTGAATTGTGATTGGCCTGAAAACAAGTCGCGCGCTGATTGTAAAGTAGCCTTGAAGTTAAACTAAGCAAAAACTTAGTCACCATGAAATCAAAATGTACAATTATTGTTTTATTTTTATTATTATTATATTGAATGTTGCAGTTTTTATTATAAATGATGTACATGTGTACATTCATTATTTTTTTTTTAAAGGTAATGTGCCTTAATCTTTAATCAAAATAACACGCCCTCCCTCTTGTAACAACATCTATTCTCTGATGATGTGTTTACTGGCGCGAGGGCGGGACAACCTGTCACTCACATGAGATTGCAGCAATAGCAAACCACAATGATCCAATCAATTCCTGATAAACAAAATCAAGTCCTGCTCTACATTTTTTCTTGTTTGAGAAGCCGTTTTATTCAGATATACATCACAATAGGGAAGAAAAGACGCTAGCAGCTTATGTTCTATCTTGACTTTAAACACTGTTCTCTTACTGACTGGCAAGCATTTGTAGTTCCTTCAGTAAATGCGTATCTAGTTTGAGATGTTTGCTTTATGTGTATCAGCCTGGAATGGGTCAGTTGATGTCTCAGAAATTAAATATTCTTTTTCACTGCAGCGCGTACAGGCGGTGAGCCAGGTGACACGGTTATGTCAAGTTTATGGCAGCAGGACTCATCAAAGAATGGAAACTTCAGTGGCGTGAAAATGAACGGCAAAGGCACTGGTATTGGGGCTCCGACCCCAGCAGTGGTGGGGTATTTGGGAAAAGTCAGTTATGCTCAGTTCTCTCCCTCTGTCACTCGTGCAAAGCTCCGCTGTCACCTTCAAATTTATTTCTATATTTTATGGACAATTTTATTGATTTGATCCCCCACCTCAAACAGAGAAACAACACGGAAATCTGTGATGTAAAAGGCGAAAGAATGGTCATAAAAGCATTGTAGTTGTGTACTGTACACTGATTGTTTTGTAGTCTTCTATTTTCTGTAAGGAGTGTTGTTTCTGTGATTTCTCATCTGTTTTTGTTTTTTACAGTGTGAAGACAGAAATGCCTCACCTGGGAACTGTCCTTGGTGCTTGGCAAAAGGTCAGACAAATGCCCTCCGCTTTTATGCTCTCAACTTGGAGGAGACTGTCATGCTCTGTACAAATCCAGTGGTAAGGCAATTTATCCATTAACACTTGTGTTTCTGTTACCAATGCTGCTTCTCTTGCTTATCAGGAAATGTTGACATATTAACTGTGTGAATTTCACAAAACCTGTTGATAAGGTTGGGACAATAAATTAATTTGCGATACTTTGATGTCGGGTCGATTCTGATATTTTTTCCGAATGTATCATAAGCCTCTCTCGAACCGATTCTGAGCTTAGTTTTAACAGCAGATGGCGCTCTAGGCTAGCTTTTAACTGCACACTCAAATGATCATGAAGAATAGTGCTGGAGAGCTTGTGCGAGTCATGTAAGTGGTTAAATGTACTTGCACCTCGGCTCATAATGCTTATATGATGCAAGATTAATGTAAACGCAGCCCACTGTGAGCACCATTGTAATTCGCTTCAACCTTTTCAAACTTTATGAATGATTATTTTAGGTTTAAGTGGTGTGTGTAAGGAATTGGAAGCAAGCAGAGTACGGCTGTTTCTAAAGCATGTAGTGCCATCTGCTGTTAAAAACTAAGCTCAGAACCTCACGAGAGAGGATTGCGATACATTGAGAAAATATCAGAGTTGATCATTGTATCGTGAATCGATTTATTGTCCCAGCCCTACCTGTCCAGAATATATCTGGGTAATTTCACCCTAAAATCAAAAGGACAAAATGATTGTTTTGAATAAAAATGTTTGTGTTGTGAAACTTAAGGCCCTTTCACACTGAGCACGATTAAGCGATGTGAATGTGCAACCAGATGACGGTCTTGAATTGAAACAATAGATCCCTATGGAGCTGTTTAGACCGGGCGTGATTAATCAAGGCGCGTCAGCAAGATTTGTGTGTTTATACTGCCAATCAACTTGCCCAGCAGGAGAGTTGAAATAAATTTTGAAGTGTTTTGAAGGTTCTGTGCTTCAGTGGATGCCCAATTTCCCTGCAAATGTCTTAATAGTTCTATGGTTGGTGCTATGCGCAAATATTTAAGTGATTCTTCTCAGTGGTCAGTGACAATAGGCCAATCAGCTGAATAGTGGGTTGCGCCTATCGTGCTGGCGTAAATTTTCCGAAGGTAATCAATTTTTTCACGATCGGAGTGAAAGCATCGTTCGTCGCCGCTTCGCTTTATCTTGTCACGCACAGTGTGAGAAGGCATTTACAATTCCAAAAAACATTGGTAAAAAGAAAACATTTAAATTGTATTTTCACAGTAAGGCTTTGTTTGTTGTACCTCGTTTTATTTTTGCTGATTTTAATTTAGGAAAAAAGGTAATGAGAATCACCACTGAAAATCTTGTGACTCCAAAAATTAAGAAAAATGTATGTGCACATTACAGGGCTGGGACGATACATCGATTCTCAATTCGCAATACAAAGAATCTGGAGCGATTCTGATATTTTCCGATGTATTGCAATTCTCTCTCGAATCGATTCTGAGCTTAGTTTTTAACAGCAGATGGCACTACGTGCTTTAGAAACACCCATACTCTGCTTGCTTCTAGTTCCTTTACGCACACCACTTAAACCTAAAATAATCATTCATAATATTTGAAAAGGTTGAAGCGAATTACAAGGGTGTTCGCAGTGGGCTGTGTTTACATTAATGTTGTGTCATAAAAGCATTCTGAGCCGAGGTGCAAGTATATTTAACCACTTACATGACTCAGCCGAACGCACGAGCGCTATCCAGCACTCTTCTTCGTGAGCATTTGAGAGTGTGGTTAAAAACTAGCCTAGAGTGCCATCTGCTGTTAAAACTAAGCTCAGAATCGATTAGAGAGAGAAAATATCAGGATCGATCCAGATTCATTGCATCACGACTCAAGAATCGAGAATCTATGTATTGTCCCAGCCCTTACATTACAGTAAGAATTTGCATTACAGTGACAGGGAAAATGTGCTTAATTTGTCATGAAAATGTCACAATATTTAATGAATTTTACTAATTAAAGTTTACGTTGCAAAAAAAAAAATATTGTTCTAAAATTAGGCTTTATTTACTTGCTGCAAAATATAATTTTTGGTCCTTTTTATTTTAGTATGAGATGCCAAGCATCCAACTGTTTTAAATTGGTAATATGATATTTGTCGTGTATTAGATGCTTGACTCATTTTAAAGACTGGTTGAACAATGAAATGGTCATTTACATCTGTGATGTGTTTTTCTGTCACTTTGCAGTGTCTTTACCCTTTGGTTAGTAGATCTCTGGAAGATGTGCGTGCTGGTTTGTCTAAAGATGGATGCAAGAGGAAAATTTCTTCCCTGTCCGATGTCGATGTTGCATCCTCCCCTTCAAAGCGATCGAGAGAGGAGAAACTGGACGTTTTGTCTGCTGTGTCTGAGCCATGTGATGCTGATGTCAATGACGCCACCCTTCCAAAAGATGCTGTTAAAACGCAAATGTTTAATGGGGAACAATCAGTACTTGGAATGACTGTCTCTATTAATGGCACTGAGCAACAACATCCAAAAGAGCTACCTGCTGCTACCCATGAGGATTTAGATTTGTGTGACAAGAAGGATATTTGTGTATCTAGTACTCAAAATGAGGATGAGGAGATCTTCGGAATGGATGTAGATATGGAATCATCAGAGCTGGTTCCTGTGCAACCACATCTCTTCTGGAAAAATGAGGACAACCTGTGTTGGTTGGATTCATTGTTGGTGATGCTTGTGTACTGCAAGACCATCAGAGAGACTCCATATCAGAATGTAAAGCTAATAGACAAGTTGACATCAGTGCCTTGCAGCAACTCTGCTGTCTGGAACCTTTGCTCTACGTATGATAAGACTTGTGCATATCTAAAAGCCAAGGAGCAACAGTGTGAAGGTAAGAAAGCATTAACTAAAGGGACCTTTTTGTGTTACCACACATTATATGCATTTATTAGGAATGTTATGCAGCATGTTATGAGTTTATTCTAACATATAGATAGATAGATATCTATATATATATATATATATATATATATATATATATATATATATAATAAGTACATGTATTCGTCCCAAACTGAATGGTACGAATGTCACAGTTCGGTGCATGCAGTCACACGACCGACGAATACAGTTGGTCACCGGAGATCCCCACTCCAGTCCAAAAGGGGGCACGTGTGATAATGCAACACTATTTGCTATCAGTATAAAGTGCAGAACAAGAAGAGACAAGCACTCTGTATGTTTACATGTAATCTCTCAACCAGTGTTTCAACTGCGGAAAGAGTGTAAAGACATCAATAAAACAGCTTGAGAATATCTCACATAGCATTACATTTACCTCAGGCATTTAGTGTCGACAGCATGTTAGTTCACTAGAAAACTCTAGAGGGGAGCATTTCGTATATGAACTATATTAGTCTTTTCACTATATTTACTTAACCTGTTAGTAATGTCTTAATTAGTTTTTTACATTAAATAATCTGTATTAAGTTTTCTCCCCCCTGCTGTACCGAACCCATACCGAACCGTTATGTTTGTATACTGTTACACCCCTATTATATATAATGTTCTTATATATTTAAAGTGCCCCTATTATGCTATTTTAAAGGTCCCTAATATTGTTTTGGTGGTCTCCTACAATAGAGTTACATCTAATTTCTCAAAGAGTCTGAAAATGGTTTGTTCGAAGATTCAGTTTCTGTTAACCTCCTTTTTGAGAGCCTACTCTGCTCTGATTGGTCAGATGGCCAAGTCTGTTTTGATTGGTCTAATGCTTAACAGTGCATTTCGGAAGCTAATCCCCTTTGCTATATCTAAATTTCATCTCCTTCAGCTTCCTCAGTGCTTGATACACAGTGATACGAACAGTAACGATGGTGTCAGTTTTACTGTATCAATTCCATCACGAGTCCTCATCCTGTTGAAGTGCATGCAAAGTGGATTTGCAGCACAGAAAACAGCATCTTATTGACATGTCAACTACAGTATTTGAGGGTGGGCCAGAGTAGACTGTTTGTGGGCAGCCAGTGATCATAGATTGGCATCATGCAAATTTGTAATATTGTTACATAGAACAGAAAGTGAGACTGGAATTGCTGACGGCTCATTTCGCAGTTCACAATCAATTCCTTCTTTTAGGAGACAACTTTATTTGTCATGCACTTTGATCTTTGCAGACATTTTATATATATAAAAATTATATATTAATAAACTATCATTTTTAATTAAAATAATGCTGCAAGCAGCAATTAGGGGGCCAAGCACAACAGAAGTAAACAAGGAAGCTAGCAGCAGACCAAAAATGTTATAATCGACCATGATAGCAACTGAGACAAAGACACTGCATGTCAATTTTGAAGTCCATCAGACCAACAGTGCTGTAGTTAGTGCCAATTTCATGTTTTGTTCAATTATAGCACCACCAAGTTGCGCAGTCTCACCGCTTTTTTGTTTCCTCAAAATGCCCCCATACATAAGCGCAGGGGTTCGTAACCACATTCCTGGAGCCCCCCCCAACACTGCATGTTTTCCATGTCTCCTTAATCAAACACACCTGATTCAGATCATCAGCTCATTAATCAAGACTCCGAGAACTGAAATGGGTGTGTCAGACAAAGGAGACATGCAAAATGTGCAGTGTTGGGGGGGGGGCTGCAGGAACGTGGTTGGGAACTACTGCATAAGCGTGTCAAATTTGGTGAAAAATCTCATTTTGTTTAGGAGTTATAGACATTTAAATGTATGAACACATAAAAAAAACACACCTGACTTTGATTGCATTTTTTGCCATTTACTATCAAAATTTTGACATTTGGCCATTAGCATTGTCAACAGCGTATGTTTCAGATTTTCCTACGGTGGTTTTGTCTCGATTGCACTAATGGTAAGATATTCATGAATGTTGTTTAAATGCTAAATCACAGCATTGCATTAACCATGAGGCATCTGGTATTGTTGTACTCTGCAAGGATTCAGGAATCCAAGGAGATGACTCCCGTGAAAATAATTCAACCACATCCAAAGTTATAAGCATGTAAATCATTTTTTTCCAAAACTTCTCAGACTCCTTCAGGGCATTGTGCCGATGACCGAGTTTCCTAATGATACGTTCATGCGTTTGTAAAATACAGCATTCTACTACAAAATGCAAAATGGCCGATATGGGAAAATTGGATATCATTCGACTTGGCATGACACAAATCTAACAAGACCACTTTTATGACAAATCATTCAGAAGTTATAAGCAAAAATAGCCGTTTTTCATATCTCCGGACCAGTAGGTGGCGCTGCGCAACATGTAACCTCAGGTCATGCTTGTGATGACATGGACCAAATTTGGTCTGAATACGATAAAGCATTGAGGAAATAGAGCCTTGCGTCTATTTGACATTGATTTAGAGACTCCAAAATCAGTGTGGTTAATGTTAGGACTGACCTCAGTGTGCCAAATTTCATAACTTTCCCACAAGCGGTTCTGTGGGCTGCCATAGACTTCCAGAGTGAAAGAAGAACGCCAACGGATACAATAGGTGCCTACACATCTTCGGTGCTTGGCCCCTAATTATTATATATATATATTTTTTTTTTTTTAAATGTAACAAATTTACAAAAAAAGCTTTTATTAAGAGTTTGGCATTTATATGCATATGTTGACTCCTGAAGAGCTTACCTGTTTTTCTCTTGCAGATAAGGTAACCAGAGTCCCTGCTGATGTCCTGGATGAGGCAGAACGGCAGCTGTCTGAGCTCCGTCTGTCACTCTTCAAACTCATTCAGCCTACACTGAAGTGTGAAATTGGTGAAAACATCTACTCATAAAACGATATTATATCAATGTGTTGCTTGGCATTTGTATTGAGTGATAATTTGTCTGTCATGTAGGTCAGCAGGAAACACCTGTGTTTGCGCTCCCTCTCCTTCTACGATCAGACAAGTGGGCTCAGGATCTTTTCCAGCATACTGTCCGTTGGGAATTTAAGTGCACTTCTTGTAGTTATACTGTAAGCGACAGGTAAGGATTTAGCCATTTAATTTAAAATAATTTGTATTTGGTGATTAAACAGTTTTTGAATTAGTAGTTAATTGTTTTGGTGTCAAGCACACACACACATGTACTGTAACACAACCCTCCTTTTATCTTGCAGTGTTGAGAAGACTCTTACAACGTTCACTCAGATTCTGAATGATTGGCACCCATTAAAAGCCATTCACCGCACTCAGTGCAACAACTGCAACCGTAAAAACCAGAGGAGGAAAATGGTGCTTGAAAGGTAAGAGTTGGAATAACTATACATTTCCTTATTTCGTTTTTTCCCTGATCATTCCCTTGCTTCATCACAATTGAATATTTGAAACTCTGTTGGTCTTTGTGGCTGATTAATAATTGTGTTTCTGTTCATTTTTTGCAGGTTGTCCTCTGTGTTTGCGCTGCACTTTGTAGAGGGCTTGCCCAGGAAAGACCTCTCTAAATACTCGTTCGAGTTCCAGGACGTGCACTACAATGTTAGCACTGTTATTCAGTACAATAAGCATCTTCAGCACTTTGTCACTTGGATCCGTCAGAGCAATGGTGAGTCTCCAGTTTGATTCTGTGAGTTCTTTAGCTGATCTACTTACACTACCAGTTTGGAGTCAGATTTTTTATTTATATTGTTAGAAAGTATTATTTATATTTCAATTAAATGCTGTTCTTTTGAACTCTCTATTCCTCAAAGAATCCTGAAACAAATATATCACAGTTACCACAAAAATATTAAACAGCACAACTAATTTCAACATTGATGAAGATAATGTCATGAGCAGCAAATCAGCATATGAAAGATACTGTGACACTGAAGACTGGAGTAATGATGCTGAAAATTCTGCTTTGCCATCACAGGAATAAATTACACTTTAAAATAGATTAATATAGAAAACATTTTTTTAAACCGTAATTATATTTCACAATATTACTGTTTTTACCGTATTCTTGATCAAATAAATGTCTTGTTTAGCACAAGAAACTTTAAAAACATTAAAAAAAATTCTTACCAACTTTTGAACAGTAGTGCATGTAGTAGTTCTTAAATTTCTGCACAACTGGCTTAAGGTGGTATCCCATTAGTCAATGGTTTATTTTATTCTAATGTTGCTAAAAACACCACACATTTTCCTGCTTAAAGGGTTAGTTCACCCAAAAATGAAAATTGTCATTAATTACTCACCCTCATGTCGTTCCAAACCCGTCAGACCTTCGTTCATCTTCAGAACACAAATTAAGATATTTTTGATGAAATCCAAGAGCTCTCTGACTCCTCCATAGACAGCAATTTAATTACCACTTCCAAGTTCCAGAAAGGTAGTACCATTGACCAAAGACATTGTTAAATAGCCCACGTAACTACTTATTTTTGTTTTTGTCCGGAAAAACAAAAATAATGACTTTATTCAACAAATTTGTCAGTCTCCTATGCTGTTTACGCTAAATAGACAGTGCAGCTCTTCTGTGTTCTACATCAGAACACGACTCAGTGTGGTTATCAACCTGGATTTACAGACGATTTTTCTGGTTATCTCTGATTATTTGCTCTGGAAGATATGGAAATGTTTATTCCAAACATGTATGATAGGTTAATAATAGGTTAATTTTAGAGATACACAGATACTACATTTTTCCGCCGATACCAGTAGCTGATTATTCAGAATTAAATCTGCCTATACCGATATTATGATTTTCTTAAGGAAAAAAAATCTCTCCCCACTAATGTAAACTATAATTAACAGTAAATAAGCTCCTCTCTGGTGTATTTAATAGCTAACCAACAAACTGTGAACATTGGATAAGTTTTCTGAGGTAAATGCTATGTTAAGTGACATTGTTCACAAGCTGTTTTATTGAGACGTGATACCTTTTAGTAAGTTTTACTGTATCTTTCAACATACCTTCTGATGTTCATGCATGTTTTTTCATGCTATTACTTGTTAAAGTGGAAGAGATGAGTCGCACTGCCGCTTGAATGGAGGCACTACAGCGATCGGTCATTTCACATTTAAGAGTGTCAAAACGCCATATATATGTGTAGCTTGAATTTCATGATAGTGAAAATAATTGCTTTTATCAGCCAATACATCAGTGCATCTCCAGTTAATTTACATGTCTGTTTTCTGTCTTAAAGGCTCATGGCTGGAACTCGATGATTTGAAACACCCTTACTGCATGACGCACAAGAGGTTTTCATTTCCTGCCAATGAAATTCACATTATTTTCTGGGAGGCAGACTCCACTAAAGATGAAGCTTCAGAGGTTTGCTCACTGACAGCTCCCTCGGCAGTCACGAATGTCGATGATAAACACCCGCACGAACTGTCAGACTCTGTAGCCGATGACACGTGTGTCATTAACGCGCTCACTGTGGGAGACTCCACTGCTGCCAGCACTCTGGATGCATCCATTGGAAGCACCACATTACTGGACACATTTGAGGGTCTGTCACATACGGACATTGTGACCCTCACTCTGGTTGATGTGAACGGAGCCACTGAGGATGTCCAGATTCCTCAGAGCCCAGCCGTCGTGCCAGCCACTCTCCCTAGTCTTCCAGTAGCATCTAGTTTGTCTTCTAAGACCTCTAAGTCCAGTTGTCAAACTTCAAACCCTCCAAAACCTCAAACCCCTGTGGCCAGTCCAATTGTGATGAGATCATCAGAGACTACAAAAGTACATGCACCTTCACCACTTTTGTCCTCGTTACTTCAACGGCATCCATCCTTCCATTCTACACCAGCGAGACTTCCTCCTCCTGCTCCAAAACCAAAACCCATTCTGAAATGTGACAGTGAAGCTCTACCAGCAAAGCCGGCTGACATGTTTTGTGGCTTCATAACCAAGAAATCGCCAAATTCAAGTGGCGTGAATCCTGCTGTAGCGCCTCAACACAAACCAGTCACTCTTCCTGGTGGCATGTGTCCGCCTGTTAAGAGAACTCCAAGCCTTTCAGCAGACCAGCAGCCCATTAACACTACAGAAGCCCTCAGGCTAAAGCTAATGAAAAAGCTCAAGGCCAAGAAAAAGAAACTGGCCAAGCTAAACCAGCTTTTGGGAAGCAGAGGAGAAGCTGCACCCAGACCAGACAGCACAGCCCTCTCGTCGCCCTACTCCGTCACCTCCAGTACCTCGGCTTACGACAGCCCGGCATATGACCAGTTCTTCGCTGAGCTTTTGTCACCTGTGACGACCGCCAGTAACCTCTCACCTGACAGCACGGGTCTCATGGAGATGTTGAACAATGGCCAGAATGGCGAGACGACAATTGGAAGTGCACAGCAAAATTCTTCAGTAGCAACTATGGTTCCAGAAGCAACTTTAACCTACCCGTCTTCTACTAATGACTCCATGTTGACTTTCGATGAATATATACAGTCAGGGATGGGCCAAACTGCCATTGAGAACACCGATTTTAATGGCTTAGATATATTTTTCTGATTTAAGAAAAGCTTTTAGGCTTTTAGAAAAATCATGAGATTGGTCTGATGTCTCAAGTTGTTCCTAAGAACTGTTCTTTGTAGTTTTGTATTGGGAAAGGAAGACTTTTGTTAGGAAAGCATGTGGTACATCATCAGTTAATTGAAATCAGTTTATATTTTGCCTGATCTACTTGAAGTCTAAAGAACATTAAATAGCGCAGTATATACAATGTTTGAAGATCAAATTATGAACAATATACTTTTGTAAAGTTTTGTACAGCATTGTACAGTTGTCTGTTTATTAATGTTTTTTTTGAGTTGTCCTTTTTTTATGGTTATCACACTATTTAAACAGTTCATATTAAATGCTCTCAAAAACTGAATACAGTGTGGTTATTTGCATATAATTTTTCTTTTGAGTTAAAAGTGCCTCACAATAATTCTATATGGAATTCCTACAATTGGTTTTTAATTTGATCATGGCTTTTCCACTGTTAATACACAATTTTATATATGTGTGTGTGGGTGTGTATGTGTATCGCCGGCACAGTGGGTAGCCCTGTCGCCTGACAGTCGCAAAGAGGTCCCCGTTTCGAGTCCTAGCTGAGCCAGAAGGACTTTCTGAGGAGTTTGTATGTTTTTCCTGTGTCGGCGTGGGTTTCCCACACAATCCAAAAATATGAAGCATGTTAATTGGAAATGTTAAATTGTCCGTAGGTGTTTATGTGAGTCCCAAGCAGCAGCTTCACCTGCAAAGTACTGTTTTTACTGTAAAAAATTGTTCTATAATTTATATGTAAAATACTGGCAGCACAGTTGTACCAAATTAAAACTTAAGTTAATTCACTTCACTTGCAGAAACTGACTGCCATAAAATAGCCAATTGCCATTCAGGTTTATAAACTAATACATATTAAAACTGAACTTATTTCATTTCAATTGTTTAAGAAAAATTAAAGTGAACAAAAAAAAAAAAAAAAAAAAAAAAAAAAAAAAATACAGTTTAAAAAAAATTAACTTAATTAGTAAACAGCAATCACTGCATCAGCAATAACACAATTACTGCTTTTAAAGAAAGCAACTTGCAGCATAACATCAGTGTGTTTTGGTCTTCCTTCTGGACTGAAGCACAGGCTCTACTCTCCAGCACAACGGTAACCACACAAAACTCAAACAGAAACCCTTTAAATTCCTCTATAACAGAACATTAAACACAACAAATTTGACAAATGTGCTTTGAAACCAAACAATCAGCCAAAAACAAAATGAGATTGAAAAGTCAAGGGTCAAGAAAGTGTTGATTGCGGTTTATGGACGAGTCATATACCTCTCAGATTTCATCAAAAATATCTTAATTTGTGTTCTGAAGATGAACAGAGGTCTTACGGGTGTGAAAAGACATGAAGGTGAGTAATTAATGACAAAAGTTTCATTTTTGGGTGAACTAACCCTTTAACATCAAGTGATCAAATTAACTGATCTCATCCAGAATCTGGTTTATATTTTTGATAGATGCGGTTTTACAGCATAAGATCCAACAATATTGTGATAATAAATTGTTTTTACAAATTCAAAATACATGTCACACACAAGATGTTTTGAACTGTTGTAACATTCAGACACAGACATCAAGAATCAGCATATGAATCTCAATGATGGTGACATTAAAGGTTTCATGTCACAATGCATGCTGGGTACCGGCACAGGATAAAACTCACCCATGACTCCCAGCATGCACTGCAGCATGAATAATTTTATCACCATTGTTGAGATTCATATGCTGATTCTTGATGCCTGTGTGTGTTTGGCTGATAGCTTATTTCAATAAATAACCCACATAACAATAACAAATGTGTTTTATAAACAAGCCAAAAGAACTAATGCTAAGAAATCAAAGCTCAGTAGCCCAACTCAATTAAACACAGTTCACCATAATGGTAACCAAACATTTTCAATAAAACATCTAAATCTCTGTTATTTCTGTAGATGTATGACAGAAATAAAGTCAAACTCGGGGTTGCAAGTTCTGTCATTACCAATGGAGTTCAACGGAACTTGCAACCATAGTTATCCAACAATGCTTTTGGGAAACACACCCCTGGTTAGTAATAAGTGTAATGCTGTTTAAGGAGTTGTTTAATCCTCTGCTGAGATCTTAAGAGATTTAATGTATTCTATTATAGTCAGTTGTAGTTCTTGTTTTTTCTCTTTCCTTCAGTGATTCTGCTTAGTAACTGCTGGTGTTGTTCACTAATGCTTAATTACTTCATTTAATTATCTCATTAATGGCAATACTGATTTAGTGTTACTAGTGTTATGCTGTGGGGTTAAAAGGCTTAAAGGTGTAAAATAAAAAGACACATCAGTGAAATGTATTTTAACAGTACTAAACTGTAAATTAAGTTTAAAGCAAGCAATAAACTGTAAATTAAGTTTACAGCATGGAAACTGAAGAAAAACAGTCATATATTGGCAAACCTGCTGCCAGTAGTTTACTGTAAAATTAGTGTGAAGTCACTTTGCACTTAATAGAAAAACTCAGTGATTGATCAGGAGAGTAAATGTGGAAATGAAGTGTTATTTTTACGTTTTTACACAACCACATGTAAGCAATAAGGTACTCGAGGCTGTGCTGTATCATGAATAAGTCACGGCTGAAGGGCGTTGTTAGGCATGATGTGGAGTGCCTGCAACCCCTTCAGCCGTGACTTATTCACGATACAGCACTAGCCTCGAGTACCTTATTGCTTACATGTAAAACGGTTACCACACAATACAAATATTAAAGCCAAAAATATGTATCTATGCAACTTTCATGAAGTAAACTTTCCCAAAAAGCCTTCCTTCTGCCGGAAAAAAATAGTCCCTGACCGTGAACAGCATCAGAAGTTACATTATTACGCCATTAGATAGCGGCAAAGACTGTCTTTATGAGTGTGTCAGTCAGTAGTGAAGACTTTTACATTTAAAAGACTGAATTGTTGTGAACACGGAACAAGACACAACTGACAAATGCTTTGACTAGCACTGTCAGTCATGGGAAAACCCCTTAACTGTTAAAAGGACAAGATAATACATTTAATACATTTTACATTTAAACAGATTTTTTATTATGAACATAGGACTGACCTGAAGGAAAATGCTAAATCTGAATGCAGGTAATAAGTTCTACATAATACAGTAAGCTTCAATGAACAATATCAACTGAGAACAAAAAGTTCAAGTTGCTAAGAGTGGTTGCTAAGGGTGTTGTGTAGTGATACACATAACTGTTGTGTGAAGTGGTCATGGCCGTGTTTTATCATGAATAAAACACAGCTATTGACCAATCAGAATCAAGGACAACGTTTTATAAGATGATATAGGGGTGATCTGTTTGTGTTTAATGTTCTGTTTTAGCAGAAGTTGTTTTGTGTGGTTACCGTTGTGCTGGAGAGTAGATCCTGTACTTCAGCCCAGAAGAAGACCTAGAAACATCGATGTTATGTTATTATGCTTTCTTTAAAAGCAGTAACTGTGTAGTTGTTGATGTAGTGTTTGCTGTTGGCTAATTAATTAAATTAAATTGATGGTTTTTAAATGATTTTTTTCATTTGGTTGATTTTACTTTAAAGCATTTTCTTATGATAATTGAAATGACGTTCATGGTTTTAATATGCTTACGTTATTAGCACGTTATGTTAGTTTATAAACTTTAAATGCATTTTATGGCAGTCAGTTTCTGAATTAACTTGAGTTTTAATTTAGTTCAACTGAGCTGCCAGCATTTTACAGGACAACTTTTTACAGTAAAATACTGTAAAAACAACAGTACTTTGCAAGTGAAGCTGCTGCCAGTTAATTACTGCAAATTTACACTGCAAAGTTTTACAGTGCAGCTAAGAACAGCAAACCAGTTTAGTCCAGCAGAGGACAGTCTGTAACAGTGGGATCAACAAACTGTCAGCTTCCACTTTAGATTCAGTGTGTGTTGATTAAACTGCATTTTGTCCTGAAATAGCTGATAGGATAAGCTGTGAAACGGAAAATGCAGCTGTACCGGCAACAGTTTTCCACACTCAGATATTTTGTTTCAAAAGGTACTAAATGTACCATCATGAAGCAGAAGAGAGTTGAATTTCTAGTGGCCCTCCCACCAGGAAACGCATCAGTTTAGTGGTGATGTTATCTGTGATACTAAAAATGATCAGAGAGCAGTCAGACCAACAGCTCTGAGACAGACCCACAGTTCGTACTTGGAGAACATGTATGCTGATGTGATGGAAAACATTTTCTTGCTAGTCCTGGTCACTCTTCTCAGCGTTGTTCAGAATGGTAAGACATTTAGATTTTGCTCTTTTTTTTGTTGTTGTTGTTGTATAGTTTAATAATGTTTATTATGTTTAACACATTGTTTTGTGTTTATACATCTAGCAGGAATTAGTCCATAATCTATCCTACATAAACATGTAAATTCATTAAAATAACCCAAAATACCTAATCTCTAATATACTGACTTCTCCTCTAGTGTTCTTCGCCCTAAAGGTTGAAAAAGAGTGCACAGGTCTCAATTCTAAACAGCATTCTACAGCTTTTGAGCGTTTGTCCTGTGCAAAGTGAGTACCATTGATTCAAGTTTCTCCACTCTGTTCATCCACTATAGAATTTTACTGAAATTATTTAAGATTAGCAATGAGTACAAGCACCAAAAAAGAGCGTTTTATATATATGTATATATATATATATATATACACAGATGAAGAATCCATTCATGAAATAGTGTTAGTGGTTTCTTTTGCATAACAGCTCCACATTTTCCTGTTGCTGGTGAAACTAACTTCCTGCTTTATTTACATAATCCTAATGTTGCAAAAGGGTTGTACTGGTCTGTCTGTAACTGAGCCAATAAATGTATTTATTTTTTTATTTATTCAAACACATTTCTTAACACATTTCTTACATTTCTTAAAATATATATTTCAAATATGCAGAATATACCAAACTGACAGCACTTATCAAATGCCTATCTAGGCTGTTGGTTTCTGGTTTGGTAGTTTGTCTCAATAGATGCAATCATAAAAGTGTCATTAACCACCACCAGAGAGGAAGTAACAACTCTTTCAAAATATTTCCCAAAGCTACAGGAAGTAAGAACTGACAAGACGTTTTTACATCAGTATTTGGTCAAATAGAATGCCAGCTGCGTGATTGAGTTCACAGAGATTATAATAGTTTCTGAAACTGTATAAAGTTTACATAAAGTGATGCTTGTTATTATAAATGAACTGCTTCATAATTATTTATGTACTTACTGTTTTCTCACCATTTAAGTCGAAACTGCATGGACACATACCCCACATTTCTGGCAGTACTGTGGTGCGCTGGTATCTGCCTCAGCCAAGGTACATGATTTAATTTATACCAACACTTTCATCAAAAAAAAAAAAAAAACTTAACTTAAAGGGATAGTTCACCCAAAAATGAAAATTCTGTCATCATTTACTCACCCTCAAGTAGTTCCAAACCTGAATGAGTTTCTTTCTTATGCTGAACATAAAGGAAGATATTTTGAAGAAAGTTTGTAACCAGGCTGCTTTGGGCTACCATTGGCTTTCATAGTAGGAAAAAAAATACTATGGAAGGTTTCCCACATTCTTCAAAATATCTTCCTTTGTGTTCAACAGAAGAAAGAAATTTATACAGGTTTGGAACAACTTGAGGGTGAGTAAATGATGACAGAATTTTCATTTTTGGGTGAACTATCCCTTTAAGTGCCACATTTCTTTACCATATTCTGACTAAATGAACACTTAATTACAAGATTTTTAGAATTAAAAGTGCCTTTGTTATTTTATCATCAATGTTCACTATATGGTGGAAGATAACACACCAAAGAAACTGACCCTTTTGTAATGTAGTAGAAATGGTTTGCATTTCTCGGCTAATAATTCATGATATGACCCATATGCAAATATTTGTCAACATAATAAAAAAAAATAGTAATCGCGTTGCTAAGCAACCGATGCCTACATAATGTGAGTCAGCCCAAATACCTGAGTCAGAAAATTACCTCTACACTAACTGTACATTCATTTCTTGGGAATTAGCCAGCTAACAAAAATATGTTCTAAAAATGTTTTACTAAAGTTCCTAAGTTATAAAAACGTTATTTTTTAATGTTCTCTGAACGTTTATAATGGTTTTTTTATGGTGGTTTTTTTTAGTTATTTCAACGTATCATTTTGCAAACATTATGGGAATGTTTCATAATGTTCAGACAAGATTTAAAAGAAATAAACAAGTATAACATTTAAAAAAAAACATTAGATGAACGTCCAACTAAAATTTTTCAGGGGAAACAAATCCATGAATGATGTATAAATTTTGTGCTAATGTTTTGAGAACATTATTAAATACCAGATAACTTTGAAAGAAAGTTCTGTTAACGTTACTGGAAGAATGTTTGTTTATGACTTTGAGAGAACCTTTCCAGAACGTTATGTGAAGTTTTGAGAACGTTCCCTGTTTGCTGGGTAGTCCATATAACTATAATAAGAACATTTTCGAAGACATTTTATAACAATAAACCATTTTTGTTACAGCTCCAGCTTCCTTTGCTGGCATTCTCTACCTTGTGGTCCGGCAGAAGTACTTTGTTGGCTACATGGGGCAGACTTGCCAGAGGTAAGATTTTAAAACTTAAAAATCCATAACTGTAAACTTTTCACTAACCTCAAAACTACATGGAACCAACAAATGTGGGCTGTTCTGCATTCCAACATCATAAGATGTTCATCATTAGCTAATCTGAATACATATTATCCACTGAACCATTGTAAATGGGCTGAACGTTGATAATATCACTGTGTCAAAACATATTTAACCCTGGATATTGCTTTATACAAGCATGTCCATTCACCAAATTTTGTAACCCAACCGTATTTTTAACAAACCAGATTTGTTGACAGATATTCTTCTTCTATGTTTGACAGCACTCCTGGCTTCCTGTTCGGGAAACGAATTCTCTTTTTCCTGTCACTCATGTGCATTGTGGGAATCATAAATCACCTGATGCTCACCTTTGGCGGCAGTGACTACAAAGAATACATTCAGACCATCACCAAAGCAGCGTCAACCCTTCTGCTCTTGCCCTGAACTGTGCAAGACAGATTTAACTCTCCCTGAGCTAAAACAGTATATTGCAAACACGTCGGCGTAGATAAACTCTTTCAGTTAATGGTTTGTCACTTAGTCAGAGGAAAGTACTTTACAATTAGTAAAGCATTGATCACATTGATAGTCACAAAAGCATTTAATTGCAAAATGTTATATTATAAACATTTACAAATCAACACAAAATTTTACTAATACTATCCCAGTATAAGGTATTTGATGAAATGTTTTAAAGGGGTCATATAATGATTTGGTTTTTTCCCCTGAGGTCAACTTACAAGGTTAGTTTTGTTTATTTTAGTTTTTCATGACCATTTTCACACCTCTCTCTCTCTCTCTCTCTCTCTGAATTTTAGATTTAACAGTCAGCTTTTGTTACTGTGTCTTTAAAAGTACCACAATCTGCTCATGCACAGGATTGAAGCTTTCCTGTTGTGTGAAATATATTTCAGCAAAACCAACAGCCTCTTTGCAAAGTCTGCATTACATAACAGGATTATAAAATAATCAATGCTGAAATGTGTCAAGATTAGACTGAAATTACTAGGGTCCTATGCACAAGTTTCTAACAATACCCTGGAAGTACATGCAGAGCAGTTGGTGCTACACACAGCCAGAAACAGCACAAGAAATGTGTGAACTTGGAGGGTAATGCGACGTTTTACTATGTGTGACATCAGAAAGTTGCAGAATTATCCAGATTGTTTTTAATTATCCCAAAAGATAAAGGGCAATTTGTTGCCTCATGATATGACCCATTTAAAGCAATGAATGTACTTACTGTTTGGGCACTTTTGCATAAAGTAACCCATTTTAAAAAAGTACTGTAACTACCATGAGTTTGTGAGGATTTATGAAATTGACCTTTCTTGCTTCAACAGAATTAAAATTAAGATTAAATTCCTATGATCTCCATTTCTTTATGATCTTATGTATTATTGCTAACATGAGCAAAATAAAGTTTTATTTACAGTAAAACAGTCCTTTAAGGTGCTTTAATGAGTTGCATAGCGCTCATGGTCTCCTCATCTGTGGGTTTCAATTCCACAGACTGAAGTTCTCAGTAGATATTACAACATTTTGGGTGTTGACCTCATCTCCCATGATAAGAGATCTGCAAAATCAAATTTCCAGTCATACTCTCAACACTATACACCCATCAAAGAGGCCTGCTGAATTATTAAAACAAACCTTGAACTGTCGTTTGCTGAAGCCAAACCAGTAGGGAAAGTCAAAAAGGGCGTCAGAACGGTACTTGATGGTAAAATGCGTGTCTTTCCAAGTGGGTTTCACCTTTTCTGCATCAACAAGGATTTGAATGTTCTCACCGACCCATCCCTGAAGTGCAGCACTAACATCAACCTTAACAAAAAAAGCATTCACTTTTCAGTATTTTTTTTTACCTTGCCAGAAAAATAACACTAATCTCATCATAAACCATTGAAAACAAGTCTCCTCCACAGAGGAACTCACATCAACTGTATAGCTCTCTCCAGCAACAGATGAAATAGTCAGGTCTAAACCTCTCTCCATCTCCCATCTGATCATTGGATGACTGCCATTGATCGCCACCACGTAATATCCAAAAGCTATAGACAATAATAAGAAGGGTGAGGCATTTGACTTTACAAATACAGTATGCTACTGTGTCAGAGTTTAATGATGATTTCACTGACAAATATCTCTTGCATTTCCTGTTGACTGACTCATTTTTACCACTTTAGTGATTGTTAATAACAATGAGACCATAAATATCACTGTTTCAAGTACATATTAAAATAGAAACCCTTAATTATGTTTTCTGTGGGGTTTTTTTTAAGTTAATGTTTGAGTTACAGAAGCAGGTCAAATACTTCCACTTTATAAAATAATAGTAGTATTAATAAATCATACATACCTGGAACTTCTCTGTTTGTCTTTTCTTCGACCTTATTGCTGCATGCAGACACCAGTATGTATATTGTCTTTGAGGTTAGTTGTCGTCTCAAATCTGTGTACTCTCCCAAAGTACGTACTGTGATTTCCCTAAAATGGCCATGAAGAGTTACAAAAAGCACGTTATATCTAAACATGTATATTATCATATGACATATACGTTATTTAAATCCATTTACCTTCCTGGAGAATTACAGAAAATCACTTTTCCCTTGCTAGACTGGATTTCATCGATGAACACACAGCTCTTCTCCTGATCCCACTTCACGAGTGTGCAGTCCGCGCGACGCTCGGCAGTGAATCCATGAGGAGGGCTGTTTACAAACGACTCTAGCTCGATAACGTCCATAACAAACCGCGAAATGATGTTTTTCTGCATGTTATTTCTTTTTTAACTTCTTGAGGACAGACCCAAGTGATCGTCCAGCTCATGAATCGCCCTACGCTTTGATTGGTTTGGTGGGTGTGGAGCTAGTTTATGAATCTATGGGCATCAAAGGCACTTGAGTCACTGACTCATAGTTCAGTACAGAGCGGTTCAACATTATGACGGGAAGTTTGAGTTTTATCTCTTGTAATACTGATATATAACGGGGTTATGTGCTCCATGCCCAGGCGTCCTCTTTTTAAACAGCAAACACAGTTTTAAATCATAGTAGATTTAGTGATTTAGAACATCTTTTCTATTAGTCTCTTAGGTCAGTTTACCCTTCAGTAGTGCAACAGGGTTTCCCTGAAGCACAAAAATGTTCCCTTCGGAACATTGAAGTCATTCCCCTGCAGGGGGGAAAAAAACTCCAGCTTATGCCAGTCTAAGATGCTTTGCAGACTACCAGGCTGATCTGTGGATGGTTGTAGAGAGGTTTGGGAGCGTTTTAGGCTGGAATATCCAGCTGAACACCAGTTTGGCCAGGCTGAAACATGAACTTATAAACAGCAAACTCGTTATGTATACTTGTGTGCATGTAGCCTATATGATCCTCCAAAGAAGTATATTGATAGTTTTTAACTTACAGTGTCAGTTTTACATTAGCCATTAAAAAAAAAAAATCCCCATATTTTTTTCTATTTCACTCCCCAAAAATGTCCACTTACTCAATGCAGATGATGATACAGGTTTTGCACAATTTCAAGCTGTTCCAGCTCCAGCTGGTTTAGGTGGTTGAACAAACTACAAGACAGTGGAACTGTTTGTGACCTTATTAACCACAACAGCTTGAACCGATTGACCAACTTTTAGACTGTTATGAGCTGCTATTTCCAGTAAAATATCAAACAAATGTTATGGTAATGGTTTGTTTTTTAAATTTTTTATATTATTTACCCTGGTTTCTACTCAGAAAAAAAGCAAGTCCAGTTGGTCAGATCAAGACATCTAAACCAAGTTTTAAAATGGTTTATGTTTTTTAACCTTAAAAAAAGAAAAAAGTTCACCTTTGGGTAAACTCTTATTAAATTATCAATAACTAGATACATTACCGTTCAAGTTTGGGAGCAGTACACTTAAAAAAATAAATAAATACTTTTATTCAGCAAATAAGCATTGAATTGATCAAACGTGACAGTAAAGACAATGTTACAAAAGCACAACTGTTTTCGTCACTGATAATGTTTCTTGAGCAGCAAATCATCCTATTTTTATGATTTCTGAAGGATTATGACACTGAAGACTAGAGTAATAATGCTGAAAATTCAGCTTTGATCACAGGAATAAATTATATTAAAATAGAAAAGAGTTGTTTTAAATTTTTCACAATATTAGTTTTTACTGTATTTTTGAGAAAACAAACACAGCCTTTGTGAGCATAAGAGACTTCTCAAAAACATTTTAAAAATCTTGCCAACCCTAAACTTTTGAACAGTAGTGTATATGTATGCAGATATCTATGATGAATCTTAACATTAAGTTAAATTGCATTAAACATTAATAAAATGCACAGCCATGCCAACATGCCATACTTTTACAAACTGCGAAACGTGAACGTTATACGGGTGTATGATGATTTAAAAAAAGAACTATCTTTTAAAAATAATTCTGAAGATGTAAAAATCAAAGTCAAATGCAAACAAGACAAGTAACAAAGAGAAGTAAAAAATTTATTGCAGTATTTGCTCCTCCACACATGCTGGGGGTCCCTTGTCCCGCTGTGGGGTGTAGAGACCCAAACCCTGACCCAATACATCAAAATCTACATTTACAAAAAAAAAAAAAAACCTCCCTTCCATGTCGGCAACAGATACTGCATGCTCTGCTTTAACTGAATAAATTATGTCCAGGAGACTCCATTTTACAGCACAAAAGAAGTAAAACATAAAGCAGAGGAGATGTTTAAAAGTTTATTTCCCTGGAAACTGAGCTAAGCTAAAGAAATCCATCCGGCGCTAGGTTAAACTCCAAGGTCACTTTATTAAGAACATCAACAGACTAATTTCCAACATTCACTTTAGGTTTATTTCTTTTAAACAGATTTTTTTTTGTCAGAGATATAAACATTTTTTGTTTCTGTTTTGTGTTAAACTATGATACAGTGGAGGGGGAAAAAAATTTCAAACAACCAAGTTGCTGCAGAACAGCGAAGGAGCTCCATTTCTTTCTTTTCCGTTTAACTTAAAAGATGTACAGGATTCACATCTACATTTTCCAAACAGACCACACTTTTAAAATCGTCGCTCCGCAATTCGACCAGTTCCGCACTGGATCTTAAAACCTGTGAGTCTGTAGTACTTTTCTCTCCAACTTAAGTTTATAAAACGTTGAATCCTGATGAAGTTTGGCTGCTGAGAGTCTGTTGGGTGTAACAGTTCGAGAGTTCTTACAGATTTAATTAGCTGGAAGTTCCTTCCTTGGCTGCGTACAGTGAACGTAAAGTCTGCACTACTTTGTTGGTCAGTTTGTGTGCGCTCGTCAAGGCAATTTTCTTGTAAATAATGTCAGACTCCTTTATAGTGTCCACCCAAGGCACCAGTTTACGTCCGTCACGTTTCTTGGCTTCCGCCCAGGTACCAGAGTAAGATCCGGCCATCCAGCGAACGCTGTAGCCTGTGCTTGTCTTCTGAATAACACGTGCTATCTGCGGCCGGTCCTTATACTTGGGGCAGCAGATAGCGATGACATCCTTGGCTTCTACCGTTGCGTTCATGTGACCTGATGCCTCTGCGGAATCTCCGCTTCTCCTGGATCTCCGTGACGACTAGAAGAGAACAAACAAATGGTGTTTTAAAGTGACGGTAACACCGAGATGCAAGACATCAACAGTCAAATAAAAAGTTTTCTTACCCCAGGAGCCTTTTCGTCTGCATCACTGTCGTCATCGTACGAGTCAGCAGCATTATTCTTGGGGCTGGAGCCTCCTAGTAGAGCAGTGATGGCTTTATTTCTTGCGTGGGTACTGGCTGAAGCCTCCCCCTCCTCATCTTCCTCATCCGGGTCCAAGTGTTCCATCAGTACCTTAAACTGAAGAGCAAACCAGTTCGAGATGGTAAGTTCGATTCATTGTTTTGAATCAGTTCAGATGGGCCATTTTAATAAAACAAAAAAACAATTCAATGAGCTGTTTCTGTCATTACTAAAAAATGTAAAAAAATCTTCATACTACATATTAAAATGTTGCAAACAGTGTTATTTTAATATTATTTATACAGTATTATAGCATTTATTTATATTTTGAATTAAATGTTTATATATATATATATATATATATATATATATTTTCAGCCTTTTTTGTTTTAGTTTTAATAATAGTACTTCAACTTAACCTTATTTTTTTTCATTTAGATGTCAAGAAATATTTCTAATATTCATTTAATTCATTTATGAAGTTTTTCCATCTAACATTTATTTGTTGTATAAATTGTTATACCGGTATATAAAAACGCATATCAAGTCATATTTTCATATTATGCATATATTAACTTATTAAATCATACTTCCTTTTGTTTTAAAGAAAACAAGCCTTGATTATTTGACTGAAAAACCCCATCCATTTAATTTTTAAGCCACTTTAGAGCAAATAAATAAATAAATAAATAATTTAATTATTAATTAATTGGTATTAATTAATTTATTTAATTATTAATTACTGTATATTAAAATGTTGCAAACAGTGTTATTTTCATATTATTTATACAGTATTATAGCATTTATTTATATTTTGAATTAGATGATTTTTTTTATATTTTCAGTCATTTTGTTATATACTTCTCATTTTTTAGTTTTTTTTTTTTAGTTTTTTTTTTAGTTTTAATAATAGTACTTCAACTTAACCTTATTTTTTTCACTGATATGTCAAGAAACATTTCTAACATTCATTTAAGTAAATATTTACATTTTTCATCTAATATTTCGTCATGTAATATTTCATTGACTATATTTTATTTCAACTATTTCAATTAGCAAAAATGACTTTTGATAGTTTATATCAAGACTAGTTTTAAATGTTGGCAAATTGTTATACTGGTATATAAAAATGCATATCAAGTCATATTTTCATATTATGCATATTAATCATTCTTCCTTTTATTTTAATGAAAACAAGTCTTGATTATTTGACTGAAAAAAAAACCCATTTAAATTTAATTGCAAGTCACTTTAGAGCAAATAAACAAATAAAAAAATAAATAATAATACATTATAATCATTTAGCTGCAACTAAACATGAGGCAAAATACAAAACAAAAGAGGCAAATCAAAATGTTTACATCTAAATACTGTCTGACGACTCTCCTCTTGACATCGTAAGTAAGATCTGCATTGGACAGGCTGTTCGTCAGGTAGTCCAATGTCTGCCGTGGGTTGAAATGCACATTGGCCTTCCTGTTTACAGCCTTGTCATAAACTTTTGCAGATTCTGTAGGCGAGTACTTCAGAATTTTACTGCAGGAAGAGCAAAAAAACATGTGTTATAAAGCCAGTGACTATTTTCATATTACAGTTAGCAATTTCCAGACCAGAATGCATTCTCACCTGTCGGAGAAGCCGTAGAGGTTCTTAAGGTGCTGCTTGAGCATCAAGAGCAGCAGGATGCCCTGAGAGGCGTTGGCAAAGTCCAATAAGGGATTGGGGTTGTCAGGGAGACGTAGCATCACCTTGTCCACATCCTCTATATCGAGGTCTGAATCAGAGTCTGAGTTCACTGCAGCAGCTCGCCTGGGTTTCTTGGGCCGACGGATGACATCATCATCACTGCTATCACTATCACTGCTGCTTTCCCTGCTACTCTCATCCTCTTCCTCAGAGCCATATTTTTTCCCTCTCTTTTTTTTCTTCTTTTCCTGTGGTCTTGGCTCTTTCAGCAAGGACTGTAATACAAGGCAAGTTTATTAGAAAATGAAATGTCAGCTCAGCCCTCACAAAAAAAAGGTACAAAAAAATAGGGCAAGAAAATGAAGTCAGAGTGAAAGAAGATGCAACCCTGTTACCAAAATCTAAATACACTTTAAAATCTCTGTTGTTATAAAATATAAAATGTTTTTGTAAAACTGTATTTTAGATATTTTTTTAAATAATTTTCTAGCATTAACCATGAAAATATGGAAGCCCTAAGAGGCCATGGATTATTATTATTTTTCTTTCTTGTTTTCTTGTGATCACGACTCAATTTTCTCATGATCTCGACATAAATTGTTTTCTTGGCAGGAATAGGAATAGGATTATAGGAATAAGAATACAAGTGTTTAAACCAACCCTACTTTTCATGCCATAATAATTTTCTATCTATCCAGTATGAGAGAGTTAAGGTAGAAACATAGAAATTCAACAGATTGAGTGGTTCGGAAAGCAACTAACCTCTTTGAAAGACTGCAGCAGGTTGCTGCCGGACACAGACAGTGTGATGTCTACATGATGCATAATGAACAGCGGCTCTTCCTGACTCTGAAATGGGAAGCAGGCAAGATTGTCTGCGATAAACAACAGCATGTTCACATCCGACTTCTGTATGGGAAGAAAACAAAATAGCATTAATAAAGGCCTCCGAAACACACACCACTCAATAAGGCTAACCGCTATAGGGAAGCATTAACTGTAGTTACAGATCATATTACCAAAGAAAACAAACAATAGAGTAACATATGATGCAAAAAAGGTCACTAACCGCATTGTCGTCAAACAGGTTGAGCAGCGAGATGAGGAAAGCCCTGCGGTGTTGCCTGTTTCCACGCACCATGGTGTAGAGGTGAGAGCAAAGAGCCGTGTTGATCTCATCCTGTCGGAAACCCCTGATTACTGTGTCCTTTGAACCCACGATGGCTTGCTGAACCTGATAGGACATCTTCATCCCCGCCACAGCCTTCATCTGTTTAGATAGCACATACGCCCAGTGTTATTTTAATAGGGCTGGGTAAAAAATAATAATATTGATTTCTCGATTTTAATCGATTCTCAGTTTTATGAACCGATATTGATTCTTAAATCCGAAGAACTTATCTTTCAGTCTATGTTGTTTTCAGTTTATAAATGAACGGATCATGGTAGCGCGTCTCCCATCCCATTAATCACAATAAACTTCGTGCTTTGTTACTTTTGATATGAAACAGTCTCAGAATTTAAATTCTGTCCATTGTATTATGAAATTCAAACAATAAATACAGTTTTGGCACTCTTAAAAGTGGCATGATGGATCGCTGTAGCGCCTCAGTTCAAGCGGCACGTAAAACTCTTTCGTTTTACTACTAGTTATAGCATTAAATAAACGTGAATGAACATTAGAAGGTATTTTGAAAGATACAGTACAACACACCGAAATCCGTATTAGGTCTCATGTAATCGCTCGATCAGTGTTTTAACCGTGGAAAGACGTCAATAAAACAGCTTGTAAACAATGTCATCTGACATCACATTTACCTCAGAAAAGCCATTTAATGTCCATAAACTTGTTAGTCAGCTAGAAAAATTAACCGAGCATTATGCTAAATATATGCACCATATTACATTTTCATTATATTTTTTACTGTTCTTCAATATTTAATGTATGTTTGAATAAATCCATCAAGTTATGACAGTTTATATTTCAAAAAACGAATTGGAGTTCACACATAATTATGCAATTATGAAGTTAGTATTATACTTTATTATTTTAAAAACTTCCTTGTGTGTAATTTAAGTGTTTGTATACAAATCAGTTAATTTTAACATTCAATATTATAGTAATGTAGTACCAACTGACTCCCTGTATAGTTTACAGCATTAGTTGAGAGATTTTTTATTTCCTTGAGAAAATTTGCCATGTACTGTGATATGTATCCAAATTAATCAATATCCAATCAAAAACGCAAGCTTGTGAATCGAAATCAAATCAAATCGTGAAATTTGTGTCAATACCCAGCCCTATATTTTAGTATCATCGAGATGCTATTAAAGTTTTTATTAACATTTTGAATTAATTTTTATTTGTATATTTTCCAATTTCATTTTAACCATGGCTGATGTTTTAGTAATTGTGTTTTGTAATTTTTTTTTTTGTGCTCTTTGGTCAAAATGTTACATCTTCATTTAAATGGGATGACACTTGGTGACTTTTGTGGCACTTGTTATGTGAGAAAAAAATTGTGGACATGAGTTGAAAAGGTTAAATGGTTCTAAAAAAAGTCACACTTTTTTTTTTTTTTTTTTTTTTTTTAGGACCATGCGTCTCTGTGTTTCAATGAAATTAGCGCATTAATATAGAACGGTGATTAAACTGACTTGGAAATACCTGTGCATTAAATGGTTTTATTGCATACCTTCCAGCTGATCAAAATCGAGTATTCAAACTAGGACTGGGACAATATATCGATGCATCGCAAATCGAGAAATGATTCTGGATTGATTAAGATTTTCCGAATGCATCGCGATTCTCTCTCGAATCGATTCTGAGCTTAGTTTTTAAAAGCAGATGGCACTGTGTGCTTTAGAAACAGCCATACTCTGCTTGCTTCCAATTCTTTACACGTTAATCTCACGTCGTAAAAGAATTCTGAGGTGCAAATACATTGTCAGACTCAGCCGAACGCACAAGCGCTCTTCTCCGTGACCATTTGAGATTGTGGTTAAAAACTATCCTAGAGCGCCATCTGCTGTTAAAAACTAAGCTCAGAATTGAGAGAGAGAGAGAGAGAGAGAGAGAGAGAGAGAGAGAGAGAGAATCATGAAGCATTTGGGAAACCTCAGAATCGATCCACGAATCGAGATGCATCGCTTTATTGTCGCAGCCCTAATTCAGACAAACTGCACTCTTTCTCTCTCTCTCTCTCTCTCTCTCTCTCTCTCTCTCTCTCTCTCAATAGGCTAATTCTTTCAAATGATTCATGGCTAGCTGTGCATTAAAAAAACAGTTTTGCGTAGAGTGGTTCTTTGCCTCCACGTCATGCATTAATATCATTTAATGCACAGCTAGCTGTGGATTATTCACATGACAAATGCACGTTAGTTGCTCAAATCCACTTACATGAATGAATCCCGTGTATTTCTTATCAATTTCCACCAGCTGTTGATCGGCTTTATTCCTCATTGTGGGTTCCGAGTCTGTTCCCATGGCGATAAGATATGGAACACACTGATGGAGGAGGATACAAGAAAATTAACTAAAGACACTTTCAGACTGGTTTTGGGAGATTTTGCGCAGTGGATACGTACCTGTACGGGATGAATGAGGCCTTGGTTGAGCGTCAGGGCGATTACATTGAGGGCAAAGTGCCGCACGCTGGATTGCGTGTGGAAAAAGCTTTCTAGCACCTGCTTGAGGTAGAGCTGCATGATAGAACTGCTCATGCCAGAAGAGATGTCACCCATCTCCTTCAAGTCCTCCTGCTTAGACATCTTCTTCCCTGCAAGGTCCAAAGAAGTAGAATGAGAATGGCTAATTGGCTAGCTACTACCAAGCTGAATGTACTTTATAAACGACACTCACACTCCCTGTCGGCTTCCTGCATGCGTGAGTCCTCCTCCTGCAAGTAGGTCTGCAGGTTCTTTAGCACCTGGATCTTCAGATTTACCGATGTTTTCCTGTCAGCCAGGAGGCAGTTGTAGAGGTTTTTCACATCTGAAGCAAACATTAGGCCTGGGTGCTGGATGAACAGGAACCCTGAAGAACCAATAGATCAGTTATGTTCACCATTAATGCAGTCAAAGGTGAAAACAGGAAATTCAGTGATTATGGAGAGCAAATATTTACCTAGACCAATGATGGCCTTGGTCTGCACCTCCTCATCCTCGTTCTTAGTGAAATACAGCAGCAGCTCCAGCACTTTGTCCTTTATGACCACCTAAAAGAGAGGAAGACCATTAACCAGACAGGTAAAAAAGTGAATCTCATGAAAACATGTCCAGGTTACATTTGACAGAAAAATGAAACATACTTTAAGACCATTAGGTGGCCAATTAAGCACATTTTAGCCATAATTCTCATTATCATAATGCGTCTGGACATTTCTTTTTTATATATATATATTTTTTTAAATTATTCATTTACTGTCAATGGTGATTCCCAGATTCTAATTTCTTTAATACAGTGCTTGTTATAGTTTCTAAAATGATTTAAATCAGCATTAGAAGCAGCAATTATGCATTTATTAGCTTTTTCACATTAACAGCAATGACAGATTTTTTGAGAATCTTTAAAAATAAACTGATAATTGATTTAAACAAAAAATTAATAAATAAATCTGTAACTATAATACATAATAAACTCAATAGAATTTATTTATTTAGATTTTGGGATTAATAAGACCCATCCTTGAATATAATAAAATTGCTTAAATATTTTTAAAAGAAATATGATTGAAATCATTTAAATAAATGAATACAAAAGAATAAATAATTAATAATTGTAATTATAATATATTTTAAATGATACAATATAAATTTATTGTTTGCGTCTATTAATATTTATATGAATAGAATTTATTTATTTTAATTTTGGGATTAATAAGACCCATCCTTGAATATAATAAAATTGGTTAAATATTTTTAAATGAAATATGATTGAAATCATTTAAATGAATACAAAAAAAAAAAAAAATATATATATATATTTCATAATTGTAAATATAATATATATTTAAAATAATACAATAGAATTTGTTTATTTGCATTTATTAATATTTATATGGATGGAATTCATTTATTTTGATTTTGGGATTTCATAAGACCCGTTTTATGTTTTAAATACATTTTGGGATGAAGAAAACTCTTGACACGTTTTGTGAGACTAACTGAAATGCAAAAGCATTTCTTGATCTAAAAAACAAACAAACAAATGAATTAATTTGACTACACAGTCCATTGTAATCTATTATAAATAGTTGACAACTTTTATTAACGCATAAAAATATTTCCTGGGATTCAAGACTTTTAGAATCCAGAAATCATGTCCTGTGACTGAGGATCTAACCTTATTACTGCCTTTGAACTCCTCTTGGTCAAAGTCAAAGTGTCGGCACAGGGCCCCCACAGTGAAGAGTGATCGCAGCAGTGCAGGTTTATTAGAGGCCAGTACGGTGCTGTTTGGGTCTTCCTGATGCTGCAACTTCAGCTTGTTTAGTGCTCCTTCACATGGAAGAAGAAGAATTTTTTAATGGTGATTAATACTCTCAGGATCACAGAAGAGCAAAAGGATCCTGACAGGTTTTGAAATGTACTCACCATAGTATCGGTTGAAACAAGACCACACAAACTTGAAATTATGGGTGACCTTATTGACGACCGCACCGAGACAACTCACACAGTGCTGCACAACCTGCGGAAAACAAATGAGATGGCACTGTGAAGCTGTTGCCGTACAAAATGCTGGACATGAGAGCTGCTGATACTCTCACTTCAACTGACCGTCATGCCGTATTTGATGATGAGTTTCATCAGGTCTTCTTCCATGGTCGTGAGAAAGCTTTCACTTGGATGATCCATCAAAGGAACAACAAGCTCCAGGATTTTAGCCACATTACAGATCACCATAAAATCACTCTGAGTCTGTAGGGACACAATAAGCACCTTCACTCTCTGGCCCCTAGATGGCAGCATGACACCACTTATTGCAATACATCCTGAGTTTCTCTACAGCATACTCACATTACACTTTGTGGTCAGGTACGGCTGCATAGTCATGGCGTGTTTTACCATCAGCTGGGGTCGGATCTTGCTAAACAGGTACAGCGTGGTAATACAAGCCACTAAGCGACTGGACGTCAACCCCTTATTCTCACAGTCTGCAAAACAAGAACAACAACTCAACAAAAGTTCAACTGAGGTAAATCCTTTGCTTCATAATTTAATACAGGCCTTACCAGATAGTGACTCCTCGTATTTCAGAATATGCTCTACAAGACTGTCCACCAGCTGAACACAAGCCTTCCTGGCCGGTTTGTACGAGGCGTCCTCCTCTGACTTCAGCAACTGTGATTACATAGGTTACAACAAGGGTTAGGATATCATTTTTATCCAAAAAAGTACAATGATTACAGTAAAAACTTGTTCTGGAGTAACCTGGGACTAAAGCTGCAGTCACATTTACAGATGCTCTGTGAAATTTCGTAGGCGAAATCTAGTCATTTCATTTTCAATCTGCATGCCGGGGCTTTTTTTCTGAGTTCCCCAAGCAGATTTAGTTTATGTTTAAGTTGGTCACACAAATTCGCTGGACTGACCAACAGAAAACTGCTTGGTCTGAAAGTGACTTCAGTGTGAGCTGCACTATTAATCGACAATGGACTTTTTTTGCCCGTGAAATTTCGCCTAAAATTCGCTTATGGCCACTGCAGCTTAATGCTGCATTTAATTCAACTCAGAAAATCTGAATTTATAACCTGGAAAAGTGGAGAAACAGAATGGATTTAAAGTATTTTGCTTATGTATCACCTCTTTTTTGAGGTTCAAACCTACAACCTTTCCAGTTACAATCCCATGCTGCGTTCACAGCATGTCGTAATTACCGTAAATAAAGTTTTGTATGCTTTTGAATTGCTCTTGCGGTACTTTGATTTCATACACTGATCGGTCTGCACAGCGCCGATTCTAGTGGAACACACCTTACAGTTCAGAAACGTTACGGTAATTACGACATGGCGCTGTGAACGCACCTCCAGATCTTTGAGAACCTTTAACAATGCAAAACGGTCAAAACAAAACAAAATCAAAATTGTCAATGAACTGTAGATGGGCAACTTACATTCTGAAGCAGCTGTTCAAACCAGTCGTAACCAGAATCCCTGCAGGCAGCAACCTGAGAGACAATGATTCATGTCAGAGGGACATAATGTGACCTTAAACTTCATGTATTCATGCACACATCTTGGGGTCAGATGGTTTTTAGCCCACTCTGCAGATCCTTACCACATCTGTGATGTTGAGAATCTTGCGAGTCATGGCCTCCTTATCATGATTAGGTGTAGGAGTGAACCAGAGCTTCTGAAACGTCTCATTAACCAATTTCTGAACCAGAGAAAATAAAAAAATATATTTATTTATTATTAATAGGGCAGCACAATAATAAAATTAAAAATAAAATGATAAACAAACAACAAATATTTAGGGGTCTAATAAGAAAAAAAGTATTTTTTTATTATGTATTTTTTTGTATTTACGCCACTATAATTTTAATTTATATACTTAATAAAACTAAATAAAAGTTTTAAAAGAGAAAAACATCACAAACCTTGATGCCTTCTTCGTCATTGACCCTCCTGATCATCTTTACACACATCTCTGTGATCTTGTTGAAGGTGGGCTGCTCCAGACAGATGTCTCGAAGGATTTTAATTACCCTTTTCCTCACACTGATGCCTGTGTCCTAAAGAAAACATATTTGCCAGCACAAATCAGCCTACATTGCTAACTGGAAACAACATTATTTATTAAATTTACAATAATAAAACAGTAATTATCGCTATATAAACCCAGACAGTGATGGATGTGAAGCAGAGGGGTCTTGTATCATCCTGAAGTGGTTTATTTCATGACTATTGCCAAATAAATAAACAAATAAATAAATAAATAAACTGATGTGAAATATTGATTTAAATATAGTTTTTTGTTAAAAAGCGGAAAAATACAAAACATTTGGAAAATTAAAGAATATTGTTTCCAGGATTGATGTCATACATAAAGTATCTGATAACAATATTATAATCATATTAATATTAATTGTTTTTGTTTTACTGTAAAAATAATTCCTAGAGAAAAACCTTTTTCTTGTATAACAGGAAAAATAAAAATAAAGAAAAAATCATTTAAGTTAAAATTTTCTTATTATATGAGAAGAAAGATACTAGCTATGACATTAAACTAGCTATTAAGGAAATCTGTTAGGGTCAAAAGTCAAATATTTTTGCAGTCATTATACAAAAAAAAAAAAAAAATAAATTTTATATATATATATATAATTTTTTTTTTTTTTTGTTTTGTTTATAAAATGCTACAATACTGAAGCGTATATGTGCAACAAAGAAAAAGCACAAACCAGGATGCGCTCGATCAACATGTCGTAATACTGTTCGGTTAGCTGGGGTCGACTCAGTACGAAGCGCCCCAACAGCTCCACCGCAGCCTCTCTCACACTGGTGGAATTATCCATCAGTCGGCCATGAACTCCCCGCTGCATGTCCGACTGCAAATGAGAGCATTAAAAACATGCATATGAGAACATTAAAAAGCTTTGCATTTTTCCAAGAGTTTTGAAAAAAAAAAAACTGCACTCACCCGCGCCAGAATGCTCGGATCCACCGCGACCACTTCAGAAAGACACTTCATCGCTTTAGTTCTCACTGCTATGGCACTTTCACCAAGAACTCTCAAGATCTACAGACACAAATGTGGAGACGTGTTAGTGAGATGCAAATACAATGGAAAATACAGAGAGATGTGGTGACCTCTAACCTGTGTGAGATAAATATCAAAGCTCTGTGCAAACGGCCTCATGGAGGCCAGATATCGCACAATAAGACACGAGTCCTCGTAGTCCACAGTATCCGAGTTGACTCTACAGAAAAACGCATAGGTTTCAAAACACTTCCAAACAAGTTTTTTTTTAACCACTGACTATTTAAAGAGGCCATATTATGCCATTTTACAAAGTCTTGATTTTGTTTTTGGGGTCTACTAGAAGCTTTTCATGCTTGAATGATCGAATGTTCAAAAAAAAAAAAAAAAAAAAAAAAAAAAAACATTTTTCCCTATATTATTGCAGCACCTCTCTTCCCAGTCTGTCAGTAACGCTCTGTTTAGTTCCTATCTCTATGAAGCCACGCCTTCCAGCTAGACCAGTGTTTTGTGATTGGTCAACTGCTTCGAGCATGTTTGGGAAATGTCACGCCCTTTAACATAACTGCAAATTTCAACTCACTAATAACGCAACTCAACCAGGACCCACTCCTTTTATTTTGTGTATGCCTTAGAATTATTTAAATGAGGGATAGTGTGACGTGTACGTTCTCAGAAGAAAATTCAAGACTACAATCGAGGCGTTTCAGGGAGTTCAGAAACAGTGCTTATTGATCTAGAAAATAACTCCCTTTGGAGTGACTTTGTGCTTTGTAAATTTGCAGACATTTTTCATGCTCAAACAAGTTGAAAATGTAAAAAAAAAGCATAATAGGCCTCCTTTAACAAAGTTGTTGTCACGGTAAAAATCGCTGACATTTATACCTCAGTGAGCTGAATTTTGATGCCGTGGTCTTGATAACAGACCGGAGAAACTTCTTGCGTGCTTCAGCTTTTTGCAAGATCTCACTAGTGGTCTCGACATCCTTGGCGTGGTGCGCCCCATCGGACGAATCGTCGTCCCTCTGGCTCTGTGATTTCATGGCTTTCTCCGTCTCAGTGCTGGTATCCCTGAACCACTGCGCAATGTAGAACTTCCGTGCAAACTGTTGGAGATGAAGACATCACAACAACATTAAAGCCACCAGATGGACTAGTTTTCCCAGAGGAATTTTCCCGTTAGAGAATTCTTATTTCACAAGCATAATTTGTGATTTTGATCCCGTCCAAATTTGCCATGTGTGCGTTTTTCCTCACATAACCACTGTAAAAATTCCAGAGCAAATTACCTAGCCTTTCGGCTAACTCAATCGAATCCCATCTGAATGCAAATGTCTGTGATTGCTGATGTTGTACTATCTTAACGCTTCTCTTCATGTGTTTTTTGACCTACCTGAGCTAACGTTTGCGCACCAATCTTCTGCTTGCTTTCATTTAATTTCAATATGGATGGTATAAACTGCTAAGACTGCCCATTTTAATATCAGAGTTATTATAAACAGCCACTTTTTTCATTTGAAGTTTATTTAAATATGGTTTTTATAAAAAGTTAAAATTATATCAATAGATAATTCATTAAAAGACATCATATGTGCTGCGCGCAAGCATAGCACATGACTTTCTGTAATGCCCACATGTAAAAAACAAACACTCCCACTTCTGTTACAAACACGGAGATGTTAGTCCCGTCTGAATTGGTACATAAACTCACAGATGTCAGGTGATAAAAATCGTAACTCGAACAACATTTAGAAAACTAGACTAGTCCGAATAGGGCTATAGTTGCATTTTTTTTTAGCTTGCAATAATGTCTCTCTCACCAATAGAGACGGGTCAGTCTCCACATTCTCGTCCAGGTAATTCAGCAAAGCCTTCTGCAGCTGCTGAATCTCATCACTGCCTGAGGTCTGTAAAACACAAAACGCCATCAGTTTCATTCAGACCAGGAGGGATTCATCCATGTAATGAACATGGGCGGGCTCTGCTATTTACCTCTTCGAGGATGCGGTTGATGGAACGCTGGTCCATTTTGCTGGTGACGGCATCTTTGCGAAGACGTGCGGCCACTGTACCTAGATAATCCAAAGAGGCCACTCTCAGAGCCATCTCCGTCTGCTTATTACTGAACTGGTGAACCTACCAAGGGGAACCAGGACTTCATGTGAGTTTTTAAGTGATGTTTCTAGACAAATTGCAATCATCAATGCCTGTCACATTCTACCTCTGAAATATCAATCTGAAACTCACCAGCAGTCTTCCCAGAAGGCTTAGAAGCAGCTCTGCAGCCGGCCAATCAGGTTTATTCACCGTGGACAGTAGATCCTGAACAAAGTTCTCAAAGAGTGGCCTGTAGTCGTCCTCACCTTGCTTACTACCACACCTTAAAAAAAAAAATAATTTTTAAATTTCTTCATGAAAAATTCAATTATGTAGCTATTGTCAGAGCATCTGCTGCTCGAAACTGTGCAGTAATGTTTTTCAGTAGTGTTCCTGTCATAAACAATAAAATGAATGTCAGGCAGAATTTACAAAGCAAAATAAATAAAAATAAATAAATTTAAAACAATTAATCGGAGTACAAATAACTGCGACGTAAAACTACAACAATGATAATTTAGAGATGCAGGTGCTGTTTATCCTGAGATGGTTAAAAGCGTCAGAGGAGAGTAAAACAGGTGTTTCCTGAGAGACTGTTCATACTCAGCTTAAAGCCACGGTATGTAGACAAATAGACATACTTTACTGATTCCAGAAGGACATTGTTTAAATATAAATGACTTTGAGTTAATTTTTCCCCAATATAAATGGGTTGAGGTGTCGCTGGAATAACTTCGGCAGGTTTTCTTACTTTTTGAGGAAAACAGAGAGGAAGTTTTGTGCTGTCCTCATTGCAGTCTCATACGAGTTTGTGATTAGTACATCCTGATCAACCTGAAAAAAAAATTAAATGATTAAAATATGGCTAAAAAGGTATAAATATCAAACTTTCTTGGAAAGCACTTTCTTATTAAAGAGACTCACAATCACATATCATATTGTGACAGTTATTTCAGCATGTAGCTATTAGCCAAGATTACAAACCAAAAAATAAAATACGCCCAAAAACATGTCCCTTAAACAGACTTTTCTTGCTACTGTAACTTTTATACCTCAGTCAATATAAAATGATAACATTAAATATGTAGGTTACCTCTGCTATGATTGTCTAAAAAAATTGGAGTCAGAAATTCGTACTTTTATTCAGCAAGGATGCATGAAATTGATCAAAAGTGATAGACTTTTTGATACAAAACTTTCTAAATGCTGTTTTTTTGAACTTGAAAAATATGTATCATCTTTGACAAAAAAAAATATAACTGTTTATATAACTGTTCTCAACATTAATAATAAAAAATGTTTCTTGAGCAGCAAATCAGCATATTAGAATGATTGCTGATGAAGGATCATGTGACACTGAAGACATGCTGAAAATACAGCTGTCATCACAGGAATAAATTACATTTTAAAATATATTAAAATAGAAGACTGGTATTTTTTCTTAATTGTAATAATAATTCACAAATTGTCATAATATTTCACATTACTGTTTGAAAAAATTTTACTGAATCCAAACATTTGGTCATATGATGATTTACTAATAGTATGACATAACTGTGACATATTCTGAAATAATCATTTTTGCAGCATAGGTTTAAAAAATGTTTTGGATGGACTGTAGAAGTTGTGTTGAACATCAGTGTGTCAAAACACCATGGAAAACTCACACCAGGGAAAACTCCTCTTTTCCATGATATGGCCTCATTAAAGAAAGTGCCATGTTCTAAAGCCAACATCAAAATGCCAATACAGACAGAGCCACAACACATCTGAAGATGAAACTGTAATTCTTACCTTTCTGTCATTATCATCATCCGAATCCTTATCAGAAGGCAGATGGACCACACACTGAATGAGCTGTAGAACCAGCGCTGTCACCATCTGAATGTACATGGGCTCCCCATCCACATCACTGCTGTTTAGTCTGAACACACAACATAGTCAACACACATTCTCAAAATGTGCCCAGTGAAAACTGGTAGACTGGACTGCAGCAGATACCTGAAATTTCTTAAGTTTCTCTTGCTGGTTGGCAGTCTGGCAAGAGAGGTGAAGATCTCTTCCAGGATCAGCTGCCTGTGCTTCTCGTATCTAGAGAACACCTGGGAATCCGCACAACATAACAGTGTTAAACGCAGTTAGCACCGGAAAGCATAGCATAAAGAAATTTGAACTGCACTGGTACTTACAGCCGTCACTAGTTTAATGGCACAAAGCTGCAGTTCACTCACATTCTCAACAAAGAATGGAGTGATACCTAGAGAGGAGATCTGTATGGAGAGATACACAAGTGTATTTCATAATTTTGCTAATGGAAAAGATGATTTGAGTCAGTGTGAAATGAAAATTGACTACAATTATATTCTAAAAGCATCTTTCTGGTCTTATTCTGCTCAATTCATTGGTGCATGAAATGTCTGTCTTCGTAATATCTTGTGAAAAATGTAATGACTTGCTCCACCACTGAAACAACTTTTCTTTTTGTAACTTTTTGTAACATTTGGGACAGAACAAGAGGATGTCATCGAGAAGAAGCAGCAGTCAGGAATCAGACTCTCACCTGAAGGATGGTCGTGTCAGTCAACAACTGAATCTCCAGGAGTTCAGACAGGTTACTGATAACATCACAAACTTTGTTGTAGAGCATGACAGTAATTCTCTGCTTGTGCGTTGAGCACTTTGCTCGCTTGGCTTTTGAGCTTAGTGTTCCACCTGAAATGAAGCAAGAACAGATATACTATAAGTTGGGAAATTGTTGTCATGACCAGGCATGTGATCAGCTAAGGACCAAAAAAAAAAAAAAGAAAAGAAAAACCTAAATTCCACCCCCCATTAAATATGACTAAACAATGATAATAACAATTGTTATTATCATCATCATCATATTTTGTTATAATTATTCCAATATAAATATTTATTTTAATATAAATTAGTGCTGTCAATAGATTAAGAAAATTAACTAATTAATCACACATTTTTTTCTGTAATTAATTATGATTAATCACACCTAACATTAAAGTTTTTAATATATTTTTATATTGTAATATTTTCATATCGATTCTGGAATGGAAAGATGGTATATTTTAAATATTTGTTTAATGGCATCTTTTTACTAAGCACTATGAATCAAGGCCAGTATCACTGATAACAGTACCGATACCTTCAGGTAACGGTGACGGTGACCCTTGCTGAGTTTGTAAAGATGCTTTCATAAAATACAGAATTTTACAATAAAAAGTTTAAAATGGCAGACGTCCAAAATAGTTGACAAATCTAAATCAAAAGTGACCAGTTTTATGATTTTTGGACAAAACGGAAAAAGGAAAAATAACTATTTTTCATATCTCCTGACCAGTATGTAGCGCTGTGCCATAATGTAGCGTAATGTGGCGCAATGTAGCCCAAGATTTGTCTCAATACGCTAAAGTGTTGCGGAGATATAGCCTCAACCATTTTGGTATGCTCTTTGTCGAATTCCTTCAGGCATTTTTCAAATACAGTATGGTTTATAAAAAAGTTTTTATAACTTTTGCCATCATGATCTGAAGATGATGAGAGCCAATTTTGGTGAAAATAGGCTGCAGTCAGATTATTACCCTTACAGTTCAAAAGTTATTAACATAAACATAAGTGCAAATTTGGACAGTTGGTGGCGCTAGGGGGAATGAGTTAGAGACTCCAAATTTGCTGTTGATAATGTTTAGACTGCCCTCTATCTATGTACCAAATTTCATAATTTTCCCACAAGCGGTTCTATAGGCTGCCATAGACTTAAAGGTGCAGTAAGCAATTTCTGAGAATTGTTGTTGATATTTGAAATCACCAATACAAACACACCCCTACCAAAAGGATCACACCCCTATCTTGATAGCTTTGCTCCCAAATTCACAAACATGCTATGCAACACAGGCACCTCCCCTCTCATGAGTGTATACGCCCCTTACTGCTGATTGGCTACAAGTGTGTTGTGGCTGATCAGTCCGATCCACTTTCAACAGCGTTTCTCAGAAATCGCTTACTGCACCTTTAAGAGTGGAAGGAGGAAGAATAGAAGAACACTAATGAATACAATAGGTGCCTACCCACCTTCTGTGCTTGGCCCCTAATCATTTTATTTTACAGAACAACAGTAAAATTACAATAATAATAATATTGATGGCTGTCTTAATTTCCTTCATTTGGCGCTTGACGAGTGTTAATTTTGGACCCTAGCTGAGATGTTAACACTATCTACACAGGACACAACAGTTGTTGTGTTGCACCAAAGAGCACCGAAAGAGCTTGAGGGTGTCTATACTGGACAAGATAAAAAGGGAACCTTTCAAAATCAATCTGTCCAGAACATATTTAATGGAAATGGATTTTTACCAAAGAATTTTCATGGTAGGTGGGACTACACAGTTTGATGGGATAAAAAAAAATATATAAACAAAGAAACAGACAAGACGTCTCGTTGTACAATACTTTGTGACCCTGCCTGATAAGGACAAAAACTGAAGTTAACATGGAATAGAAAGGATATTGTAGGTTAGGACACTGTGTCAAGGTGCAATACTGACCGCCATGAGGGTTCACCCTGTAGACGGGGTCATACTGTGGGTACAGCGTGTTCTGTAGATGAAACTTGGTGTACTGCACGACCCTCTCAATAACATCCTCAATGTAAACGGCCTTCGGCATTCGTGCTGAGGTCATGATGTTAAGAGCCGTCAGACAAGCATCAGCAGATTTGGTGACACGTTCCATGATGAGGTCACGCCACAAACGCTCCTCGTCGTCCCTGTCGTTGTCCTGAAATCACAAGGACAGGGAAGCTGTCAGCGAGATTTGACGGCAAAGCCATTCTGCCAATAGAAACTACAATGATACTTACATGATTCATGAGGGTGGAGAGCTTTGCACCATCCTGAATGTTTTTTTCCAAAATACTCTGGACTTTCACCATTTTATCAGAAGGAATCTGAGGATAAAAAGTAGTTAGCATGAAAAGATGAGGTAAACAAAAACCTGCTTTGGTATTTATGATGTCTCCTGTTCTTATTACTGGTCTCAGCCTCTCCTGTTGACAGAGTAATCTTGTACCAACCTTATGCATGATGCCCATGGCCTTTATTTTGGCTGATTCACTGCTTAACTCCGAGAGCTGGTGTTTTCCGAGCAGCAGTTCCTCAGGAATCTCATCATCATCTGCCGCCGCAGAAAAGTTCATTAAATCAATTACTGTCCAACTTGCAGAAGCATTCCAGTACAACAAAATGCCAAATAATTTAAACTTTCAATGTCAAATGTAATAATTTCTCCATATCTGCACATTTACCTAATGATGTCAAGTCCACTTCTTCAAGGTTTTCAAGAATGTTGTCAACACTGGTGGAAAATCTCTTAAATGTGGAGGAGTCCATCATTTCTGAGAAGCACAAGGTGGATTACTAAAGATCTTAGCATCTCAGATCGCTCATAGCTGATTACAAACTGCGAACGTACCATCCTGAGTCAGTTTGGGCTCATAGGCTTTCCTCTTTTTCTGCTTTTCCTTCTTCTTCAACTTTCTGGCAACTGGTTTTGAAGGATGTCAGAGTTCAGAGTTATTCGATTTTCACCCTTCAACCCATTTGAGTAACAAAACTGCCAACATTACCAACATAATAAATGTTAACACGTCTAACTGGTCACTTACGGTCACTCAGGCTGGGAGGGGGAGAATCTCCATTCGAGTCCGCAGGGCTACATTCTCTGTATCGACTGCCTGAACTTCTCCGACTGTCACTTCGCCTGTGATCTCCAGAACTTTTCCGGTCTTTTTCTTCATATTCCCACGTTCTGTCTCTGTCCTTTTTTGACCGCTTTGGGGCCACTAAAAGCCAGGAAGGAATAAAATTTCAATGGAAATACATAAATCTATAATACCAACAAAGTTCTCAACTCAATTAAGCAGAGGACATGTTATAATTCAGAAGAATGATTGCTGACAGCCAGACAAACTATCACTTTAACACTAAGGGTTCTGGATCAAGATTCTTGTCAAGACTTTGATTCTGGACTAATGTAAAAGCCATTATAAATGGGAGGGGTTCATGTGAACCACAAAACAGTTTGTAATGAATATGAAAGTAAACCAAATCAAAACAAAACATTGTTTTCTATGTTTTTTTTTTCCAGATTTTAAACGTAAAACTTGACAACAGTGCAAACAGCTTCCAGTTCTACTAACAATAATGATGAAACCCTGATTTCTAAGTGGACTAAGTGTGTAAAAGACATTAAATTCAGCATATTTACGTTCTATAGAGCTGCTGTCGTCATCTGAGCTGACTTCGGCATACTTGGGCTTCTCATTAGTGGCGCTGCGTCTCCGTTTATTCATTTTCACCCTCTCACACAGTGGCATACGGGAATCAATTTCTAGCGGGACATGACGAAGTTCCATCAATATTAAATAATCGAAATTCCCCTACAGGGAGGGCTACTCAAACTCTTCAAATGCATATTCAGACAGTCTGTCAAAACTGTGTATAATGAACTAATAACTCTGGTAATAAAAAAAGAAAGAAAACAGTGGTCACAGGGACTTACCTCCGAATGATTTGCCATAAGATGATTTGCTCTTGCTTGATTTCGAGCTGCGCGAATTACTGATCAACTTCTGGACCTCATCAATGGAAAGTTTCTTCAGAACCACAACAGGTTTGGCACCCTTATTGAGGTCCTCCACCAAGTCCAATTTTTCTAATTTCACACAAGGCTCGGAAAACAACTCTCGTCGCACTTCCTGCATAATGTTACCATCTTTGTCCCGTTTTAACTTGGGAATGACAAAATTCTTTAATGCACCAGATTTGCCCCCCAGTAGGTAGTTGGGAAATTCTGCGGTTTTACTGTCTGAGGATGGAGGCTTGTGTCCATCGAGTCGGCTCTTGTTGTCGCCATTTCGTTTCTCATCTTTGTTGTTGGAAGTTTTGTGGACTGACCGTTCAGGTTTTGTTCTGGATTCTGCTCCACTACGAGGTTCCTGCTTCACTCGAGGACTGTCAGGGCGTGAGCGTTGCTCAGGAGAACGTTTGTCGCGGTGCTCTGTCGATTCTGTGTGGCGTTTCTTTTCTTGGTCTCGATCCCTGTCCCGAACCCTATCCCGATCTTTCTCTCGTTCCTTGTCCCGATCTTTTTCCTGCTCCTTGTCCTGATCTTTCTCTCGTTCCCTGTCCCGATCTTTCACCCGTTCCTTGTCCCGATCTTTCTCTCGCACCTTGTCCCGATCTTTCTCCCTCACCTTGTCCCGATCTTTTTCCCTCACCTTGTCCCGATCTTTCTCCCTCACCTTGTCCCGATCTTTCTCCCTCACCTTGTCCCGATCTTTCTCCCGCACCTTGTCCCGAACTTTCTCTCGCTCCTTGTCCCGATCTTTCTCCAGCTCCTTGTCCTGATCTTTTTCCAGCTCCTTGTCTCGCTCTTTCTCCAACTCCTTATTCCGATCTTTCTCCCGCACCTTGTTCCGCACTTTCTCTCGCTCCTTATCCCGATCTTTCTCCAGCTCCTTGTCCCGATTTTTCTCCAGCTCCTTGTCTCGATCTTTCTCCTGTTCCTTGTCCCCATCTTTTTCCTGCTCCTGGTCCCTGTCTCGGTTGTGCTCTACCCGGTTGGACTTAGATATGTCTGATCGACGGACTTTAGAGCCTTCACTGTCTCGATCTCTGTGCCTTTCCTCTTTGCTCTCTCGAGTTGACTCCAATCGTCCTTCATGTTTTCTGGAAGTTTCGTGACCTTTTCCCTCAGGCCTCACTTTGTCAGGCTTAGAGTCATGTCTGTGCTTGGAGATATCTGATCTCTTTTCTGAACTCACTTTGTTTGAGATCTCCCGGCGGTTCTCATGCTTGTGTTTGGGAGTCTCTGGTCGTCCATCTGAAGCGGTTTTCTGTGGCGTGGTTTCCACTCGTTGCTTGATGACCTCTGGCCGACCATCTACTGTCTTCTGCACCTCTCCATCAGTCTTCGATTTGAGCCTCAAGACCCCGGTGGATTCGGAGCCTTCCTCCGGCCAGCGCTGGGCCTCTGTTGCAGGGACAGGACAGGAGTCCACTGGCCCTTCCACCCTGCCTGCCTGCTGCAGGTCAATACTGACCATCAAGGCCGGCCGACTGGCTCCATTGCTAGCAGCGCAAGCTTCTTGAGGTACCAATTTGTTCCCAGCATTGCATCCACCACCCACGCCAGGTGTTCCAGATGCTCCCGCAGTGCCAGCAGCTCCTGGTTCCTGAGGGTACGAATCCTGCTTTCTCTTCTTCAGAGGTTTATCTGTAGAGTTATAATCACACAGGTAAGAAGCATTGTTCAATACTAGATACTGACACTTTCATCAAGAAATTTGAGTGGTGTTTGCCAGGGCAAAACTTGCTGGCTCGATGATAGGGAGTTCTGTGGTTGCCAGTGCACTGCTATGCAGTTGTTAAGGTTTTATGAATGTTATTAGCATGTTACTATGTGCTTCCAAGAGCACTGTGGTTGTTAAGCTGTTTAGTTATTAACATGTTAATATGCTGTCATTAGGATGTTCTGGGTAGTTACCAGGGTCCTACTTTGTGGTCCCCAAGATGTTCTGATTTGTTGTTAGCATGTTACTACTCGGTTGCTTGGATGTTCTGGGTCATTTCCAAGATGCTGCTATGTGGTCCTTAAGGGGTTCTGAATGGTTGCTAGCATGTTACTATGTGTTTGCAAGGATGTTAAAGAAGCTTGCCAGGGTAAGGTGCTACTATGCAATTGCTAGGAAGTTCAGGGTAGTTGCCAGGGCACTGCTTTGTGGTTGCTAATGTTTTCTGATTGGTTACTAGCATGTTACTATCTGGTTGCTAATAACTTCTGGGTGACTAAAGTAAGTTGTTAATATATTACTATGTGGTTGCTAGGATGTTCTGGGTGGTTGCTAGGGTGCTAGTTAGGTAAGTTGTTACTATATTATAAGGGTGCTCCGATCAGGATTCTTGGAGCGTGCGCACAGAAAGCCGCTTGGAGAACAGTATCACTTTTGTAACAATGCTGATTTAATAATTCTTTTTATTATCAAACACATGCTGCAGTTTAGCAAAAGTAGACTGTATTTTACGACAATCACTAATCTAGCTGATCTGGATGTTAGGTTTGGGCTTTTAGGGAGGAAAGAAAGCGCACCGCTGTGAAGGAAAGAAATGCATTAAAATATCACAGCCCTAGTTTTTTGCCGTCATTGCTGTAGGGTTGCTTTCTTTGCAATGTCTCCGCTGTCCGCAAAGACACTGCAAATTTATTGTCCTTTTTTTAGACACTTGGTAGAACTGTCGTGAAGCAATTTTAGCTGCGCATAGAAAAACTGTCTCGCAAGTTTTGCGTCATCTGATCAGCCTTTATAATGAAACTATATAAAGCTATTATCGGCCGATAACCATCGGCACCCGATCAATCGGAGCACCCTTACTATATTATTATTATTATTATTATTATTATATTAAGGTAAGGTGTTATTATATTACTGTGTGGCTGCTGGAATGTTCTGGGTGGTTGCCAGGGCACTGCTTTGCAGTTGCTAATGTAAGGCCATGTGTCCACCAAAGTGTTTTAGCCAGCTGAAAACGCCTAGCTGCGAGCGCTTGTTTCTGAATATAAAAATGTCGATACAATGTAAAGTATTTTCTCTGGCTCTTGTTTTAAATGATTTTGTTCCGTTGTTATGCTTGTTGTCATCTGTTGCCACTGTACAACCAGGATGTGGTGGGTGGTTGGTGTGGTATTTGTCCCACCACCTCCTCCACTGTGATTGGTGTGTTGTGTTTTCCCCAAAGTTTAACATTCTTCAACTCTCGACGACCGTAAAACAAACACATATTGAGAACAATTAAAAAAAATATGCTAGCCTCAGAAAAAAAATGCTTTGGTGGACATACGGCCTACTTGCTATTAACAATTGTGGTCCTGAGCGTTGATAGTGCGTTACACCTTTATAAGCACCACTAATAAAAGCTTCCATACAGATTAATGCAGTTAGATTGATCGATCAAAAGCATGCATGTCAAGTGATAAAAGGAAAATAAACAACCTTTATCTTGAACTTCCTTAGAACAGCGTTCTCGTTCTATAGCGGATTCCCTCTCAATCCTTTCAATCTCTGCAAGAGCGTCCAGCTCTGCCTCGTCGTATGGGGTTCCACTAACGACCCCAGGTTGCTTGGCTGCGAGTGCCCCAGTGTTCTGTAATACAGGAACCTGCTGATAGGCCGACTGCTCCCCCGAAAGACACTGGCCGGCAGAGAGCCGCTCCTGGGGGTTTCGATGGTATGGTAAGCTATTGCACGATAGCTCGTTCTCAGCGTCTGAGCCATGCTCTAGCACCGACAACGGCTCAGCTGACTGCTCAGTCTCAGACGACTTCACTCGAGACAACTTTATCGTTAGCTTTGTGGAGTCTTTAGTGGGCGAGCTGACAATGTCATACATGGCACCTTTACCCCCCTCCTCTTTCATTAACTTTTTCTGCTTCTTTTTCCGTTCAGGCGAGTCCAGCAGAAGGTCAGGAGCAGCATCTCTTGGGGAGGTGTAGGGTGGAGGAGACTGAAGAATCAAGGGTGGCCGAGATCCAACTGAAATTCAAACAAAAAGCAAAAAACTTCAGTGGAAATGTTTTGGTGTAAACCAATTTGTCAGAGTTCATTTTTTGGGTTGATGCAATTTCTGCATCTTTGCACACCCTCGGTCACACTCACTGACATAAGTCTGACATCACACATCACAGTTTCCTAGTCCAAACAGATCCCAAAACAGATCTAAACAGATCCCAAAACAAACAACATACAGAGCTAATATACACTCATGGTGTGCTGTAATAGTACCGAAAAATCATGATCCTAACCCTTTATCTACATACCAAAATATCAGTCGGCCAAAGAGTGATTCATCTTTCATGAACTGTTAAAGGGTGAGTTCACCCAAAAATGGGTAAATCATTAATTACTCACACTCATGTCATTACAAACCCATAAGACCTTTGTTCATCTTCAGAAAACAAATGAAGATATTTTTTATAAATCCTGAGCGATTTCTGTCCCTCCATTGTCCCTCCAAATCAATTGAGTGGTTTAGTCCAAATTTTCTGAAGAGACATGATCGCTTTATATGCAACAGATTTAATTTGAGCTTTTATTCACATATAAACATTGATCAACTCACACATCAGTTATGGTAAACGGAAGCTCAAGCATGTTTGCTTGACGTGCAAGAATCAATGAGGGGTGTTCTCATGTGTTACGCAGAATGTTTGAGCTTCCGCAAGAATCAATGAGGTTTGCTCTCGAGCATCAAGCAGGTTTGGCTGAGCTTCTGTTTATGTTCGCTGATCAAAGTTTATATATGAATAAAAGCCTAAATTCAATCTATTCATCATATAAAGCGATTGTGTCTCTTCAGAAAATTTGGACTAAACTGCTCAATTCATATGAACTTTTTGAAGCGTCAAAGTGGTAGTTGTGTAGCGTATCTTCATTTGTGTTCCGAAGATGAACGAAAGTCTTACAGGTTTGGAACAGCATGAAGATGAGTAAACGACGACAGAATTTTCATTTTTGGGTGAACAAACCCTTTAAAATATTGGTATCTGGGACACTGTATGCCCGGAGACTGTAGTGTACACCTTAGTTTTTTTTTTTTAAAGCTTAGCTTAAATGTGTGCTACAGTATTCCTTACATCACTTCTTAACAAGTGGATGGTATAATTTCTCACAGCTTCTTGTCTCTGAATATACTGTCTTTGGAGAACAGCAAGCATACTTATGCTATACATCCACGACAGACAAGCACAAACGTACGTGTTAAGTGTGTACATTCAAAATTACAATAACATCAATAAATTATTGCATTATCTCACCCTGAGTTGTTACCTACTTACTGTGATACACAGCTGCCGCTAGTAAACACGATGACGCAAATGTACCCAAAGTACAATGTGAAAAAGAGACCAATGGGGTGGAAGGAGAAGCCTAAGAGTTAAAAAAATGTTATATGTACAAAAATGGAGGTGCAATCCACCTTTCGGAGTCCCTTCACTTCCAGCAGGAGAGCAGACGGAGCGTACAGAAAAGGAGGCATTTCGCATAGCGGGGTCACTCTCCTGTGAAAACACAAATAACATGGGTTGAAAAATGTGCCAATCTAGGCCCAATTGAATTAAGAAAAATTCGTTTGGAGGCAGAAATATTTTTACGGTTATAAAACCTTCTTTTGGCAAGCACTCACATCACTTCCGAGTCTCTGGACGATGCTGATGTACTCATCGCTGGAGCAATGCCTCGCATTGTGGTTGGAGTTGCCCGACACTTGACCAGAGACCTTGTTGTCATGGATGTTTCTCATGCCACTAGGAACTATTGGACTGGATACGGACACTGCAACACAAAAAAAAACAAAAACAACAACAACTCATTCACTGGTTTTTATTTGGATCAGTCTCCACTGATTAATTGTTCACAATAAGACCAGGAACATGCATTAAGAAAGTAAATGCACTTTCATTTTTTGATTTTAACAGCCAGGGATGGTTTTCAGTCGTATCATTCAGCAAGGGATTGGATAAAAGAAGATTCACTAGTAACATATCTTATTAAATCCACTTTTACTTGAGCCTTGAGGTGTTTTAAGACTACAGACACTGAAAATGGTGACAATCCTCTTGAGGTTCTCGTCAGAGAGGAGAGTGTGGACTCACCTTGCTGGATCTGTTGGTGCTGAGGGTAGCTGGGTGGGTGGCTGTACTGCATGTAGCCTGCGGGGCTCTGTGGTGCATACGGGCTGGGCACTGGACTGTTCTGCTGGGGAATGTACCTGGTACCAGAACCCGCCTGAGGTTGAACATATCGGCTGTGGAGTGAGAGTGGAACTGGTCAGTATACAGGATGGAAATGGAATCAGTTTCTTTTTCTCCATATTTCAATTTCTTTTTATTCACACTAATTTCAGTTAAAATGGTATGCCGTTAGCCATTTACCTGTCTAACCCAAATAAAAAGGAAACTAGAACAGTACCTGGGAGGGCTCGGAGTGATAGTGGTTTGCTGGTAGTTTGACGCCGGACTTCCATGCATGGAATTCGGTGCCATCTTGTACGGTGGTATCATTGGCTGTTGCATTAAACCTAGAGTGTCAATAAACCATGGTTTAAAATGTTGACACCATTTTGCAATTGGCAATTCAAGCACGTTTGCTATGCTGTCTGACTAGAACTCCAACAAGATAGATTAGTTTTATCTTGGTTACAAATAAAATAAAATTACATTTTGTGATCCAAATGTAAACAAAAACACTTATAATATATACTACAGTTCAAAAGTTTTGGGTCAGTAAAAATTTTTTTTTACTTTATAATTCAAAGAATCCTTTAAAAATGTATCACGTTTTTCACAAAAATATTAAGCAGCACAATTTTTCAACATTGATAATAATAAGAAATGTTTCTTGAGCACCAAATTTGCATAGTAGAATGATTGCTGAATGATATCCGACCCCAAACCTTTAAACGGTAGTGCATGCATAGAGCCAAAATGTAAAAAGATTACATAATGGCAGTTTCAAAGGCATTTGTTTTCATATGTCTAAAATTATAATTAATGTTACCACTAAATAACACTAATTACAGTCTGGAAACTGGGAAAATGGGATTTTTAATCCAGGGAGCTCAAACAGAGGCCACAGAGTAAAAGCATGCCCAGACTAAACAGCTTTATTTCTGCAGTTTCTCCTTACCGCCCTGAACCCCGTATCGGGTGGGCGTACTTTTCTCCCTGAAGACATTGGGGTTCCTGGACAGCACCGTCTGTAGCAGTAGAGGCACATCTCCTTCCGGGTCATCACTGCCCAAGTTGTCCTTCAGCTCTCTGCACGCAGAATCGCAAAGACGGAATGAGACACACAGATATTTCACAAATCATGTAAGATAAACACATCTGGTGAGGCAGAGGTGAGATACCCACATGTGCTCGGTGGACACCTGGTTGAGGCTGTGAGCCAGCTGGGACACAAGAGTGTCGTCCCGCCGGGACAGCAGACAGCTGACCTCCTCGGCGATCCTCCCATTATACAGCAGGCTCTTAGTGGTGGTGGCAGGTAAAGGGGAGGGGAGAGGCAGCTGATTTAACACTAAGAAATAAACACAAAAACATGAGTTATTCCTTATCACAACAGGAGGCGTGAAATATTTCACTCAATTTTTTTGGGACTTCCCATTTCGATTCAGGCACAAAGAAAATTATTGCCTTTACAAATCAAGTCCAATCGATTCGAAAGGTACGAACAGACATTTAATCAACATCTTCAATAGCCTAATCAAAACAGGGCATTTATCAGTATATACCATTTGGATGAATATTTACACAGACTTTTGAAGGTACACCAAGTCATTTTAATACCCAAAAAGAAATCAATAGTCCTTTCGATTAGCACTGCACGATATTGGCAAAAAATGACATTGCAATATTTTGTTTTTCTGAAATATATTGCGCTATGAAAAAAAATTTCACCAGATGACTTGAATAGCTCTATTTGGAAAGAATGAATCATTCTAGAATGACTGGGATGATTTTGTAGGGGAGTGAATCTGCATAGAAAATAATAAACAAATTATAAGCATAGATAAATAGAATAAAAAAATACATATGAAACAGTGCTATATGTTTTTCGTGTAAGTCTAACAGTTTTCAGATACAGAAACTGAATAATCAAATGTAAAATAACACTGCATAGACTTCACTGTATAAATTAAATATAATTAATCTTTGTTATAGCTACTAAAGTGCTTTTCTCTTTGTATTTTGTTGTTTAATTGACATTAATGACACAGACAGCAGCAGGTTTATTAGGATGCTGTCACTTTAAGACCGAATGCACGGATCCAATATAATGATACGCATCCATTTTCTTTCTCAATTGTTTATGCTCACGTAAGCCATAAGCAACTGTGTTTTACGAGGATACTTGCAGAGACTGGCATTTTGAAATTATTTTGCATGTATGTGTTCAAGCACAAATAGACGTTTAAGAGAAAATGGTGTGCATGTTCTGAATTGAGTTCTCTTTTGTGTCTGTTTCCACACAAATGGTTTAAAATCACTTGAATGTTTAAACTGACAGGACCTAAAACACGTGCAAATGCTAAACTTTTGCTCTATGATGGTTAAACTTTGTCATTAATCCAAGAATCACGTGCATTTCGAAGTGTGGTGCCTGGTCCATACAGATCAACGACGATCCCTTTACTTAACTTCGCACAACCTGCGATGTGACTATCGCGGTTGCACACAACGTGATATCAATGCTAAAACGATATATCGTGCAGCCCTACTTTCGGGTAGGGCTGCACGATACTCATACTCATATACTCATATCAGTTGACCACAAAAATACGTTTTACTCTACAGAAGATGGTCTTCCTCTTATGTTTGCCACCATGTTCAACTGAACACTATTCACTGTGTCTTGGTACCACTCCTATTATCATATACTTTCAAGTATGCTATAAATATTAAATGATTTATATTATATTCCAATTCTAAAAGCATCTTTAAAAGATACAATGTGTATAATTAATTTAAGCAAGCTTTGGATCTGTTATACAAGTTCAGTTACAAAACGTTTGCACAACTTACGGTCGGTGAGGCTTGCGATCCCAGCGAGAGTGGTGATAGGAACATGAGGCATATCCCCATTCATGCTGAAGAAGGGCAGGGAGCTCGCGTGGATGCACAGGTCGCTCAGTGTCACTGCTCACTGATCCACCTTTACATCTTTTGCTGAAAGAGGAAGAAGAAAGCATGACATGATGACATCATCAGCATCATCATTTTCAGCATGCACAATCACTGTAATGATAACAGCACTTTCCTTTCTGACATATGGAAACAATAACACAGTATTATAATTAAAACACTTTTAAAAATATTTCATTCGAATCTTATGATACTACAAACTTTAGAAAGCAAGGCTCCACAAACAGTACAAACCAAGTTTATTATAGTTTTGAAAATGTCACTACTTTTTATCTTTACTTTAATTTCTAAGTTTTTTTATTGTTTAAATCTTTGAAAAATGACCTTTTAGTTTCATCTTATACACTACTGTTTAAAAGCATGGGTTCAGTAAGATTTTTTTTTTTATTAGAAATGAATACTTGCTGATTTCTTCAGCAAGGATGAACTGAATTGATCAAAAGTGACAGTAAAGACCTTTATGATATTACAAAACATTTCTATTTCAAATAAATGCTGTTCTTTTAAACTTTCTATTCATCGAATCCTGAACAAATGTAGCGTGGTTTCCACAGAAACGTTAAGCAAAACAAATGTTTTCAACATTAATAATAATAATAATGTTTCTTGAGCACCAAATCAGCATATTAGAATTATTTCTGAAGGATCATGTGACACTGAAGACAGGAGTAATGATGCTGAAAATTCAGCTTTGTCATCACAGGAATAAATTACATTTTAAAAATTAAAATATATTAAAATAGAAAATTATATTAAATTACAATCATATTTCACAGTATCACTGTTTTTACTGTATTTGATCAATATGCAGACTTGGTGAGCATAAAAGACAAAAAAGTTTTTTTTTACTGTAAAAAAAAATCTTCTTCACTGCCACTTCTTGTCTTCATAATAGTTTAATAGCGATAATAACTTCGCAAACCCCTCGTTTTTCTCATAGCATGACCACTAGTTTAACTCAATGTTTTGATCAACATGATAATGTTTGCTTGCATTGACATCTGGAAAACAGTAAATTAAAATGTGGAAATACCCAAAAAGTATCAGAGCTTGTGTTCAGTAAAACTCTGATCATTGTCAGGTTTATATTACTTTTGTGAACACAATGTTACCACAGAGCCATATACATAAAAACAAAAACCTTTATTTTAAACTTACCATATGCATTATTCTCAGAACAAAAGAGGTACCAGGCATGGCCAAAACTACACACGCATCTGCTCATCAAATGGGCTTTATTTTGTAGTTGCCCCTCCCCCTACGCTGCTAGAACTGCCTCCACTCCTCTAGGAGGGTTTCCCATCAGGCACTGGGACAGGCTGCAGGAGACACTGTCCTGTTGAAACAGGAAGGTCTTCCCCAGACGGTTGCAACAAATTTGGAAGAAGCCCGAGTCTGGCTTCAGCTACATTCAGCTGCTAAAGAGCCAATCGCTTCCTCTACCGAAAACCACCAGAGTCTCAGTGAGACTCCAACATCAATTCCAAAACATAAAAGACGTGCAGCTGCCTGTGGATGCCCTGCGTTTTACTGCTATAAGAGCAACTGGGAGCAGTAGAACGGAGAAAACATTCATAAAACACAACCAGAGGAGGAAGAAAATTGAGAGTAATTGCAAAAACTTGGCTATTTGTAAACAAGAACAGAGATTGACCAATATTGTTTTTTTTTTCCACATCCAATATTGATTAATTTTACGTTTAAATGTTTTAACATATATTCAGGGATAATTTGTCATGTATTATTTTTGCTTTTTAACTACAATAATTAAGAACATATTATGCATGGTAAATAAATATATTATAATTGTTGATTATAATAATTATTATTATTGTTGTTGTTATTAATAAAATATTTACAATGCATAATTATTATTATTAGGCTATTCAGGGATAATTTTTCATGTATTATTTTTGCTTTTTAACTACAATAATAAAAACATGATGTGCATGGTAAATATTATTATTATTGATAATAATATTAAAATTATTAAAATATTTACAATGCATAATTATTTTATTATTAAGCATATTATATATTATGTAATAATAATTTGCACAAATGTTTTGCAGTCTGAAGAGAATGGATTAATATTATTATTTGCATTCAGAGATAGATTTATAGAATATGCACTTTTAGCTGAAACATCAGAGAGAACATCAGGTACAATTTTTATATAAATAGAAGGACTAAAAACTTGCAGAAAAATCCACTAATTCTACAAGTGGTAATCTCTAATTGAGGGACACAATCAAGTAAAATTCAGACCATAATTGTACAACAACAAAGCAGAAAGTATCATACACTGTGCAACACAAACTCAGACGTACACGAGAGGAAACGGAGCTCTCATATATACTTTGTCTTTGGATTACATAGGCTGACATATACGCCAATATAGCTCAAATCTGAGGGCCGCTGTATTGATACTCCCAACAAAACAGACTCTGAACAGCTCTAGATATCTAAAGCTACACATACAGAGCTGGGTAGATTACTTACAAATTGTACTCCAATACTGAATACAAATTACATGATAAAAATTGTAGTTAACGTACATTACACTTGTTAGGTAATATGCTTTTTGAATACTTATAGATTACTTTTGACCTTACTTTTTATAATATTGATTTGAGTAGAATAATCTTGTACCATATTGATAAAAAAAAATAGAGAGGAACAAAAATTATTCCATTTTTATTTATCAACAACATGAAGTGCATTAAACATTACATTACGTCAGGGTTTCTGGGAAGGAACTGCAGGGGGTTAAGTTAATAATTAAATCATAAAAACGTTAAATTATAAGTATATAAAAACAATCAAAATAAATTAACTAAAAAAGATTAAATATTTTATTTGTTTATGCTGTGCAGCCTCTCAATTTTCCATGTAATTATAGTCGCCTGATTAGTGGCCAGTCTGCGTGGGCAATTTCATAAAACTTTTGTGAAAATTTAAAACATAAAACGAAGCATTAGGGAGAATCAATGAATTCTGAATAATTTACTGCCATTTTGTGAATATTAAGTAATCATGTAATCAATAAAAAGTAACTGTAATCTGATTATGTAATCCAGATTACAAATAATCAGTTATTACCCAGCACTGGCTATATACGTATAAATGACTCATCATGATGCCCAATAGACTAGACAACAGTGTAACAAAAACAAAAAGTGCTACTGTGAAGTTATGTACAGAAGAAGATTCAATAAAACAAAAACATATTTTCTTGTGTGACTATACTTGTTATTACACAAGCATTGATCCAAGTAAAAATGAAAAAGTGAAATGACAGGGAAAAAATCTACAGCAAAAGCTTCAAACGATGGTGAACCGGAAAGTTATTTAAAAACACTAAAGTTCAGCTCAGGACAAGCTTTATCACACCTGTTTGTTTTTTTTTTGTTTGTTTTTTTAATTAAAGGTTAATACATTAATATTGGTCTCCTATGTGAAATCTCATTTATAGATTACAGCCAATGTTTCTCCAGCACCAGCTGCTCCAATAAAACACCACAGCAATTTAAGCAAACAAATCAGTCTTGTCATAAATGTGAGCAATTTCAACTGTAATGCCTTCTCAAAATCTACAGCTATGAATCCAGAATCTTGTCAACAGACACAAAACTTTAAATTTACTTTTGGTTTTCAATTTGAGCACACACTGAATATGAACTGCTAAAGCTAACTAAGCCTCAGGGCATTTCCTTCATTCATTCATTCATTCCTAGCCGTCACAAAAAAAATCATCTTATTTTTCGAACCCAGTTTTTAAATCAACAGATCTGCAAAATTCTGTTTTAAAACACAAAATATTTAAAATACACTTTCTATAAAAAAAACTGTTTAGATATGACGGTTATTGACTTTTTTGTTTATAAAAGCTCATCGTTTCATTCCGTTCTTTAGATACATAAAGAAATAATATTAGCATATATATTCAGAGATTGAGCATTATAGATGCTTACAATATTTGTTTATGATAATAATAATCTCACTAGGATTAATTTGAATATGCTTTACATTCAGAGATAATTAACAGTAAACAGTAACTCTTCGCCTTAATAAAATGATAGAATATTGAGCTACAGGTGAAGGCCTTTAAATATCAATAATTCATTTATATTCCCTTCACACAGCCAGCTAGTTATGAATATTTTGATAATGATTCTGTCCAAACCATGACTAAGACAGATATATGATTATACACTGTCTCTGGTTAATTAAAGGCCAGTATTACTCAATACAGAAATGTATTGTTTGTTCTTGAATCTTTACTTTGACAGATGCTCAAATGTTTGCTATAATGAGATGTTTTGGATCTCATTAATAAAACTATTCTGATGTCTAATAAGTTTAGCTCTAAGAAGTGTGTTTTGTTTATTCTGATAGATATTTATTTAGGTTTGCTATCTAATCTAGATGTTTATGTTGTTGTTTACTCAGCTAGATGGTAAATAAGTTGAGAGTAATGTTTTTTTTGACAGACAGTTAATGAGGATTGCTGTAGTATGACTATTGTTTACTCTGGTGGCTAATAAGTTTTGCTCTAATATGAGAGTATTGTTTATTCTGATTTCTAGTTATTAAAGATTGTTCTGGTATGATTTTGTCTACTCTGACAGAAGCTGAATGCGGTTTTACTCTAAAAGCACAGTATTGTTTACGCTGATAGAAGGTGAATGAGGTTTACTCTGAGAGGACAGTATTGTTTACTCTGGTCTGCGGAGCTGCAGGCCTGTACGACTCTTATCTCCGGGCTTTGGTTTCAGCTGCACACCTGCATCTCCAGACAAGCCCCCTGGACCAGTTGGGTCCGTTTAAACGGCCCGTTTTGGCCTTTCGCTCGCGAACCATCCGAACCGCGGATTCGCCTGCGGGCCCGCACCGAGCTAACGCATATGCTAACACTGAGCGAGGGCTGCACAACACCGATAACCTTTCATCAAGTCCGAAGCACGTCTCACCCCGACACTGGGCTACTGTGCTCCCCCACTCGGAACCAGCGAAACGGGTCCGGCGCGTTTACCTGAGGCTCTGCTGTTGAAAGGTGAAGGTGGAGGGGTTCGGGCTCGCTGTGTCCCTCTCACAACAATAATCCGGGTCGCACTGCTTCCTCTCACTGCGAACATGAAGACGGACGGGCGGCGGTCATTCCTCTCGCAGGCGCCCGCGGAAGCTCGCACTTTACTCCGGACGATGGCAGAAAGGATTCGGTGGCGAAAGGCTCCTGGGCGCTCATAAAAGAATCCACACAGACTCTCTCTCTCTCTCGCAGAACAAAATGCCGACCGGAAGCACTGCTGCAGGAATGACTCCCTCCACCGGCGCCGAACCAACCAGCAGCGACCCGCCGACTTCCGCTGCCTGCTCTCCTCCCCTTCCCTCCTTCTCCCATCCGTTGCTTTCCATCCTCTCCTCTATCATCCTCCACTCTGCATTCCTCTCCCTCATCTCTTCTTCTCACTGTAATTCAAATATCGTATTAAACGTGTATACATTTGTATAGCCTACCATTAACGTGGAGCCTTAGCAAAATACACTTTTTTAAATTAAGACACTATTGGCAAACCATTGTTTTTTCATGCACAGGTCAATTTTGAGATTTTGGGCTATTTTGCTTCCATAGCATGTCTTCTTTCGGACTAGTGAAAAAGACAACATCCAATATACGTGTTTAGTTTATCACACTTTGTCTGTTTGTCATGAACTGAGCCAGAAATGTACACTTTTTTATTTTATTAAACACTAGTTTTATTCCTATTTATATTCTAAAGGTTTCTACAGTATATTCTCCTAATTTATATAACATTTTATTCCTAAAAACATGGATTTTTCTGACTGTTGACAACATTATCTAAAATAATATGCCTATGTAACCAAAATAAATTTTGAACCTGGCTATATCCAATGTTCATAATTATGGTCTGTAAATGTACTATACAAATTAGTTTGCATTAATTATTGATTACACAATGCCCTATTTGTATATTTAAACATAACGTTTCAGAAAACCTGTAATATAAAATGTAAAGTCTTAATTTCCTGCGATGTAAGTATGGTGAAATCGATTAGTTAAATATTTACCTTATTCATCACCAGTGCATGGTGACTTGGTGTAACTTTTTTAATTATTATCAAATTGGTTGACTAATTTAAATCAGAATGTTTTGATTCGAAAATGTGTGTGAACGTAGATGTTACACAAAGATTTGATATTAATATTGAACCAACGTGTTATTGTTCATGCTAGTATGGACACGCATCTGGATGTGAGCTCAATATCGCCCCCTCACGGTACTACACTAATATTTCAGGCATAATAGGGGCACACTATTTACAACACTGAAAATTTCTTAGTCAGCTTCTGTAGAGGCACAAACACTAAAAATCTTGGCTACAACTTAGTACCCCGAATTTAGTAATTCGGGCAGTTAGAGATAGAGATTGTTTCAGGCAGCCTAGTTAAATAGCTACGATTGTTATTTTTATTTCCCGTGCATTATATTTTTATTTCTAATGTTGCGATTATTTTATGATTATTTTAAGTCCTTTCTATGTAAAGCACTTTGAATTACCATTATGTATGAAATGTGCTATATAAATAAACTTGCCTACAAAAAAAAGCTATTAAACATTTCCACCAGGAAAAAAAAAGGTTGAACCATTTACCTTTTGTGACAACATGCCCCAATGACAAGACATGTTGTCACACTATATGGGGCTAATTGTTACTATGAAACCTGCAATTAAATAACCTTTACAAGTGTTTGTAAAAAAAAAAATGAAACAACAAATCTATAAAAAGGTAATGAACAAAAAATGTCAGGTCATGGTTTTTGCCAGCAATTATTGTAAATAATAAATTGCATGCATTTATATTGGAATTTTAGTCTGGAGGAAATAATTCTCGAAAATAATCTAATTTAAAAGGGTTTTGAAGAAGATCTTTAAAAACACAATATAAACCCACTGCTAGAGAAAAAAAATGTGTATTCGGACTTTTTATTCAATATGTGCATTAAGGATATACACCGATCAGGCATAACATTATGACCACTGACAGGTGAAGTGAATAACACTGATTTCTCTTCATCATGGCAACTGTTAGTGGGTGGGATATATTAGGCAGCAAGTGAACATTTTGTCCTTAAAGTTGATGTGTTAGAAGCAGGAAAAATGGGCAAGCGTAAGAATTTGAGCAAGTTTGGCAAGGGCCAAATTGTGATGGCTAGACAACTGGGTCAGAGCATCTCCAAAACTGCAGCTCTTGTGGGGTGTTCCCGGTCTGCAGTGGTCAGTATCTATCAAAAGTTGACCAAGGAAGGAACAGTGGTGAACTGGCGACAGGGTCATGGGTGGCCAAGGCTCATTGATGCACGTGGGGAGCGAAGGCTGGCCTGTGTGGTCCAATCCAACAGACGAGCTACTGTAGCTCAAATTGCTCAAGAAGTTAATGCTGGTTCTGATAGAAAGGTGTCAGAATACACATCACAGTTTGTTGCGTATGGGGCTGCATAGCCATAGACCAGTCAGAGTGCCCATGCTGACCCCTGTCCACCGCCGAAAGCGCCAACAGTGGGCACGTGAGCATCAGAACTGGACCACGGAGCAATGGAAGAAGGTGGCCTGGTCTGATGAATCACGTTTTCTTTTACATCACGTGGATGGTCAGGTGCGTGTGCGTCGCTTACCTGGGGAACACATAGCACCAGGATGCACTATGGGAAGAAGGCAAGCCGGCGGAGGCAGTGTGGTGCTTTGGGCAATGTTCTGCTGAGAAACCTTGGGTCCTGCCATCCATGTGGATGTTACTTTGACATGTACACCCTTTCATGGAAACAGTATTCCCTGGTGGCTGTGGCCTCTTTCAGCAGGATAATGCATCCTGCCACAAAGCAAAAATGGTTGAGAAATAGTTTGAGGAGCACAACAATGAGTTTGAGGTTTTGACTTGGACTCCAAATTCCCCAGATCTCAATCCAATCGAGCATCTGTGGGATGTGCTGAATAAACAAGTCTGATCCATGGAGGCCCCACCTCGCAACTTACAGGACTTAAAGGATCTGCTGCTAACATCTCGGTCCCAGATACCACAGCACACCTTCAGGGGTCTAGTGGAGTCCATGCCTAGACGGGTCAGGGCTGTTTTGGCAGCAAAAGGGGGGCCAACACAATATTAGGAAGGTGGTCATAATGTTATGCCTGATCAATACACACACACACACACACACACACACACACACTTCAATGAAGGCACAAATATGTTCTTTAAGGCGTCATGACAAATGTTCCTTCATCAGAGCTTTTTAATAACAATGCGGTGCATAATGCAGTCTGCCAATTTAGTCAACAGGATATAGTCGCTTAAAATGCACCTATCAACTACTAGAATCTTATTGAAAAGGAACTTTTGTTGCCTGAAGAAAATCATCCACTAGGTGGCAGCATGAGTCCATTTAGAATTATCCACTAGGTTAGAAGTTTCTTGACTATTGATCGTTTTTATCTTTCCTTTATTTGCATTAATTATCTTTTCTTTTCTTTTTTTCTGGCCATTTTGAATAAATATATTTGAATATATTAATTATATTCCACATTCTATTCATGTGTAATTAAGATTAATTCTCAAATATCAAAAGCAGACCTCAAGGACTGTCTGAAAAACATAATAAATCACAGCCACTCATCTATAATTAATCAAAATTCCAACACAATGCATCACCACTCTCCATTTTATTCAAAACTATATTTAACACACAACATGCGTATGCTCTTTATTCTATAGTTCTAATCACCCATTTTGCTTTTTATGGACTTTGACAGGAAATATACAGCAACATGAAAAAACTTAGAATTTAAAAAAGGCAAATATAAGATCACAGTTTCCAGCTGAGTACATGTGAGTCCAACCTGTGACTATAGCATGTTTTCAAAAGATTTACAGTTTTCAAAATGACTGTATGTCATTGCAACCACAAGACTGTAAACATTCAGTCTCTTTTCCTACAATTACTATTCAGTAGCAGCTACGTATTATTTCTATGTATCATTAATGTTAGCAAATGGCAATAAAAGGGTCAGTGGATGAACTATAGCAAAATAGAAAACAACTTCTCAAACGCATATGTGTTTATTCAGTTAGAATTAGTTGTGTGAGCTGTTGTTTAATTAAAAAACTCAAATAGCTGCTGAAACACTGAGGAATATCAATGAGTCTTCTCATACATAAAGATGTGTAAAGCAGCTTTCAAAGCCAAACATAATTTTCTCTTGATATTTACAATAAGACATATTTCATAGATGATCACATTATAACCGGAGCCCAAAAGTGTTTGATCTTGGACTCCTGCCCATGCTGAACACCCAGTGCACAAAGAGTAATGAACTTCTGTTTGTTCATCAGATGAATAATTTACTCTGAGAAAAGCACTGACATTCATTTTTGCTTAAAATCAGTCTTGTGTACATTCATGACCCTGTTCGTTTTAACACTCTTGTAGCTCATGTGACAACCGTTGGTCACCAACATACCAATGCCCTCCATATCCTACATAGATTCACATTTCAGCTAATTATTAAAATAATGAAAAGGCAATACAAAAAAAGGAATGGTTATTATATATTTTTGTAAAGGTAAAACTCTCCTGCCAAATCAAAATAACAATCGGTATGACCTGGAGAACCAAACCAAAGCACAAAAACAAAATTACAGTAAAATGACAAAAGAAGGTTGAAAAAAATATTCAAAAACAAAACAAAATATATATATACTGTATATATATCTATATATGCAATGGCCCTAAACAAAATATTTGGACACTTTTGACATGTAAGCAACACTTCACAAATGTATGAATTTTATTGCATAGCAAAATATCAAAATTGTTTTTCAATGTAATCCCAGCTAAAAAAAAAAAAAAAAATGTTCTAAGAACACTTTATTAACGTTCCCATTAAAAGGATAGTTCACCCAAAAATAAAAATTGTCAAAAATCTCACCCTCAAGCTGTTACAAACCTGCATGAATTTCTTTCTTCTGCTGAAGACATTATTTTGAAAAATGTCAGTAACCAAACAGCTGATGAGCCCCATTGACTTCCATAGTATTTTTTTTAGCATCAGCTGTTTGGTTACCCATATTCTTCAAAATAACTTCTTTTGTGTTCAGCAGAAGAAAGAAATTCATACAGGTTTGGAACAACTTGAGGGTGAGTAAATGATGACAGAATTTTCATTTTTGGGTGAACTATCCCTATAAGTTGTGAAAATGTTATTTCTGATTTTTCTCCTAATGTTCAAAATCCAGTTTTTAAGAGAACATTCCTTTTTATCATTCTGCAAACATGCCAGAATGTTGCAATGGAATATTACTTTTGAATTTCCTCTGAACGTTTAGAAACAAGCAGTAACATTTAGCAAAAACATTAGACGAACCAAGTTCTATGAACGACGTATAAATAATGTTTTTGAGAACATTATTAAAGACCAGATAATTTTGAACAAACATTCTATTAACGTTATTGGAAGAATGTTTCTTCGCCAAAGTTCTGAGAATGTTCCCTGTTAGCTGGGATTGTTAGTGAATGTATGAAGTCAAGTGTAGTTCATTTCCCTAATTACAAACATAATTCTCCGTTCCACAAACAGAAAGTGTCCAAATACTTTTTGTTTTGCTTGAGTAGCATACTTGTGCAATATTTCTTTCAAATAAATGCATTTAGGTTGATATTTTCTTATATAATGCAATTAAATTCTTACATTTCTAAGTGTATCTTAAGTGTTCATATATTTTTTGGGGCCACTGTACGTATACAGACACAAACACACAAAAAATCCTTGGTTGGGCGTTGAATATGCAGCCTTCTACATCTTAGTCTCGCTGTCACGTGGTGGTTTCTCATTCTCATAGTCGTTCTCCTGAGGGATCATCTGATAAGGTTTCTTCACTTCGTTCTCCTCCAGCACAGAGCTCCCCAATTCCACATCACCACTCTGAAGCTCATCTTTGGACAGGAACTCTATGATCCCAGCTCCTATAGAATCTCCCAGGACGTTAGTTGTTGTGCGCAGTCGATCCCTGTAAGTGCAACAGAAAAGTAAGTAAAACAGGACATGAAGAATCCATTTATTTATCACCCTGAGACAGTAAATATCAGCCATACTTGATTAGTTGTCAAAAAAGTTTCCTACTTTCAGATCAGTTTTCATCCTAGTTTAAAAAGAGTCTCTTTTAGCTGTGTAACTTGTGGGAAAGGGGATCTATCTGGAATGATTAATTTGGCCAACCTAATTACGTTTCTATGTTAAAACCAATTGAATTACATGAAATGCATGAAAAAAATGGAGCAAGTCTCATGGGAACATATCAAAGTGTGTCACCTGGGTTGATAATGGAAAAAAAAAATGAAGGGAGTCCCAAATAAGAGGGAAGATAAAGTGCCAAACGCAGTCATTTTTGCAAAATACTTCAATGAATATATTTTTTGCATTGTTATTCCCTTTTAAACCAAATCAAATCACGATTCTGTAAGAGGTCACTTACAGGAACCAATCAACTGCAATGATGAGGGTGATGTCATCGGTTGGCAGTCCGACAGAGGTCAGCACAATCACCATTGTGACCAGACCAGCCTGAGGGATTCCGGCCGCTCCGATACTTGCAGCAGTGGCTGTGATGCTGTTTCATTAAAGAGAATATCAATCATATTTTACATATCAAACTTTTTTTTTAATGAATTGTTTATATTTTAAAATATCTCACCTAATTGTTATGATCTGCCCAAAGTTCATTTCCATGTTGTTAACCTGGGCGATAAAGATGGCTGCCAGGGCTTCATACAGTGCTGTTCCATCCATGTTGATCGTGGCTCCAACGGGCAGCACGAATCGAGTCACGCGTTTGTCAACGTTGTTGTTCTCTTCCAGGCATCTGAAGGTAACTGGAAGAGTGGCAGAGCTGGGGGACGAAAAATGTTAAAAAAAAATTGAAACGATAGCACAATATTACTGATTTCGGCAGCTTGACGTTGTCGGTTCTACCTGGAAGAGGTGCCGAGAGCCGTGATGAGGGCCTGCAGCAAACCCGTGATGAAGACGAAAGGGTTTTTCCGGGTGATGACGAAGTACAAAGTCGGTAGAACGATCATGCCATGTATCATGAGGCCGATTATCACTGTAACCGTATACATGCCGAGCTGACCACCCATCTCAGTGATGTCATCCATCTCCACGATTTTTCCAGCAATCAGAAAGAGGATACCAATAGGTGCGTACCTGGGAACAGGATATGGTATTTAAAGACACGATGTAATGGTGAGGAAATATTCCCACCGATTAACCGACATGTGACAACACTGATAATAACGGTATCACCGGGGGAGGGGGGGGAACGCTGGAGTTTTTCCCTCTTTTTCCACTGGTGCAGAGCGAGAATTTTCAATTAATTCCTATGGAAGCTCAGCTTCCAAAGAATTGAACTGAAAATGCTCGCTTTGCTCCGCGCCAGTGGACACGCACCATTATGAAGGCCCGTGCGGCCGTGCGCATTTTACTTTCGCTTTCGAATTAGCGGCAGTTCAGGGGCAACAATTGCTTGAATGGTGGGCTCATTATTATTATCAGTGAAAAACACAACAACAAAAAAAGTACAATGACAAACTCGCTTAAATAGGTGCTTTTACATTTCGCTTTAAAACCAAATCTTCCGCCATCATCTTGTCAGTCAGGAGAGAGGCGAAATGGGTGAAGTGAGGTGAAATCTGACTCCTGCTGCTGATCTGTGCAGTGACTCTCATTCGGCTCATGCTGAAATGAGCAGACAATTTTTAATTGTAGTGTAATTGTAATAACTCTTTTATTACTATAAAAAAAATCTAAACGACGGTGGGGGGCGGTGCCACGGTGGGCAAGTGATGTAACCGGTGTTGCGGGTGAACCGACTACAGCAGCAAGCCTAATTCTCAGTTATAAAAGTTTTGGTTTTGTTATTTCTGTTTTATTTTAAACTAAACTACTAAACTATAAAGGTGGAAAGGAAACTGATTAAGGATCAGGGATGGATCTGCATCCAGAAGAGTCATTTGTTAATAAGGTTTCCTAAAATGTCAATGAGTTACACATGCTGATGAAAAGGAGGTCATGAAAAAGGGTCACACAAAATGAGAGCACAGGGCACATTTCTGTCCAGACATAGAGGAAATTCATCTAATTCTACAATTAGGTGAAAGTTATTATGAGGCATATCTGTGATGAATTATGATCAATGTCTTATTGTAAGTTTCTTACATGACAAGCAACAAGGTTGTTTTTTGTTAGGCCTCCTAATAAGCTACACTTTCCAATACATTACGACTCCAATAAACAAATAAATACCAATAAATTCAAATAAATATTTATGTATTTAAAATTATAATAGTTAATATGGCTTATGCTCACCAATGCTGCATTTATTTGATTAATATAGTAAAAACAGTAATAAAATGTAATTTATTCCATTGACAGCAAAGCTGAATTTTCAGTCTTCAGTGTCACATGATCCTTCAGAAATCATTCTTTATGCTGATTTAGTGTTCAGGAAACATTTCTTATTAGGATCAGTGTTGAAAACAGTTGTGCTACTTAATATTTTTGCAGAAACAGTCCTACATTTATTTTCTTTGATGAATAGAAAGTTCAGCAGAACTGCATTTATTTAAAATAAAAATATTTTGTAACATTATAAATGTCTTTACTGTCACTTTTGATCAATTTAATGCATTTTTGCTGAATAAAAGTATTAATTTTTTAATAAAAAAATTACTGATCTCAGACTTTTGAATAATATAATATAATATAATATAATATAATATAATATTTTTAGATTAAAGAGATAAAAATGTGATGGCAAAATTGTAAGTTAAATCTAATGCTACCGGTTAAGAAACACTTGAAAATAAAATGTTATGCTCCCTCTTGAGGTTTATTGTAAACTAATATGTGTCAAATAAGGAATGAGTATTGGAAAGCCTGCCCTAGGCTATATTAACACAGTTTTCAAATGAGTTTACTTTTTAAACACTGTTTTTTTTCTCGCAAAAGTTTGTGTGTCTGGGATCACTCACCACATAATAATAGCAACAAGTCGCATGATGGCCTCGTTGAGGGAGTCGAAGAAGTCTCTGAGAGCCTGTCCCTGTTCCTTCATACTCCCAATGATCAAGCCGAAGCACATTGAAAACACCACCAGACCGAGGGCATTAACCCCATTGGTGGCGCCTGGGAGAGGAATCACTTCCTCTTGGGTAATCTCCTGGGTGGCGTTAGTAAGGTTGAATATCGAATCGTTCACAATCACCTTCACTTGAATGATCCTCTTGCCATATTGGGTCTTGAACTACAGGAGGAAAAAGAGAAGAAGGGAACTAGTTTTAAAAATGAGCAAGAATCAATCTGATTTAAGAATCAATTTCATATGATCCTGGTCATATTATTTTGATTTAGGGATTTTAATAGCTAGAAATGTTCCACAGCCATGATTTAGAGAAAGACACTTTTCAATATGTCTGAAATATGTTATTTTTTAGATCTGGTTGACTACAGGGTGTCCCTGTGGAGTGTGTCCGGACAGACTGTGAGCCACTGTCAGGCTCTTCAGTGTCATTGTGTGGCCATTTCTGTCCCATTATACCCGACTGTGGCACCATCACAGCTCTGCCAAAGCTCTCAGCCGGTCCAAGCACAGCTGTGGGTCCAACTCAAGCCAGACTCTCAAAATGCTAAATGGAAAATGTTCCTTACATGCTTGGGCCAGCAGTAGGAAAAATGAAACATTGTCAGACTTGTAAGCAGTATTGGTACAATTATAAATTCAAGGCCTCCCAGAAGAAAAAATGTTTGATCCAAGAGTGATAAATTATAAGTTTCTGTCCTTTGAGATGTCATCAAGCTTCATCATGTCTAATGATGAATTGATTTCCCGCTGAACAGGGAAACATATTAGAACTTCGCCTCAAACTGTCTCCTGAACATATTAAACCTCACAATATTATATATCTACTAGAGTCTATCTATATGAATATGAGTCCTTAATATTCAATATATAAATTTTTGGCAATATCTAATTGGCAATAAAGTGGTTAATAGTTAAGAAAAAAACTTATAATAACCCAGTAAAAATCTTTTTCTTGGTCCTGGCAGCTATTATGGTACTTTTTTTCCCGCCCATCAAAAATATGATTCACATTTGTTGAGTAAATTTTATTTTAAAACATTTTTTTTCAAGATTTCAAAATTTAGTTACATGAATATGTATTATTTATATTTATATAAATATAATTATTTATATAATTTATATAATTGTGATAAATCACATCCAAAATAAAAGTTTGTGTTTACATAATATATATGTGTGTGCTGTGTATAATTATTATGTATATATAAATACACACACATACATGTATATATTTAAGAAATATATATATATATATATATATATATATATATATATATATATATATATATATATATATATATAAATTATATTATATATAAATAGAAATATTTTATATATAAAAATAATTTTTTGTTAAATAAATACAAGCATGTGTGTGTATTTAAATATACATAATAATTATACACAGCACACACATATATTATGTAAACACAATCGTGATTAATCGTTTGACAGCACTAATAAAAATGCTTTTTTTTGCCTAGAAACAACATTGTTTGACAGTGTAATAGATATGGAGCTACATTTTAATTTTATGTTTTTTATTTATATGTTATTATATCATTAATTGTTCATTTAGATGTTACTGTATATTAATTATCTACCTCTTTAGTATTCACTTAAAGGGTTATAAATAAGGTTATAAATATGGATATTTTTCTTACAAAAATGCATTGCTTCGCTTCAGAAGGCCTTTATTAACCCCCTGGAGCCGTATGGATTACTTTTATGATGGATGGATGTGCTTTTTTGGCCTTGGACGAGCCAGAACATTTTTTAATATAACTCAGACTGTGTTTGACTGAAAGAAGAAAGACATATACACATAGAATGGCTTGAAGGCGAGTAAATTATGGGATAATTTTCATTTTTAGGTGAACTAAACCTTTACATTAAATCTTAAATTAAATTCAATTCAATTACTAGCGATCTTTTTTTTATTATTATTTTGGTGATAAAAATAATTTTAGGCAAAAAAATTTGCCATTGCTAATTTCATAATGCATGTGTCACGGTTATGGACTCTAATTTTGATATTCTGTTCTGTTTCCTTTAGTTCATGTTTTCCTGCTCTGTTTAGTTTCGGTTATTTTCCTGTTTGTTCCTGTGATTAATTATCATCAGTTGTATCCTATTTAGTTCTTGATTATCCCCTGCATATGTACTCCCTGTTCAGTTTAGTTATTGTTTGTGTTTAATGTGGTTGTTATTCTCCTGGGTTTGCCATTATATTAAAGACTGTGTATTTCTAATCATCTCCTTCGTCGAGCGCATCATTATTACAGCAATCGAACGTTACAGCATGCAAACAGCTAATATTTAATAATTGTTTATGAGAAATTTTGAGTGACAGGATGAAGGAAAAAACATTCTTACCTGTTGAGTGCAGGCCTGAACTAGATTAGGTGGAAACATGTTTCTGCAAAAAGAGCGTATGTGTTGAAGAAAATAATTGGTTAATATCAGTATTTTGGAGTAACTGATGGGCTACACCTGTCCCATTACCTAATGAGATCCAGGAAGGCATCAGCTGGGCTGACATTCTCGATCTTCTGCTGTTTGGTGAATTCATCCTTCGAGCCTTTGCCCGGGTGGATAATCAGAACCATAATGATGCCGATAAACACTGCGATGAAAGTGGTGGTCATATAGTATATGACGGCACGCATACCCATCTTTCCAGAGGCACGACTGTCCAGTGCTGCCATGCCTAGACAGAATTAATTAGAATTTAGCATTTTCTTCCATGAGAATAAAACCAAATCACATTTCAATAAATACATGCTTCCCTGTACCATGCTGAAAAAAAGTCAGGTCTTGTACCAAGATTTTGATACAAAAATCCAACCAGAATTTGTATAGACATGTAGAATGGTGGTGGTGAATAATGAAAAATTTATGTTTTCATCTTAATTTAGCTGAAAAGGACTATATCATTTGAATATAAAGTCTTAGGATTAATTGAAATCTTTGTAGAAGTCAGTTCGCTCAGGCAAAACAACTTTGACTTGCCAAAACAAATTAAGGTTAGGATTTTGAATGAGTCAGTGTCCTTTCTGCAGTCCTGATCCCCAGACCAGAAAGAGAAAGCAGCCATTGTTTAGTCCTCTCGTCCTCCTGGGGGCCCAAACTCCAGAATATTTTAAACTCCAGAGCCTTTTAAGTTTAGCCTCTCATTTCACAATTTCCTCTGTTCACACTCTGACTCTCTCGACCATACTTCTCTCTCTCTTAAATGGCATTCGCTCATCTCTCTCCATCTCGAACGGGCCTGGGAAATTCTTCCACCTGCCTGTGTTTCAGCGATCATGCCACCCTCTCTTTATCTCCAGGGGAACAGCAAACAGTCTCCCAATGCACTTGTATCAAACTAAAGGAATGACTCATGTTGTGAAGTTCCAAAGAAGTGGATAAATGAAATGGCACCCTCTTACACCCAGGTGTGACACAATTACCAAATAAAATGCCCAACAAATAGTTTCATTTAAATAAAAAAAAATAATAATAATATTATTCATAATAATTTAACAACTTAATTTAAATAACAGTAATTGAATGATAATAATAATTATTATTATTATTCAAATATAATTTTATTATTATTTAAATTAAATTATTTTTATTATTCAGATATTATTATTTAAATTAAAATACATCTATTATTATTATTATTATTATTATTATTAATCAATTAGAGTTTGCATAGGCCTCAGTCTAGCCCTTTAGGAAGGAGTATAAAGCAGTGGTTCTCAACCAGGGGCCCACTAGGGGGCCTCAGGAAACTTCCAAGGGGGCCTCAAGATGACATTCGAAGCTTTACGAATCTTTTGTTTCGAATCAGTGGTTCGGAGCACCAAAGTCACACGATTTTAGTAAACGAGGCTTCGTTGCGCCATAAGTTTTTTAGAAATTTCAATAGTTCACGTGACTTTGGCAGTTTGATAGGCGATCCGAACCACTGATTCAAAACAAAAGATTTGTAAAGCTTCGAAGCTTCATGAAGCAGTGTTCTGAAAACGCCCATCACTAGATATTGTTGAAAAGTCATTATTTTAATTTTTTTTTTTTGCCGCACAAAAAGTATTTTTCACTGTATTCACTGTAGTCACATGAACTGAATATGTTTTTAGTAGCTTTCTGGGCATCTGAAAGTGTTAATTATCTTGCTGGCAATGGAGGCCTCACTGAGCCATCGGATTTCATCAAAAATATCTTAATTTGTGTTCCGAAGATGAACGAAGGTCTTACGGGTGTGGAACGACATGAGGGTGAGTAATTAATGACAGAATTTTCATTTTTTGGTGAACTAACCCTTTAAAATAGGCAAAAACAACTAAAAATCTAGATACTTTTTATATAATAACTCTTTCTAGTTATGCCAAGCTACAAATATTTTGTTGGGTAGAAAATGTGTATGTGAAGCAGCAGGGGTGGGTGGGGCTGAACTTGTCATTACAACCTCTGCCTCATTCTCACTGCCACTTATAATAGAAGCAAAAAAAGGTCACTGTCTACAACCCAGAAATATTTCGCTGAGGCACAGCTGTAACACCTGTTTCCCATTCCTAAATGATGCTAAATTTGATTGTTTGATAGGAGATATATGTGCCTAATCCTCTGCAACAATAACAAACTTTATTGTTGTTCCATAAACTTCAACTTTTTTTCTGTCACTAATTCTCTTACATATGCAGTGACTTGAATTCCATAGCCCTTTAATTACTGAGCTGCTTTATTCTTTGCGTTGACATTAATTGGACACTAATTTCCTTCCTTTCCATGCCTCTTTTCATCCCTTTTCTCTTTCACATCCTATAGAATTATTTCAAAAGTCCAGCCACTCCCACATTTCCGAATCGTTCTCATGTTCTCATTCTATTAATGTCCTTCTTTTCCTATGTCCTCACTTCACTGATTTGCCCTTTTCCTTATAACCAGGTTTGTCAATAAAATTCACAGGGCCTGGGGGGACAACAGTTTTATGAGTGGGTCCCATCAGCTCAGACCTAATGAGAAGCTACTGAGGATCTTAGGACCGCCTCATTTTTACTTGTATACTTTTCATTAAGAGTTCGAACTTAAATTTAAGTTTCCTATTTTTTCATAAAGCATTTTTATTTTATATCGTCGCTGTAACATTTGATTTAAAACCTGAGGTCGAACTGTCGCATGTCAAAAAATCTAAATATCATACCTGTAATCAAACTTGAGACTAGAAGGGGAAGCACTAGCATCTGCAGCATACGCATCAATAGTTCACCAGGAAAGGAGAAATACTTCACTTCCCTGTATGACATCTTGTATGACCTCAGAGCAAATCCCAGCACGATACCTGAAAAAAGAATATAAAAACATTTCAGATGCACATCTGTCAAAAACTCTTTTCTGCCATGTATCAAAAGTCATCCATTGTCAAAAGGCTTCTAAACTTCACAGCAAACTGGTGGTGTGGTGTGGTGATTAAAGATCTGGAGTGGTTGTAGATGTGTGTCCTTGAGCAAGACACTTTAGTCACTTTCATACTCTGAATGAATGTAATTTCAATAAACCAGGTGCACTGACCAAACAACACCGCTCCAACGGTGAACAGCACAAAAGCATTTCTTCTCAGAAAGGTTTTCACGTCATCTTTACTGATGTCTTCCACTTTCTTCCTCGCCTTTAGGGAACGCAGTTGAATTCTCTCACGGAACTGCTGCACGCGACTGCGTGACCGCGGCTTCTCCCCAGTGGTTTTGGTCATGCTGGCGGTGTCACTCAACACACTGAGATCAAGCTAGCTGGGCTGAACCGGTGACCCAAAAGAGACCCTACACAGAAGAAGAGAGAATGAGACAAACTCTAGCACACCAACTGCGCTAAATCCCAAATCCTCAAGTTAAAATGAGAAAGAATAAATTTAAATATAGCATATCCAATTCAATTTTATGTAAATGAAAGCTTTTTTATCAATACAATAAAATAAAACAAATACATTCATAAGACCTCGATCATTAGTTATTTGATCTTGTAGCTTGCAGCTGAGGTTTATCAATTCATGGTGAACCACATGAATATCTCTGTGCATTTAAATGCTCTGGAAATATATGTCAATTTCAGTTGTTTTCCAGGCAAATGCTGCTCAGGCTAAAAAGTCCTCCATAGCTACAAGTAGCTGATAGAAGAAGAGCTGCTTACCTGCTTCCAGTGCTGAGAGATGCCCTGAGTGAGCCAGTCTGTGCTGGGAATTTAATAACCTTCCACCAGTAAGAAGCTCCTGATACTCAGGATCTCAAAGGGGGAGGAGCTTGCTAACTCCAAATAGGAGATGCTCAAGACACTTTAAAGGGGGGCCCAGTGGTGGAACATGATGGAATGGCAGGAGAGGTCGTTGCTTGTTTCTCACATGAAACATACGAAGAAAATGTTCAGTTTCAAAAGCAAATTAACTTCACTCTAATGCTAATTCAGAGCAAATGCTGCCTGCTTTCCTTGAGAAGAAACATGAGGTGAAACATGTTTCTGTGACATTCAACGGCAAGCAATCAAAACTCACATCGTGTTTCACATTTCATCCCGAGAGACGATTTCAACGGCTGAATCTGAGAACGAACACGGTAAATTATTTTGAAGGGAAAGAATAAACACCGCCCACCGCAGACCTCCACTCTCAGAAGGCCTTTGAGCTATTCATATGACACTCATGATGGGACTTCCTGCGGGGTGAGAGAGTTGTTTCACACACTCACCTCTCCCACAGGCCTGAAAACAGAACTTCCCTCATTCTATGTGTGAACCGTTCCCGTCCCGTGGGGTGACGTCACCCGATTTAATTTACATATTCAGCGATTTAACCCAATTAAAGGATTTATCCATTGGATTTATCCATTTTATTGGATCTCATATTGCAACAAATATAAAATAGGGTGACAAACATAAAAACAGTTTGGACCTGTTTTATTTTATTAATAACTGTTTTCTATTTTAATATATTTAAAATTGTGATTTATTCTTGGATTGGCAAAGCTGTATTTTCAGCAGCCATTACTTCAATCATTCAGAAATCATTCTAATATGCCGATTTGATGCTCAAGAAACATTTCTTATTATTATCAATGTTGAAAAAAGTTGTGCTGCTTAATATTTTTGAGAAAACCTGAAGCATTTTCTTCAGGGATAAAATGTTGCATTGATTCTATGCATCTTGCTGAACAAAAGTATTAATTTCTTTATAAAAAATATATAGTCCCCAAACTATAGCTTTTATCGATTGTTATACTTGAGCAGATTTCGAATGTTGTATTGACCAATCAGCATCCAGAAGCACAACTATCCATTTTATAATGCCATTATTATTAGACTGCTCAATGATTCAGAGGTATATGAATGTTTTTCTACACAGATGATACGTCTCTCCATGCCTGAGTTTAGAGGAGTGCATGTAAATGAGGTTATGATGTAGGTCTCTGTCTTTCTCAGAATGAGTTTGTCCTCTTCACTGGGCTCTTGGAATGTCTCTGCTTTTGTCTGGCCTCTGTGAGAGTAATCATAAACAGTGCTCGCCTTGAATGTGTAATTTGGACCGAACACTTCCAGACCAGTAACCTCCCCCCCTCTTCTCCATCACCCTCCCGTACTCTCGCTCTCTCTCTCTTCCCGGCAGACAAAAGAGATGAAGCACAAAAGAAGCTTTCAGCCTTTCTGCTTACAGTTTTGAGGGAGAGTATTTGAAGACTCATAGTTTTTGGGGGTAGCAGGGCAGTTGGGTGAGTGCACTGGGTTCCCAGAACTGTCGAGTCTGAGAGTTTGGATGGAGTAGAATAGAGCCACAGCGCCTAAAAGTATCAGTTTTACAGTCCATTCGAAACATCTGAACTCACTCAAAACATCTGATATCACTTGTTTCATGTGCATTTCCTCTTGACGTTCAACCTCCAGTCTTGTAACTTTAAAGGACAAGCTTAAAGGCCCGTTCACACCAAAGACGATAACTATAACAATAATGATATAGTTCTAAAAATCCACACCACAACTATAACGATAACAGCTCAAAGAAGCGATATTGTTGGAATTATAGATATATATACATAGATGCCTCATCTAGTGGCTGTTTCTATGGGCCGTGATATGCAAGTCATCTGCCATATTGGAACAGTCAAAGCGGGTTCGTGAACACTCAAGACTGTGAGTCTGCAACCGCAGTTAGACGCATGTATGATTATCTATATCTGCAATAGACTTCAGCAGATGATTTTGCTAAATTAACATGTGTACATGTAACCTGTCCTATTCGACCCGCTCCAAGAGGGATTCAAACCGGCGTCTCAGGCATGGGAGGTGGGCATGCTAACAAGGATGCTAAAGATCACAGTCTCTAGTGTGCCTCTTGAGGCCGGGGGAGTGATGTTTACATGCACAGCTCTTACTAGCCTACGTTACACTCACCCCCCTAAACCTCACTCCCATCCGGGTCACAGCACCAAATGTAATCGGTCCTACTCGACCCGCTCCGAGCGGGATTCAAACCGGCGTCTCAGGCATGGGAGGTGGGCACGCTAACAAGGATGCTAAAGATCGCAGTCTCTAGTGCGCCTCTTGAGGCCGGGGGAGTGATGTTTACATGCACAGCTCTTACTAGCCTACGTTACACTCACCCCCCTAAACCTCACTCCCATCCGGGTCACGGCACCAAATGTAATCGGTCCTACTCGACCCGCTCCGAGCGGGATTCAAACCGGAGTCTCAGGCATAGGAGGCGGGCACGTTAACATGGATGCTAAAGACTGCAGTCTCTAGCGTCAGTCGCTAGTGCGCCTCTTGAGGCCAGGGGAGTGAGGTTTACATGCACAGCTCTTACTAGCCTACATAACCTTTTTCCACGATACTAACCTTTTATAGCCTACTAACCTATTTCCATTATAAAGAACCTTTTGTGTTTCCAGGGATGTTAAAGGCTCTTCATGGAATCATCAATGCCAGTAAAGAACCTTTATTTTTAAGATTGTGTCTGGAGTTCTCACTTAGCTTTAGTATATCAGCTTTGTTCCAGTTGTATCTGCTTATATTGAGATAACTAAAAACACACTCAAACATTTGGCATATGCTTTTATCTGTAGAGCGACTAATAAGATACATTTTATCAGGATCCATTCCCTGGGAATCAAACCTAAGACCTTGGTGTTGCTAGTGAGCTACAAGAAATTAGATAAATATTGACACACAGTAACAGTAAAGAGAAATTAATGTGGTTGCATATTCCTCTGAAAGACTCTAGATGAGAGATGTGTGAGACCTGCTAGGATCTTTTTTTGTTCTCCATTCAATCTCATTACTGTCTAGGAGAAACAAAAAATTTCATTTTGGTTTTCTTTGTAAATATATATTAAAAAACACCATTTTATTCATTATTAGACAAAAGACTTTGGAAATAATCTATACCAGTCGAAAGATATAAGTGTCAGGATGACAGAAGGAAGGGTTTTCCAGTACTGAGCTGGCTGTTGGGTCTCTGTGAGATCAGGGGCTTTTAGAGACCCACTGCGATGAGCAAACTCAGTGTGTCTGCCGGCATCAATGGCTTATCACCCAGCAACCATTCAAGCCATTAGCAGAGATTCTGCTCATTCACCATGCATTCAGCAGGTCCACAGGGATGCCGCTTTGTGTAAAGAGGCTCTTTGGCCTCACAAAACAAAACATCATGTAGAAAAAACACGAGATGATCAAAATGGAAGCAGGAAGAGAATAATCCATATGTGTCACTGTGTCTTTATTTATGAGAGTTTTATGCAAAATACTTGCTCAAAGAATTGGTTCTGTGGTTGAATGTGCTTTATGTGATTTTACACTTAATATTTGGATATACACAGGTCCAAAAAATTAATCATTTTGAATTAATCACTCTATACTTAAAAAACAACAAACAGATTAATATAACTAAGTTTAAATTAATATTTTCAATAAATTATTTATTTATTTAAATGAAATTCATTTTAATACATATTAAGAAACTTATGTATATATATATATATACACACATATATAAAATTATAATATTATATATATGATATTGTTTATATTTATATAAGTATAAATGATGTAAATTATTTTAATAAATGTTATTTTAATTTTAAATAAAATAAAAAATGAAAACACTAGATTAAGAATAAGTTCATTTAAATTAATGTTTTCTATTTATTTAAGTTTTAAGTTTTTTAAGTTTTAGGACACTTCATTATATTTTATAAACGTTATTTAAATAACATAATGTTTTACTTATTTTATTTTTAATTGTAATTAAATAATAAAATGTCTGTTCTGGGGCCAGTTAATATCTGAACATACACAAATCTAAATAATTACTCATTTTGCATAAATTCTCCTGAAAGAAAAATAGATAACTACATTTAAATGTATGTTTATTTATTTATATTTTTAATAAAATCTATTTAATACATTATTTTAATTATTTGTATTTTGTTCATAAATGTAACAAAATATCCTTTCTTGGAGCTCCTGCATCTCATTAAAGGAGGGCAAAAGGGAATTTCCACACATGTATTTCTTGCACTGAACTCGAGTGGACATTTCCCACTTCACATGACCTCACAACGACCTCACTGTGACCATGAGCAATCACTTCCCCATAACCATATTCACACCATCATATTATTCAACGACGGAACATTCACTCTGAAAACATGCTGCTGACTGTTTTGTTTAAGGGCATTTGGGGGACAGAAACAAAAGAAAACAAAAGACACTTCCGAGTTCACACACTTGGGAGTGGTTCATCGGTATGGAGCAGACAGTCACAAAAGGGACTGAAGATGTTTAACGGCACTAATATGGAGTGGACCGACCCTAATGAAGTTCAAAAATGATTTTTTTTTTTTCTATTATTGTGCTTAATAATGACATTAAAATCTCTTTGCAAAACCACTTGTTCATCTCTGTTGTTTAGATTTATGCAATAGTTGTGAAAAGTTACTTTAAAATGTAACTTTACATTAAGCTCTTAAAGGGTTAGTTCACCCAAAAATGAAAATTCTGTCATTTATTACTCACCCTCATGTCGTTCCACACCCGTAAGACCTTCGTTCATCTTCGGAACACAAATTAAGATATTTTTGATGAAATCTGAGAGGAATATGACTCATCAACAGCAATATAATCACCACTTTCAAGGTCCAGAAAGGTACTAAAGACCCTATTAAAACAGTCTATGTGACTGCAGTGGTTCAACCTTAATTTTATAAAGTGATGAGAATACTTTTGTGCGCAAAAACGAAACAAAAATAACGACTTTATTCAACAATCTCTTCTCTTCCCTGTCATTTTCCTTAGCCTGTTGACGCAGTAAGCATAGCGAAGGCTTCCATGTTTACGTCCGAATGCTGGCTCAGTATTGGCCGACACTGTTCACGTGAGCAGCACGACGCATGCGTGTGATGCTGACGCAGAAGCCGGCCAATAATGAGTCGGCGTTCTGACGTAGTACCTGAAAGCACTGAACGTAAACAACGTATGAGAATGACACAGAAGAGAAGATACTGTTGAATAAAGTCATTACTTTTGTTTTTGCGCACAAAAGTATTCTCATCGCTTCATAAAATTAAGGTTGAACTGTAGTCACGTCGACTGTTTTAACAATGTCTTTAATACCTTTCTGGACCTTGAAAGTGTTGATTATATTGATTATATCATACCTCTTGGAATCAGATTTCATCAAAAATATCTTAATTTGTGTTCCGAAGATAAACGAAGGTCTCACGGGTTTGGAACGACATAAGGGTGAGTAATTTTTGGGTGAACTAACCCTTTAAAAGTTATATTAAAGCTGTAATTTTAAGCTTTAATGTGATGATAAAAAAAGACATAAAAAAGAACTACTTCTGGATTTATGTTTTAAATGAAACATTTAAAATGAAACAGAGATTGTTGTCTCCAATAGAAAAGACTGTGACACATAAAGACGGAAGAAAATGGCCCGTAAATTTACATTTAATCGTCAAGCCTGAGTATTTCACCAAAACAAGTGGGCTTTTTTGAAGGGGCCAAATTCAGAGGGTTCTCACCCGAGGCATTATATCTGTTCCCTCCCATCACCCTCATGCTCTATTCTCCATCCCTAACACTCATTCTTCTATACAAACTCGAAAGTTTGAATATGTGAGGACTGTTAACATGCAGAGAGGAGCAGCATTAGTATTCAGCTCAGACAGCATCAGCCAGACTCCACGGTAATGAGTTCCGAACGAGTAAATCCTCTTTCACACAGCTGGTCTCCATGTTAGCACAACTCATAATAAAAGTTATGTATGTTAACAAAAACACTTCGTCTGATCCAAAAGAAGATTCTGAGTGGAAGATGCGAGAAATGTGACAAAGTAAAAACTGCTGCCTGTTTCTAATTTTGCTGTTGCTATGGTGATGCCAGTTGCTTAAGATACAATGTGGGATCAGATGGTTAAAGTTAAGGAGAGACACAGGACGGTTTAGGGGAAAGTCTCCAACTAACAGGAATTCCTGCAGAGAGTTTTGAAGTGAATGCCAAAAACTGAACTGACTGAACTGAAGAGGATCAGAGCACACTGGCCTGGCTGCAAATGAGTTCTCTCCCTGCTTAAACCAGCCTAAACTATAGTTTGCTGGTCGTAGATTTAGGCTGGTTCCCAGCTGAAATGTGCTCAAAACCCCTCTAAAACCAGCCACAGACCAGCCTATCTATTAGGACAAGGGTTATTATTAACTAAAACTAGAACATCAAAAAAAAAAAAAAAAAAAAAAATTAGCCTACTTGAAATAAAATAAACATTAACTGAAATAAAATTTCAGTTAGTTGCCAAGGCAAAGTTTCTCATTTTAGTTTAGTTTAAGTTGAAGTAGGCCTACTAAAATAACTAAAATTAAATACAACTAAAAAATAAAGCTTAATAAAAAACGATATAGACATATTTAAAAAAACAAACAAACAAAAAAAAAAAAAAAAAACCTAATAAAATGACAAAAAAAAAATTACTAAAACTTCGAAATTATAATGAAAACAGAAAATATAAAATAAAATGATATTGTGAAATATATTTTGTACAAATAAAAAATATATTAAAAATAAATTATTAGTGAAAATAAATAAATATGCAACATATGGTGACTGACATGACACTTGTGATGTATCGTTTTTTTTGCTAATCATCTATTTATTTAGCTAAGTTAGCTAATACAGTTTCATTTCATTTCATAATATACAGCACAAATTAGATCGTTTACTCAGGAATAAAACTACAGACCGAAGTATAAAACATGTTTTAAATGTAGTCTGTTTCCTTCTATTTTCACAAATTTGACGCCACCATGTGGCCACAATGAGAAGCGCAGTGTCAGATTGAACTCAACGGTTCAAATTCCACCTTGAGTTAAAGGGATAGTTCACCCAAAAATAAACTGCCATCATTTACTCACCCTCAAGTTGTTCCAAATCTGTATGAGTTTCTTTCTTCTGTTGAACACAAAAGAAGATATTTTGAAGCATGCTGGTAACCAAAACAGTTGACAGTAGCCATTGTTGGCTTCCATAGTAGCCTATGAAAAAAAAGGCTATGAAAAAAAGGCGGGACAGTCCCGCATTTCAGCTCTATTTTTAGTGTCCCGACTTATTATGAAAAAATCTTGTTTCGTCCCGTATTTCTTCTTTCCTAAATTGTCTCTATTGGTGATCATAAGCAAGTAGTAGTCTTCTATCACACGAGAATAGCCTAAACAACAAAGGTAGCCAATCTCCTCATAGTATATTTTGGAGAACAAAATGACCATACAATCACAATTAGTTATCGTTAACTTGCAGTTAGCGAAGGCGGAATATTTCAGCACTGAGGAGATCACAGATGCGAAGAAGTCAAAGACGCCTGTGTGTACATTTAACGAGGATCTTCAAAAAGTTTATCAAGTTATTATACGCATTAAGTTGTGAAAAAAGAACTCAATGTGGTATCGCGCTGAATGAAACACCAGCTAGCGCTCTCTCAGACAGCACGCGATCCCGAAATCAGTTCTCTTTGCTCCTGAATGGTCAAATACAGACACAGTTCTCAAAATGCCCATCATGTGGAGTAGCTCACGTAAATACAATCGGTTATGGCTGAAGAGAACGTAAACAGCTCGGTGAAAATCGGATATGTGCAAAGACTATAGATACAGTTCCTTAAAAGTATATCCAAGTGTTCGGTCTTAAAGTGACAGTAGCCTAAAAAAACGTGTCTGTATCATTAATCAAACAACAAACGATGTTAAATAAATATATACATGTTAAAAAAAACTACTGTACTTGAATGATGTAGTTTATTTAATTTGTATCTCTATTGTATTTGTCATATCGTTTGTAATTTGCTTAGGCTATGTATTCTTTTTAATATAACAAAAATAAAAGAACTATTATATGATATTAGGGGTGTAACGGTACATGTATTCATCAGTTCGGTACACGTGTACCGACGAATACAGAGTTGTATAGTCCATAACCACTTTTAACCACAATTAACCACCAAAAATCACAATAAGCTCTGTGATTTGTTACTTTCGATAAGAAACAAAGTCTCATCCCTAAAATTCTGTCCATTTTATCACAAATTCAAACAATAAATGCCGTTTTGTCGCTGACAGATCACTCTACAGGCACCTTAAAGCGGCAGCGTGGAGCGTGAGTGAACGCGATCATCTCTTCCTTTTTAATACTAGTTACTGAATAAACTTAAATGAACATCTGAAGGTATGTTGAAAGATACAGTACAACTTACTGAAACATATCTCGTGTAATCACTCAATCATTGTTTCAACTGTGGAAAGACATCAATGAAACAGCTTGTAAACAATTTCACATAGAATTTACCTCAGAAATGCCATTCAGTGTTCAAAGCTTGTTAGTTTGCTAGGGAAATTAACTCTTTCCCTGCATACAGCAGCGTGTCCATCCTATTCCACCAATACAAATATGGTCACCCTATGTTCAACAGAACAAAGAGACTCACAGGTTTGAAAAAACATGAGGGTGAGTAAATGATGACAGAATTTTAATTTTTGGGTGAACTGTACCTTTAAATGTTCTCTCTTCCGCTTAGTCTATTACTGTAGATATCTACAAGAAACTGTAAAAAGACATCTAAGGACAGAATATAACACCATAACAAAATAGCTAGCTATTAGTTAGTATTAAAACCCTTTCTCTCAAAATATTGATGTCAAAGGTACATCAGCCTGCCATGAGGTCACGTCATTTAGCTCTAATTATTAGAAAATGTAAAAGCTGATTGTCGAATCTCGGCACATAGGTATAAAACCACTACACTGTCATTAAACAGGTTTCATTTCATTTTTATTATGACAAATGTACAAGATAGTAAATCATATGAAAGAAATTACAATACAGTTAACAAAAATATCCAAAAGAAGAACAGACGAACACAAAGGACGTTTCTAAAAGCTAAAACCAGACGGCATCTGTCCATCTGCTGTCAAACTACATCATCCAAATATCTTCAAACACTGGTGTCGGCATCTTTCATTACATAATATCAGATTTTTTTTAATGTGAAATACAAATATATACTGTGTCATTATAGGCTGGGCCTTAATTTTAAATCGATGTCTGTACCTTTGATTTTTAAATTACACAAGAAATGAACACTGGCCCAATACTGTAAATAGACCAGCTCGGGGGAAAATGCACTGTGGTCTAGTACCTAATGACGCTCTTTATCTCAGCATGTCTAAAACTATATTTGTAAAAAACCAGGGAAGTTTTATTCTTAAAATCTGATGCCCTAATGCTGCAAGAGCAAATAAATCAGACTAGAAGATATGTGCATGCCAAGCATAAACATTAATGTACAAGACATTTTTACACCGCTTTTGTCTATCAATGCTGACATCAAAACAATTAAACTGTCTGTTGGGCTTTATATTGAATGCTTTTCCCTCTGAGAACAGATCATTCTTGTAAATGTTTTAGCAATCAGTGGAAATGGGACAGCGAGACTGAAAACCCTCAAAGAAAGACAAAAAAAATGCACTGATGAAAATGAGACAGACACACCCACTTTGGAGTGGTACAAATGTACCTACAAAACAAATTATAAACAGCTGCAATCATAAAAGGACTGCTATGTATACTTTAAATGATTTAAAAATGCTTCTAATATGTTACAGCAAAAACTACAGATATACACACCAGGATAATGCAAGACTATACCATGTTTCTCAGACGTGTTCATACATCTCAGAGGGGCGTCTCACATCACGCTGCTCTCGGAAGGGTCGGAAATCATTTTAATGTCACCGGCGACATGAATTTCGGTCTTGTAAAAATAGACGAAACAAAGAGATGATGAATCTCTTCCTGTATGTCTTGTAAGAAAAATGTATTGCTTTGTAATTGATGACAAACAAAAAACATTAATGTCATACATCATTAGAATGTATAAAAAAAAAAAAAAAAAAAAAAAAGGAAAACATTACAATGATTATACTCATATATTTAGATAAAGAAAATTAACATTGTGCACCGAAACACAGACATAAGCAGGGGATGATGGAATATCTGCTCTAAAATGAGATGAACAGCACTAAACTTCAAGGAATCACTCAGAGAAACACATCGGTGCACATTGGTGTGGGTGAGAGTCCTCAGCATTTTATCATCCTCAAGTGGAAGATTTGGCATTTGACGCATTGAAAAGCTGCCAGAGTAAATAGTGTTTGACTTCCAATTAAAGCATGGTGCTAAAACAGTCCAAAGCAACAGGATTTGATGCATTTTTAGTATGCTGGCATAAGAAATTGAGCAATTTTTCACTAATAGACATTTCTTAGAAACTTCCAGGAATCTTTTGCTCTAATGGTGCGAGCAGCTCTACAACCAAGCGATAATTTCAGGTACAAATTACAATTTCTGTAATAAATAGTATAACAAAACAAAGCTTATAATGACATCACTTAATAAAAACATTTCCCCACCAAATGACACTATGAAACCAATCGGTAGAAATTCAACTTCCACTCCAATTAAGATTATAAAAGATGAACGTGTAAAAATGGCCTCTGAGTGGAACCGAATGCGTGTGGAATTTCACTGAAATGTGGTTTGTCTCTGGCCCCTCCCCCTTTGTACTGACTCCACCCACTTCCGGTTCTCTCTGAAATGTGCAACTGACAGCAGTGGAGATCAAAACGCACGTAAACTCGACAAATGTCTCTACGTCAGACGTGTGAGCGTGAGCATGGCTGTGTGATTAGTGTAAAAAGAGGTTTTAGAGGTTGTTTCCAGAGAGGGTTTGCTTGAGAGCGATCACTCTTATAGAACAAAAAAACAATACTTTAGAAGGAATATCTCGGGGAGTCTCTCGGAAGGATTGCGTTTTCCTTCCCTTGATACTTCTGCTCAGTAAAATATTTACAGCTATTATTAATGTGCCACCGAGGCCGAGTTGTCCCTGATCTGTTCCGCTGGCACATTTAACAGGGACTGTTGACATAATCCGTGCTGACGGTGCTGAAAACAGGATGAGGGTCGGGAAAAAAAAGAGAAAAATGTAAAAAAAAAAAAAAAAAAGAAGAAAAAGAATACAGAGTTATAACTGTTCACTGTTGCAGACATAGTCTACGAGGTCTGTGACACCCAAAAGGTCGTCTTCATCTTCGTCCTGTGCGGGAATCTCCAGGCCATTCGGCGCTATGGTCACAGCCGATGGGGCATTGCCATTTTTAGGCGTCACTCCCACCCCAGGTCGTGGCATGAGGCCCTCTAAACCCTTCATTGGGCTTTGTCCATTAGTGGGAGGAAGCTCCACCAAGTTGTAGTCTAGTGGACTGGGCCCTTTGCCAACGGTCTCCTCTGTCTCTTTCTCCAGCGGGCTCTTCTTCACCTCCTCCTCTTCTTCTTCACCTTCGCTGTCGTCAGAGTCGATGCGGTTCACACGCTTCCGGACGGGCCGTTCCTCTTCCTCAGATTCGTCTGAATCGTCGCCATCTTCGTCGTCATCCTCTGACTCCCTCCGCCGTTTTAGGGACAGGCGTCTGCGCCGTTTCCTGGATTCTTCCTCAGACGAGTCCACCCTTATCTTCTTGGGCTTCCTGTCTTCTTCATCAGATTCAGCTGACTGGAAACTAACTGGAGGAGCAAGTTAACACACGGAGGAGACAGTTAAATCACGGCAACAGTACGCATCAAATCAGTGTGAACCAATCTCACATTTAAAACAGCATTTTTGGTTATAGTTTGATATATTGACCTATATTTTGTATATTATTTTATATTTTTATATGTACTAAACATATAATAATATATAATACTATATGTATATAAGAATATATAATACTATATTTAATAATTAAAGTTTGGGGTTGGTAAGATTTTTTTGTTTTTAAAAGAAGTCTCTTGCTGACCAAGGCTGGCTTAAATTGATCAAAAATACAGTAAAAGCAGTAATACTGTGAAGTATTTTAATATGTATTTTAATAAAGTATTTTAATAAAATGTAATGCAAAGCTGAATTTTCAGAATCGTTACTGCAGTCTTCTGTGTCACATGATCCTTCAGAAATCATTCTAATATGCTGATTTGGTGCTCATGAAACATTTATTATTATTAATGTTGAATACAGTTAATATTTTTGTGGACACTGTGATACATTTAAGGATATATATATATATAATGATTCAGTCTTATGCTGTGAATATACATACTGTACGTATAAATGGCACTGACCTTCGCTGTCAGAGCTGGAAAGACGTCTGCGTTTCTTTTTGTCTCTGTTGGTGCTGGCCTGTGAGCCATCAGTATCTGAACTTTCACAGTAATTCACCTGTTGCTTACGGCTCCGATAGGACCGCCGATAGCGAATGTCCAGATCGCTGTCACTGAATTCACTAGAGCCTTCCGTCACTGCATGCAAACACCCACACACAATGGGAAGTCAAACAAACAGGGAAATATATCAGTGAACAGAGAATAAACCACAAGTATGGTACAAATTATGGCTTAAAACTCACATTTTGATCTTTTTCAATAAAAAGTTTTTTACCCTTCAGAAAACATTGTCTACCTCAGCAGGTCTAGGTCTTTTTCTAACAATTAAATAAACATATGAAATAAACATTAAATAAAAAATAACATTTTGACAATATAAATAAAAGTTGGCAGAATACCTAAATTAAATAATACTACTATGTTGGCTTGTAGACATTGATAAACTTATTCATTTCTTATGTTTATTTAACCATTTTTCTTGAGCTTGACCATTGCAGTCAACCCTAAGAAAATAAATGCCTCACCCATCTCGTCCTCTTCCTCCTCTTCATCAGTTTCCAGCTCCTCTTCGTCAGAGTATCCTCTGGGTCTGCGTCTCCTGCGTGGCGGCTGTCTTCTGTTTCGACACCGGCTTGCTGCCCGTCTGTTTGAAGTTTTTATCTGCGGGCCTTCTGCATCGCTCCCGAAGTCACTGTCATCCAAGGACGGGGCTTCTGCTTCACTCTCTGCCTCGTTATCAGAAGCCACAAACTCCTCCTCTTCTGAACTGCTGACCAATCAGAGCAGAGTGAGTGTCATTTCACCGCAGGATTCTGTGATACTTTTAAATGAAATGCCGTTTATCAGAACCTGTCGCTAAGACGAAACTCGTCTTCGCTCTCTTCCTCATCCACAGTGCTGTCGCTGTCCAGATCGTTGAGACGCCGCCTCTTTTTCTTCTGAGCTGCACTTGGTCTCCGCGGTCGGCCGTTCTCCTTCCCGTCCTCTTGTAGAATGGTGGATATGTCCTTCCCTCTGTGGCCTGTGATGTTCGCCATGTCCTTCCCCCGGCCTGCTCCTGTGTAATGACACATTTGATCACACATTTAAACTCACACGTTCAAGCTCAAATATCAACATGATAAAGGAAATGCTCCCCTACCTCCCCCCTCTGCCTCTTTGATGTCTTCCTCGATTGCCTCTTCAATCGCTTCATCAAACTCATCAAATCTGACAAAAATTTAAAAATGAATAAAGATCATGTAAAAACACCATAAGATAATGAAAAAGTTAAAAAAAATTACGTACATAAGATTATGTAAATCTAGCAGACAGATGCATACCTGTAGCTTATGTATTTCTTTGCCCTGGTTGATCTACGCCCCCAACTTTTGCTCTTCTTCGTCTCCTTCTCATTCACCACCTCCTCTTCCTTTTCTTCTTCCACTTCCACCTTCAAAAACATAAATAATTTTTTTTTTAATACATCACCGTTCAAAAAATTGTGGTCAGTTTTTTTTTTTTAAAGAAATTAATACTTTATTTCAGCAAGGACACATTAAATTGATCAAAAGTGACAGTAAAGACATTTATAATTTTACAAATGATTTTTATTTAAAAATAAATATGATTCTTTTGAAATTTCTATTCATCAAAAGATGCTGAAAAAAATGCATTACAGTTTCCACAAAAAACTTAGATTCAGCTTTTCCATCACAGGAATAAATTACACTTTAAAATGTATAACAACAACAACAAAAAAGTTGTTTTAAATTGTAATCATTTCCCAATATTACAGTTTTTTTGATGAATGCAGCCTTGGTTAGCATTTGAGACTTCTTTAAAAAACATTTTAGAAAATTATCCCAACCCCCAAACTTTTGAACGCCAGTGTAAGTGAGGATTATGCATGACAAAAAAAAAAAAAAAAAAATTATATATTATTTTTTCCAGAATTAAATTGGTAATTATGCTTAAAAGAAAAAAACAAACTTGTCATGTGATTAATAATTTCCTCGAGTCTATTCTACAATTGTAAAAATAATAGTTTAGCTTCAAGACAGCAGATTAGATTATTTTTCACACTATTAAGTGTGATTTTTTTATGTCACCTGATCTGGCGTAAAAGTCGGATCCAGTTTTGGGATCTAAAAGCATTATTTCATTCACTTGTCAATATGGTTCTTCTAGAGTATGAACATTTTTAATTAAATATCCATATTAAGTATTCAAATTTCACAAACACTGCAGGCCAGAGGTGTAAAGAGTATACCTGAAAACCATACTTGAGTAAAAGTACAGATAACTTACAGCAAAAATGACTCCATTACAAGTTACAGGTCACAAATTCCAATATGACTAAAGAAAAAGTCATACCCCTGATTTCATAGACAAGGCTTAAGCTAGTCTAGACTAAAATGCATGTTTGTATCTTAAAATATGTCAGTACCATTGTTTTGTCTCAAGATGCACACCAGTAATGTCTTTTCTAGGGTACGTTTATTAAAGCTACATAAATACCCTAATTGAATTAAAGCCTAATCCTGGCCTAGTCTAACAGTACTTAAGTATTTTACTCGTACTGAATGTAGGCTCAAAGATGCACTAATCCTTAACACCTAAGAGACATGCCAGTGAAAAACAAGAAACAGTTGATTTGTGAGGAGAGCAATCATTCTCTAAATTCAAAATAAAACTGAGCACCTCAATACTGCAATAAATTAAGGTCGACACATCTTAAACATCTACAAACACTCAAGTCTTAGTAAAGGTCAAGTGCTAAAAAAGGGCGTAAGTAAACCAGTATCCTTCAAAAAGGTATCTTTAATATAACAAATAAATAAAATAATGTTGAGTAAAATGAAATGGTCAAAAGCTACTTGCACTGGACGTGCTGGTTTCAGCCTCATCACCAGCTGCAGTTATGTCCCTATCTATGAAACACCTGCTATTACAATTACCTGCTAATGCACTCGCATTCACGTAAAGTAGCCTTGTTGACAAGTTTGAGTGAGTAAGGGCAAAACACACATAATATAGTACCTTCAATGCCCTGTAGATGCAGATATCGCTTCTTTTGTAGCAGAAATAAACTGCTGCAGAAAAAGTTAGGTGCCATGCAAAATGTAATGAGTAATTGTATTACTCATCAAATGTACTGGAGTAAAAAGTACACATACTTATTCAAAAATGCAGTCGAGTAGAAAGTAAAAGTTGTTAATATCTTTGATACTCAGTATACAACTACAAAGTAGTTACTTAAACACTTTACACCACTGTTGCAGACACTTACAGAGGGTGTGATGATGTTCTCCACGCTGATCCCAACATATACCAGTCGCTCTTTCCTGTCAGGAAAAAACAAAAATGACAATGTTTCAGGCCTGAAAATAATTCCTCATAAAGACTGAACAGCTGAACTACAAGTAGATATCATGCAGCAGCATAAATAGTGCATAGTGTTAGAACACTGATAGTGTGGATTAACCCTCGTATTGTTTGGTTATTTACCGGAAAAAAAAAAAAAAAAAAAAAAAAATGTTAAAATTTTAAAAATCACTACTTCATCGGAATGGTACGAAACTTGATGACTTTTGTGGCAGTTGCTATGTGACCGCAAAAAAGAAAAAAAAAGAAAAAAAAGAAAAGAACATGCACTTGATTCGAAAAAGCTAAATGGTCATAAAAAAGTCACATTTGTGTTGTTTGCGGTCATAGAAAATGAATGGGAAATAGGCATAAATAAGAATATATATTGTATGAATAAATAAACTATATTGTATATGAACTGGTATGACTAACACAAAGCAAGTTTTTGCAAATGCGTGAAATAAAATCAATAATTTAGCCACAATGCAAGGAAAAAAATGGACAGCAAGGAATAGGTTACATTTTAAAACACTGAGTGTACAAACACACCCACTCAAACACACACTATTGTACCCAGACAAATGAACTGGTGTGACTGTAACAATATGGCAAAATTAAGGCAGAAGACTCAAACAAGAGGTTTATGCTCTGATAAAGTATTCCTGTTCATTTTTGTTGAATTTTGATGTTACGTGTAACAAAATGTCTTGTTCAGGTTTGACTAGTAAAATCAATGCAAAAACTGACACTTCAAATCAACATTTAAAAAAAAAAAAAAATTAAACCTTGACACAAAGTAGTCTTTGAGAATGTCTAAATATATATCCAAATCCACAACTAAATAAAAATAAGTATTTATGTCTAAAAACAACTTAATTTATAAGCTGTTTTATAGATCTATATAGGAATCTAGTGGTTAAACCACAGCATTACATAGTGTTTCTTTTTTACTCCCACCAGATGGCACTAATCTGCCTTCAAAAATTAAAGGCATTGTCTCTATTTTAACATGAAATACTGCTTTAATTGAAAAGTAATTAAAAAATTAAAAAAAAAAAAAAAGCTTATTAATTAGTACCATGAAATTCTCTCAAAATACAAAATAAAAAATAAAAAATATTAAACAAAAAAATATTACATTAATTTTACTGAAAATATAAAAAGTTACATTTCAGGTGTTCGGTCACTTTTAACCACAAACAACATAAGTGTAACACCCAAATGCACAATAGCGGAGGGTTAATTCAGGAACTTTTCTGCAACTGCTTCAAACAAATTCACTTGAGCTGGTCTAAATATCTCTTTATTCACCTTCGTTCTGCACGTTCTTTCTTTTTGAGGGCGGCATCCAAATTCAGCAACTGCTCTTCAAGCCTGTCACAAAGTTGTTTCTGCAAGAGAAATAAAGAACATCAGCATCTGAATAGCCAGGACTCTGTATTTCTGTAAAGAGACTCATAATATCTGAACTGACTCACATGCTGGCAGGGAGGACAGAACCATTCCCCATCTGGAATGATCATGAGCGGAGGCCGCAGACAGGCAGTGTGGTAGCCGCTGTCACAGGAATCACACAGGAGTATCTAGGGGAACAGAAATGAAAGGTTGAATGCAGCACATTTGACTGTGAGTTGAAGATGAAGATGTTTTGCAGAACAGTTTCGCACCAGCTCGGGATGATTGGGAAGGCCACAGTGTTTGCAGGGGTCATCATTGGGTTGATCATCTTCTGATGAAGAGGTAGAGGAGTCCGAGCTGTTCCGCTCTCGTTTTCGGTTTCTCCTTCTCTTTCTGGTCTTCTCCACCTTGTAGTCTTCATCGCTGTCATCCTCCTCCGTCTCCTCTTCCTCACTCTCGCTCTCCTCCTCCTCCTCCTCATCATCTTCAGAACATTTCTTTTTACGTCTCATTCGAGACCATGGTTGTCGTTTTCGACGCCTCCCCACCTGTCGAAAGATGAGTTACATAGTAATACACAATGTAATTTACAATCGTTTTGAACTATCGTTCAAAAGCTTGGGGTCAGTAAGTTTTTTTTTTTTTTTTTTTTTTTTAAAGAAATGAACACTTTCATGCAACAGAGACACTTTTGAGCAAAAGTAATGGCAAAGACATTTATGTTACAAAAGATTTTTACTTCAAATAAATGCTGTTCTTTTGATCTTTCTGTTCATTAAAGAATGTTTCACAAAAATATTAAGCAGCACAACTGTTTTCAGTATTGATAATAAATGTTTCTGGGACATCAAATCAGCATGCTGAATGATTTCTGAAGGATCATGTGACACTGAAGACTGAAGTAATGATGCTGAAGGAATAAATTACATTTTAAAATATATTCAAATAGAAAACAGTTATTTTAAATTGTAATAATATTTCACAATGTTACCTTTTTTTACTGTATTTTATCAAGTAAATGCAGCCTTCTATCAAAAACATAAAAAAAATCTTACAGACCTCAAACTTTTGAACAGTAGTGTAACATTTTCTAACACAACTTAATAAATATACATACATTTTTTTATTTGATTAGCCAATAATAAGTGTTGTTAAGGCTAATATCTAATAAATTGCAGATATTTTGTCTAAATAAATAAAATAAAACACTAAAAATTAAAATGAATTATTTTAAATGCTACAAGAGAATTTAGTCACAACAATGTACAGTACGAAAACATGGATATTCATTTCGAGATTTGCTAAGGATATTTAACTGTTATAAAATTATTTGTGTTTTGAAAGATTAACTTTAAGTGTTCGATGACAGCAAAGGAAATCAAAATGTAAAAATATTCACCTAGGATGGCTTGAGGGTGAGTAAAGCTTGGGCTAATTTTCATTTCAAAGTAAACTAATCCTGTCGGCACCGATAGCCTAGTGGTTAGTGCGCCGACATATGGCGCAAATGCGTTCACGGTGACCCGAGTTTGATTCCCGTCTCGAGGTCCTTTGCCGATCCTGCCCCCCTCTCTCTGCCCAATGCTTTCCTGTCTGCTCTCTACTGTCCTCTCCAAATAAAGGCACAAAAAAGCCCATAAATATAACAAAAACAAAAGAAGAAAAAAAAGAAAAAAGTGAACTAATCCTTTAATTTCAGTGGGACTGGGTTTAATGATCAGATGAGACCAAAATAAAGCTTTTTGGAAAAACACTAGAGGTGGGTTTGGCATAGACAGAAACATAGCCATGTAGAAAAGTGCTTCATTCCCACTGTGAAGTATGGTGGAACTATAATCTTCCAAAGTCCCTGGACAACTTATTAGGGTACATCCGGTATCATAAACTCCATCAAGTACCAGCAGATATTAAATCAACACTGTCAGGAAGCTCAAACTGGGCCGTGGTTGGAACTTCCAGCATGCAATGATCCAAAGTACATCTCAAAATAAACAACAGAATAGCTCACTGACCACAGAATTAAGGTTTTGCCATGGACATAGCAGTCCCCTGACCCAGACATAGCAAACCCCATAAACAACCTGTGGGATGAGCTGAAGAAAACGGTCCACAAGCATGGACCTCTAAATCTGAAGGATCTGGAGAGATTCTGTATGGAGGAATGGTCTCAAAACTCTTGCTATACATTCATCAACCTTACTACACATTATAGGAGAAGATCCAGAGCTGTTATCTTGGCAAAGGGAGGTTGCATTAAGTATTAAATGAAAGGGTGCTAATAATTGTGGAATATATATATACTACAGGAAAAATAAGTTTTATGATAACATTTTTTTCTTTTTAAACTATTTTCAACTAATTTGACTTTAAAGGTAAGGTGTTTGTGAATATTTTGAATGAAAGACTAAGAGGATACCAAAGGTGCCAATATTTGTGGAGACCACTGTAAATATCCTGACTGACACCAGTAAATTAAATAAACACACACACATATATATTTAAAGTACCTTTGGTTTCGTTTGGCCATCTGGCTCAGCTTTCTTCGGTTTCCTCTGAACCGATTCCTCATCCTCTTTTTCTTCGTTGTCATCCTTTTCTTTCTCATCCTTTTCTTTCTCCGACACTGGAGGCGCCTGCTTCCGTTCCGCCCTCCTATCCTGGATCTCCACAGCTTTAGCGGTGGGCCTGCAGATTCTCGGAGATCTCCGCAAGCATCTGCCCTCAGTCGTCTCAGACTCTGAATCTCCCTTGACCTCTTCTTTCTGGAGTTCAGCCTTCCGTCTGTGAGCTGGGATTTTAATCTTCATACGAATTGCTTCCTGTTGCAAGTCGGTCTTTTCTTCTTGTTCTTCTCCTGTTTTATCCTCATCCTGACTCTCCTGAGATTTCTTTGGAGGCCGTCCTGCTCTTTTACTGCTTCTTAGAGCTGTGTTGCTCTTTTCGTGAACATCACCGGAAGCCTCACTTTGTTCAGAAGTTGCTTCTTGCTCAGATTGTTTGCTTGAGGTGGTGCTTTGATCCACAGGAACATCAGTTTTCTTCTTCCTTGCTCTTGAAGTCTCACATACCTCCTTAACAGCCAATTGTACTTCATCAGATTTAGTGATCTCTGAATCAACTTCCATTTGCTTCTCTTTGTTCCCCTTCTCTGAATCTGGTTCCTTTTCATGTTCTCTTTCAGAAGGAGGTTTCTCAGAACTGTTGGGTTCATTGGGTTCTTCTGAAGTTTTAACTTCTTTGACCAATTTTTTCGCTGCAGATTCTTCAGAGCTATTTGCATGTTCACCCTTTGCATCTTTTTCTTTTGTCGCTTCTGAATTCTCATTTTTATCTGTTTCAGCTGTGTCACATTTTTCCTCACCATCTACTTTCTCTGTGGTTTTTGGTGTACTTGGCTTCCTCGTTGAATCAGAAACAGATGATTTTTCAGGATCCCTTGATGCCGACTTGGAGGCAGACTGCTCTTGTGCTTTGTCTTGAGGGCCACCTGTATCTTCAGAAGGTTTAGAGGCAATGGACTGGCTTTCTCCCTTGGTTGAGAGTTTGTCTGCTTCAGACATATACTGTTTTTCAGTTTTTGAGACAGGGGCAGCTGACTCTTTTTCTGTGGTGGTGTCTGCAGAACTGTGATGAGTTTTCGTTTCTTCAGTGTTCTGTGGCTTTTTTGTGCCAGAATGTGGTTTGATTACTTCATGGGAAGAGGACTCCTCCATTTTAGATGACTGGAATGGTTCTGTTTCAATCGCCATGGAAGCAGTTGGATCTTGTTTTTCCAGGGCTTTATTGGAGTTGTCCGAGTCTTTGGGAGATTTTTGACTTTCTTCTGTGAGAACTTTCTGTGACTCTTCTTCTTTTTTTGATTCTTCATTTGGGAGATTCTTTATTGTCTCTTTTTTTGATGACCCTTCTTTTGAGAGATCTTTCATTGACTGTTCTTTCGGCAGATCTTTTGGGAGATTTTCCATTGACTCTTCTCTTGCGAGATCTTTTGATGATTCTTTGTTTGGGAGATCTTTTACTGTTTGTTGTTTTGACAGACCTTTCTTTGCTTCTTGTAAGTGATCTTTCTTTGCTTCCTTTTTTGAGAGATCTTGCATTGATTCTTCTTTTGAGAGATCTTTTGTTGACTCTTCAGGCAGTGTTGATGTATTTGCTTCTGTAGTTTCCATATTTTCACAAGCGGGAGATTTTTTATTTTCGGTTACTTTTTCAGAACCAGGTTTCTTTTTTGACTGCTCACTTACTGTTGAGAGTTTTTCTTCCCCAGAGATCTTTTTGTGAGGTTGAGGAGCTTCAGATTTTGCTTTGTTCTCATCTGCAGTGGCTGCACAGGATTCCCCAGGCTTCTCCACTTCCATCTGCTCTTCAGCACACAATCTGGTTTCATTGGTGCCCGTCTTATCTTCTGTCTGGTCATCCTTGGTCTCCTTTTTTCTCTCATTGGATTCATCTGAGACACGAGGGAGATTTTCTGAATCATTCTCTGTCGTTTCTTTTTGAAAACTCTCTGAACCTTTTTGTGTTTCACTCTCAGATGGTTTAATGTGAGGGACGTGGCCGTTGATCTTTTCAGCACTCAATCTGTTGTCATCGAAACATGTCCGTGATTCTTTCACCGGAGCGACAGATGCATTTCGTACTCCTGCACTGTTGCCATCAAAGTCTTCGGTTAGTTTCATCTCTCGCTTTTTCAGAGGGATTTTAGCTTGATGGTCATTTTTCAAAGTTCTTTGAGTCTCTTCTAAGGTTTTTCTCTTCACGTCCTCCATCTGTTCTGCAGTCTGTGAAGGTGTTGACAAGTCCTTGACTTTCTCCTCCTCATCCTGTGGCTCTTCTTTGATAGATCCAGCAATAACGCCAGTGCAATTTGACGTCTCCGAATGTTTCTGCAACTCTTCCTTCACCTTCAAGCCCTTTTCCGACAAAGCATCTGTGGCCTCTGAATCTTCTTGCTTTGTATTTTCTTGCTCCAAGATGTTTTCCTTACTTTCAGATGTGGATAAATCATCTTGCGATTTTTCATCTCTGACCTCCACTAGAAGCCAAAACACACAGAAAAACAGTGAAAACACTCAGAACTAATTAAATCTAATTTCAGTGGTATGCCAAGACACATTTCTTGGTATGTAAATGCTGTTTTATGTGAATATTACGACACATGCGAAGCACAAAGCTTTGTTTACAAAAGAAATAATAGGTTAGCAATTAAATGTTACATCACAACCATGGAAATATTTGGATTCATGCCGAATTAAAGTAGATGAGCCCATACATTTAACCCATTTGTCGGCTTTGTATACTGTTTTGTGATCTGGTCACCCGTGTAATCGTTTATTACACTGGACATGGAATCTCGTTTCTTTTTCCAAATCTTCACACCCGCCTCAATCATGTCCGCAGGGGATTATAAACGTTTCTTCCTTTCGTTCACTTTAAATTACTATATTTGCATTCTTTACGGTAGTAAAGAAAAAAAAAACCTGACAGATACCTAATTTAGTTTCGCTGTCTCTGGCAGCGCAACATCAAATATAGCCTAAATGTCTTGCACCTGTGGAAGATAAAATTTGCTCTTCAGACCTTTTACAACAAGTGTCAGTTGCTTTGGAACATCGGGAAAAGATAATTAGACAAGATGGTCTCTGTCCTGATTGTGTCCCACATCCTTCTCAAAGCACAGAGAGGTATAGTATATGACAATGCATTTATCTTTGTGGAAATAAGATGAATGTTTTTAAATTTAATATTTAACTTTCTGATATTATTTAGGTTACCATTATTTACTGATTTTTATTTCAGTGTTTTACAGGCTGTAGTGTGTTGTTTCACTGATGGAAGTGCTAAAATAAACATGCACGTTTGTTACGAAATGGATGCTTGAGCCTCATTTATAATTTTTTTATATTTCAAAATGTATTTAATTTATTACCACGGTAAAAAAAACTGCCACAGCCCTAGTCAATACTCAATATTACTTTTTACATACCTTCAGCTCCCGCTTTCTTCTTGTTCTCCTCATCGTCTGGGTTCGGACTGTTACTAGACGAGCCCTCCTCCTGATCCTTCTTTACTAGGAGCGCTGGATCAATCTGAGTCTTCAACAGACCAAGGATCTGAGCCAGGTCGTTTCTATCTCTGCAATGGAAAAATAATGGATTTTCCCCCACAAAATCATGCAAGTGACCATCAATGTTTTTCTCACAAATTAACAGCCATCCAGTACAGGTAAAAAACTATGTTATGCATGTTATGAAGAAGTGGATTTAATTTCACTGGAAACTGATCATAAAATGCCTACCTTACTATACACTTCCAGGATGACCCATCCAGATCATCCTGTTCTTCCACATAGACCCTCACATTATGGTCTTGGTCTAGCTGGAACCAGTACATGAGGCCATCTTTGTCTCTGCCGATGGGCTGAAGACGCATTTTATCTGGGTCCTCTTCATTGATAGCGGTCTTAAACTTGACATTGTCATCAAACTGGCTTTCACATAAATACTGTTTGAAAAACAAAACATTCTTTGGTTATACGGTGTAAAAACAGAAATATGTTACAAACACGAAAAAAGCTTTCATGGATAGATGTGAGGTCCCAGTGCAGCTTAATCCAGTGTTTAGACATTAACAGATTTTCCCATTTTACCTTCAGTATTCCTGTCTTACACTCCACTGTCATCTCTCGATAACCCTTCTTTTCCAGCTCCCATGCCCATGTGGAGTTAAACTCCTGACAGATCTACAGCAACAGCCCAGAGTAATAAAGCCATCAAAAATTAAACACTGATGAGGCCAATATTGACTTAACAATGTCAACGGCTTTTTGTGCTCACAGCTATTCACATATTCATTATCGCTGAAATAATCCATAATTTACATCTGTTTGAATTTGATTGTTAAAAGCAACATGTGTGGCATACAACCACATAAGGCATAAGTCATTCAATGCATAAATTTTCATTGTTAATACTAATTAACTTACCTTAATGAGATTCTTCTCCCATCTGTCTGCAGACACAGACTTGCCAATTTTCCTCAGCAACTTCACGTGAAGGTCCACGAGAAGTTTGGGTACTGGGAACATAAAGTATTTCAATATTAAAGCAAAATGCACAGCACAATGCACAAAAAAATAAATAAATAAATAAATAAATAAAAATTAAATAATTATAAATTACACTACAAAATGACAAAGAGTAGTAGCATCGAATTAACTGACTGATTAATCAAATAAGGCATTAAATTATTGTTTTAATATAGTTGTGTTTCTATTCATTCATTAACAACTGACAGTCCAACTTCTTTATATTCTTCATTAGCAAAAATGATCAGTTTGTACATTATTACTTGTACTTATTGTACACTGTATTATTCATTTATGCACATTAAATGGGCACTTTATAGCAACTGCACAGTGTTACACACACAGTAATAATTTAATATTGCTGTTGTTCTTGTGCCTGCCAGAGTTCCCACATGCTTCAATGAATCAATGTATTCATTTAAATATGTTTATGAGAGAAAAAATATGTCTGTCTCTACTGTGAATGTACTATAGCAGTGATAGTTTCTGCCAAAATACCATAACAACTGCATTTGTTACCACAATAAAACTAGTAATATAAATTTCACCCAAAAGTGATTTTTAAGTAACTCAAAGTCATACAGGTTTGAATAACATGAGGGTGAATAAATGATAACAGAATTTATTTTCTGGGTTTAATATTCTTTTAATATTACTCAAAGCTGTCAAAAAAAAAAAAAAAAAAATTCAGGGGTTTTTACACTGTTTCACCAAAAAAAACTATAATAATTTATTACAGTTTTAGTGTAGTAACAATAACCACAACTGTAGTATTTTTTTTGGAGAAACTATGATTGTACATATTTGTAAGGGAATGTATAACAATTTTCTAAACAATTCATGCGTCACTTCAGTTTATACATACCTAACACATTTATAATGCAGCAAATCTATCACAGATACAAATAAAAGGGCTTATTGTGAACTTTCACTAAAGTTTGCAAATCAAAATAATCCCATATTGTCATTTCTCCCTCCCAGCAGCGGGAGCAGGAAGTTTACACATTCTGCGCATGCGCGCTGCTCACATCGCACCAATTCATGCCAAATTATTATTTAACTATAAATAAACATGAATATTTCATTTCACTCAACATGTGCGTCGTTATATGCAAATACAGGTGATTTCCCCAATGCAAAAGGTCGCATATGAACGCAAATAAAGCAGCAATGTGTTTCTGTGTGCTGTGATGAGCAAATAAAGCGGAATAAAACATTCCGTCCCTCAAAACGCCGAAATCAACGATAGAAACGGCGCATTAGAGACGCAAACAGCGACAAAAACACCGACACTCGCTGCTGGATTACCGAGCAGCCCGTTTAAACGCATGTAAAGCGACCGAAGAGCAACAATGGAGGAGCGGCTCACCCGCGCTGCTCTCCTGCAGACTGCGCTCCAGCATCGGGAACGACACCTCCGGCAGGTCCAGCAGAGCTCCATACCGCTCCAGAAACGAGCAGATCACGGCGAAGCTCGGGCATAATCCCGTGGAAGAACCGTCCGCTGCCTCCGAGGCAGACATTATTCCGAACCGAGCCGCTGGAGGACCACAACCTCCCCACAATGCACCGCGACTATGGCAGACACATGGCCCAGAAGCCCTTGCGCCAGAGATACTGAACTGATGTAAACAAACCAGCAGCAGCAGCAGAGAGACAGAAAGCGGGAGAAATACTGAGGAAAAGAAACAAAGGCCTATAAACCAAAACTTTAAATGGCACAATATTCCAGATAAGCAGCAAAAAGAGACAAACAAAAGAAAAATCAATCCTGTGTCACTGCCACACTTTACGGACTCTTTCTCTTTTCTCTTTGAGAGTGAGAGAGAGAAAAATTGGAAGAAAGAGACAACAGTGAACGTAAAAGAAAGCGCGAGAGAAATCTAGACACGGTTACTAAGAAACAAAAATAGCATAAATCTTTTTTTTTTCCTTTAAACTATTGTTGTGAGTAACAAAATGAACTTATGTGTATGACCATATCTCATTATGCATTCATAGGACAGGTGAGTTAATGAAGCGTTAACAATATCATAGGTTACCAGCAGAGGGCGCTGTCAGGTAACTATATTTACGACACACCTACACACACATAGCAGCAGAATGAATTTGTGTACATCTTTCATAAATCCATTGAATGTACAATTGACTTATTTTTAAAGAATGTATTTGTACGATTTACACTGAAATTCGTTCTCCTTTTGTTTAATAAACAAGGCCTAACTGTCGTAATTTTAACTGTAAAAGACTAAAAATGCTACAGTAAAAATCTGTTAGGTTCCCTAAGTATATATAGGGGAAAACTGTAATAAATCTAACCTGACATGTGTAAATTTTAAAGTAAAATACTATTAAATGTACTGTTTTTAGAAATAAAAAAATCAAAACGTCTTAAAATTTACAGTAAAAAGCCGTAAACTAATCCCAAATTCTCTGTGACAGCTTACATTTGATGGTTTTTAATTTTAATCACTTATGTACATTATGGTTTTACGTTACATCATATGTGTCACACAATCCAGGGAGGAAGAAGATAGGCGAAGTAATTCAAAAATAGAAGCGTTGTTTATTAAACAAAGTAACTGGTAATCCGATAAGAGGAAACAAACAAAACAGCGTGCCATGCACAAACAATACAGGAAAATGAAGGAATAAAATACACAAATGACGATCTCAAATGCAAACAGGTGTGCTTTAATTAGTAACATAATGAATATTCATGATAACTAATGGAAAGCGGGAACAAAGGAAACTAGTAACAAAGAGAAACAAACCAAAAGTCCATGAAATTGAAAGTAAAACACACAATTGTGACAATATGTTGTTAAATTAATGTTTATTGACAAAACGAAACTCTTGGCTTTTACTAGTAAACTCTCAGCCAGAAACACAAGGTTTGTGTGAATCATCAAAAACATTTTTTACATTTTCTTTTGGCTTAGTATTTTTTATGAGAATATATATTTATGTATATTTATGGTCAGTACAATTTAAGGCCATAATTAAGGTAATCAGACAGGATGACAGAAAGTGTCTGGTATGTAGAGTACATTCAGTCCTGTTTTAATTTGTGTCAGATTTCCTCACTCTAACTGGGGAGTTTAATTAAGCCCACACACTTTTTGTTCAGTGCCCCATTGATGGTTAGGATTAGGGGTGGAACCTTCATGCTTTTTCCTCCCCTAAAAATCGTATATTTCCATACGAATCGCATTGCTTGAATTCGTACAAAATCGTTATCTCATAAAATAGTTGTTTTCTCATGAGTAAAAAAACACACTGACTCCTCATGTCTGAATAAACTAGTGATAATTTCAAGCATATGATTTATGTTTTATTGTGCATTCAGATTGTGAAGTTCTACGAAAAAACAACAGATATTAAAGTGGAGCTATTTATGTGTTGTGTACTGAGGTGGTCTTTTTCCTTTCAGTATAGTTTAGATAATGAGAAGGGCAGAGTGTGTTTAAAAAAAGCCCATTGGTTGGAGCCAAAATCATTCCAGATGCTGTGTGCCACTTAGCAAGTATTACATAACAAGTTTATGAGCTTCACATGTAGGTTTGTAAGTCATTTAAATAATAAAAGATTATGGATTGACAAAAATTGCAGCTATTTCATTGGGTGAAAGACCACATCATAAAGTCACGACAGGGCATATTGGGAAAGTTTATGATAGGCAAGCAATCTGAAAATTATAGAACAATCATGTGAAACTTTGGTCTCTTAGTACATGTCCACTGATATCTCCTTTCTTATAAAACTTTAGTGTGTGAGAACATCATGGTGTTCTTATTTGCATATCATATGATAAAAAAAAATGTAAATGAAAAATTACCTGTGTAACTAATGTAGTTACGAAGTAATGTTAACAAATGGAAACTTGTTCATACCTGCAAACTCAAAAGAGGTGAAAAAGGGGACAGTAAATTGTATGAAGTAAATTGTTATAGGGGGGTCTGGGGGCATCCTCCCCCATAAGAAAATTTTTGTGATTTTAACATGTAAACAAAGCATTCTGGTGAACTCTGACAAGAAAATAAATGGGAAAAAACAACATTTGCTTCAAGTAAAAAAAACAACAACAAAAAAAAACACTATTGACACTAGGGCTGGGCATTGACACAAATTTCACAATTGCATTCGATTTTCAACAAACAATTCAGCAATGTATTTTGGACAGCAGCTACTTTACTGAACTGTTGTAATTTTGGAAGTAATTTAATGAATGATTTACTTGTAATTGCCTCTGCACATTAAACTGGGACAGAAGAAAATATGTTATTTACATTTTTAATAACAACATAACATAATAGGAATTATGCCCTGTTATGTAAAAAAGAGAGAGAAAAAATACATTACCTGAAAAGATTAAGATGTGGAAGGATAAAGGGTAATTTATAGGTAATATGTTTTGATAACACATTACTTGTTAAAGTCAAAAAGCACATGAGTAGCATCTCAGTTTGACTGGAGTCATCTAAAAAGGCTTTTTACAGAGGGTCATGCCTTTCTAAAATGAATCGCCACTATGATTGAGTATAAAGACGAGGGCACAAATGACTCGAGTGCCACCGATTTCCATGTACTCTGCCAGCTGACACAGCAATAGCCTGCAGAGAATGATGTTGCATAATAATAGTCAGCAGTGACGTTAAATGTGCACCACCTGCTTATTGGGCAGGATTTTAAATGCATCTTTTAGGACCTTCAGGAGGTCAAGAAAATCACTACTAATATAAAAACAGGCTTGAAATTTATGTGTATTAAATCATATTTTATTATTGTGTTAACTGTCTAAAGTTTTGTTCTTGTGCATATAGCTGCTTAAAATTGTATGTCTTTGCATTCTATAACAAAATCAAGTGGCATTTATTTAAAGGGGACCTATTATGACCCTGTATGTAATATAAGTCTCTGGTGTCCCCAGAATGTGTCTGTGAAGTTTCGGCTCAAAATACCCCACAGATCATTTATTATAGCTTGTCAAATTTGACCCTATTTGGGTGTGAGCAAAAACACGCCGTTTTTGTGTGTGTCCCTTTAAATGCAAATGAGCTGCTGCTCCCGGCCCCCTTTCCAGAAGAGGGCGGAGCTTTAACAGCTCGCGCTTCAGTTGCTCAAGAACAACAAAGCTGGAGAATCTCACGCAGCCAAAATGACGATTGTCAGTAACGGTGTTCAGCCTTACATTGTTCATAGTCGGACACTGATGGAGAGACTCAGGAAGAAGTTACAATTTTTAGAACGCATCTGGACATTTCTGAATTGCTAGTGGATAAATTTATGTAGTTGCTGTGAAGTTGATTCAACTCATCGACTAGCATGTGCCGTCATGTTAATCTTTTGTGCAAATCCAGCATTGAATTGATCCTCGTTTGTGAAGCAGTCTGGCATAAAATGACGGCATGGCAACAACACTCAACTACAGCAACTCTTCCTCTTCTATAAAGCAGACCAACATGGCCTCACCCCCTTTGTTGTGTGTTCCCGGGGGCAGGGTTTATGTAAATTTTGGGGTTTATGATGTCATCAACAAAGGGAAGAAGCTTGTTGTAGTCCTTAAAAAGTGATTTCTGTAAAAGAAAATATCTCCCTTTGCACTGAACTTTCAGCGTCATAACTTTTCAGATGTTGTTTATGCTCAAACAGCAACATTACACACTAACTAAAGTTAAAAAAGTGAAATCATAATCAAGGACCCCTTTAAAAAAAAACAAGCATTTTCAAACAAAACATTTAAAAAAAAAAAAAAAATTGTGCATGAAACAATAAATATACTGTTCAAAATTAAGAAAATATATGCATTTGGATATTGTAAGGTATCAAACATAATGGAAAACGATAGTTAAATTCATTGTAAGTTCAATTAGCAGAAAAGGTCTAGCTTGATATTTTATCTGGCATTCAGACATTCTAAGTGTCCAAATACTTTTTGTGGGCAACTGATATGGAGTTTTGATGGGATGCCTGCCTTTCCATAGACTGAGTGTAACCTACTGACCTTTGCTTCAGTACAGAGAGGTATATTTATAGATGTGCCTGTGCTTTCAGAGGAAATATGTATTCATACGTAAGACAGGTCTCAGCGGCAGCTGTCTATGGTAGACATTAATTCATGTCTGCGTCTGCGTCACTCATGGATGTATCAGCTTTCAGTAGTGGGTGGTGTGAGTGTGTGTCTGGCAGGACACAGGGGGTTGTTTACCTCTTTCAGAAGCTGAAAGATCACAGAGGACATTGAAGAAACTGGTTCTAGCTGGATGCAGACAGCAGAGATAGGGCATCAGGTTTACAGACCAAATAATGTGGAAAAGGGTGCAAGTGATTCAAGAGTAGACATAAACACACAACACAAACAAATCCTGAAAATACAGAAGGTAAGAATATAACAAGGTTGTTTAGCAGTGATCGTCCAATGATCAAGGTCCACAAAGGTGCAAATCACATGTCTTTATTGGCCAGTGATGCAAACTCATTCTAGGAGCTCATTTGTCACTCACAAATTCCTGGTGGGAATGCCGGTAGCAAACAGCAGGTTGTTTATTTGAATGGTGCAATAGCTGTTCAGAAAGAAATATCATAATAACGCAGCACTTTCGTAAGTTGTCCTGATCTACTCACACAAACAGGCCTGTAATGGATATTTTGCTTTTATTTTTCTGCTGATCTTCCGCCTACAGCGGCTTTAAGACAGCAAGTCAAGACAGAAAATATTTCTCACCATTTACTGAAACATGATAATGCCACTGTCACGTAACTGCCATTGGCCATTTGTTCAAAGCCAAAGCTAAAATAGCAGCCAAATGATTATGAATGATTATCATATTAATCATAGACTATTTTAAATTTAGTTTCAAATTCTCTTTTTAGTTTTCAAAGTCTTTTGCTAAATTCTATTCCTTTCAGATCACTGGGGGGGGGGGTGTGTATATATATATATATATATATATATATATATTTAATATACATTTTTTTGTTATTTTTTTATATATTTGTTTTGTTTTTTTTTATAAACAAATTTAAGATATATATATATATATGATCAGGTCTAGACTACAGAGGTTCCTGATTTACTGTTAGCAGATGCCCATTCACTCCCACCCGGAGACATGCACAGATTGGCTGTAAAGAGCGGCATTCCCCGAACAGCTTATACAACTTTAACAAGCGTGGGGCGGAGCAGCATCTTGGTACATATTGTTTTCCTTTAGAATGGATGTCAGGCATATTTACATAAAGGCGCTGGTGTCTTTTTATCCGTCAAAGAAAAAATGGATGGAAAAACCATTGTGTTTTTTAATAAACTGATGGCAACATTACTTGAAACACTGATCCCTTCTCTGTAAAGAGCAGAAATGAAAATTGTTCCTAAGTGCTTAAGTCAAAGTGACAAGCCCCTCTCTGATAGGATGAATTTATATCCCCTGGCAATCTCAGCAGCCAATGAGATCGCACTCAGATTACAGTGCAAAATTCCCCCAGAGGTGTTTTGGGAAGCGGGGGAAAGGTGACAAAGCAACACATGACTGAGGCCCATGTGTGTTTATGAACATCTATTTTTGTGGAAAAACAATAATTAAACAAAAAAATTATTCATTTTAAATGGACATGCACAAGAAAATATTTCCAAAATGATATACAATGTTTGTGTTATTTATAAAAAATAAAAAAATAAAATTAATCAGCTATTCTTATAATTTAATAATATTATATGTAATATATATGTATATATACATATATATATATATATATATATATATATATATATATATATACTGATATGTGTGTTCCTTTATTATGGAGAACAGACAACAACCCTATCAGTAAACTACTAAGTAGTAAACAAGTGTACATATTCTCCCGCCACACAAAGTTAAAATTAGAGTTGTGTGATGAAAGGAATACATGGGACTGGCTGCGACCGGCACATGTGCCTATAAATTCAGAGTTTGACAGACCGGTTCCACTATACTCAGGTGGAAAACACACTCGCTGGATTAACCCTCGGATGGAAATAATTATTTTGCTCTTTGTCAGTACAATTTGGACTAACAATTTCATATTACCAGAAGGTTGGTGAGCACACTGTATTTTATTATATTTCACACAATGTTGTATGCTAATTTATATGTTTCTGGCAACCCATAGCTGAAGTAATGAGAGATACTGAGTTTACAGTTATGCTTTATCTATAACTACCAATCAACATATGATGTGTATTGATCCTAAATGTTTCTCTGTAGTGTTGTGCTGCTGGAATGCTGCTTTGGGACATTGAGCCACAATTTTTTATGGCCAAAGGTGTTGAAACATTTAAAACAAAAGACAAAAAAGTTATCCTTTTGGAAGAAACTTGATCTTGAATCAGCGGTTTGCTGAGGTAAATTGAAGCCTAAATGTTTATTTAGAATTCTTGAATCTGAATCAAGATTCATTTGAGATTATGAATCTTAACCACTTTTGGTCCGCTTCTTATTCTCCCTCAGGTGGGGAAACACAAGAAGCTCTATAAAAGGAAGTAAAATTCTCTTGCTGCGGTTTCTCCTGTCAGAAGCACAGAAAAATGGTTGGAATAAAACCTACCGACCTGCCACCAACTGCCACTGTCAAGTTTTTTGGAGCCGGTACGGCAGCATGTTTTGCTGACCTGGTCACTTTCCCCCTGGACACAGCAAAAGTGAGACTTCAGGTGAGGACTTATTTTAAATATATATAAATATATGCCTGAACAATCAAATAACACCAAAAATTTGATCCATCTGTCATGGCTTTCATCAGTACATCTTATTTCAGATCCAGGGAGAGTCTATAGCTGCCTCAGGATCAGCCGTGGTGAAATATCGTGGAGTATTTGGCACCATCACCACTATGGTGCGTACAGAGGGCGCAAGGAGTCTGTACAATGGCCTGGTGGCAGGACTGCAACGACAGATGAGCTTTGCATCTGTTCGTATTGGTCTTTATGACTCAATGAAGCAATTCTACACCAAAGGATCTGAGAGTGAGTATCAGACTGTTTGTTTAAATAGAAACAGAAAAACAGAAATGATTATAGACAGACTAACACTCTGCTCTTCTCTTTTCAGAAGCGAGCATTGTGACACGCCTGCTGGCTGGCTGCACCACCGGCGCCATGGCTGTCACTTTCGCACAGCCCACAGATGTTGTAAAAGTGCGTTTCCAGGCTCAAGTGCGCCAATCTGATGGATTAAAAAGATACAATGGCACAATGGATGCATATCGGACTATCGCCCGTGATGAGGGTGTTCGGGGGCTATGGAAGGGTGAGCAATAGTTCACCCAAAAAAAATTTCTATCATTTACTCACCCTGATTTCATTCCAAACCTGTTTGAATTTCTTTCTTTGGAACAAAGAAGATTTTTTGAAGAATGCTTTCATTGTTTTTGTCCACACAATGTAAGTTTATGGGGTCCAAACCAGTGTTGCTTATACAGCTAAAACTGAAACTAATGCAAATATGTAAGTGAAATAAAACTGAAACAAAATAAAATATAAATATTAGATGAAAAGTACTAAAATTGCAATAACTAAAACTGAAATAAAAATAAATTAAAGTCCCCCTGAAATCAAAATTGAAGTTTTTTAGCTTTTAGTATGAATATGTTAGCCTTTAGGTTATGAATAATCTGGTGTGTTCCAAAACAATGACAAGATTCATTTAGCATTCAAACTTCCCCTAAAATGAATCATGGATTTTTATGACATCACCGCACACTTCAGCTTCTCATCCAATCAAAGCTCTCTAGAATCTAAAGCATTCCGTCCCCTACATTATAAATAGAAGCTGAAGCCGTGTTTGAAATCTGTCATTTGTTCACACATTTACTATTTTCTACATGGTGATTATTTTAATCACCTATTTAAAATACCTATTTTTTAAAAAGGGGAGGAGCTATTCGATATGTCCCGCTCTGTCTTCCTGTTTCAGTTGAAATTACATCAACACACTGAATAATGCTGCGCATTCCAAGGCACTTCAAAGCTAAACAAATTTATTTTTAAAAGTAATAAAAATGACAAAAGTACATAATAAAATTACTAAAATCAAAATGAAAACTGATAATGTAAAAAAAAAGCTAATTCAAAATATTAATAAATACTAAAATAATACTGTACAAAACATTAGACCCCACTGACTTTCATTATATGAATAAAAATACACTGAGGCAAAATATCATCTTTTTGGTTCTGCAGAAGAAATAACAGGTTTGAAATGGCATGAGAGTGAGTAAATTGTGAAAAAAAATTGTAATTTTAATGCACTTTCCCTTTAAGTTCAGCTTTCACATGCCATTCTAAGTGTAAGTGTTCTAGAGATAAACCTGCATGTGTCTCTCTATTTTAGGCTGCATGCCAAACATCACAAGGAACATGATCGTGAACTGCGCAGAGCTGGTCACTTACGACATCATCAAGGAACTCATATTACAATACGACCTCATGACAGGTATGCTACCATATGAATATGCTTCCATTATGGTTATTTTTATGTACTTGTATGTGTCTAACACATGTGCCCTGTTTAGATAACCTACCCTGCCACTTTACTGCTGCATTTGGCGCTGGCTTCTGCACCACGATTGTGGCGTCTCCAGTAGACGTGGTAAAGACCCGCTTCATGAACTCATCTGCAGGCCAGTACAACAGTGCACTTAACTGTGCCCTCACTATGCTGACCAAAGAGGGACCAACAGCTTTCTATAAGGGGTAAGAAAAATCATGCTGTAAACCATTATTTACATAGAACAATGCACACATTCTTATTTTCAGTACCATGAATGTGCCATCTTCATCTTCCCCGACAGCTTTGTGCCCTCCTTCCTGCGCCTGGGATCCTGGAACATTGTGATGTTCGTGTCCTATGAGCAAATCAAGAGATGTATGACTAAAATGCAGTACTCATGGGAGTCACCTTTCTGAATGGACATTGTCAGTCTCTTCTGATTTTGATTAAACAGAGAGAGCAAATATAAGGGATTCCCAGTTAAGTCTTATCACTGAAAAAAGCTGCAAGTTTTTAAGGCCAAAGGTCAAGCTCATCACAAATGAAAGATGAGTCGCCAAAAAATCACGAGATGCATGGCTGATAAAGCAAAATGTGCATATTTTGTCTTAGTTTCAGTGTCATGGTACACTGAGAGAGGTGGAATTAGCATTAGAGTTCACTGTTTATGTATGTGCTTTTAAATTGTCGTGAAAACGGGTCCATAGCTCTAATGAATGAATGTGTATTTATACTATAAACTATACATTGTTTGAAAATAAAGTTTTTTTTTTTAATGATATACCTATTTCCTTTGATAAAATGTCATTTTAAGTATCAAACCAAGAACATACAATTCATTTAGATCACATGCATTTGACTCTCCTGAACCTAAGAGTCATTTAATCAGGTTCAACCAATGATCAAATCAACAGAGAGCCTGTCACAAATGGCTTACACATGACAGAGGATCAGAAAGTGTCTCCAAACTGCTTTTCTGCTGACCTATAAAAGACAAACAAAATCTTCATTAGAACAGAGCTGTGAAGTTCACTTAAAGGAAAGAGGAAGTGAATGTGCCCAATTAACAACCAGAAGAAAAATGCAAATCTGTGAAGTGTGGGTGAAAAAGGAAGGCAAGGACGTGTGACAGAAGAGATACCTGATGCTCTCTGAAGACCGCTGTGCATATGTGACCCTTGAAATGACCTGAGATCATGCCTGATAGTCTCACAATAATAAGCAACAGTGTGCAGTTCATGAAGCACGTGTCACTTTAACCCATGTCTCAGGTGAACACAATTATTTTGTTTTGCCTTGAGGTTGTACTTTCTCCAAGATAGTTCTGCGATAACATACCTCAGAGAAACTTAAAGGGTTAGTTCAGCCAAAAATGAAAATAATGTCATTTATTACTCACCCTCATGTCGTTCTCCACCCGTAAGACCTTCGTTCATCTTCGCAACACAAATTAAGATATTTTTTATTAAATCTGATGGCTCAGCGAGGCCTGCATAGACAGCAATGGTACTTCCTCTCTCAAGATCCATAAAGGTACTAAAAACATATTTAAATCAGCTCATGTGAGTACATTGGTTCTACATTAATATTATAGAGCGAAAAGAATATTTTTTGTGCGCCAAAAAAACCCAAAATACTGACTTTTTAACAATATCTATTGATGGCCGATTTCAAAACACTGCTTCATGAAGCTTCGGAGCTTTACGAATCAAATTAGCGGTTCGGAGCGCCAAAGTCACGTGATTTCAGCAGTTTGGCGGTTTGATACGCGATCCGAATCACTGATTCGACTCAAAAGATTCATAACGCTCCGAAGCAGTGTTTTGAAATCGGCCATCACTAGATATTGTTAAAAAGTTGTTATTTTGTTTTGTTTATTTGCCACACAAAAAAATATTCTCGTCGCTTTATAATATTACGGTAGAAGCACTGAACTCACATGAACTGATTTAAATATGTTTTTAGTACATTAATGGATCTTGAGAGAGGAAGTACCATTGCTGTCTATGCAGGTTTTGCTGAACCATCGGATTTGATCAAAAATATCTTAATTTGTGTTCCGAAGATGAACGAAGATCTTACGGGTGTAGAACGATATGAGGGTGAGTAATAAATGACATTATTTTCATTTTTGGGTGAACTAACCCTTTAAACAGCAGCTTTCTCTTAGATAATAGTGAGAGAATGTTCAGTTAAAATATGTAGCTGAGATGCTTTTGGTTCTTGTATTTGAGGAAAAACTATGGTGATATTTGGATGAATTCTTTACATGAAACTGACAAATAATAAAAACAAACTTGTCCAGCTTTTACAACAACATCTTTTGCATCAAATACCAATCTATGTGAAAAAGCAAATCCAGCGGATGTGTCTTGGAAAAAAGGAGAACTGAAAGTCCTCTTTTATGAATAACATATGTGCAACTACATCACATAATGATTCAGAATGACTCAGCGTTTCACTCATATGGGGAGTCTGGGGCTAGTTGTCACACTTTTACTCAAAGGAATAATTCTCAGGATATATTTGTTTTTGCAGGTCAACTTCTTGTGTGTAGCTACAAGCACATACTAGGTAAGTTGTAAACAGTAAACAATTCCAAAACACAAAACAATTCATGTAACACCAACATCTATTAAACTACAGGGATGCAAACAGGTAAGGGGGAAAAAGGAGAGAATATTGCGTGGGGAAGGGGCATGCTTCGCACGGAATTGTTTTTTAAAGATATTTGCTTTACATGCTCATTTGTAGTTACCTTAAGGGATTTTTAAATTTATTGTTTTTATTACCTTACATGTCCAAAACTGTAATTTTTCATGAATTTCATGAATACTGAGCTAAACTGCAAAACTGTTTGCCCTCTCTCTCTTCACCGTTCCCACATCTCAGACCTCAAATTCATAAAATATTACCCTTTATAGACATAGTTTTTAAAGTAAAGAGTAGAGGAAACCCTGTATAGTGCTTATTGAAACAACCAGTTCTTTATTTACTCTTGTAAGTTCACAAGTACCCTTGTAAGACACCCCCACCCCTCCATAATAACACTTTCTTAGTGGATCTATGCAAATCCCATAGGTGACCTATTTTGATCTCAAAAAGGTGAGTTGTCACTGAAAGGTGAGGAGTTTGCATTTATGAAACTACCATTCGAAAAGTTTGAGCTAGAGAAAATAGACAACTGTGTAAAAGTATTTTGACTCGACACCTCAGTTACTGAGATAACGCCCTTATGTAACAAACCCCGGTATCTTAAAAAAAAAAAAAAAAAAAAAAAAAAAAGAACGACGCCCATGCGTCGTGTTTTTGTACTTATATGAACGTTTAACAGCATTTACCTGGTATTTAAAAAACATTGAGGTATTTCGTATGCTGACAAACTTCCTAAAATAAGATATAAGTTTGATTAGGTTTCGAAATCAATAAAAGATATGCGTTGGAAACCGGTTTTTTTCAGTACAGTCAGCAGAGGCGTTAACTTATAAGCCGAATGACGCATCACGTGTGTCACGTGATTCCTTGAAGTAGTTTAAAAGGGTCGCCGCAGCGTTCAGAATAGAGCAGAGCACCTGCGCTTTTTTAACTGTTTGCTTCCCGAGGACGTTATTTTTCCCTAGTAAACTTACTTTTATTCATAGACACTTTATACATTTTTGTTCAAGGTGAGTACTGTGACCTTACATACTACGAATAGACTTTCTCCGCTACCTCGCGAAAGTAATTCCTTTGTTTATTTGAAGTGATGCTGAGCTGTATGTAACACGGAAATGTTTTGTCTTTCAGACTTTGGAGTATGTTTTTTATTTGTACGGGTTCTAAACGTTTCTCTATGGAAGAACACGCCAATAAAATTCAAGTTGAAAGTAATTTCAACCAGAGAGATACTTTTAGAGAATCCTGAAGTTCTCGTCCCAACCGGTAAGTTTTCCAATAGTGTTATTTTCTATTGTTTTAAACAATATTGTTAATATAGTTGATTTTAATATCGTGTAAGCATTACATAATCTCGTACTTTCTGCGTATCCGCACTTCCTTTGTGTAAGTTCCTTTGTGTGGTAGAAAGTAAACATAGCCGCAGGCAGATGCAAACAGGATGGTGACGTCAGCACATAGATTAGCATGTCCGAAAGAACAAGATGTTCCTGTTTTTGTCTGTTGACTGTCAAAGAAATGTCTTAAGCACAGGCTTTTTCCCACTCCAAATTTGCGTTATAATCTTCATAAAACCATTACATGCATGCCATAGCTTCAAAAAGCAAGTGAATAATCATTATGCATCTTCCTAATCCAGGTTAGGGTGGAGTTCACCTATCTTGTGTTCACTTCATTGGTTTTCAACACATTCCGCTTCAGTTGTTACATTCCTGTGATTCCGACTTCAATTAAACATGGTTGGATTCAGAGCTGGTGATGTGCCTCCTACAGCCACTGTGAAGTTTATTGGTGCAGGAACTGCAGCCTGCATTGCAGACCTCTTCACATTTCCATTGGACACCGCAAAAGTTAGACTTCAGGTGAGTCTTTGTTGTGTAGAATTTGAGAACTTGTTTAAATGATGAAACTTTGCTTGAGTGACAGCTGAGCCAGCGGTTGAGTTTGGAGACAACAGACCGTGTGATGACTCAACCCAGGTCAACTTGCAGCAACAAAAACTAATCTATCTTTTCAGGTGGGATGGTTTAAAGTCACACCTTTACTGACGATAGCTCTATTTCTTTTGACTCTCTTTACACTAGCAACGTAAGCAGGTCCAGGCCTTGATGATTGTCCTTGCTGCCCCAGGATCACTGTGGACCCTTTTAACCTGAAGATGCCTCTTCCCTCCCCTGTGATTCTGTAAAGTTTCTCCATCCACCTTTTGTTCTGTACAGATTCAAGGGGAGACCAAAGGTCCTGCGAACACAGGCCATGGTCCGGTGAAATATCGTGGAGTGTTTGGTACGATCAGCACCATGGTGCGTGTCGAGGGGCCGCGCAGTCTCTACAGCGGGCTGGTTGCGGGACTGCAGCGTCAGATGAGCTTTGCCTCTGTACGCATTGGCCTCTACGATTCAGTCAAGCAGTTCTACACCAAAGGCTCAGATCGTAAGTTCACTCCATGTGCTTCGTGCTTGTATGCAGAGATGATTGGAAAGTGTTTATGCATGGTCTATTAACCCCATACAATGCATTATTTTCCTTTATTAGATGTCGGGATTGGCAGTAGGTTGATGGCCGGCTGTACGACTGGAGCCATGGCAGTGGCTGTGGCCCAACCTACAGATGTGGTGAAGGTACGGTTTCAGGCTCAGATCGGCGCTGGGGCCAATAAACGTTACAACGGCACTATGGCTGCATATCGGACCATTGCAAAGGAAGAGGGGTTTCGTGGTTTGTGGAAAGGTGAGCTTGGGCAAAAAAAAAAAAAAATTTATATAAATAAGAATTAACTTTAATAACCCACAGTAGCAGTATGACTTATAGATGATGGTTACGATTTTAATTTTAGTAATAATTTAATAATAAATTAATAATAATAATAATAATAAATTATTATTATTATTATTATTATTATTATTATTATTATTATTATTATTATTATTAATTATTAATAATAATAATAATAATAAAACAACATTAATAACCTACAATAATATTATTATTATTATTATTATTATTATTATTATTATTAATAATATTATTAATTTATTAATAATTTATTTTATATTATTATTTAATTTATAGTAGGTTATTAATGTTGTTTTATTATTATTATTATTATTATTATTAATAATTTATTATTATTAATTATTAATAATAATAATAATAAAACAACATTAATAACCTACAATAATATTATTATTATTATTATTATATTATTATTATTATTATTATTATTATTATTATTAATAATAATATTATTAATTTATTAATAATTTATTTTATATTATTTAATTTATAGTAGGTTATTAATGTTGTTTTATTATTATTATTATTATTATTATTATTAATTAATAAATATTATTAATAATTTATTATTAATATATTATTAATTTATTAATACTATTTATTTATTATTATTATTATTTTATTATTATTTAATTTATAGTAGGTTATTAATGTTGTTTTATTATTAATAATAATAATAAAACAACATTAATAACCTACAATAATAATAATAATATTATTATTATTATTATTATTATTATTATTATTATTATTAATAATATTATTAATTTATTAATAATAAATTATTTTATATTATTATTTAATTTATAGTAGGTTATTAATGTTGTTTTATTTATTATTATTATTATTATTATTATTATTATTATTATTATTATTAATTAATAAATATTATTAATTTATTATTAATATATTATTAATTTATTAATACTATTTATTTATTATTATTATTATTTTATTATTATTTAATTTATAGTAGGTTATTAATGTTGTTTTATTATTAATAATAATAATAATAATAATAATAATAATAATAATAATAATAATAATAATAATATTTATAATGTAATAACATTAATAACCTACTATAAATTAAATAACAATAATAATTATTATTATTATTATTATTATTATTATTATTATTATTATTATTATTATTATTAAATAACCTTATTCTCTCTTTTCTAATTTATACTACCCTTTCTATCCTTTCAAAGGAACTGGCCCAAACATCACCCGCAATGCCATTGTAAACTGCACTGAGCTGGTGACCTATGACCTCATCAAAGACGCACTTCTAAAATCCTCGCTGATGACTGGTAAGATGAGGCTGCAGAAAGTACTGCAAACTGAAGTATCAGACCATGACAGAAGTATTTATAGCTGCTGTTCTTCACAGATGATCTTCCCTGCCACTTCACATCTGCATTTGGAGCTGGTTTCTGCACTACAGTTATTGCTTCTCCTGTTGATGTTGTGAAGACAAGATACATGAACTCCGCCCAGGGCCAGTACAGCGGTGCCCTCAACTGTGCTGTAGCCATGCTAACTAAAGAGGGACCAAAGGCTTTTTACAAGGGGTTGGTTTTCTTTACCAACTATAGCTGTACTTTAATGATTTGAAGATGAATGTAGAATTGACATGTTTGTTCTCTTTTTAGATTCATGCCATCGTTCCTGAGGCTGGGCTCCTGGAATGTGGTTATGTTTGTCACCTACGAACAGCTGAAACGGGCCATGATGGCAGCTCGCCATAACTGGGTCACTCCTCTTTAAAAGCAGAGAATGCAGTTAGTTGAGCTTTGCTGATGTGGTTCTAACTTTCTCTTTACTTTAGATTTTCTGTGTGAATTGTTTACATGTCTATTAAACTTGATCTTTGGATTTTACATGGTTCTTTCTGTCTTTCAGAATCTGCCAATAAAATTAGGCTCTTAACCTTTGTAAGCTATTTGAGGACTTTTTGACCCCCAAATGACATTTGCTGAAGAAAAAAAAACATAAATAAAAAAAAGTTCCCTTGATTCAGATGGTATGAAACTTTGTAATGCTGTCAACATCCTCAAAATCAGAAACAAAATGCAAAATGATCTCACACACAAACACAATGAATTATTGAAACTAAAAATTGCTGTCATAATTTGTCAAATAAAATCAGCCAAAATACAAAATCACCACAAAAATAAAGTGGTGGCACCACAACACATCCAAGATAGAGAACAGTGCATGCTCACACATACACACAGAAAGGTGAAAGGATGAGACGATACAATTTAGCAAAAACTTCAGTACAAACCTTACTTCAGTACAAAAAAAGTGCTAAACTTGGACAAAAAGTGATTTTTATTATAATTGTGGTTCATAATATGTAGATATGAATACAACTGGAGAAAAAAAAAACTTATGCAAAGATGTCTTTCAGTCCCGACTTTCTGAAAAAAGATGTTTTTCAGTCAAATAGTAAATGTGGAGCTCTATACCCTTTTACTGGTGATATATATATATATATTTTGTTTTTACTTTTAAAGCTCTATTTTCCAACAGATGGCATAAAATTTACACTAAACCATGTTATCACCATGAATGAAAATCAGAAATGTGGAGCTTTTTTAAAGTTAATTTTACATAGGTTTAAAAAATATGTAACACTATGTAAAATATATATTTCTTAATTTATTTATATAAATTTAAAACATGCCATAAATGTCCCCAAAAACTGCACAAATATAGAGTAAAACATTAATAAAGTGAGAAAAATTACATTTTTAAAAAAAAAACATTTTGTTACAAAATCACATTTTATTGTCTGGGATCTCTGGAGTCCCCAACAGCCTGAGTGTACATTCCAAACGCACCGCTTGCAAGGATTAAAAACACCAGTTTAAAACAAATTTTGCATTCAAGTGTTTCATTTTTAGAATCAACATTCTATTAACGAAGCCTTTAAGAAGCCTGGATTAGTTTTGATGAGAGGGCTTGTTTTAGAAGATGTTTCCTTTCAGCCGAGAGCTTCTCTGGGAAATGTGTAATGAAGCGAATGATCAGGTCGCCTCTCTTGGATGGGCAGTTGGCTAGCGGCATTCCCTCCCCGGTCACAACCTTGGTGTACTGAGGGCTGTAGTGTAAAGAAATTAAAATGAAACAGTCTTAAATATGAAAACTATGTTCAGAAGTTCTGGTGAGTATCATTTAAACGACGTGCTGTTCTGTGTATGTTAAAAAGAGAAAGAAATGTTTTACTCACTGCACAATGTCATTGACAGGGATGTTGAGAAGCCTGCCATCTAGTGTCTCAACTTCCACTGAGAAACCAGTCAAAGCCTGTAGAGTTAACACAAAAACATATATTCAAAGACATAAAATGTACTAATAGTTACACTTATTAAACTTAAACTGTTTAATTATAAAAAGCGACATTTAGAGTGGAACTATTCATTTTTAACATCATGTTGGTCCAATAGAGACCCCAACATATGTTCAGCATGAAAACTAGACAGAAAAGATGGAAAGCCTCTCTATTAGAGCTTGAAAACATGTATATTTAAATGCACTGAAATGCTATGCTAGTTACATTTTTGCTTGTGTTTCTCACCTTCTCAAGAGAAATATTTGCTGTGTAGTACAGATCATCATTTTGGCGGACAAAGCGCGGGTGATGCTTTTGGCGTATGATAAACACAATATCTGCTGGGATGTTGTTTGGTCCCTGTGGAGAAAAAGATTCTATTCTGTGATGACCAAGATCAATTTACAACCACCACAAAACAAAATTGTGATAAAAATGTGTTTGGTCATGCCTGGTCTCCCTCTTTTGGAAACGTGATCCGTGTCCCTTCGTTCCATCCTGCTTTTACAGTGAAGGTTAAAATTTTGTCCCTGATGCTGGACGTGTGTCCGTCTTCATTCATGACCTGTATAAAACATGTCTCATTGCTGAAATTAATTTCTCATGAGTCCTTATGATTTTATTAGTACCCCTGTCTGCAGAACTTACCCTACGGGATATCTTAATTTTTTTAGTGCATCCATAATAAAGGTCTTCCAAGGCAAGATGAAGGTCTCTTTCTATTGGTGGATCCTGTAGCTTTTCTTTTTGCCCACGCAGGCTCTGAAAAGCTGTGTTGACCTCACTGCCATCACCAGTGAAAAAATCTATAGAGGATGAGTAAGCAGATATTACTAATCAGAGCTTGGATTCTTCAAAACACCACAGCATTATTATGAACATTGTAAATTTATGACTACATTGCACCAGATCGTCTCTTGACATTTTTTCAATTAAAATCATTTGTTTGAGGAATAATAACCCAGTTTTTTTTTTTTCATCCAATAAAAATTACCTGCAAAAGGATTATCTCCTCCGAAAAACTGTCGGAATGTTTCATCTGCATTTCCATGGTAGACATATCCTGATGACCAGGCGCCATTCACTCCCAATTCAGATGGGATTCCTCCTTTTAAACCCTCCTCTCCAAACTTATCATATGTGGCCTTTTTACGTGCTGCATTGGATGAGAAAGACCTTCACCAATTTATGAGGAAAACAACAAATTGAGGGCTGAACTGTGTACTGTTTCCTTACACAATAGTACAGTGGCAGGACCATAGTACAGGAGAGTATGAGATGGTAATACTATGCAACTTTGATCAAGTGTATGAAAAATAATAAATAAAAAAATGAATAACATTTACATGACACCTTAAAGCAGGGGTTTTCAAACTAGGTCTTTTCTGAAGAGACACAATCACTTTATATGATGAATAGATTGAATTTAGGCTTTTACCCACATATAAACAATGATCAGCGAACATAAACAGAAGCTCAACCGAACCTGCCTGACAATGCGAGAAGACGGAAGCGAGAACATTGGTTTACCATAACTGATGTGTGCGTTGAATGTTTATATGTGAATAAAAGCCTAAATTCAATCTGTTCATCATATAAAGTGATTGTGTCTCTTCAGAAAACTTGAACTAAACCACTCAATTCATATGGATTAATTTTACAATCTCTTTATGAACTTTTTGAAGCATCAAAGTGGTAGTTGCGTAGCTGTCAATGTAGGGACAGAAATCTCAGATTTCATCAAAAATATCATCATTTGTGTTGTGAAGACGAATGAAAGTCTTACAGGTTTAAAACGACATGAGGGTGAGTAAATGATGACAGATTTTTTATTTTTGGGTGAACCATTCCCTTAAGGGGGTGTTATTTATTTATTTTTTAAATATGCAAATAAATTAATGAAACCAAATTATTATATTTATTTATAAATAATTCATATAACAGATGTAATTAAATTTACATTATTTGACATTACTGTTTTCTAAAGACTGGTCTGCGATTCATAAGATTAATGACATTAATGACTTTGTTATAGCCTGTTTTTATGTTTCTCTCTGGTAGAAAAAAGGATGCAGATATGTAATATTATGTTATTAGCTAGGAATGTTAACATTGTATTTAGGGGTTCATGGCATCATAAAGTTTGAAAACCCCTGCCTTAAAGATTACCATCCCAGCAAAAGCAGAACGTTCCTCTAACGTTAGTGTATGGTTCAGTTTTGGTTATTTTTGGGGAACCAAATCTTAACGTTATATGAATAGTCTTTTTCTTTTTATTATAGCAAAATAATAATCTAACATGTAGGTTTTTATGTGAATCTGCATATACATTGTGTAAATACAACGTTCTCTCATGGTTATTATTAGGTTTATTTTTATAACCATAAACTAGCCTGCCGGAACTTTCTGGGAAACAAAAACAGTTGGGGATACAGATGGGATACACGTCGAAAAAGTAACGTTGTGTCGAATATTCTAATGCTGTTGCTTTTGTTGATGTATATGGCAGTTGTAGATTTATATTTTTTTGTCTTGTGAACTCACGGTCGCTCAGCACGTCAAACGCCTCCGCGAGCAGTGTGAAGCGCTCAGCGGCGCTCGCGTGGCTGCTGCTGCGAGGATGATGCTTCAGCGCGAGCCGCCGGTACCTGATACCGAAATAAAAACATGTCTGTTTTTATTTCTTATCTGTTTTTATAACATATTTATAAAAAAATCTGCTGCTAGCAAACGGGTCCTCAAAATGAAGGTAAACCACATCGTTGACTAGTTTTATCTGCTTACATATTTACGAAACTACTTAGAAACTAAACAAAACGTAACTTACGCCTTCTTTATGTCAGCATCGGTGGCGTTGCGGTTTATGTCCAAAATAGCGTAATAGTCTCGGCCCATGGCCTAATTGGTTATCTAACCCTGTCTTTACAATTTAAATATATCAAAGGACAAACGCAAACCCGGATTTCGTCAGTAGGAATGAACATTAGTTTACTGTTGTCAAAGGAGGTTGTTATGGAAACAGAGCCCGGAATTCTGGGTGATGCAGTCTTTCATTAAACAGTTGCTGAATTAAAAAAATATTACGATAAAATTACAGCACTCACATTAAAGGGATAGTTCACCCAAAAATGAAGATTTTGTAACAGATCTCGCCCCCCCCATTTACTACCATAGTAGGAAAAATAAATACTATGGTAGTCAATGGAGGGCGAGATCTGTTTGGTTACTGACATTCTTCCAAATATCTTCCTTTGTGTTCAGCAGAACAAAAGAAATTCATACAGGTTTGGAACTACTTGAGCGTGAGTAAATGATGACAGAATGTTCATTTTTGGGTGAACTATCCCTTTAAGGGTGATTTTCAACTCAGTGCATTCAAATCAACTTATAAAGCCAGGTTAAGACAAAAATGACTAGATATGGAAAACAAGATAAGATAGTTTATTCATTGCAGCACACACCAGGTAGAAAACTGTCCGTCATGGAAAAACATGATATTTCATATGGAAAACATTTTTAAATAATGTATTAATTATTAATTTTTGCAATAAGCCCCTCAAGCTCAGGCCTTGTTTTGAACCGGGCTTGAAAATCTGCTTCCGTGTGCTGAAAAAAGAAAAAGAAAAAACAAAACAAAACAAATGAAGCCAATGACAGTTGATAGAAGTGTCATAAATGCAGCAAGACAGATAAAAAATAAATAAATAAAAGAGCACTGCAATAATTGTTGTGTAATTTTCTGACCTGCTTTATACAGAGTTGCACTCCCTCAGGCTGGTTCTTCAGAAGAACTTCCGCAAGTATGGGAAAAAGTGTTGCCTTCATTTCACTGATCTAAACGCACATCACCAATAAATCAGTTATAGACTACAGGACAACTATAATAATTACATGCAATCATCAAATGATGTCATTTATTCACACAACCAACCACAAGCTGCATTAACTCTACCTGAACCACACGCTCATGGGTTTTCAGGACTCCATCTACATACATCTTAGTGCCTTGCTCCTGCATCACCATGACCTCTGTGCTTTTTGTAGGCAGGGCATAGCTTTAAAACACAAATAATTGAGAATTATTTTCACCGTTACCTTACAATAATTCATAAAACGTTAAATGATGTATTGTCAGTCATTACACATATATCTTCCTCTTGGAATTATAAGGTTCTATCTGACATTTTTGTCAAAATTGAGTTATTCACATATTCTTATTCTTATTTACATTATGTTTTTTTTTTTTTTTTTTTTTTTTTTTTTAAATGTCGTGTTATATTTTGGGAATTTTTATTTAAAAAAACAAAAAGGTTCTACCTACAAAGTCGAATGAAATGCAAAAACTTAGAAGCTCAATATCTCAAAACTGCTCAGAATTCAGATAGAACTTATAATTCCAAGGGGATGATATATTATATGCCAAATTTATTAAAACAAAATGATTTTGAGAATATTTCTTGGTTTGTGTGCATAGGGATTTTAAAACTATAATATAATATAATATAATATAATATATTAATTAATATATAAATCTCTCTCTTTCCCACCATTCATCGACTTTGATGTCCAAGTGACTGCAGAGATTGTGGATGTACTGGGAATAATGTTCCACTAAAGTCATGTCATAACCGGAAACACACACATTCAGAACGCCAAACTCTGTGGCTGTCACTGCTTTGATCTGCTTTGCCTGAATTCTGTCCTTCTTCTTCTTTGGCTGAATAAAAACAATTTAGCATATGTTATTAACTGGCAGTGAAAACATTTTATACAGATGATGTACAAAACTTTAGGTCTTACCAATGTTTTTGGAAGAAGATGCCTGTATCTTCCAATACCATGTGTGGGCATTGATCTATACTGTCTGTTAGTCAGCAAAACACCTAGTTAGACACATAAAAAAACCACTTGATTACCATCAGTTGATAATTATATTTCAACACACATACATGGGTGGTTCTGCAACTACGGGCACTTTTAAGTCCCAGTAGTGAAATTTAAGGCTTATGTTAAAATTTGCCATCTAAAGCTTCATAAATATAAACACAGTGTCATTACACACCTTGACTTAAAAAAATAATGAGTGAATAATATGATTTAATAAAAAATTATGAAGCATTTATAGGTCCAAACACCATTTTTGTCCCACACCTGTGGTTTCAATGCTGAGCGTGTGTAAAATTAGCTAATTGTTTTACAATATGACATTATTTCAAATGAATTAGTTTCATATACTGTAAATGTTACTTTACACCATCTTAAAGTTCTTTTTTTTTTTGTTTACTAATCATTTATATGATTTATTTTCATCTAAATGTACCTGTCCCACACTTTTGAGTCCTTATTATATAAATTGAAATTCATAGAGGTTGATTTTTTTAAAATTGGGAGAGTCAAAAGTGCCAGTAGTTGTAGAAACACCCACATACTATAACTGAAAATAAAACACAGAACAACAGATTTTTTGCTCTTACCCAAAGGCATCTGTGTAGTTAATACTTGACTTCTGTGACATTAGAGAAAAAACAATTATCAGTTTTAATTTAACTTATATATATATATAAAATGAATAAAAAATATAATGAATAAAATGACACTTACTGGACCGATGATGCTGCACACACCAGCGCCCGTGTGTTCTGGAGCAGAAAAACCTGATGCAAAACAATGACACAAACCAAAAACAAAAATATAGTGTTTGTAAACACTGTAATATTGTAATCATTCATTTAAATGTACAGCACTCAGTTCTGCTCTTCCTCTACGACCTTGACAAATCAACAACATACACTGCTGCAACAACCCGACAATTAAGATGCCACACTCTAAATACCACACCTTATTCAGTAAATTGTTCATTGTTTCACGTTGATATATTAATCCAGTAGTAAAGTTTTAAAACAAGCATCCAAAACCAGGTAATATCAATCCGATAAGCGCATGTATTGAGCCCGATCTTCTTCACGGAATCCAGCAGAAGAATTTACGCTCGTTCGGCACATTGCTGCCACCTGCTGGAGCAAAAGCGTCACACGTGAAACTGGGTTCTTCTTCTTCTACTGACATTTTATGGCGGATGGCAAACCAACTTTTGGTGCGTTTACCGCCACCAACTGGACTGGAGTGTGAAGCACCAATAAGCAGCTAATAAAAAAAAAAAAAAAAATTCTATTGATTATTCCTATTTCTTTAATATATTTTATAATAGCACCATATATTCTACTTTGTTCTGCATGTTCCTTTAAAAGGCTTATCAAACTAAATGATTCAACACCCATGTTTTTAACTTCATTGATGAGTTTTAACCTTTCTTTTTCGTATTTTTTTTTACATTTTATTAAAACATGCTCTATTGTTTCTGCCTGATTATAATAAATACATTGACCTGATTCATGTTTTTCTGTTTTAATGATTTAATCTAGTATGCCCTACTCGGATGCGTGAAATAATTGTATCTTCTTTACTATCGTGGAACTGGTTTGGAGATTGATGCAGGTTTTGTCGTCACATGCAGTTACAATCTGTATGATTTATTTCCTTTAGCATTCAGAAGTTATCATTAGGCTTAGAAAAACATTATAAAATATTAATTTGAAAATATTAAATATAAAAAAAATTAGAAAGACAGCATTCACAAAACTGTTCTAATATCAAATGGTTCTACACTAGCTATTTGAAATAATCATAAATAAAAACTGGCACAGAAAGCAAGCGTTAGTGTAATATATCCTCCATTTGAATATCATTGTATAATGTATTAATATTGGGAGCAACAGAGTAATTTAATCCTGGAAAAGTCTCCCTGTTCACAGTTCAAGGGGTAGCGGAATGCGATGATGATGCTGCAGGGCAAATGACGCTAGGAACGTGACGTGGCGCCGGTGGCTTGCAGAGCTCAATCTAACTTGTTTGGAGTCCCGCCCTGTTTCCACATATAGACAACATTCCGGATTCCGCTCGCTTGTTCAAGAACTATTACATTTTCAACTAGAAAAAAAATACGTTTAAAAATATATTTGATTATTGATGCGAAAGAAGCCTGCTAAATTTATATTTCATTATGAAAAGACATCGCAGCAAGTGCAATGCTCCAAAGATCTAAATTATAGATTAAATTACATTAATATTGATATAAAGTTTGAATACTTGACCTAATTTAGTATCTACAGTACTACTATGTCATCATAACGCTGTGATTAATAGACGCAGTCATTGTATTCTCTCTAATTCTATAGGCTGAGCTCAGCTGTCAATCACGCCTCTTTGAGTATCATGGTAGGTTGCGGCGCAGAACTGGGCCTGAATAGGCGGCTGAGAGTCTCAAACTGAACCGAAATACCGCTTTATTTTCTTGTTTAGAGCATTTTGATAGTTATAGCAACACATTAACACCCACATTAGGCCCAGTGGAACCGGCAGCATGTCTGCAGCAGGAGATTTCGGTAACCCGCTCCGCAAATTCAAGCTGGTGTTTCTGGGAGAACAGAGCGGTGAGTGCCGAACCGAACCGATCATACTGGTCTCTCTGTTTTCATGAGTGTGTATTTGAGTTTGTGTGCGCAGTATCTAAATGGAAATGTCTAAATATCTCTGTGTGTGCTGGAATATTTCTACATATTTGGCTATATCTTGTTATCCAAATCCAGTAAACATGTCAAAGACCAACATGTATGATAGTGATGACAACTTCAAATGTAATCACATCAGCCAAAACAGATTTTTTCTTTTAACCTTTTAATATCAACAGGTTTGTGAGGGTTTGGTTTAGGGGGTTAAGGTTTTAGCAAACATCATCACTGCCATATAAATCGTGAGGTGCCATCACTAATATAGTGAAATCAAATTTCGTCTGTCTGGTCTTGAACTGCTTTTCGTATTCATTTCACAGTATATTTTTGTCTGTCTCCTGTGTAAACATGATATTCTCGTGTTTGAACGTGTTTTGCTGACATGCTGGAATTTTCTGGATCTTGGCTTTTGAACACTCATATTAAAAAGCTTAGGAGAACTTGAATGTGTTCCTAAGATATAAACACCAACGTTGCCTATTAGATAACATTAAAGTCTTTGTATGAGGAGCCATTCCCCTTTCTGAGATATGTCAATGGCCTGTCAATTTCAAAAAAAAAAAAAAAAGAGAAGAAAGAAAGAAAGAAAAAAAAATCACTGGTCCCAGATTTCAACAGCACATCAGGCCTGGTGCTTTGCAGGTTCTTTATACTTTTTTTCAGCAAAAAGTATAAAGCATAAAATTGTTTGGCCTTTCAAAACATTTGCGTAGGAAAATAGACATGGCAAATATTCACACTATTTGCATATATTTACATAGACATGCAATTTCATTCACAGTTTTTAGATTAATCTATTACAAATTTGCAGTTGCCCTGCATGTGAATCAGAAATGAGTGTGCACAGGTTTATGCATACATACACTTTTGCTTTAGTAAGTTGTTTTGTTTTTAAAGCTATGCTTTTGGAATGACCTTGTGAGAAATAGACATTTAATTATGTAATTAGCTGCATCTTTTCCTTCTGCATTCAAGGAAAATGTATTGGCAATGAAAGTAATGTAGAAATGTCTTTGTGAAGTTGTGACCTGTATGCCAGCAGCTTTTGTTCAAAGATATTCATATGTAATGTTTCGATAGTAACCAGTTAATTTTTCATTTGATTTTGCAGTGGGAAAGACGTCATTGATTACCAGATTTATGTATGACAGTTTCGATAATACCTACCAGGTGAGTGAATGTTTTTCTGACTCACTGGGTCATTTTAAACAGTCTTCTGATTTGTTTGGTTTCTATTTTGGGTGTTTCTGATCAGTTGCATGGATCAGAGTCCTTTTCCTTAAAGTTTTGTTGCTTTTCATTTGCAGGCGACAATAGGAATCGATTTCTTGTCGAAAACAATGTATCTTGAGGACAGAACAGTAAGTAAATATTTTTTGTTTTACCAATAAATCACGTCCCTTTCAATGATTTGAAGGAACGAAATGCATGAAAATCTAAAGATTGTAAAACAAATGACGTCTGGGATGCTATTGAATGATGACTGTTTGAATTTTCTTACATCTTACATTGGTCAATACTCTGTATGGCTGTACAATGTGTCATTTTTAAAAACATTGCAAGTGAATTTTATTGCAGTGTATATATAATGATTTAAATGTCATTGCTATTTTGTTTAATATTGTTGTAAGAACAATATTGTTAGATTATGTAAATTTTCTTTCTTTATGGAAATGTTATTTTTATTATGATTATTTTAATGTTTACAACTTCTTACTGTGCAGCCCTAGTATTTTTATTTGCTTTGTTGAACGTTGATTTGAACGTTTGGTGAGATGATGTGTCTGTAAAAGCCCAGTGTAAACTGCACCATGAGAAAGTCCTGTGCCTCTCTACACCTGGTGTGTCCATTGCTTCAGCCTCTTTCTCTCTCTCATTTGTATGTTTTTTTTTTTTCTGTAAAGAATTGTTCTTCTTGATTGGTTTTGAGTAGGAATGTTTCACTCTGAAGATCTGCAGTCCTGATAACATAACCCAACCATAACCCATTCCATAACCCTAGGGCCCTATGAAATCCTTTTTAGTTTTTCCCAAATTCTCTTTTGCATTTTATTTTTTTCTGGATTCCTTTTTTTTTTTTTTTTTTTTTTTTTTCTCTCCCTCAGTTTTAACTTTTCTGGACTCTGATTTAATGGTTAATTTAAATGTCAAAAAGCATGTCTAATTAATTAAAACCATGAAGCTTATACAGTTCAGCAACAATTTATTAAAAGTTGAACAAAAAATACATTTTAGTGCCCTATGAAATACTTTTTGTATTTTCTCAATTCTGTTTTTGTTTTAATTTTTCTGGGTTCTATTTTAATGGTTTAATTAAATTTTAATAATCAAAAATATGTCTATATCAGTTGAATTCGCAAAAGTTTAACATTAATTTTTTTTTTTTTTTTTTAACAATAATAGGCCCTATGAAATGTTTATTTTATTTTTTTCAGAAATTCTTGTGTGTTTTCTGGATTTATGATTTAATACAAATATATTATCAAAAACATTGATAATCAAATGAAGGTGTAAAACATTAACAATTTATTTAATATATTAATGTTTTAAAAATTGTATTTTTTTTTTAATAGTTTTAATAATTTTTTATTATTATTATTATTATTATTATTAGTCTTTTTGCAGTTTAATATTCACTGACACTAGTCAATATCACAATTTGATTAAGTGCACAGCCCTACTTTTGATATATTCATCCAAAACGTGCCAAATTGCGTGACATTCCACGTTTTACGGTAAATTCCATTTTTATGACTGAGTGTGAGTGATTCTGAAAACATAGGGCCCTATAAACCTACTAACATGAGCCCATCTGAAGACCCTAATCCGTTCCCTAACCCGAATCCTGAGCTTGAGAAATCTTTTCAATCCACTTTGCTTTTTCTTATTTCTTAAATTTCATTCCACTCCTTTACCTTTTTTTCCCCCCTTTGAACGTTTAATTTCTCCTCTTTTTTTTTTTTCCTTTTATTCCCCTCTTTTTCTTTTGTTTGTTCTCCATTCACACAGATCAGGCTGCAGCTTTGGGACACAGCAGGACAGGAGCGTTTCCGTAGCCTCATTCCCAGTTACATCAGAGACTCTGCTGCTGCTGTTGTAGTTTACGACATCACAAGTAGGTATCTGAGACCCATTCTACGTCCAGTTCCCCTCCTCTTACCTCTTCCTCTTCCCCTTTCTCCCCCCCCCCCCCTCTCTCTCTCTCTGCTGGAACTCTGGTGCTAAAATATTTGGTCAGGTGCGGCTGCAGCTGTGGGACACAGCAGGACAGGAGCGCTTCCGCAGTCTGATTCCCAGCTACATCCGGGACTCTACAGTTGCCGTGGTAGTCTTTGACATCACAAGTGAGTGTGGATCCTCGGCGGGAGAACTTAAGGAAGAGGAAAGATGTCTGTCATCTCAACGCAGTCTCTTTTTTTTTTTTTTTGTTTCACATCCTTTGAGTTTTTTCCTGTAGTTTCATTCTTTTTGTCTTCTTTCTTATTTTTTTGTAACATGTTTTTTGCTTTGCAAATGCAATTCAGTGCTAAAAACTTGGAAGACACCTTTGTTTTGGACTACATGCATATCTTTGTGTTTTAAGGTTAACAGGACATTGTTTTATGAGCAGCTAAAGTGTAGCCCAGTTTACAAAAAAACAGCTAAATAATACCAATTTCATATGTAGAAAAAATGTCTTTTTATAAAAAGAATGCAGAATACAGCTTAATGTCCAATAAAAAATAAATGACTAGTACATTTTTGGCAGTTGTGGCCAAAAGTTAATTTTTACCCCCTCAGGACTCAACATTCACTGGTCCCACCATAAAAGAATGATACATTTTTATTTTTAACAGTACATTCTTATATTCGCTAGAAATACTTACATTTTTCATTAAATGTTACTTTTTTTTTTTTTTTTTATTCATATAAAATAATATTTTTTTATTTTAATTCGTTCATCATTTTACAGACTGATAAAATGTAGTTGATGTAGATGAAAGATGATTTGTCTTTTTTTTTTTTTTTTTTTTCCCTGCAGACTGAGTTCCTGTGACACAATCATAAGCACAGAGTCGCTTCCAGCTTTAGAACTTCCTTCTGTCTTTCTTCTTATTTTATCCTATTTTTTTTCTACCTGCAAGTTGTGTCTGCCTGTCTATGATCCTGGGATTCCCCCATAGACTCCTTAAGGCTCATCTTAAGTATTAACCCAATGTCTCTGAAATCCCCTCAACAGATGTCAACTCGTTCCAGCAGACCACCAAATGGATCGATGATGTCCGAACAGAAAGGGGAAGTGATGTCATAATCATGCTGGTGGGAAACAAAACAGATCTTGCTGATAAACGGTTCGTTTTAAATGATTGCAACCTTTTAGGAACATTATGATGTAGTTTGTTACACAATTGCTGTTCTTTTGAACTTTGTATTTATCAAAGAATCCTGAAAAATTTGCACAAATATTTAGGGTTAGTTCACCCAAAAATGAAAATTCTGTCATTAATTACTCATTATCATTTTGTTCCAAACCTGTTAGACCTTCGTTCATCTTCGGAAAACAAATTAAAGTATTTTTGATGAAATCTGAGAGGTTTCTGGTCCCCTATAAAAAGCAACGCTATTGCCACTTTCAAGGCCCAGAAAGTTGGTAAAGACATCGGTAAAATAGTGGTTCAACCTTAATTTTATGAAATGATGAGAGAACTTTTTGTGCGTGAAAAGAAAAAAAAAACGACTTTATTCAACAGTTTCTTCTCTTCCATGTCAGTCTCTGATGCTGTTCACGTGAAATTAAAATAAATTAAAATAGGAAAAAGTTTTAAATTGTAATATTTCACAATATTACTATTTTTACTGTATGTTTGATCAAATAAATGCAACCTTACAATTTATTTACAAAAATGCAATATTTCATAAAATTAACATATTTATCCATTGACAAGGCACATTTATGAAATGGCACAAACTAAAACTTAATACTTAATCTGTTCAAAATTGCTAAATATCTGAATCTGTGGGCAAATAGTAATGATTACATGTGTTTTTGGGCTCATTTCAGGCAAGTTTCTATCGAGGAAGGAGAAAGGAAAGCCAAAGAACTGAATGTAATGTTTATTGAAACTAGTGCTAAAGCCGGATACAACGTCAAACAGGTGAGTGTGACTGAGATTTGACTTGATCCAAAAGTAGAAGTGCTTTAATGATTGAGAATCAATCTCTGAATCACAAACTTTTTTTTTTTTTTGCATGATTATTCGAAAAGAGCATTACTGAACATTTCTCTTATATCAGTGTCTTCAGAAGCATCCATATGATTAAATATTCAACTTTTCTGATTGCAAACCATCTCAAACTCACACTCACACTGCTTGTTTTTTCCTGATCCTAGTGTGAGAGTTTAGTAATGGGGCTTGTGTTTGTCTCCTCTAGCTTTTCCGGCGTGTAGCAGCAGCTCTTCCTGGTATGGAGAGCACACAAGACAAGAGCAGAGAGGACAGTATCCTACACAAATATATGCATACATATTTGCATTCACTGCCTGGCCAAAAAAAGTTGCTGTTTGGATTTAAAGGGATAGTTCACCCAAAAATGAAAATTCTGTCATTTACTCCCCTTCAAGTTGTTTCAAACCTTATAATTTATTTGTTCTGCTGTATACAAAGGAAGATATTTGGAAGAATGTTTCAGATCTCGCCCCCCATTGACTACCATAGTATCTATTTTTCCTACTATGGTAGTCAGTGGGGGGCGAGATCTGCTTGGTTACAAACATTTTCCAAATATCTTCCTTTGTTTTCAGCAGAACAAAGAAAGTCATACAGGTTTGGAACAACTTGAGGGTGAGTAAATAATGACAGAATTTTCATTTTTGGGTGAACTATCCCTTTTAAATAGGCAAATACTTAAAGGGTTAGTTCACATAAAAATGAAAATAATGTCATTAATTACTCACCCTCATGCCGTTCCACACCCGTAAGACCTTCGTTCATCTTCGGAACGCAAATTAAGATATTTTTGTTGAAATCCGATGGCTCAGTGAGGCCTCCATAGCCAGCAATTACATTTCCTCTCTCAAGAGCCATTAATGTACTAAAAACATATTTAAATCAGTTCATGTGAGTACAGTGGTTCAATATTAATATTATAAAGTGATGAGAATATTTTTGGTGCACCAAAAAAACAAAATAACGACCTATATAGTGATGGCCGATTTCAAAACACTGTTTTAGCACTAGTTTCAATGGATATTTCATGAAGCTTCGGAGCGTTATGAATCTTTTGTGTCAAATCATGATTCGGATCGCGCGTTAAACCACCAAACTGCTGAAATTATGTGACTTTGGCGCTCCGAACCGCTGATTCGACACAAAAGATTCATAACGCTCCGAAGCTTCATGAAGCAGTGTTTTGAAATTGGCCATCACTATATTATTTTGTTTTTTTGGTGCACAAAAAATATTCTCTTGATGGAAATAACATCACAACATTTATTTCCATCAAGAGGTGCATCAATTTTTGGTCAAGTATTTGCCTATTTAACACCGTGTCTACACTAGACGCGACCGTTGTCACATCACGCCGCGCTGAAACAGCTAAAAGCTGTCTACACTGAACGCGACAAACCGACAATTGTTTGCAGTTGCTTGTTTTAGTACTTGGTTGTCCATCTCAATAAGAGTTGCTGTGTAACACACTACAAAATTTTTCCTTAATTTCTTTTTCCTTCAGTGATCGACATAAAATTAGAAAAGCCGCCAGAGCAGCCAGTCAACGAAGGCGGCTGTTCATGCTGAGGCTTCAGTCGACATTTCTGTGCCGTGTCTCTTATTGTCGCTCTTTCAGACGCTCTCAGTTGCACTCACAGCATCTCTCTGGATATTCTGCAGAAGCTCCGCCCACCCGGAAGAAGTAGAACACTACCTGCCCATCACCCTCGTTTCCACTGACCCACTCAAATGACTTTAAATTCGAAAGCACAACGTGGATGTGTATGATGTTGCTTTTCTATTAATTGTTTCCGTTAATCGTACACCTTTTGTGGTGTTTTTGTTTTTTTCGCTCTCAAAATGCTTTATAAAGTGTTGTTTTTGTTCATGTTTCGTTTTATGTGAAATAATACTTGTATTACTGTAATAATGACATGAATAGGAACAAACCAAGTTAAATAAATGAAATTACAATTAGGAGGATATCCAGATTTGAATATGCGATGACTCTCTAAACGTTGTTCCGTAAAGACGGTGCAGAGATGGACAAAAGGTTTACAGAGCGTTTTTGGAAATTTCCAAGTCTAGTTTTCAGCACATGTGGCTACAGTGCGTTGAATCCGTGACGATGTTGATGTCTCTTCTTCAGAAGGAAGAAAGGAAAGTGTAAAAACAAATGTTTTTGGAGTTTGCGAGGAACAAGTGCTGCTTTTAGCTCGGTTGCCGCTCAAGCATTGTGCTTTTTTTTTTCTTCTGCTTAGTTGTCATTTTATTAGATTTCTTTCCATCTTATTTTGAGCATTAGAAAGCCAATAGCTTAGTCAAAGAGATATACAGTTATTGTAAAGAAATATGTATATTAAGGGAATTATCAGATCCGGTTTAACAGATAATATGCAGCCGTTGCCTTCAATGGTTTGTTTTATTGGGCTTCCACTGGTTTGTTTGTTTTTTATTAGCATTGTAAAGTTTGATTTATTTTAATAATGACACACTAGATGTGGTTTGTTTTCTTCTTGATTTGTTGAATCAACCATGAACCCTAATATTTATTTGTAATATCTTTGTTTTGTTTTTAAACACTGTTTGGTTTTTCATAATTCATAGACAGAGACGTTGAGATATTCTGGCCCAAAGCAGCTGTTACATTAGTTTTTAAATGTTCAGTGATATTTTGGCCCCAGACTGATCTAAACGTTTCTAAGATTTAGTGTATTTTGTGTATTTTTTTGCTTTTTCTTTAAATGGTCTCATACATTTCAAATGGATTTTAACCAGTTTCGTCAGGCAGTGCTGCTTGACGCCAATGCTCATTATTTGCACTGCTAAAATTGGCCAGCATCTTGAGACATCCCTAATAAAAACTTTATTTAGCAACAATTTTTTTTGTTCTTGTTTTGATTGGTGGATGTATAACTTAGTTTGTTAATCAAGAAGTTGGTAAATGTGCAGAGCAGTGAATTTTGATTGCGAACACAGAAAATGAAATTCCAAATGTTTTGTGCTTCTGCGTCTGGTAGCAGCTTTTTATTTATTTATAAGTGTTGCACAACAATGTAACTTTATACATTTGCAAGGTAGTACATTAGCGCATAAACAGGCCAGATGCAAATGCTGCTCTGCCCCCCTCTAGTGGTCAGTCACGAGAACTGATTCCATTATGCAGCTTTCGTCAAGGAGTACCTCAGGGATGACGTGTTTTTGTAGGCCAACCCGGAAGTTAGCGGCACACGGGTTCCCTCGATCGAAAACCTATGCATTTTTCCCATAGACTTTTGGAAAATCGCAAAAAATAAGCTCTGTGTTTAACAAAGGGTTATGACACTTACACGTTTTGTCTATCAAGATAATCTTTACAAGTTAACACAACATTTTTACATTTTGAAGCCTAAATAAAGTTGTCAGATATAAAAAGCTAACAGCAGGCTATAAACGGATTACAGCACACCATGATCGCGGATCAACGTCACCACCACCAAGCTTCCTCAAACTTTATTTAGAAAACAACTTTATTTAAAAATATGTTCGCTGATTATGATCTGCGCTGTGTATGAATACTTATCCACTTTTTCATGAGAAATGCTGTCCAAATGTCCTGTTTGTCATGATGACGTCTAAAGTCCCCGCCAAAGGAAGTAGTCCCTTTTAGCAATTTGTTAGCAACTGCCGTTTTTAAGACACAATAAAGGTTTAAAAAATCACAAGCGGGTTATAACTGGTGTGTTTTATGTCATAGATCAAAACGTGAAAATATTTAGAGGCTTTGTTAACCACAGACCTTATTTCAGGCGATTTAGCAAAAAAAACCATTCAAAAAACCCACTGACTTTGGGGAGATGGAACCAGAAGTCCTAAAATGCTAACTCGCTTCCGGGTTTTGCCTACAAAAACACGTCATCCCTGAGGTACTCTATTGAGATATTTCAAAGGCATTTCTCAAACCTTCATTATAATGAATATATTCGGCTTTTGGTGACTATTTCAGCATCATATTTTCATCCACCTTTTTCCTAACTAGCCTACTGAGATTACGGGAGGCACTTCCGGTTTGGGAAATATCCACTCACTGAAAGAGATCATTTCAAAATAATCATATGGTTATGCTACAAATAATCCTTATCCGTCAGGTTGACTGAATTGCACCCAGTTTTTGAAAATGCTTATTGCGCTCATAATGCGAACCTTTCGCTGATTGTTTACAGTTTAACGGAAGTTACTCCCATAATTCGCGCAAAGCATCATGGGGCGCAGGAAAAAGGTGGATAGAAAATTCCTATAAACACACAAGATTTTTATATTTGGAGAGCAATCAAAGGTCTGCCGGTCACTCCCAAACCTCATGCTATAGAATATAATAAATTCAGGGTTCCACGTGGTTTATAGTTAGAAAATGTTTTGGAGCTACTTATAAATACAAATAGTAGATATCTGACAAGATAACAAATATAAATCATGGACAAAACTGAACAAATTTGCAAAGCTCTACATGTACATTATACACAAAGCAGAATCATAACAACAAGAAAATACAACCTTAGTTATGTGCAGAATTATTCTATAGATATGTTACAGAAATATCTGTTGATATTTCACATATTAGGGAAAAAAAAATCTGTTTAACAGTCCTGTTTTGAAGCAGCTAGAATCCCTCTTTTACACATTGATTGACCTCTTAATGCCCAGTGAGTTTAAAACAGCTGCAGCTATTCTGATATTTACATATTTATATGCAGGAACAGGAGCGTTTGCTTTCGCTGAGCTTTATGGACGTCTCTTCCAGTGTATTCTTTCATCCTGCTATCTGACTGGTCCTCAGCAGAACCAGAAGGGCATCCATAAAAGTGAACGCATTGCTGCACCCGCAGCCATTCCAGCCAGGAGCCCCAATGCAATCTGCTCTCCGAAATTGTCATCAGATTCTCTGTGCACCCAGACATGCTGAGTTCCTACAGGGAAGCACATCAGGTTTAGTGGTATGCCTGCTGTTGTTTTTTTGGAACATAATTAAAAAAAAAAAAAAAATTAAAACAAAGAGATAACTTTACAATAAGGTTCCACTTGTTAACATCAGTTAACTACATTAGTTAATATGAACTAACATTGAAAATACCTCTAAAGCATTATTATTCTTAATATTTACTAATACATTATTAAAATCAGTTGTATTTTTATTAACTAACAGTGTTGGGAAAAGTTATTTTATTAAGTAATGTGTTACAGTATTGCGTTACTCCCTAAAAAGTGATTAACTGCCTTAGTTACTTATTATGGAAAGTAATGCGCTACATTACTTCTGCGTAACTTTTTCTTACCTGGACTGGACTTTGTTGTTTGTTTTTTAATAACAAAAAAGTTATATTTTTGTCAAACCAGAAGTGAAATGAATAAGCCTCAAGCTGAGGGAAATTTAAATTCACTCCAGTAGAGGGCGCAGCTCAAACAAACCTTTCAGCTGTGCTGCCATTCTGGATAGCAGAAGAATAGGATTGCGGGAGGAGAAAGTTCATCACTCTTACTATAGCAATAAAAACAAAAATATTAAACACAATTGTGATGTTTAACTAAAGTAATTTTTGCTTATTAGTATGGTTGAATTAGATCATAGAATGTCAGCAGCAAAGACATTGGTTAATAAAGTGAGATTAAATACATAAAGTATATTTGTGTTATTTAACATTTAATTAATCAAATATTTTGAGTTGCATTTCACTGTTTCACTGCATCCATTTTGAGGAATACTGAATCTGTTTTTGTGCAAGTGAGTAGAACTACAATAATCATCATGTTCACACAGCGCACACAACACCTCTGCACTTACTCCAGATTTCTCTCAACATGGGGACAGGAGAGCTGTCAGTCTATAGATTGGAAAACAAAGTAACTTGCGCTACTTATTTGAAATAGTAACTCAGATATTTTGTTGTAAATTTAAAAGTAATGCATTACTTTAATAGTTACTTGAAAAAAGTAATCTGATTATGTAACTCGCATTACTTTTAATGCATTACTCCCAACACTGATAACTAATGCTAGCAAAGAATAATAAATACTGTAATGAATGTATTGCTCATTGTTAGTTAATATTAGCTGATACATTAGCAAATGTTAACTAATGGAACCTTATGGTAAAGTGTTAACAAAATATCTAAAATAATATTCTGCACAATTTCTTAAGTACATTTTTCAATTCTATTTTCAGTTAAATTATCAGCTGATAATATAAATTTCAATGAAAATATTGAATTAAATATTTTAACTAGTGGACTTTTGGAGACAAAAATGACTTTTTTTTATGCCCTTTGAATTAAAGTAGTTGTTAAGTGCTTTATTAACAAAGAAAATGAATGAACAGTATACTTATATGGTTGTTGTAATAATACTACTGATAATACCAATGTATTATATCAATGTATAAAAAAACAAAAAAATGCAATAACCATTTAACCATAAATATCTCTGTGCTTTGTGCAGAATGAGGGATGTGTTTGTATATTTACCTCCACACCCTGTACCTGGCATGATGTAAACTGCATTATGGCTGTCAATCGGAACGGTCTGGTAAGTATCGTCATAGGGATTGTATGTGAAAACCTGTGAGAGTGAAAAGAAATGTGAATTGAATCAAATATTAAAGCAAATATAGAAAACCATTCTGTGTGTCAAGAATAACACTCACTGGATTTCTTTTCGCCTCCATGAGCGTGAGTTTCCAGGCCCTGAAATGGGATTGAACGGAAATAAATAAGAGGGTTAAGTGGGTGGAGCTTCATTTGTTGTGGGAGGGGTTAAAGGGTTAGTTCACTCAAAAATGAAACTTTTGTCATTAATTACTCACCCTCATGTCATTCCAAACCCGTAAGACCTTCATTCATCTTCAGAACACATTAAGATATTTTTTTTTATAAAATCCGATGGCTCAGTGAGGCCTGCATTGCCAGAAAGTTCATTAATACTTTCAGATGCCCAGAAAGTTACTAAAGACGCATTTAAAACAGTTCATGTGACTACAGTGGTTCAACTTTAATGTTATGAAGCAACGAGAATACTTTTTGTGCGCCAAAAAAACAAATAACGACTTTATTCAACAATATCTAGTGAAGGGTGATTTCAAAACACTGCTTCATGAAGCTTCGAAGCTTTACGAATCTTTTGATTCAAATCAGTGGTTTGGAGCATGTATCAAACTGCCAAAGTCACACCCCTCAGTGGTGAACCATTGAAATTTTGAAACACTTATGACGTAACGAAGCCTCGTTTACTGAAACCACTGATTCGAATCAAAAGATTCGTAAAGCTTTGTGAAGCAGTGTTTTGAAATCGCCCATCACTAGATATTGTTGAATAAAGTCATTGTTTTTTTTTTTTTTGGTGCACAAAAAGTATTCTCGTCGTTTCATAACATTAAGGTTGAACCACTGTAGTCACATGAACGGTTTTAAATACGTCTTTAGTAGCTTTCTGGGCACTGAATTGTAAATTGTTTTGCTGTCAATGGAGGCCTCACTGAGCCATCAGATTTCATCAAAAATATCTTAATTTATGTTCCGAAGATGAACGAAGGTCTTACGGGTGTAGAACGACATGAGGGTGAGCATTTTTGGGTGAACTGACCCTTTAAGTTAAAATGTCAAAGGTCAAGACTTACAGTGCCTCATCTTCACTGTTGGCACACAGGATCAGCGTAGATCCATCCCTCAGATAAACAACCAGCAGATTCTCTCGGGGGTGACTCTCAGGTGGACATACACCTGCTCAGGACACAGTTACAACAGCATTAAAGTATTTTCATAACATGCACTTTCTACATGACTGAATAAATAAGTTCCTTCCTACCTGCACACTCCAGTCCAGACTTCACATTCACACAGGTGGCCTTCAGATTCACTCTGGTCTCATAGTCTCTTCTGGATTCAGATTTGTAAAAAACAAAACTCCCATCTATCCACAGGTCACACCAGTTCAGCTTCCAGCGTTTGAGGACTGAAGCTGTGAACGTTTTTAACAAAGTAAAAAATAAAATTCAATATTATAGAGTATCTGTCTCTATTTCCATAGTCTTTTCACAGACAAACTATTCTCTACAGCTTCATGCTATCTTTAAAAATAAAGGTTCTTTATTGGCATTGATGGTTCCATAAAAACCTTTAACATCCATAAAACCTTTCCACTCCACAAAAGGTTCTTTATAGTCAAAAAAGTTTCTTTAGATTTTTAAAATGTTCTTCACACTCAGATAAAAGGGATCTTTTAAGAACTTTTCACTGAAAGGTTATTTGGGCAATCAAAAATGGTTATTCTATTGCTTTGCTGAAAAAAAAAAAAGTGCAAATAGCATCCCTTGTTGGCAAATGCTATTTACACTAGCTCCGCAACATCTTCAGTGGTGCAGCAGTAGCGAATAGGGCTCGCAGGCCTGGCTTTTAATGCTATCAACGCAGGTTTGAATCCGCCTTTTTTCGAGCTTGCTTTTATTTTCAATAAAAATGAAAAAACAAATTCTAAAAGTAGAAATAAACTGTGAACGAGTGTTTAATAATATTAAAAGGTTTTATTGGGTAGGATTAGGGGAAGGTGTAGGGAGGGTTTTTATTCTCCCAATAAGGCAGCATCCATTTAATAATTTTAATAAATATAATCATTTACACTCTATGATATTATTGCATCTTGTTAATGTACAAAGATACTGAGGTGCAAATAGTGTCTGTCAATATAAAGTATAGATAACATCTAATTACAATTTACTCTTATTACAAAGAAAGAATTGATACTTTACATGGTGTAAATAGAATCTATTGCTATTTTCACCTAGTGTAAATAGCATCTATCGCTAAGAAAATATGCTATTTTCACTTAGTGCAAATAGCCGCTTCCAAAAAAAAAGCCTCCTGGAACCATTACTCCAATAATAATTGATTCTTCAAGTCAGAGCCATTGGGAATCAAGAGTCGACTCCAAGTTTCATTACCTAGCTTATTACACCATCCCGGAAGAGCCTTCAATGAACTAATCTAAACGGAATCAAAAGATTCAATTCACTGGAATGAACTAAAATGCCCGCTACTAGCTGCCATTTTAATTCATTCCAGTGAATCTTTTGATTCCTTTTAGATTCGTTCATTGATTTTTTTATTTGAATGTTTCTGTAGGTTACACTAGTAGGTGGCAGCAATGAGCGTGTTTACGCATGTTATAAGTAAGACATTTAATCATTCAATCAACAGCTTCGTTCAAAATCATTGTTCAAAAAGTCACATTCAAAACACCATGACAGTAGGCCTACTAATACAGATTTAAAAGACGGCAGCTAAATGATTATAAGAACCTGATTGTTCAAAGCAACTCTTGTGTATTTGATACAATGGATGGACATAGGAATAAACATAACATGCTTTATCACAAAGGCTTCCACTGAAGTTAACTCTAGCAACTAAAACTTCTTTAAGATGTTACTAACTGCAAGACTATGCGCTATCAAAGAATAGACCTATATTTATTTTTAATAGAGAATATAAAGGTCACTTAGTCATTTTAAATTACCAGTCATACTATTTTATATTGCATGTTTTATTTTAAGAATCAAGACAATTAGCTAGGAATCTTAAAGGGGGAGAATATTTCATTCTTAAGTTGTTATATTAAATGCAGTTATCATTTCTTTTTAAATTAATATGTCATTTGGGGTTTCTCTAGGTGAGTATACAGAACAACCTGAAGTCTATAACTAACATCTACTGTTCTGTAACACTGACCGTAAGAGGATTATTACTGCAAACAGCGTCAGGCTCTGAGTTTCATAACAGACCTTCTGGAACAGTCATTTTATTTAATATAATAACTGTATATATATGCACACACACACACACACACACACACACACACACACACACGCATATATATACTTTGAAATGGTAAATATCACTGTCAGCAGAAATGTACTGTCAAAAAAGCACCCAACAGACAAATTTGTATTATATTTGTGCTGTTCAATACTTATACACGTCCTAATATCAAGGCTTTTCCAATTTAGATCATTTAACTTTAATTTAAATGTCTGGAAAATGTCAAAAGCAACTGCACTTTGTTTTTTTTTTTTGTTTTTTTAAGACAAAATATTCACACTAGGTTTGTTTCTTCCACAATTGTTTTGCTTAAAACATAAATTACTTCCATTTCTTAGAGGTGCATTGAGCAGATTATGACTTTTGATATATCTTTTCAAAACTATTTCTATAAAAATATATAAATGAATAATCTTCCTCCACTTACACTGTCTCCAGAGCAAGCCAGATTTGAGCAGAGCCATTGATCAGTCAGCTGCCACAAGAGCAATAGAAGTATTCCCAATGTTGTGGTGCTTGTTTGACGTGACGACAGAGTTTGTGCTTTTGTTTGTGAGCGATGACAGTGACTGTAAGACGTCTCAGCAGTTGGAGGGGGTTATATTGCTGGAATAGTTTGATGACTCTTCTTCTAATCCTTTAAACAGGCCAAAGTGAAGCTTCACTTGACCAGTAATCTCAGATTACAGCACCATGTGAGTTAGTACTGGTCATCTGTGGAATATTCTCTCCCTTTCTTATGTTACTCAATCTCTACTTCATGTTTTTGTGTATTATATTAAGTCTATATAGTTAATCCTGTTATCAGTGTAGCACTGTTGACATAAATTTTTAAACCTGTTCACATTAAAATCTCACTTTTGGGTAAACAGACTAACCTTAAACCTAAAATCCACCTTATTGTATTTTTTGATTTAATGTCGTCCCTACAGGCACAGCAAATCATGTTCACTCACATAGCCTACCTTAATCTCACCCTTAGCTAAATTTAGCAAACATTGAGTAAGCGAAGTAGTCATATCAAGCCAATTATGTTTTTAAACCATCTAAATAACTGACCTATAAACATATTAAATCAGGAATTACCCTTAAAATCTAGTAAACACTTCTAGCCATGTTAATTTTTCTGATTTTTACAGTCAGGCTCCTTAAACGTGTTAACACTTTTACACACTGCTTGAACAGCTAGTAACACATTTAGCAGCAGTGCGCTTTTAGAAATGTCTTTATCGCAATGCACGATCATGTAAAATGTATTTAAATCATGAAAAATAATATTTACTTAAGTTATTTTATAGTAATAATAATAATAATAATAATTTATATTATTATTATTATTTAAAAAAACTAAACTAATATTAAGGATATTGAACGTGAGTTTGACATACGCCCGCCACTAGATGGCCTCATCTCACCAACAACGTCTGACGCAGGGACTCTCACTGCCCTTGAGATTATTTTATGATGAAAAATGTCAATAGAGAAAATATTTCGGTATCACTTTATTTTAGTGTCCTTGTTACATATGTTACATGTACTTACCATAGTAATAACAGTAAATTATGCATAATTACATGCTACTAACCCTCAACCAAACCCTTATCCTGCCCTAACCCTATTTAGTAAGTCCATGTTGTTAATTAATATTACTCTGTACTTAAATATATAATTACACTGTAACAATGACACCTTAAAATAAAGTATAACCAATATTTCTCATCATCACTGCAATTATATGTAGAATAACAGCGGCACAGAAAGAGTCTAAGAACCTCTAACTTACATATCTGGAATCTGTACACATATATCAACACAGCCTCATATTCTAACGGAAACAAATATCACATATATCAACACACATTCATAAACACTCAACAGCATATACACACATAATAAACATACATTACCGTTTTCATCCAAATAGAACATGTATTATGATTATGTTCGGTCACTGGAGGGCGCTGTTCTTCTTCATTCTGCTCCACTGACTGAAGTTCTCATAAGAGTTTACTTCATTTCTCAGCTGTGTTTTTATGTGAGCGGTTCAACGGAGGGGTCTAGAAGTATTTCACTGCTCTTTTTTTTCTAGCTGCCATTTAAAAAGTATATTCTGCACTGCATTGCTCCGTCCCGCAGATGTGTTTGGGTTTCGCTGGTGAATTTTCAAGGGTTTTGTCCTGTATATCCACATCCAGACATGCAACCTCCTCCAAGAAAGGTGAGTCGACCTGCTTCTTTAATAGATACATCTAACTTTTTACGATTTTTTCTTGTCATGTCCGTATATTTGTAACAAACAAACTGATAGATAGATAGATAGATAGATAGATAGACAGACAGGCAATGTTGTTCAGCTGTCTGACCATCTATATATATATATATATATATATATATATATATATATATAAACATGATGTTTATGTTGAGTTCCAGCATCTGTCTCCATTGACTCGAGGATGCCAGACACGGATTCCTCTTTCAGGTTGGTGTGATCTGTGTCAAAGTTGCTTCTCCAGAGGTTGTCACTGTGTGTGTTGCAGGTAAAAGTCACACAAGAGGTGAAACACACTCACACTGAGCAGCTGAACAGACTCCAGCTCAAACACCAGACCGACTTGGACTTCCTGGAGGATCTGAGGTCGAGTTTGATTCACCTTGTACATTGCTATATAAATGTCTGTCAATCTATTTTCTGTCTATTTGCTGGTATGTTAATGCTGAAGTGTTTGACTCTGTGTGTGTGTGTGTGTGTCATCCTCAGGACTTACAGCCAGAAGAAAGCACTAATAGAGAAAGATTACTCACAGGTGAGTTGTGAACATCATATTCAATTAAATGAGTTCATAATTTACATTAGATTTAGTTTTGATAATGTAGAGCCATTTGTGTTCTGAGATTTAATTTTATTTATTTCATTTTTTTTTTTATCTCATTCAGCTAAGATTTTACGGTCAGAATCATGAAAAATGTGTCTGCCTCTGATGTAAACTAGCACTGACATTTTATATGTGAATTTGTTTTTGTAGAGAAGCACATTTAGTGACTCAGTGGAAAAAACTGTGGTTGTTAACGACCTGCAGGTGGTCATGTTTTTACCAGATCCGTTCTGGTTCGAATCTCCTTTTCTTCTCTTTCTGTTACGCTGCTGAGAAGATCTACATGACATTAGTCATGGGACAGACTGCATTATGATCTCTGATATCTGCTGATCTCAACGTTAGAGTATGATTTCATATATTTGGGGCATCAGGATGTACATTTTTCACCTTTTGCTCCCTTAAACCACAAAATTAAATTTAAAAAAGTTTAGGGAAAATTACTGCTTATATACAAATGATACAACTTGCACTACAATTGAAAAGTTTAGGGTCAGTAATATTTTAATAGTTTTATTCACCAAGGAAGCATTAAATTGATCGAAAGTGACAGTAAATACATTTAAAATGTTAAAAAAAGATTTCTGTTTCAAGTAAATGCTCTTCTTTTTAACTTTCTATTCATCAAAGAGTCCTGAAAAAATGTATCACTGTTTCCACAATAAATATTAAGCAGCACAACTCTTTTCAACATTGATAATAATAATGTTTCTTGAGCAGCAAATCAGCATATTAGAATGATTTCTGAAGGATCATGTGACTCTGAAGACTGATGCTGAAAATTCAGCTTTGCATTACAGGAATAAATTACATTTTAAAATATATTCAAATACAAAACAGTTATTTTAAATTGTAATAATATTTCACAATATTACTGTTTTAACTCATTTTTATCAAATAAATGCAGTCTTAGTTAGCATGAGGTACTTCTTTTAAAAAACATTCGTACCAACCCCAAACTTTTAAACCGTAGTGTATAGTGGATATACAGATTCACACCCAAAGTGTTCATACTTACACTAGACACTAGACTTAGACATGTTGATCGTCTTCATGATACTTTAAGATCTGTGTGATCATTTGGTGAATAGGGAGCCCAGCTGTCTGATTGACGCTCAGTGTGTGTGTGTGTGTGAGATTGTTTGCTGTTGGATCTAAAGCTTGTGCACCTGCAGGGCTGCTGCGTGCTGATTGGCTCGTGAAGACAGAAATCTCTCTCTTCCTCAGGGACTCTTCCTGAGTGGACTCATCAGAGCTGGCAGCTCATAGGATTAGGTTGACAGTGCCAGATTGTAGTCTGAGGGCCAGGAAGTGAATCCTCTCTGTTTTGAGGAGATCCTGGTCACTCTCTGTCCTTTGTAGAAGTTGTTATGGTTCAGTCATTTCAAGTTTAGCTATCGTTTGTTGGAATTATCATCAGTAGTGGTGAAGTGATGAAAGGACTTTTGGTAGACAAATACTAAATACTTTGTTTGTTTATTTTTGCGCCGATATTTTGCCAAGTTTTTATGACTTTTGAGATCACTCCAATACAGTGACATTTGCTTTACTTAAGGATGGAAAGTGGAAAGTTACTTCTGTTTCAAAAGCAGCCAGCTACTTACTCACTTGTAAATCTACACATTGGCGCAGTTTGTACCACTGTCTGGCATTTAAGTGTCAAGAAGACAGGCAGAAATACCCATGTGGGTTTCGCTTTTACAGACTGAAAGTTGTCCTCCATGTTTTCCACATTTGCACTGATCTAGAGTGATGGGATGAATTAATGTTTCTCCTTTCAGACATCTGTTTTATTTTGTGGCGACTCTTGAAGTGGAGTTTTAAAAATGCTATTCGGAGGCTCTGAATCTAAACTTTCATAAACATTTAAAATGATGCTAAAGCATTTGTTTTCTTGTTTGTTTGAAATACACTAAATATTCAGTAATATTGTCAACTTGACTGCACTGGACAACGTCAATTGTCTTCTGTAGATTGCTTTATAGGTGAATCGAACAGGGACAACCTGCCACTCACATGACATCACAGCAATAGCAAACCACAACTATCCAATCAATTCCTGATGGACAAAATCAAGTCCCGCCCTAGATTATGGAGCACAGCAGAGCAGCATCAATAATATCAAATATTGGGGGGGACAATTTGGCCATTTCTAATTATTGGGGAGGACTTGTCCCCCTCAATGTCTCTGGTGGTTACGGCCCTACGTCACAATATGGAAGAAAAGACTATCACAACTTCTGTTTCATGCCGATTTAAAGCTCGTTTCATAATTTGATGTACTTTGCACTATTATTGAACTAAAAACTGAATCAACTTGATCTGAATCATTTTTAGTTGAATTGAGTTTGCTTCATGAACTTTGTAACATTGACACTGTCATTGAACTAAACTGAATCAACACTTAACTAACCTGAGATGAAAAATAATAACACTATTGTCTTTTTTGGAGCTGCTTTACAGCTGAAATTGTATTTGTTCATAACTGAAGAATTTTGCAACATTGATACTGTTATTTTCTTGTCTATTACTGTGAAGCTGCTTTGAAAGAATCTGTATTGCATAAAGCGCTCTATAAATAAATGTTACTTGACTTTGTAGGCTCTGCATAAGCTTGCCTCGCAGTACTCGAAGCGAGAGTGGAATGGAGCACCATCAGAGGATCTGAGAGACTCCAGGTAATAGGAGAGATAAAAATCTCATTCAGCTAAATCATTGAATTTCAATTGCATTGTCCATTTGTCTGCATCATTAAACAGATTTGAACAAGATGTCTGTGTATATGTGTACAGAAATGTTTGGGCCGTATGGAGGTCTTACTTGGAGGGTGTTATGAAGGTGAGCCAGTCTCGTATCAACGGATGCGAGAACTATAGGAGCCAGATCTCAGATCCTGTGAAGACGTTCAGAGCGCAGAAGGACCTGCAGCTGAAGAGGGTAAACGCATTAACAGATACACTGCACTAAAGCAGCAGAGTGGCAGTTTTTGACTGTTCACGAAAGTGTTTATTCATCTGTCCTCTCAGTGCTGCGAACAGCTGGCGAGAGCTCAGGCCGATCTGCAGGTCACGATCAGAGACCTGGAAAAGAGCAGGAAGGCCTACCAGGAGGCGGAACAAACAGCGCAGACTGTGAGAGAGAAAGCTGATATGGAGGCCAAGTACGTTCGCTGACCTGACATCAGCTGTACACAGAACAGGGCATAGGGTTATCATGTTTTTCAGTTTTAAATGAAGATTCATCAATTTTTGCTGTTTTTGCCCACCCTCGTTCTTTACCTCTGTTTTTTTCCCTACTTCCTGTTGATCATGCAACACAAGGTCAAAGCTCAGCCTGTTTCAGTCACGCTCCAGTTTGAAGAGGGCGAGTGTGAAGGTAATCTAGGGATTAGCACAATATCAGATTCAGGACCATACTGGTTAGCAGTCTATATTAGATATTTTATAGTGCATGCTCATTTCTCTTATTTTTATATTTGAATTACATTTGCCATCATCTAACACTCACTGAAAAGTTATGTTGTAAAATTTCCTAATAAATCATGCTGATTGAGAGTCAAGTGTACATATGTAAATTTCCTATTGATTTCAGCTGAAAGCAAAGAAGAACGAATGGAAGTGCAAAGCCACGCAAGCAAGGAATGATTACCTGCTCACACTGTCAGCCACTAACGCTCATCAGGACCGCTATTATGAGACAGATCTGATCAGCTGCATCACGGTGAGGCTGGATGATACTCAGTTTTTAGCCTATTTATTTTTTATTTAGTATATATATATACTAAATAAAAAATAAATAGGCTAAAAGGGCTTGACATTACCTTTTTTGCTCACCAGCCACTGTGGCTAGTGGTTTTCCAAAGTTACTAGCCACTCAGCATTTTCACTGGCCATAATTTTGACATCGATACCATGGGGAAAAACTGTCATATAGATATTTTCAATATTGTCTCATAATTTAGCAGCAAGTGTATTAGACTGCTGTCACTTTCAGACCTGATGCATGGATCCATTATACTGTTACACATGCGTTTTAACTGACTGTTTAAGCGCAATAAGCAGCGAAAAAGAACCTGATATAGTCCTGAGAGACAGCTTTATGTGCGCACACAAAATCTGTGGGAATGAGTAAAATTCTGCACAATATTACGCGCAATCACACGCTGAAATTCAAGCCCTGTAACACCAACAATATTCATCCGGAGAGAAAGGAAACGAGCGAGTGAGGGGAGGCGGGTTTGTGTGTCAACTTGCTGTTGGAGAGATGAGAAAGTGAGAAAGCGCAGCTGGTATCGTGTAGCTGTTCTGCGGAAAATGAGTATTGGAAGCATTTCTGATATTTCATTATCGATATGTATTGAAAAATCTTTTTTTTATTGAAGCTTTTTGACATTTACATGGTTTAAACATAGTTGACACATCCGAGCTAATCCAAATTGCCCAGGTGGACATTCATTTGAATTCTTTACAAAAATATACATTAAAATACATTATTACCAAATACAGAAAAAACATTTTTTATTATTATTAGGGCCCGAGCACCAATGGTGTGAGGACCCTATTGTAATTGATCAGTCAATTATTCTTCTTCTCCGAAATGAATCGCATTTTTGAGGGCCTAAACATGCTCGAAAACTCATGAAACTTTGCACACGCGTCAGAAATGGTGAAGATTTACATCTGATATGGGTTTCAGAATTAGGTGTGGCAAAATGGCTCGATAGCACCACCTACAAAATTTCAATTAAAGGGATAGTTCACCCGAAAATGACAATTCTGTCATCATTTACTCACCCTCAAGTTGTTCCAAACCTGTATACATTTCTTTCTTCTGTTGAACACAAAGGAAGATATTTTGAAGAAAGTTTGTAACCAGGCTGCTTAGTGGCACCATTGACTTCCATAGTAGGAAAAATAAAATACTATGGAAGTCAGTGGTGCCCCAGAACTGTTCAGTTTGCCATATTCTTCAAAATATCTTCCTTTGTGTTTAGCAGAAGAAAGAAATGTATGCAGGTTTGGAACAACTTGAGGGCGAGCAAATAATGACAGAATTTTCATTTTTGGGTGAACTATCCCTTTAAATTTCATACCTGTTTCACGTACAGGTATGAAATTCGGTAGACATATGTAACAGCCCAATACCTACAAAAAAGTCCCTGGGTGCAAAATCTGTAAACCCAACAGGAAGTGAGATATTTTGAGTTTTCTCTGCAAAATTTTTGCAGTTTTTGCCATTTCCAGACGTTGTACTTTAACAAACTCCTCAGAGATTTAATCAGATCAAGATCATATTTGTTCAGTCTAATCTTAAGGCCTTAGCAATGTTACATTGCAAAGATTTTGAGTTTTCATTGAAGCGCGTGTCCGTGGCAGCCTGACAAAGTCGAATGTTTCGCCATGAAGGAGGAAGCTGTTGTAACTCAGGCATACAGTGTCCGATCTGCCCCAAACTTCACATGTTTAATAAGAGTCCTGGCCTGAAGACATCTATATGCCAATATATTTAGTTAGTCATAGCACCACCTGCTGACAACAGGAAATGGCATGCTTTGCACAATAATTCACTCCTAGAAACACATTTAAATATGCCATGAAGTACTAAACATACTACAAACACGTTAAATCATGCAGCACTTGGCTAAGTCCTAATGTTTGCGATTAACGCCACGAAACAGGAAGTTGTTGTAACTCAGGCAAACAATGTCAGATCTGCTCCAAACTTCACATGATTGATACTAGTCTTAGCCTGAAAACATCTACATGGCAATATTCAGTAAAGTGCCACCTTTTGGCAGCAGGAAGTGTGGCATGTCGAAATGACTTTGGCATATTTCAACTGTATTTACTCGCTTACATGCATGTCAACCACTATTCACTGTTTTCCTAAGGCCACCGGGTGGTGGTGGCCCCGGGTGCGACGGCCCTTTCATCGCTGCTTGCAGCTTTAATTATTATTATTATTTAAATATACTGTATATATATTTTTAATATCCAAAAATCCAACTGAAAGTAAAGCTATTGTTCTTTGTTTTTGAGTCCAGGTTCTAGATGGCAGTTTCTACAATCACGTACAGAGTTTTCTCATTTCACTGTGTCAGACGGAGCTTGAGACGTCTCAAAGCATTCAGGACACTTTCCAGTGCCTGTTGGAGACGTCCAGTGGGGTGAGTTGCACACACACTTGAGTATACACTGCTACAGAAAAGCACACATGAACCACAGTGGCCGAATGTAGAGCAGGTAATATGATCTGCCACTGGAGGGTTATTGGATCAAATCCCAGCTCAAGCATTTAAACCTGACCTTAAAGAGAAAAATGTACCTGCTTTACAGAGTTTGCAGTGGCTTAGGATTGAGGTCTTTATGTTATGTTAGAGCAGAATGGCTTTTTAAGATGTATTGATGTTTCAGGTTTGCTGTAACTGGGTAGAACATCAAAAATGTTGAAATCAGAAATACAAAATGAGTGTTAGTTATTCTAAATGTGTAATTTGATAAGAGAATCAGCTCATTTTCAGTAGTAACAGTGTGACAGCCTTTGGTATGTGTCATTAGGTCTTTCTATGGTCTTGTGTTGTTGTAATTCGATGATTCTCACAGTGTTTCCATTCAGTTTGTGGGACTCAGGTTTAATGTCTCTAGCCAGCATAAGGTTACAACACACACACACTCACATACTGTTCATGAATTACCTGTTCTGGTCTGTTGTTCCTCCAGATGAGAGATTATGTTAACTATGCTATTGTTAATGTGACATCTTGTCATTTGTCTACATTAGTTTACATTAGTTTAATTGTCCCTGTGTGTTTGTATATGTGTGTTTGGCCCCTCTGTAGGTGACACAGGATATCCACCAACAGATTTTCATTCAGGACAACTCAGTGTTTCAGAAAGCCGCCCCCTTCCAGTATCAGCCCTGTGAAAATGATTTGGTAAGTTGCATCCAAGTGAATAATGTGTGAAAGATATATTTTTCGTCATCTAACACTCACTTAAAGATAATGATTAAAAACACTACGAATTTAATAACACTGTTAAATGTTACTCAAAATAAATCTATTAATTTTTAATACTGTACATTATAATATTGTGATTCATTAATGTAGAATTAATAATGATTTAATAATAGAGTCCTTTCCTTGACCTGCATACTAATAAAAAAGATGATTTAACCAGACATATTTGACATTTATTGTGGATTAAATGTCTTAAATGGGGGCTCACCACATATTTTTAATCAAAAACTTCTCATTCACTTAAAATGTCACTTGTTACAATATTCTTATTTGTCCATTAATCAGTCTGAAAAGGGCTCTAATGAAGGCCGAATGTGTTCTTCCATGACTGCGCAGCTGTTTTTCAGATGGTCAACAGCGCCCCCTGCTGTCCGCATGTCATCTCGCCCCTCACCACCCCAGCATAGTGGTCCGTTTGTTCGCTAACCCTCTTTTTGTTTGCAAGTCTAACAAGTATTGGTCTGTTCCTAAAGAAAACATTAGAGATGCAGCCCTCAGCACTGGTGGGGCGGAAAGATCAGGGAAAACTGGGCGTCAATGCAGGCAGGAAGCAGCATGGTCTGTGAAAAGAGGGCATTGAGAAGTGAACCTGCCCTGCCTCTTGCACCCCTAACGAACACCTCCCATTCCCCCATTCCTAAAATTAAATAAATAAATGAAAAATAAATACAAATACATTTATTTTATATACATAAAGTTGTTTTATTACATTCAGTGGATTTATAAATATCAGCATTTATATGCTGTAGTGTAGATCCATGTACTGTATGCATGCATTTTGTCAAGAAACTCGTAAATTTAGTTTCTGGTGAACAGGAGCTGCTCTGTAAAGCAGCATCTCGAAGGATCATTCTTCAAGAGATTACCTCACTTAATCATTTAGTCTGTCAATAGTTACAGACATAGTGTCATTAAGCAAAGATTTGTTCATCTGATTTTGGAAATTGATGTTGTTCCAAGTTATGCTGTGACTTTTGTGTACACGTGTGCACTGAAAAGTTATCAAGGTTTCATGTGCAGAAAAAGGCTCTGTGTTCAAATTAGTCAATTTGTCAACTAGTGAATTAGTCAACACTCTCTCCCTCTTCATCTCTTCAGGTCAGGGAACTGTTGAAGGAGAGTGGCACGGCTGAAGAACACAGTCTGAATAAGGAAGCACGGAAATGGGCCACACGTGTGGCCAGAGAACACAAGAACATCATTCTCACGCAACGGGTGAGGGGTCACTGAAACAATAGGATTTTGATTTGTGATATTAAAATTATTTATATAATTTATTTATATTTATTTGTTCTTCATTTATATATTTAGGGTTGCACTAATATTAAAATTCTGGCTGAGTGTCCGATATTAAAATAAATATAAAACAATTTAAGATTATTTAAAGGGGACCTATTATGCTCCTTTTTACAAGATTTAAAATAAGTCTCTTGTGTCCCCAGAGTGTGTATGTGAAGTTTTAGCTCAAAATACCCCAGAGATCATTTATTATAGCATGTTAAAACTGCCACTTTTTGGGTGTGAGCAAAAACGTGCCATTTTTGAGTGTGTCCCTTTAAATGCAAATGAGCTGGTACTCCCGGCCCCCTTTCCAGAAGAGGGCGGAGTTTCAAGAGCTCATGCTCTGGCATACCGGCAACAACAAAACAGGACAATCTCATGCACCAAAAATGTCAGAAAGGGCGTTCATGTGCAATTTTTAACTAGGAAACTCTTGTTTACGATAATTCCGATAGCACGTGAGGGCAGCATCAGTTCTGGATATGAAGTTTGAACACGAAGCGTTGGTATTGACCCATCTTTCGGAATCAACCTTTGTGAAAATACAGCATTGAACAGACACACATTGGTGTTCAAACACTTTATAAAAGTGAATTTTGCAAAATAGGTCCCCTTTAATGAAAATTAATAAAGTTAATTATTCTATTGTCGAATCTAAAATGTTTTGCCTAAATGGCCAATATTAAATAAATGCAAACTAATAAAAGATTGTTTTATTAAAATGAATAAATTAATTAAATTAATTGTTCTATTGTGTAACCTAAAATCTTTTTGTCTAAATGGCCAATATTAAAAAACATAAAATAATACAAGATTATTTTATTCAAATAATAAATTAATAAAAGTAAATATGCTATTATCTAATCTAAAATCTGTTTTGTCTAAATAAAAATAAAACAATAACTAATAAAATATAATGAAATAATAAAAATTATATAAAATCCATTTTGTCTGAATAAGTTAAATATAAAATAACAAGAGAGGTTTAATAAAATATTATAAAATAGTAATATAAAAACTGTTTTGTCTAAAAAAAAAAAAAACTAAATTAAATAATAATTATAAATCTATTTTGTCTCAATAAATTTAAAATAAAAAAATAAAAACAATATTAATAGTGCTGCTAATGAATTTAGGCATTACAATATTTTAATGTACAATATGAAATTTGTGTTTGGTTTGATGTTTTTTAGACTCTGTCTGAGTATATAGAGTCGCACCAACAGGACCAAAATAACAACGAGCTGGAACTGAAAATGGATGATGCAAGAGAATGCATTCGGAAATCAGAGGTGAAGAGTATTTATTTGTGTTTGTACAGTATATCACTCCAGATCATAAGTTGTCCATCACCTCTGGGAGAAACTAAGTGTGAAATGAAAATATTGGCTCAGTGTCATCACACTCCCTCTGCTGGTTGCTACTCGTTAAACTGGTTATTAAAATAAGCTGCACATTTTGTCATGTATTTAGTTTCTTGCATGAAGAGTTGTTGGAATAGTTAAACAGTTTGCAATAAAAAAGGAAGTGGGTAGATAATGAGTCCACTCTTCCTGTAGACGGTGAAACTAAAGGCAGAGGTGCGTCTGAACCTCCTCAGAGACGTGGGTGTGGCTGTAGACGTCTGGCTGAAGAGTGCCATGAACCAAGTGATGGAGGAACTGGAGAATGAGAGATGGGCGGCCCTCAATACCCACGATGCGCCATTCTCTGTACGTCTCAATCGCTCACAGTCAAAGCCAGATTCACGTAGACCCCTATAACCCATTATAATCATGTTTTACAAAAAATGTCTTAAGCACTCTGTAGATTTGGACAGAGAAGATGATGAGGACACAGAGACGTTAGACGACAGCAGTTCCAGCCCCTCCAGCACTCACAGGAATTACCCGCTCACCTGCTCTGTGCTGTACTCGTATCAGGTACATACCTAGTGTGGTCTAGCCTGTCATTCGCCAGGCTTTCAGGGTTCTATTCATGCATTTGTGATGTCATTTCCTGTGCTTTACTTCCACAGGCATCCCAGCCTGATGAGCTCACCATCCAGGAACAGGAAATACTGGAGCTTATTGATGATGGAGACATGGAGGACTGGGTTAAGGTACACGCATGTCACTCGACTACATCAGGGTTTTTTGAACCTTTTAATACATATGATCCCCTCGCCTTGCCCTTCCCTAAAGTAAAAAGGTATATATTTTTTTATTTATGAATTATATATTTTCATATATACAGACCCATTTATACTGTGTGAGGAAAAATATAATGTATTTAATTATTTACAAAATGTATTAAAAATATTATAAAATATCTTTCAAAAGTTTGGTGTCAGTAAGATTATTTTTGAAAGAAATTTTTAGATTTGTTTGTTTTTTGAAACACTTTTATTTAGTAAGGATGCATTAAATTCATCAAAAGTGACAGTAAAGAAATTTATGTTGCAAAATATTTCTATTTCAAATAAAATTGATGATTATTCATCAAATGTAGAAAGTGTATCAAGGTTTACACTAAAATATAAAGCAGCAGAACTGCTTTCAATATTGATAATAAGAAATAATGTTTCTTGAGCATCAAATCAGCAGATTAGAATGATTTCTGAAGGATCATGTGACACTGAAGACTGGAGTAATGATGCTGAAAATTCAGCTTTGCATCATAGGAATATGGTACATGTTAAAATGCATTAAAATAAAAATTAAAATGTAACAATATTTGTTTTTACTGTATTTTGATAAAATAATTGGTTAAATTAAAATAAATTAAAATAATTGTTTCTTTCAGAAACATTACAAAATCTTACAGACCCTAAACTTTCATATGGTAGTGTGTATATATTTAATAACTATAAATATAATATAGTACATTTTGAGAATTTTAAAATATATTTACTGTACCTATTTTAAAATTATGTATTTATTTATTTATTACAAACTATATTTGGATTTTATTTCATTCTGTTAAATAAATTGTATTAATATTTTTTTATGTCTCAAATTTTCCACAGGCATCCCTAGCATCCCCTTGTGGCCACTTTAATAATTATGTTGGCATTAATTGGACAAGTTTTGATTTTTCAGGCAAGGAACCGAACAGGGCAGGTGGGATACGTGCCGGAGAAATACCTGCAGCTTCCGACCTCCAGCTCTCTACTGAGCATGATCCAGTCTCTCTCCAGCATTGACGCCCAATCACACACCTCCAGCACATCTACAGAACAAGAGCCAGAAATAGAGACTCTCACCCAGAGCAGCCAGAACAGTCATGCCAGCGGTGGGAGCACCCGTTATACTATTATATCTGGTGTAATATAGGTTTATAGTATTTATTAAACGGTGCTAGTATTGAATGCTTAAGAGAACTTAACAAACATTTCCTGCCCTCTTCCTCTTTTTCACAGCCATAAATCTGGCCAGGGCTCTGTATGCCTATGAGGCTCAGACAGAGGACGAGTTGTCTTTCCCAGAGGGAGCCGTAATTTGCATTCTCAGCAAACACAACCAGGAAGATGATGGCTTCTGGGAGGGCGAGTTCAATGGCGCAGTGGGCGTCTTTCCCGCAGTGTTAGTGGAGGATCTATGCGGACCGGAGGGTGCACAAACACACAAGAGCATGAACGTGCAGGTTTATACAAATACTACTGGCAAACACAGGCCGCATTGAAAAACTTTCGGTGTTCATGGTTATAGTAAGCTCATGTTGAAATATTTTTTGTAATAGCTCTTTCTTACCACCAGGTGTCTCTGTCAGTTCTGGATCAAGCGGCTTGTCCACCCACTGTGTTTCCATCCTGTAACAGTCCAGAGTCTGTCCCGCTGCCATCTTTGACCGGCACACTCAATTTAAATGGCTATCAAACCCCAGAACCCCCCAAAATCTTGAGCTACAGTAAGACGTAGAGCACCACAGCAAACCCTAAAGCTTTTTAGTAAACCTCACACGACGTAACGTTTTTAGTGACATTCAATCTCACAAACTGATTGTCTATCTTAAAGGGTTAGTTCACCCAAAATTAATTAACACCCTCATGTTGTTCCACACCCGTAAGACCTGTGTTCAATCTGATGGCTCAGTGAGGCCTCCATTGACAGCAAGATAATTAACACTTTCAAATGCCCAGAAAGGTATTAAAGACGTATTTAAAACAGTTCATGTGACTACAGTGGTTCAACCTTAATGTTATGAAGCGACAAGAATACTTTTTTGTGCGCCAAAAAAACTAAATAGCAACTTTATTCAACAATATCTAGTGATGGGCGATTTTAAAACACTGCTTCATGAAGCTTTGAAGCTTTACGAATCTTTTGTTTCGAATCAGTGGTTCGGAGCGTGTATCAAACTGCCTCAGTCACGCCCCCCAGTGGTGAACCATTGAAATTTCGAAACTTTTATGATGTAATGAAGCCTCATTTACTGAAATCATGTGACTTTGGCAGTTTGATACACGCTCCGAACCACTGATTCGAAACAAAAGATTGTTATTTTAGTATTATTAATATATTATAGTATTTATTAATATTGTTTAATATTTAATATTAATTAATATTTATTTATTAATATTAATATTGTTGTATTTTTAATTTAGTAATTTATGTGCTTTTGTAATTTTTATTTTGTAATAAGTTATTTTTATATTTCTATCTTTATTTTTTATTTTGTTTTAGTAATTTATGTGCTTTTGTAATTTTTATTAGTTTTTTATATTAGTTTTATATTTCTATTTAGCTTTAATTTTTTTTTTGTTATGGTTTTTGAAATATTTTGTTATTTCTTAAAATAAAATAAAATAAACATTAACTGACATAAAATAAAATAAATATAATTAATAAATAAATAAAATAAAAACTTAAACTTACTTTATTTCAGCTAGTTAAAAAAGCAACATTTTTCATTTAATTGAAATAAAAAGTAATAATAATTATATAGATATATATATATTTTTAAAAAACTAAATCTTACAAAAATTACAAAACCACACATCAAAATTACTAAAACTTTAACTAAAATGAAAATGGGAAATATAAAAAATAAAATATTCATAAAGATGATATTAAAACAACACTGCTGATGCCATTGTTCTATTATTAGATTTATGCTCTTGACAAATGTCAGAATCACAGTCATCTGTGTTGTCTCCTCCACAGGCCACGCCCACACCACATCACCCAGGTCCCCAGGAGAGGGCGGGTCAGGCACCCTAAGACCTGTGAGATCTGCACTCCTAAAGCTACATGCCTGTGATGGGCGCATATGTGTGAATTCTGATGGGTGTTCTTGTTTTCTGTAGGTACGAGCTGCTCCTCCTCCACCCAAACAGCAGGCGCAGGGCCAGGTGCAGAAGAGAGAAGAGGTGGAGATCACACTGGTGTGAGCACATTTGACAAAATTGACGCTACCATGTTTGAATGCACCATGTGAATTCGATTCTGTGCAGGGTGGATATTCAGGACCTATTTAATGAAGATATGGATGCACAAGCTGACCATTATTTAATGTGGTCCCACACCACCTTCTTCAGTTTTTTGAGGGCAATTAAAACACACAAGGCTTTACTAGAGCTACAAAGAGACTTTAAAGGGAAAAGTGGCAATTTCAGTGTTGACTTGTGAGAGTTTATGTGTATGATTCTGTCCATAAACAATTTTAGGGCTAAACATTTTAGGAGCATATTACAGTTTTAGCTTATCTGTAACATTTTTGTCAGTATTTTGCTTGTCTGATCTGTCACAGCCATTATTTGAATGAATATTCATATATATTTTAGCTATTGTAAATTCCAGGAGACTAAACTCAACCTGAGCACTTTAGATGCAGTTTATAATGCATTACAGTATTTTGTTTTATTTTTGAAACTGTCTTGTTGTCATTTTCTTTCTATATAATCTTAAAAGAGATATGTGGAGATGCTGTGAGACTTATCCATTTTAGATTCGGTGCATTCAAGTTTAAAAAGATGAAGGAAACTTTTGGCGTCATTTAATCAATATCATCTTCCAAACCTGTTTGACTATTTCTTCTGTGGAATTCAAAAAGGAAAAAACTTTAGTGGTCACATGTTCATTCATTGTTATTGTGTGGGAAAGCCTATAGTAGCCTAGATTTTAAAACATATGTGTAAATGATGACAGACTTTTTGCGGCAAACTCTTCATTTAGTAAAAATTCTGAGGTTTACAAATATAATTTCTCATAGTTTTCTGTCTTTTTGACATCATGTCTCAGGATAGTGCTGAAGTTGTGTTCTTGTCAGATTTCATGTTGTTCATGATGACTGTTCAAAGGCTGCTACGGTAAGATAAAAAAGCGAAAGTGAAAAACATTTCAATCAACACATCTTGTAAAATGGCATACAATAAAGTTGGATAAATGTAATTGTTTGGTTTCTTTAACACTATTAAGAAACGCCTACATACAGTAGGCCTATGTCCCCTCAAAATGAAGCAGGAAGAGAATTTGATGTACAGGTGCTGGTCATATAATTAGAATATCATCAAAAAGTTCATTTTTTTATTATAAATTATTTTTAAAAATGAAACTTTCATATATTCTAGATTCCCTACATGTAAAGTAAAACATTTCAAAAGTTTTTTTTTTTAATTTTGATGATTAGAGCGTACAGCTCATGAAAGTCCAAAATCCAGTATTTCAAAATATTAGAATATTTCCTAAGATCAATCAAAAAATGGATTTGCAAAACAGAAAAGTTCAAGTTCTTTAAAGTATGTTCTTTTGTGCACTCAATACTTGATCGGCAGGACATATTACAGCAAATGACTTGCTCCTAGCACAAATTACTGCATCAGTGAAGTGTGGCATGGAAGTGATCAGCCTGTGGCACTGCTGAGGCACTATTGAGCCTTCAGATCATCTGTATATTGTTGGATCGACTGTTTCTCATCTTTCTCTTGAAAATATCCCATAGATTCAGGTCAGGCATGTTGGCTGGCCAATAAAGCACAGTAATATCATGGTCAGCAAACCACTTGGAAGTGGTTTTTGCACTGTGGGCAGGTGCTAAAGTCCTGCTGGAAAAGGAAATCAGCATCTCCATAAAGCTTGTCAGCAGATGGAAGCATAAAGTGCTCCAAAATCTCCTGGAAGATGGCTGCATTGACTCTGCACTTGATAAAACACAATGGACCAACACCAGCAGACGTCACGGCCCCCCCAAATCATTATTGACTTCAGAAACTTCACACTAGACTTCAAGCAGCTTGGATTCTGTGCCTCTCCAGTCTTCCTTCATACTCTGGGACCATGATTTCAACATGAAATGCAAAATTTACTTTTATCTGAAAAGAGGACTTTCGACCACTGTTCACTGTCCAGTTCTTTTTCTCCTTAGCCCAGGTAAGATGCTTCTGACGTTGTCTCTGGTTCAGAAGTGGCTTGGTAGTCCTTTTCCTGAAGATGTCTGAGTGTGGTGACTCTTGATGCGCTGACTCCGGCTTCATTCTACTCATTGTGAAGCTCTCCCAAGTGTTTGAATCAGCTTTACTTGACAGTATTCTCAAGCTTGCAGTCATCCCTGTTGCTTGTGCACCTTTGCCTACCCAATTTCTTCCTTCCAGTCAACTTTGCATTTAATATGCTTTGATATACACTCTGTAAACAGCCACCCCATTCAGTAATGACCTTCTGTGACTTACTCTCTTTGTGGAGGGTGTCAATGATTGTCTCCTGGACCATTGCCAAGTCAGCAGTCTTCCCCATTAGTGTGGTTTCAAAGAACAAAAGATACCCGGAATTTATACTGTAGGGATGGTCATTTAATGAAACTCAAATGTAAATATTCTAATATTTTGAGATACTGGATTTTGGACTTTCATTAGCTGTACGCTCTAATCAACAAATTTAAAAAAAAAAAAAAACTTTTGAAATGTTTTACTTTACATGTAGGGAATCTAGAATATATGAAAGTTTCATTTTTTTTAAATAATTTACAATAAAAAAATGAACTTTTTCACGATATTCTAATTATATGACCAGCACCTGTATGTGTCGTGCACTCTCAGCGGTTTTCAGTTCTAGCCTTAAGTCACAAACCCAGTAAAACCTCTTAATAACGTTAAGGACGTAATTTGTTAATTCCCGGCATTGCGATACGTGTGTTTTAGACACATGCACAGGTGAGCACGTCTCCAACACCCGTGGGGTTTAACTTGAGAAGACGTCACGTAGCCTACTGCTAACTAGACCAAGACAAACATGCTTGAAATGCGATCTACCGCCAAAAGCACGTCAGCAGTGTTTGTAGGTGAATTTTGCACTTGACCTCGTTTCACGTGTATGATAGTCATAGTTTAAGATGTTTTCTCAAACAAATCACGAATTTTGAGATCTGCAATTTCTTCCATCAGGGGGTTTCAGTCTCTCAGATGACACGGACCCCCACATATGATCATTTTAATGTAAGAGAGAGCCCCATTCTAAAATACTATTGTGCTGTAGGCTACTGTATTTCTTTTTGATGTATTATTTATATAATTTTAATGTTAAAGGGAACCCCTGGTATTAAGACTTGTATGGTTTAATATAACGTAAATGATGTCTGAAATATGTAGTAGAAAACCTATGAAAGATTTACGTTATTTAAAAATATTTGGACGCCATTTTGTTTAGCTGCACAGTGCGTTCTATGTCTATAACGTCAAATGGTTGCAGTCGGTGATCTACTGACACTGCCGTGTTATTTTTACCGCAACACAACTCGGAATATAACATACGATGCTACATTGTGCAGCTTTTGGTTATAATTTCCAGTCGAAGGGCAACAAGAGAAGCAATGGAAGTCTTCACTGCTTTACTAGCGATAAGAGGAGAAAAGAATGGGAAGTTGTGAAGAATATGGACGAATAAAACTTCAAGATCTTTGTTCTCTTCACTTTAGACCTGTTGCCACTCTAGCATTAACGATGCTGATGACCGTTAAAAACGCGTCATCACAGTCCGTGAAAAGGGTCCAAATTTAAAAGGGGACTAAAGACCCAATTTATATTTTATAAAAAAAAAATATTACAAATATCGCAAAATATAAGTTGAAATATTTTGTTTCTATTACAATTCATTATTTTCCTTTTTTCTACTCATTATGGTACTAAAGTTTTTTTTTTTTTATTTTATGTTAGCCAAGTTCATATTTATTCATTTAGTTTAATATTTTTATAATTTTTTTACATTTGTTTTTCTGTAAACTCTTTTCCCTAGCGGTCCCCTGGACCCCCGTTAGAAAACCCCTGTTTTAGATTATGACCTGCTGTGATATGTAACAAAAGGTTTAAATGTCTGATTTTAAACTCAATTTACTTTCATTCTGTTGGGCATTAGCACGTGTGTCAAGGAAAAAAAATACTATATTGCTCAATTTTCATGTTTGTTTTAGTTTGATTTTATATCAAATATAATTTCATATTTCATAGAGTAAAAAAAACAACCAGGATAAAAGTGATTCCATTACATACTTTAATACAGTTAAAAAAAACATTCACCCAGCATACAGCAGTTAATGTAAACATACAAATAAAATAACAAAAAAACACTGTAAACCTAGTAAATAATTGTGCGTTCGTAAACACAAAAATTCCACAATCAGTTTTGTCACTTCATACTCGTTTTTTTCTCTAGGGGTAAATAAGTTCACAGACGGTCTCCATCCACCAGAAATAAAACAGTTCCTCTGGCTTTATGAAAGGCCGCTCAGTTGTTCACTGACTTCCCAAAGCTTTTTGGCCACCGCGTCGTCTTTGGCTTTGGCACTGACTTCCTCCACAGCGCAGCATGAGAAATAACGTCCACTGAAATGCTCAATTCCTTCCTGAGTGGCACAGTGAAGAGTCGTTTGGGCTCCAGTTTTTGGGTCCAGGAACAGCAGTCTAGCCACTGGCTCGATGAACACTTTCTGCCAGAGACTCACATGGCGGGAGAGCTCGGTCTTTACAACACCTGCAAAAGGGGTAATGCAATATTATGCGTTAGTAGTTCTCAAATTTTTTGGTCACGCCCCCTTTAAACCTTTAAAAATAAACTTTATGAAGAAAACTTATGCATTTTGGCCATTCATTCACATGACAACGATGTTTTGGGGGCCTGAAAACGCAAACTTTTGAAAACAATACCATTATCGCCATGTAAACTACAAAAACGCGAATTTGTGAAAACCGTGACATCATGCGCATGCGTATCACGTGTTCAGTCTATAGGCGCGTAGTGTTTCTTGCCATCTACTGGCCTGGTATGCATAATACAGCGTTTTTAGTTGTTTTCGTGAATCCATGTAAACAGGGATCGTTTTGACAATGTTGTCGTTTGTACGCAAAACTCTTCAAAAACGCAAAGGAAAATCGTTTCCATTTTTAGTACCTCATTGTCGTGTAAAGGCCTAAGACTACATGTGATCAAATTTCGGACCTCTCAGTTGCAATTTGTATAGGCGTATAATCAAACTTGGCATTTTTTCAGGTCATTTTTATAGAGCTTCAATAAAATCAGTACTTTCGTAGAGTCACTTAGTTTGCAAAAAAATATAGCCTACAAACTTTTAAAGTGACCGAAGGGCCTTTTACACAACACTGTTTCAACTAAAAATGGAAGAAAAAAAAAATTGTGCGCGTTTTGGCCATTCATTTACATGACAACAGCGTTTTGGGGGCCTGAAAAACGACAAACTAACACTGCCAACTACTGGCCTGGAAGCATAATAGAGCGTTTTTAATTGTTTTTGTGGATCCATGTGAAGGGGATCGTTTTGACAATGTTGTCTGTACGCGAAAAACACAAAAGAAAAACTTTCAGTTTTTAGTACATTGTTGTCATGTAAACGTACGCTTAAACTATAAAAGCCATCAGAAATATATGATTTTGCATTCAAGAGTCTCCAGTTGGTTGTAAACACTTAGATTTTATGTACAAATAAGTGCGTGTGCACGATTAGTGAACAAGACTCACGCGGAGTCCGAATATGCCTACTTCCATACTATATAGTATGTAAAGAAAAACAGCACAGCAAAAGAGTATGACGAATTCATAGTATTCGAAAAACAGTAGGCGAAAAGTACCTGGATGACCTATGGCTTCTATTTAATGGACACTTTACTATCCCATGAAACCAGTTGTGAATAACCGTCATGTGACAGTAACAACATGGCTGATGTAGTACGTCTTCATTTCATTCATACTATACAGAACACACTTTTTTAATGGTCACGAAGTTTCAAACCAAATGTAGTACCTACTAGACGGTATGCTTTTTCTGACACAGCTTCTATGTGTGTGGTCTAAAGATACGGTCAAATTTACAAATTTTCATGCAATCAGGAATTTCACATGCAGAATTTGCAACGGGTTCTAGTTTTTTACAGATTTATCGCACTGACCAACAGAAAGCTGCTTGATTTAAAAGTGACTTCTGTGTGAGCGGTGGTTCATTCATTGCTACACTATTGACAAAATGCAATAGACCTTTTTTTTTTGGCAAAAAAAAAAAAAAAAAAAAGTGAAACCTGCCATCATTTACTCAACCTCATGACATTCCAAACCTGTACAACTTCTCAGTGGAACGCAAAAAGTGGAATTCGAATGATGTACAAACAAATGAAAAAAGTAATGCAGGTTTTGAACAACATGAGGGTGGCTAAATAATGACAGAACTTTTATTTCACCAAACTATACATATCAAGTAAGAATTTCTACCTGGATGAACACTGTAGCAGGTGACGTTAGTGCCTTTCAATCTCTTGGCCAGTTCGTGAGTGAACAGGGCATTGCAGAGTTTGCTGTTGCAGTAGGCCTGGAAGAACTGCCAGCTGTATCTCCCTGACCCCAGGTCTTTGGTGGCGATAAGAGAATCAAAATCAATCTTGCCCCAGCGATGGGCCATGGAGGATAGAGTGATGACCCGAGCAGCAGGACTCTCCTTCAGACGGTCCAGCAGAAGACATGTGAGCAGGAAATGTCCAAGATGGTTGACGCCAAACTCTATGCCAAAACCATCCTCAGTTTGACCATCCGCAACAAGACCTAAATGGAAGAAGCCTTTGACTACAGTGCCATGTTTCCACTAATATTCAGATAAGTGGTCAATCAAGATGGCTGAACTTGAACATTTGTTTACATTCTGATTTGAAACACTTTTGAGAGTTTGGCTTACCTGCATTATTGATAAGCAGATCCAGTCTCGACTCAGATTTGAGGAAGTTCTCAGCAAAAGCTCGCACAGATTTGAGGCTTCCAAGATCAAGCTTCATGAACAGGATATCATTGCTTCCTGTGGCCTGAACAACAAATATGGGTTAAATAAACACTCACAACTCTTAAATTAGTGGTCTTAAGTGATGGTCCTCACCTTCTTGATGTCATTTATAGCTGCCTCAGCTTTCTTCTGGTTTCTGCAGGCTAGAATTACTCTTACTCCACGACCAGCCAGATCAGAGCTGTGGCCTTACCGATACCGGTATTCCCACCTGAAACGTCACACCAAACATCTCTCATTAACAAAACAAAAACACATTCCAAGTTCACTACAAATACTAATTTTCTCACTCAGTATTTTTTTTTTTTAAGATTTAATTTTTGGCGTTTTGCCTTTATTATGATAGGACAGTAAGCAGACAGGAAGTGAAGTGGGATAGAGAGAGAGGAGGACGGGATTGGGGAAAAGTCCACAAGCCGGGAATCGAACTCGGGTCGCCTGAAGTTTAACGGCGCTATATGTCACTTCACACACATTCAAATGCTTTTTCACTATCTGAAATGTATTGAAAAGGTCTCAGTGTTTCAAAAAACATTAAAAAGCTAACAATAACGTAACAATGCTACTAAAATTTCATTTGGAACTCGCATGTGAAAATGTCAAAAACTTTACACAAATTCAGATACAACTTCACTGCTTGGAAAATGAAACCATGTCAACAACAATCTATGACTTATATTCTTCATCTCTACCATCACCCTCACTGCTTCTATTTGTTTTGTTTTTTGGTCTTTTGAGTTGTTGATTTTACAAAAGATGCATTAAAAATGACCAAAAACTCTAGAAAACACATTTGGATGTACAATTTTTTTTTTTTTTTTTAAAGTTGAATTTATATGCATTTCCTAGTCTAAAATGAGCTCACAATGGAGCCTTGACAGCATGTGACCTAATATCTCCACTTCCTTGTTGCCAAAAAAAAATAAATAAATGTCAAGCACATGGCACATAGATTTTATTGGCTGAAGGGGATGTCATATGATAATACTAAAATGTTGTTGTTGAATATTATTATTGTATTTTAAATACAATTTTCTCTGCATCATTTATAAACGACGACGATACACCAAGTCATTTTGCTTCTCAAGTAAACGCATTTCGATTTACGAATGTTTAGATATTTGTACTGGAAAACGAGACAAAAATAGGCTACGGAGTACTAAAAATAATTGTTTTCCTAGTGTTTTCACAGTGTCTCAGATCACATTTTAAACAGAAAGCCAACGTAAAGACGACAAACGCATTTAACGCGGCATTTTCCACAGGTGCGTTGCGTTTACCACAATGAAAACATTAATCACAAACCTCACCTGTAATAATGGCCGTTTTCCCCGTCATATCAGCGGTTCCTTTACATTTGGACTTCTTAAACAAAGTCTCCACCAAGGCGACATAAAGAGCTGCGATGAGAGCAGCGGCGATGATGAGATAAAACATGACTGTGACCTACTGCAGGTCAGGATTCAGCAGGCTGTTCTTATGTTCTCCGCCCGGGCCAGAGCCTGATAAACCGGTCCGGGGTTTCTCAACATCCCGCCCCCTTGGCTCTCACTGGACCGGTTTGAGTGTGCTCAAGCAAACAATACACAGTTCAATGCCAAAGATCGCTGTTTTATCTGTATATCTCATCATGTTTTTTAACGAATGGGGTGAAAAATAGAGCTTGAAACTCTTAAAAATGAAGTTCATTTTTCAACAACAGATCAGTCAGTCAGGGAGTCAAACGATTTCTTAGGTTTTACATGAGCCGTTTTATTTTATTTGTATTATATTTTATTTTACAAAAACACGAGTCTAAATACAATTTTAATCCCCGAATTGTGTTTTGTTAGCAACAAATATTAAATAAACACCACAATTAGCTAAGTGAACATAGTTTATATAATAAAAGCACTTGGCCATAATAAGTAACAAGGTTGCAAATAAAATAAAATAAAAATATAATTAAATTAAAAAAAACATTCAAAATATATATATATTTTTTCTTACAAGTTTAATGTGGTTCAAAATGTGGTACTCAGCTACACATTTTTAGTAATAATAATACGTTATTTTACATATATATAGGGTAACATGGGGCAAGATGCCCCCTGGGGCAAGATGACCCCTCACCTTATTTTTTTCTCCTGACCATAGATGACACAAAATCTCATCTCAGCACTTTTGATGAATGGCTACGCTATTTTTAAATTTGTCATTTCACCTGAATATCAACATTTGTGAAATTTAGACGAAACAGTTTTGAGGTTAATTGATCTAATTTTGTGATCTATTAAAATTGTATTACGTTAAATATCAAACTTTTTTGTGTCTATTTGCTAATAAAGCATCTGTGGACACATTAATGTTTTTAGATTTGTGGGGTAAAAGTTATAGTTTTTATTCTGAAGTATAAAAAGGTCAAATTAGGCCCCAAGTGTCATGTTGTTACTTGTGGTATTATTTTCAAATGTAATACTTTTTGTAATTAATAGGGTTATTATTGAATATTTCCATGAATTAGACATTTCAGACATTTTCGTTTTCATTAAAACATATAGGTTAATTGAGTGTAATCACTCAGTTTGATTTTACGGTGTTGCTATTATGACACATCTTCAAATAAAATATGGGCAATTAAATAAGTAAATATTCATATGCCTTTATGCAAGTCGAAGAGTAATTTTACCTTTCAGATAAATCTCTTTTACATGGGATTCTGCTTTGACTGTGATCTTGTTTTTCAACTAAATTGTCAAAATAAAATTTTAAATAGATTAGTTGATTTAGTATTTTACATTAATGACACTTAATAAGAATTATATCAAAAGTAATTTATTCATTCTGTAAAAGTTTATCCGGGGGGGGGGGGGGGGCTTCTTACCCCATATAGGGGGCCATCTTCCCCCATGTTACACTATATATATATATATATATATATATATATATATACACAAACACACACATTAAGTTTGTATTAGTTATTGGTAAAATTAAACAAATTGCTTGAATGTTGTTTGAATTCCCAGTAAAGGTGACATCATTCAGTAACATTCAAATATTTTGAATCACATTATTATGCCAGTCATTGAGTAACTAGGTTCAAAGAAGAACTGTTGGCATCTTTTGACGTACTTTTGACACAAAATCTACAGTGCATGTTGTTCCTTTACTAAAGCAGTCACATATTTTAACTGGGAGAGGTGACGCATTCAACCCAGTAAAGGCCTCGGCATCCCCAGACACACCTTGTGTGTTTCGTCTTTACTCTGGTATGACAAAGACACATGATTTTTATGTAGTGGAAACTTTATCACATAAACTACAGGAAGTGAAACAGGTTTCCGCAAGTTACAGGTGATATTGTGATAAGTGATATTTGCACAAACACAATCTGTAAAACAATCAAAAAACAGATTTATTAGAGGAATTAAACAGACTGTTTGCTGCGTTCAGAGCATGTAATGAACCACAAAGTAGTCTACACGGGCTTTTTATAAGGTTTATCCAATACAGTCGACCACAGGTGCCACTAAGACTGTGAAAGTGCACATCTATACAGGTGTAATGAAACTGATGCTCTCATGCTAAACCAACAAGCCTCTCGCTGACTTCCCAAAGCTTTTTGGCTACTGCATCATCTCTGGCTTTAGCAGGAACATTCTGCACTGCACAGCTAGAGAAGTAGCATCCACTCAGGGGCTCGAGACCCTCTTGAAGTGCACAGTGAAGAGACGTCTGAGCTCCGGAATCCACATCCGAAAAGAAAAGCAGCAAAAATGGTGCCATGAACAGCCGCCACCATAGATTGCTGTGACGACCGATGTCTGTTTTGATGGCCCCTATATTAAATAAATCAGCATTAACTGCATATATGACCTATGATACTTCATCAAGTACCCAAAAGAACACCGACTGACCTGGATGAAGACTGTAGCAGGTGACTTTTGTGCCTTGGAGTCTCTTGGCCAGCTCGTGTGTGAAGAGGATGTTGCAGAGTTTGCTGTGACTGTACAACTTCAGTAAGCCCACTGCTGAATTTCCTAAACCCAAATCTTTATGAGTGTTGATGCAGTTGAAATCGATTTTCCCCCACCAATGGGCCATTGAAGATACAGTCACAACTCTGCTGGGGCCGCACTCTTTTAACCGGTCCAGCAGTAGGAGGGTTAACAGGAAGTGACCGAGGTGATTGACGCCAAAGATCCTTCCAAAGCCATCCTCAGTCTTGCCAGCAATTACAAGTCCTACAGAAAAAAGAAAAAAATGTAAAGCTTTTAAACCTGATGCAGATTTTAAATTAGTTGTCTTAAAAAGGAAGCAATTGCATCAATGCATAAAATAAATTGGCATATATTTGATAGCTACCTGCATTGTTGATAAGAATGTCTAATCTGGATTCTTTCTTGAGAAAGTTTTCGGCGAAAGACCTCACAGACTTTAGACTGCCCAGATCCAAGTGCATATACAACACCTCTTTGTTTCCTGTTTCCTGTATTCCAAATCATTGCACAACAATACAGCAGTAAATAATAGCAATGAAATGTAAATTTAGCAAACTTAGAATAGAATCACAGATTTGTTACATAAAACAGCATTAGGCTACTAATATCACTGGATATATATATATATATATTAATAAAAGTACTATTTCATAATGTTTTTAAGAGCAAAACTGCCTCTAGACACTAGTATTCAGTCACTTAACTGCTGACACCAGACAGGAGTTTTGTGTCGCGTTAAAAGCAAATAGAGCCCATTATAATCACTGATGCTGTCTACGCTGGTTACAGTATACAGATGCCTGTTCAATTTCTGACTTGAGTCTGCTGACAACAGGACAATTGGAAGAGTAAAAGAAAGTTTACTTTGACACGTCCTGTTTAAATAGCTTGTTTGCATCTCTGTACAGACTTCAGACGACCACCAGCATCATGAACAAGAGGATGATTTATTTTTAATGGCGGATGGCATTGGGAGGATATATGTTTGTTTGGAGCATTTGACTGCAGATTGCTTTGTAAACGAGGGACAGTGTAACGGAGAGTTCACAAAGAAACTTTTGTTGAAAGATGAAACAGCCTCTGTATTGGATATAACAGCAGCTACGTCGCAAACCATAAGTAAACAATTTATTAATCAGTTTATCTGTAAATGATGGTTTTATTTATATGTTATCAAAACACTTACTTGTGTGCAGTAGTGATGGGGTGTTGATAATTTTTATGCAATTACATTAGGCAAACATAACTGGGTGTTAACTGACAAGCCTGGGTCAGAATGAGGGTTGAAAATAATAATTTTTCATTCATTCATTTTTTTAAACTTTATAAAAACTTTATTAACATTAGAAGTTAACCTTAAGGAATATATTAAAATAATCCATGCTGGAACCAAGACCGCTGAAAAAGTGGGCACACCAGTGGCGGACACTGAAACTAAATACTACTTTTTTTTTTTTAATATAGTTTTACTTCTCTGTATATTTTCAATTAAATAGCTCTTACAGTTTCTTAGTATAATTACTCGGGCATATATCGTGCTTTAAAAACTGCTACTCAAGCATTATATGGACGACATTGTCACATGCTTCCAGTTTTTTTACTGAGCGCTGGTCAGTATAGACCAATCACAGTCATTTGTGATAACTGATTAACGCTTTTCAATCATATTTATAAAACGGTTAGTTCCTGTCCTTGATTCTGATTGGTCAATATCATGAATAAAACACGGCTATGACCGCTTCACCCAACGGTTCTGTGTATCACTACACAACACCCTTAGCAACCACTCTTATCAATGTAAACTGTATGTTCTCAATTGGTATTGTTCATTGAAGCTTACTGTATTATGTAGAAGAGTATTGCGAGAAAGAGATCGAGTGAGCGAGTTTATTACCTGCATTCAGATTTAGCAATTTCCTTCAGGTCAGTCCTATGTTCATAATAAAAAAATCTGTTTAAATGTCTGATGTATTATCTTGTCCTTTTAACAGTTAAGGGGTTTTTCCGTGACTGACAGCTCTAGTCAAAGCATTTGTCTTGTTCCGTGTTCACAACAATTCAATGTAAATGTAAATTCAACAATTCAACTTTTCAATGTAAAAGTCTTTGTTACTGACTGACACACTCATAAAGACAATCTTTGCTGCCATCTAATGGCGATATAATGTAACTTCTGTTGCTGTTCACGGTCGGGGACTATTTTTTTTCTGGTGGAAGGAAGGCTTTTAGGTTTACTTCATGAAAGTTGCATTAATACATATTTTTGGCTTTAATATTTGTATTGTGTGGTAACCGTTTTATAAAAGCAATAAGGTACTCAAGGCTAGTGCTGTATCGTGAATAAGTCATGGCTGAAGGGATTGCAGGGACTAACAACGCCCTTCAGCCGTGACTTATTCACGATACAGCACAGCCTCTCGCACCGAGGAGGCAAGGGAGGCAGTGCCTCCTCAAAAAAACTGGATGAGGAAATAATCGATATTACAAAAATAAAACAACACAAATGTTACAAAATTTGACATTAAAAACTGTAAAAGTCACTCGTTTTTTTAGAAAGAAACACTGTCAAACAGCGAAACCCACAGGTGAAGTTACAGCGGGAGTCTGCGTCTCTGTGCCTCCCTTCAGTTCATAGAAACATAGCAGAGCCCCCTAAGCGTGCGGTGGGTTTAGTGGGGTGTAATTGAGAATGAATGGGGGAAAGTCACGTGAGAGGAGGCAATGCCTCAATTGCGCTATGATTGGATATGATCGGTTATGATTGGACATGATTGGTTCGTGCGATAAATCCCGCCTCTTGTTTTCGTGCACGTTCTCGTCGAATCGGCCTGAATGAAGACAGTGATGGTGTTAATGGGAAGACTAATTAAAAAGTAAGTAAACAACTGTCACTTACATATCACCGCTTTGTATCATGTTAAAATCAAACTCGAAATGGCCTGAAAACATGATGACTCGGGGGGGTTTTAGTGAGCAATCAGTGTGGTGAAATTAAAGGTACATCTTTGTGTCTTGTACATCTGAGTGAGTGACCAGTGTGTACAAGCTTGATGACTGCTGAAAATAAATTGACTATTAAAAAGGAAAGCTGAAAATTAGTTAATAATAATATAAATAATAGTTTAAATTGTTACTGACTTTAGTTATTATTTTGGAATAAATGTAAAAATGAGTAAAAACACTAACTTGATGAAATTTATACTTCGTTTTAATAAATAGAACATTACATAGTGTAAAAATAACACAATAGAATTGTATTTGGTCTCTCTTTTTATGTAACGTTAACTTAAAATTGTGTAACAGGGACATAAATGAGGACTTTGCCTCCTCATTTTAAAACACCACCGCACACCACTGAGATTATATATATATATTCTAGTGCTTTTGCATATAAGATGCCAATTAACAGATTAAAAATATTAACATTTTGTACAAATGTCGATGAAACAAGACAAGTGGCTGCTTTGAATGAACCATCAAGCGCCCCCTAGTGGAACTTTTATCTTAACGGAAACGGTCATTATCCATTTGACAGTTGACATAATGGTCACTCTCACTATCTGGATGTGTGTGACAGCAGCCTGAGCTCTGCTTTCATCCCTGCAGGCTAGAATCACACGAGCTCCTCTTCTCGCCAGATCCAGCGCGGTGGCCTTGCCGATACCCGTGTTTGCTCCTGGAAGAAAACCAGCTCAATTGTCAATCATATCAGTTGCTTATCACGAGCGCCTGTGTGTAGTGTGAACTTTAGTGCACGAGTTGTCAGTTGTGCGTTATGTAACACGACTAGATTGTGTTTGCGAAAAGCGTAAAATCCGCAAAAGCTTTAAAACTACAAATAATGACGACAAAAATTAAGACATGACTGTTTAAGGAAAACAATAAAAAAACGCCCTAAAACCGAACACATACCAGTCACGATCACCGTCTTCCCGTGCAGTTTTGCTGTGCTTTTGCATTTTGGCAGTTTAAACACCGTCACCCACAGCAGCAGGTAAAACCCTACGAGTCCTCCGCAAATAAGCAGAACGGTAAACATATTCAAACGATCAGAGCAATAAGAGTTGATTATGAAAGAGCTCGTTTCCTGCAGACTGGAGCAGGAAGGCGTGCTGGAGCCAATCCCGCCCTCTTGGTCACAGTTCATTCTGATTACAAAACTTAACCAATTATAGTGAACATAACACTACTGTTGTGCTGCTGTTACTTACATCAGACTGACATTGCATCTGAAAACTGAAGCTCTCCGTTTCACTGTCTGAGGAAAAATGTGAATGTTCATTGCCTATGCAAAACTCACTACCATGTTGCTATGCAGTTGTTAAGTGGTTTCTGTTGCTAGGATTTTGAGAGAGAGAGAATCATGTCTTAACATGTAATGTAATAGATACTAAATATTTTCCATATGTTTTCCACATTTATTATATTAATTTTATACAGTATAAAATGGGTATTTATACATGAAAATATATACAGTAGCTGCCTTTTATATTTTACAATGGGGTTCCCTCGCACAAGGATGATCATAGTTGGGTATCCATGGCATCTGAAAGATTGAAACCCCCTCCTTCATTGTAAATTGATCAGATTTGTGTTTGTTATATCATACACTAGATGAAAATGTTGAGTCTGGTTGCTTTAAAAAAAGAAAAAAAAGAAGCACATCTTTTCTCAACAAACCAACAATATGATTTGCGTTGTGCACGTACAAGTTAGGCTCTTGAATACTTTGCATTTGAGATTTTTCAAAACCGTTTAGTCTAAATATAAGCAGTGTTGGGGAAAGTAAGTTACTTTTAAAATGCATTACAATATCGCGTTACCTAAAAAAGTAACTAATTGTGTTAGTTACTTTTTATGGAAAGTAATGCGTTACGTTACTTTTTCTCATCTGGGTTAGGGCTGTTTGTTTTTATAACAAAAGTTCTATCTTAATAAATCTGCTGCCTGTAAGTTTTGCTGCCTCTTTGTCGCCATCTCTGTTTGAAACTTGCAATTGCAGTTGTTTGCGGAATTATCACCTTTACTTGGGTTGTGCCTCGGCACGGCTCCTCAGCGCGGATGAATCTAATGTTTGCTGTCAGTTACCACAAAAGTGTGGATACTGTACTTCGGAATCACAGATTGAAGTCTGACCAAAGTAAGAATTTTCACCAGAAAATGTAATCTGAACAAGTAAGTAACATGTCTGTGTTCTGACCAACTGAGGTAAAAAAGCATTACAGTAAATCGTGTTGCCAATGGTGATTAAATCTAACGATTGCTTAGCTCGGATCACGTCAAACCATGCAAATTATTATTATTGTTATACTTTGTTCTCAAATTGTTATGTTAACAACATCAGCATTGCGTGAATATGTGTATTTAGTGTGTATTAGCGTTACCTGTAGATTTCGTTAATTTGTCATACCATACAATCCGCCATCCAGATGATAAGTTTAATTATTGCAGCTGCTGTGAGAAAAGGCTATAAATGATCCACCTCACATGCCATATAGCCTACTAGCTGGGACTCGTTCTTTATGTAAACAGACGTGACGCAAAGACAAACAGCGGCATGCTCGAATTTCCCGCGAAAACCCACCAGTACCACCCGAATTATAAAACATTGTTACAAGCTTATCGTTCTGAATCAGGCTAAGGTAAGGAGATAGTTTTGAACACTAGTTGGTTATGTACTTGCTCAAAAATGGATTTTGGATCATTTTTAACCTAAAAAAAAAAAGTTACGGACAGCAGCTTTAAAAGTTCACTTATCCACCAAAAGTGAAATGAATAAGCGCTTCAGGCTGAAGGAAATGCAAATTCACGCCTGTACAGTAGAGGGCGCAGTTCAAACAAACAAGCCTTTTAGCTGTGCTGCCATTCTGGACGAATAGGAAGCAAGAGAAGTAAATGAGTAAGTGGTTGCTTACAATTAGTCCAGAACTAGTCTAGAATAACCATCATGTTCACACAGAGCACACAACGCCTCTGTACTCCCGATTTCTCTCAACATGGGGACAGGAGAGCTGTCAGTCAATAATTGGGAAAACAAAGTAACTTGCTCTACTTATTTTTTCAAAAAAGTAACTCCGATATTTTGTTGTAAATTTAAAAGTAATGCGTTACTTCACTAGCTACTTGAAAAAAGTAATCTGATTACGTAACTCAAGTTACTTGTAATGCATTACCCCCAACACTGAAAATAAGCAATACTAATGCTAACTTTAGAAAACTTCTAATCTTAAAGAAGAGTGAATAAATCATTAAGCATGACACATGAACACATGCTGGTGGATTTCTAAAGCGTGTTATTTAAAATCTGGTTTGTATTTACATAGTTTGACACAAGAACCTGGTGGAAACTAATTACAAAACACATGAAACGGACACAAAGGACTCAACAGCAACCAAATAGTGCACGACCGAAATGATACAAACTGGAGCATTTTTGCACCATGAATCGTGTGGATCTCAGGCTATTCACATGAATACATACACATATGTACACGAGTCTCTCTGCATGTGTCGGGCTGAAGGAACACCAGGTCTGACTGCGCTCCAGAGGACATACATAAATAAAAGCATCCATTTTTTGAAAGAAAAGAAAATGCATGTTTGTATAAAAACTATTGTTACTGGCACAAAATAGAACATGTTTTGATTTCTTTACATGTGAAAACTGCTCATTGATTCTCAGAGCATTGAGGATGATCAAAGTTTCCCTTTAAAAATGCAAGTCTTGCATTGAGACACAAAATGTGCAACCTGCCAAAAGAGTCTTAAAGAAATTAGAAAAAAAATGTCACCTCATGCAAATGTATAAACCATTAAATAATTAGGAAACCGTTTAAACTGTACAGGTCGGTGCTTTAGGGGTTAAGTTACAAGGTTGTGTTGGAGCGAAGGAGGCGTGACCTTGCTCAGCTGCTCCCCCTGTTGGCCAGGTGTGGGAGTGAGGCTGCAGGTGATGAGCTCCTCTTTAAGTGGCTTGTTGGCAAACTCCGTGATGCTGAATATAAACTGCAAGCAGCCCAGTTTGACGTGGCTTCCGTGATGGAGCAGTGCAGTGCCTTCCCATCCCGCACCATTGCCTCCGATCAAACTGGAGCCGCTGTTTTTACAGTTACAGGGAATGATGGGAGCATCGTGAGATTGGCAGCTCATAACTCTGCCCTCTGTTGCAGAGGCCACGCCTGTTGCAGACTCCTCCTGCTCCTTTTTCCTGCAGCGTCCTGCAAACACACTTCAGTTAATAATGATGCTCACCTCCATTTTTTTTTAAGTTGGCATGAAATGGAAATTTACTAATGTATTTTCTAAATGTATGTTATAGATCTTATTGTGAGCGATTAATCCCTGCTTGTTAAATTTTTTAAATCAGAATGTTTTAAAGGATTAGTTCACTTCAGAATAAAAATTCTGATAATTTATTAGCCCCATGTCATCCAAGATGTTCATGTCTTTCTTCAGTTGAAAAGCAACAAAGGTTTTTGAGGAAAACATCCCAGGATTTTTCTCCATATAGTTGACTTCACTGGGGTTCAGCGGTTTGAAGGTCCAAATTGCAGTATCAGTGCAGCTTCAAAGGGCTCTACACGATCCCAGGCGAGGAATAAGAGTCTTATCTAACAAAATAATAATTTTCCTGATAATTTACTCACCCCCACGTCATGCATGACCTTTCCAACGTGATTACGTAATGCTTGGCGCATTGCAGAGCAGCGCAAAATGAGCATTTGTGGTTAAAAAGTATATAATTATTATTATTTTTTTTTTAGAAAACGGCCGATCGTTTCGCTAGATTCCCTTATTCCTTGGCTGGGATCGTGTAGAGCCCTTTGAAGCTGCATTGAAACTGCAATTCGGACCTTTAAACCGTTGGTCGCTGTTGAAGTTCACTATATGGAGAAAAATCATGGAATGTTTTCCTCAAAAACCGTAATTTCTTTTCGACTGAAGAAAGAAAAACATGAACATCTTGGATGACATGGGGGTGAGTAAATTATCAGGAAATTTGAATTCTGAAGTGACCTAATCCTTTAACTGAGTATTCCGGTGAAATGACACTCCTCTAATCAGTTGCTTAAACTCCGCCCCTTTCTTACAACCAACTGCAAGCTCGTATTCAGCCGATCAGCTTCTATCCAATCAACAATCGACTGATAGAATTAAGTCCTTGCCCTACTTTTTTTTCTTTTCCAATAGTTTGTTTCACTCGGATGTACATTAAAAAATACAGAAGAAAAGACCTGCCATTACTTAAGATTCTACGCGACTGGAAGAAATAACTCACGGATGATGTTCTGCACTTTAGTGAGCAGGTTGCTGGATGGGCTTTGGCTCATCTTCTCAGAGAAGTCACAGGAATATAATACGTTGTCAACGGTTGTCCCATGTTCGCTGTAGTTCAGCAGTTCATACTGCTTTGTATTCTGGAGGAGGAGAGAAAAAAATTTAATCACTCAAGAGATGAAACCTTTGTCCTTCTCTTAAATGTGTTAATTGTTTAAAATAGCATACCTCATCATAAAATATACAGGCATGTTTCCCTGAAACGTAGTTACAATGCCCGTAGTTTGTAAGGCACACATCCATATCAGCACCTGCAATGAGAAAAGACTGAAGAGTTGAACTGAACACTGTAGGATGATGCATTTCCAGAAGTCACAGGATGATAATCACCTGTCCCGATGTACAGACTCCTGTAGCACATACTGACAGCAGTTCCCTTTCCCGAGACCGAACAGAACGAAGCTCTCGCCTGCACCTCCCTGCTTTGGGCTGTGAACGGAAACATCAAGAGTTCATGCGCATGTGATGGAAACATGTGATGGTCAGTTTCAAAAATGAAGAGCGTAATGAATACAATCTCATACCTTCACTATGTTTCCTATGAGCGGGTGACACGGATGAAGGAGAACTGCTCTGAACAGGAGAGGTTTTTGACTCAAAGAGTTGCTGAATCCGCTGCCAGGCCAAGAGCTTGATAAATTTCTCATCCAATGAGCCAAGCTCAACTTCTGCAATACAAAAAAGGTTTCTGAATGATTACAAAATGTTGTCATCTTTTGCAGTTGGGTCTTTTTCTGTTCTATTTTCTCTCTGAATAAATAGTCTGTTTTGTTTATTATTTTTATTTAGTAGTAGTAACTAATAATTTTTTATATTGATATATAATAATTTTTATCCATTTACATTGATATATAATTAATTTTTATCCAAATTGAACAAGCTTACAAACTATGGAAGCTTGTTTCCGCCACTGAATAAAAAATTAAAAAGGTAGCTGCGACTTTTTATCTCACAATTCTGACTTTTTTTCTCGCAATTGCAAGTTTACATCTTGTAATTCTGACTTTTTTTCTCAGAATTGTGTGATATAAACTCAACTGCGAGTTATAGAGTCAGAATTGCAAGATATAAAGTCACAAATGCATGTTATAAAGTCAGAATTGTGAGATATAAACTCACAATTCTGAGTAAAAAGTCTTTTTTCCCCCCCTCAGAATTGGACTTGCAATTGCTGAGCAATCTCACAATTCTGAGAAAAGAAGTCAAAATTGTGAGATACAAATTCGAAATTGCGAGAAAAAAGTCAGAAATGTGAGATAAAAAGTCACAATTATCTTTTAAATTGTTTTATTCAGTGGCAGAAAGAAGCTTCCATATAAACAAGCACTGGAGCCTTGAAAAAAAAAATATATATATATATATATACACAGGTGCTGGTCATATAATTAGAATATCATCAAAAAGTTCATTTTTTTATTATAAATTATTTTTTAAAAATGAAACTTTCATATATTCCCTACATGTAAAGTAAAACATTTCAAAAGTTTTTTTTTAAATTGATGATTGGAGCGTACAGCTCATGAAAGTCCAAAATCCAGTATTTCAAAATATTAGAATATTTCCTAAAATCAATCAAAAAATGGATTTGCAAAACAGAAAAGTTAAAGTTCTTTAAAGTATGTTCTTTTGTGCACTCAATACTTGATCGGCAGGACATATTACAGCAAATGACTTGCTCCTAGCACAAATTACTGCATCAGTGAAGTGTGGCATGGAAGTGATCAGCCTGTGGCACTGCTGAGGCACTATTGAGCCTTCAGATCATCTGTATATTGTTGGATCGACTGTTTCTCATCTTTCTCTTGAAAATATCCCATAGATTCAGGTCAGGCATATTGGCTGGCCAATAAAGCACAGTAATATCATGGTCAGCAAACCACTTGGAAGTGGTTTTTGCACTGTGGGCAGGTGCTAAAGTCCTGCTGGAAAAGGAAATCAGCATCTCCATAAAGCTTGTCAGCAGATGGAAGCATAAAGTGCTTCAAAATCTCCTGGAAGATGGCTGCATTGACTTTGCACTTGATAAAACACAATAGACCAACACCAGCAGACGTCACGCCCCCCCCAAATCATTATTTACTTCAGAAACTTCACACTAGACTTCAAGCAGCTTGGATTCTGTGCCTCTCCAGTCTTCCTTCAGACTCTGGGACCATGATTTCAACATGAAATGCAAAATTTACTTTTATCTGAAAAGAGGACTTTCGACCACTGTTCACTGTCCAGTTCTTTTTCTCCTTAGCCCAGGTAAGATGCTTCTGACATTGTCTCTGGTTCAGAAGTGGCTTGGTAGTCCTTTTCCTGAAGATGTCTGAGTGTGGTGACTCTTGATGTGCTGACTCCGGCTTCATTCTACTCATTGTGAAGCTCTCCCAAGTGTTTGAATCGGCTTTACTTGACAGTATTGTCAAGCTTGCGGTCATCCCTGTTGCTTGTGCACCTTTGCCTACCCAATTTCTTCCTTCCAGTCAACTTTGCATTTAATATGCTTTGATATACACTCTGTAAACAGCCACCCCATTCAGTAATGACCTTCTGTGACTTACTCTCTTTGTGGAGGGTGTCAATGATTGTCTCCTGGACCATTGCCAAGTCAGCAGTCTTCCCCATTAGTGTGGTTTCAAAAAACAAAAGATACCTGGATTTTATACTGTAGGGATGGTCATTTAATGAAACTCAAATGTAAATATTCTAATATTTTGAGATACTGGATTTTGGACTTTCATTAGCTGTACGCTCTAATCAACAAATTTACAAAAAAAAAAACTTTTGAAATGTTTTACTTTACATGTAGGGAATCTAGAATATATGAAAGTTTCATTTTTTAAAATAATTTACAATAAAAAAATGAACTTTTTCACGATATTCTAATTATATGACCAGCACCTGTATATATAAACAAGGAAAAAATTTCACTATTAAAAATTCCGCAATTTACATTTTGTTATATTAATGCCAGAATTGCAAGAAAAAAGTCAGAATTGTGAGATAAAGTCCATACAAACAATCACTGAAGCCTTAAAAAAATGTAATCAGGGAAAAAAATTTCACAATTACATAATTTCGCAATGTACATTTTGTTGATGCTTTATTTAGAATTGTAAGGGATTTCAAATTCTTAAAGTTACACTATCTTCTTAAATCTAACCTGAAGACCAAAACCTCTCTCAAACACACACAAACCCACCTCCACTGCTCGGCATGATGTCCTTTATTCGACCGGTCAGCTCTGACAGGTTAGGTTCTGTGCAAGAGAAGACGTCCCCACTGCCTGCCATCACAGAGTCCAAGCCGGCCTTTCCATCTGAGAGGAGAACGCAGCCATTCAATATTTTTAAAGGGTTGCTAGGTAATAATCAATCACATAACTACACAAGTAGACATTTACCACAGGAAGAGGATGGAAATCGCTGACCTTTTGATGTGGTGATTTTCTGCGGTTTAACAGCATGCACTCCTGTAGATACAGTAGAGGCTGAGAGCTTTGCTGCTGCTGCTGCGTCTGAAGCTGATGGAGTTTTTTTATGGTCACATAGTGGAGTGCTGGGCTCAGATTTGACACAAGCACAAGCAGAGACCTCTGTGCCACTACAGGGCTTTAAACTGGCATCCTCTGTCTTGATAATGGCTCCAGAGTTGGCATGGTTTGGTGGAGCGGGTATGGGTAAATGGTCAGCTGTTTTTTCTTGGGTTCTAACAGGACCCTGCGTTCCATTGGACTGCACCAATCGTTCTACAGGACCATTTGTGGTCTTACAGTTCTGACACAGTCCATCAGTACATGAACTACAGGAAACCTTTGGCGCTACGCTCTGGCTGCCCTGTGAAGCGGCGCTCTGGCAGGAGTCTCTGAGCTTCAGATCAGTCTTTTCTGTGTGCTCTGAATCCCAAGGAGATGTTTGTCTGTTCCATAAATGCCTCATAATGCTGCACTGCAGCGAGATGACGTCTTTGAGCCACTACACCAAAGCATAAACAGAATAAGATCACTGGTTTAGAAACAATACTGAATCCAAAAGCAGCAGCAAACAGTGGGCGCCTTATACACACCTGACACTGTTCGTCTTCACTGGCTAAGTGCTGTGGGAGAAAAGCTTCTGGAAGGCCGGTGCAGATAAGCTCCCCTTCACGGATCCCTGCCGGGGCCATCAGAGTGGGCGGGTTTTGATACTGTGACTTTATGGCATCTGGAACCTGCGAAAACAAAGCGATATCTCGAATGAGTTTCAACAACATCTCTAGTGTCCATCACTGGTGTCATACAGTAAGTTTAAAGGAAGACGGATCACCTTCAGAGTCTTTCTGCTTTGAGCATAAGCTGACCGCCGTATAGGGGGGCGCTGCCGATGTATCCTTTGCAAGAAGTCGAGTTTGATGGCATGCTGGGATATGCGGTCCTGAAACTGGTCAAATAACTGGCAACGGTTGCTGAGGGTGAAGGTTCTCTGGTTCAGCTGTGAGGAAAGAAAGAGAATGAATGAGTGGCATGTTGGTACCAGTGTTTCAGGGGTGTTCTTCAATTTAGAATATGAAAATCAAAGTCTTGATTTTTGTTTTACGTAAGCTTCCTTACAACCAGGTTCTGGATGTGGTTTGGACACATCCACCTGCCTGTAGGGAAGGCAGTGAGAGGCGGATCCAAACAGTCCATGTGAAACAAGAGAGGGCAATAGTCACACTGGATCAGTGGAGCCATTCGACAGCTCCTGTGAGAAAAAGACAGAATAAAAAACATTTATTTTTGTCTTGATGTTAACATTAGCAGTTTTCTAATGTCTCTAAGGTGGGATTTGCACTTCCACTCAAAAGTTTGGGGTCAGTAATTTTATTTTTGAGAAATCAATGCTCTTATTCAGCAAGGATGCATTAAATCGACACATTTATAATGGTATAAAAGATTTTTACTTCAAATAAATACAGTTCTTTTTAACTTTCTACTTACAAAAGTATCCTGAAAAAAATTATCAAAAAGAGCACAACTGTTTTAAACATTGATGATAAATAAGATTTTTTTTTGAGCAGCAAATCAGCATATTAGAATGATTTCTAAAGGATCACGTGACACTGAAGACTGGAAGCAAGGGCTGCTGAAAGTTCAGCTTTGCCATCATAGGAATAAATTACATTTTAAAATATATTAAAATGGAAAACAGTCATTTTAAATTGTAATAAAATTTCACAATAATACTATTTTTTAATCAAATAAATGCATTCGTGGTGAGCATACTGAAGTAGAATCTTAAAAATAAAAGTATTTTATTGATGCAACGTGTGGCCTTGCTGCTTTAGCCTTTAGGGTTTCCTCCTTTTGCTGATTATACTGTAGTAACTTAAGTGAAAATCCAAAAGTTCATCTGCTTCTAAATTACATTACCATAATTATCAGTATAACATTATTCAAATTAGATTTGCATTTTCTTAAGAAAAAAAACGAGGGCTTGCAAGACAGCCAAAACACAATACAATATGCAAATGACAGCATCGTCAGTTCCATTATGAATGGCGAACATTTTATCAGCAAGTCAATGACATTTTTAAACTTTAAATGTTTAATTTCTTAAAAAGTAGTCCAATTAATAAAAATAAAATCAAAATATATAATAATACTAGATCTTGTACCTGCTGCATGTGTAACACACTTTCACCGGCAGTGGAACTAGTCCATGATTGTCCAGCTCATGTTGTGGGCGTTTAACGTTCTTGCCTGATAACTCGTCTTTTCGTCTTCTTTTGCTGGTGCCTGAGAGGAAGAGATGCATCACATCTTAGAATCACACACAATCTGTTGTTCACACAATTTTACTGTGAGATCAGGATAGGGCTGCACAATACTGAAAAAAAACTGACATTGCAGTACTTTTCTGCGATATATAATGCAAGATAAAGAATACAGAAATTTTCTCCAGATGACCTGAAAAGCTTCTGTATATTTGGAAAGAATGAATTCTTCTAGACTGAGTGGGGTGATTTTGTTGTGGAGTTCATCTGCATATAAAATGAAAAAGCTAAAAAAAAAAAAAAAAAAATTACTTTTAACTCTGAATACTTTTTTTAAATGGCAAAATCCTTTTAGGACTAAACAATCTAGGAAAAGCCTCGCTGTAATTGTTTTTGAAGTTAATAATTATTGAAGTCGTCTGTTTTACAAGAAAACAATATTTCAGTCATTCTACTAAAATTATTTCAAAATAAACCCACCAATTTTTTTTCAAGTGTTGAAATAAAATAATAAAATAAACAATAAACAATAATAAAATAAACAATTTTTACATCTTAATTTCTAAGATGTTTCTAATGTTAACCCATTGAGCTTTTATTTTGATAGGTTGTCGGCAAATAAAAATATGTGCTGCCAGTTTCAGAGAGAAGTGATGAACTGTGTTCATTTACACACATGTAGCTCATGATATCAGTGTCTCAGAACAGCTCGATTGACAGTAAATGAGTCTAAACACTGTATCATGAACTACACATGTAGTGCATTATTTATTCAATTAAATCACAGCCTGCAATCGCACTAAGCCATATTGTGATATCAATTCTATTTTGATGTATCGTGTAGCCCTAGATCAGGATGTCCTGTACCTGGAAGTGCAGTCGTGCAGGTGAGGTCATTTGGAAGCTGGAACTGCGTGGGGTTCCTCTGCATGGCAGCGGCGATTAGGAGGTCAAATGGTCTTTTGAGGGTGGTTGTGGTATTCAAGATCTCTGGTTCAGAACACTGTGCCTCGTCCTCCACGTCCAGGAGGTCTTCCTCCATGTCATTCTGCTCGGAGGGTGTGGGTGTGTCAGCGGAAGAAGTGTTGGAGTTGGGGGTCACGGGCCGGCTGTTGGGTCGCCCCTCCAAGAGTCGTACCTGAGCAACAGCAGCCCGTAGCCCTGTGCCGCCCGACCCCACAGAGGGATCCAGACGTAATGTCCCACATTCCAGCTCAGGAGCCGGAGAATGTGTCTGCTTCCCTAGCTGACGCTCCAAGAGACCGTTAATATGCTCCTTCTTCTGTTCCCTTTTCTGAAAAAAAAAAAAAAAAAAAAAAAAAAAAAAAATCACAATCCAACATGCAAATGACATCGTTGTCAGTTTGTTTATGGATGCCGAACATTCTATCAGTGTAGGTCAATGATATTTTTAAATTAAAAAAATGTTGCATTTCCTACAAGGTACAATACACAGTACAACATAGTAATGTTGTCAAAAGTACCGACTTCGATACCAAGTTGATAATGAAATTTTAAAAATGTGACGCTTTGAGCGTTGTTGAGCGGATTCGTTAACACCTCTGATTGGCCATTGTGTTCACGCGCTCAACATATATGTCTGTGATTGGCTACAATGATCAACGCACGGGAGCGTTTGAAAGCACACAAAAGTGTTTGAAAACGAGAGCGTTTGACAGCAGGCATCTCAGCGGACCAGCAGGACGCCTGCTTTCAAACGCTCCCGTGTGTATCTGTGTAAGCGCTCGGTGAAGCCTATTGATGTCTATTTAACATGTTTTTGAAGCGTTGATCACTGTAGCCAATCACAGACATATATGTTGAGCATGTGAACACAGTAGCCAATCAGGAGTTTACAAATCTGCTCAACAGCGCTCAAAGTGTCACAATTTTAAAATTTCAGTATTGACATCGGTACATTTGACAGCACAAGATAGGACAAAAAAGAAAAAACTGTTTTGTTCCCCGTTCAATATGACTAGTCCTAATGATAATACTAACATTAATTAACATTTTTCTTATTAAACATTATTGTTTTAAAATATGATTTTATTTCAATTGCAAAAATTAAATCAACAAAATATTACTATTGTAATAATATTTAAAATGTAAAAAAACTTATTTAATAGTAATAATAATAATAATAATAATAATAATTCTTTATTTTTGCAGTACAACAGTATAAATACTAATATCTATGTCTGTCTCTCTTTCAAATGTTAACCTGCAGGGAGATCTTAAAGCTTCCCTTTTGTTGACAACAATTTATAAACTATTCTCATGAAAAAAAATGGAAAGAAAAAAGGGTCAAATTTAAGACTTCACACAGCACGGGTGGTTGTTTCATAATGGACGGGACACCAACCTTCTTGCGAACGCTGCAGCGATGACACATCCAGTCACCAGGGGGCAGCATTTCTCTGCTCATTGGCGGGTTACTGAGGAAATGTAAACAAAGTCAAGAGGTGAAACTACAGGCTTCATCTAACACAGATCAAACATACACAGTTACGGTATGAACAGCCATTCAATACTTCAATAAACAAGCACAAGCCCAGTTTTATACTCCAGTCTGATCTGAGTGTGACATTCAAATGAAGCAAACAAAATCCAACATTATCTACAACTTTAGCAGTTTCTAAAGCCAGGCCTATGTTAAACATGAATACAAGAGATGTTTTAAAAGAGGTGACTTTGAATTAACCATCTATACCCAGCCTACACAGAGAGGGTAAATCAATACCTCACTCTGTAAGAAAGGAGTTTCTGTTTTCTAATGCACACATGCAAACCGATCTACGCCTAAACGCTTCTGTTCTACAGATGGTTTAAAACAAAACAGCCACGAAGCCGGATTCTATATCACTTCAACAACTGGGTAAACACATCAAACAAATACAATCCTGTTCTAACCTTCTAATTTACCACAGATCTTTCAAATAACTTCAAGACTGATTCATCTAAAAGCATTAAAGGAGCATTAAAAGATCTTGACATGCTATTGCAGTTTCTTTTTGAAGCCCATTAGATCAATCCCAGAAACTCTAGTCGAGACTACACAATTGAAGGCCAGTGTGGCAGATTTCCCGGGGCTCACACAGCACCAGCTGCATGTGTTTCTCCTCAAACACACATGGAACCATTTCAGCCCCCAAACACAAAGAATAAACAATGAGAAAATACGGAAGGGAAATCGAAATTCAAACATCCTTCATTCCAGCTTACCAACTGCAACACAAAGTGAGGTTACGGTTTCGATGAAATGGAAATAGCGATCTTCCATACTGTTACGTACATCAGAGTGTAATGGATTATTGAAAAAGAAAAAAACGTAGGGCAGAAACTTGCTTCTATGCATCAGCAGTTGATTGGATTTTGAGATTTGGGGGCTGCACTCAAAAGTGGAGACAGATGCAGGGTTTAGGTGCACTAAATGATTGGAGAAGTCCTGCGTACGTCATGAACAGAGAGAAGTCTGTCCTTTAAAATTATTTTTAAAACATAATTGATCACATTTAGAAAAAAGATAGGGTGGATTTTCATTTCATGCCAACTATAATAAACAAAGCTGGGCGATCACAGATCTTCAGTGGATCTGCTAACATCTGACACACCGACTGAGATGATTAAGGAAAATCCATCTTGTAATCTCAATCAGATCTCTTTATAATGGAGACGTGATCGTGGCCTTCAGATCAGATGCCTATAGTTAATGAATATTTTGTCAGCTCCCTGCTAGAGCTTTTCCCTGCTCATTCAAGAAACATCAGACAGCATATAAATAAACCCCAGCCTCCATAATGCTCCCTCTGGAGATGTAAGAAGAAACATCAACCAAATCTGACGAACGTCTAGCTGTCACCGCAAAAATGCAGCACAAATTAATTCTAAACCAGCATCACAGTCCTGGTCCTAATTTTGTCCCAGATCCAGCATCACACACACCAGCATTGTAGATGGAAGGCAGCGGGGCAGTGATCACAACACAGCAGGTCCCCTCCTTCCCGGCAGCTGTCGCAGGTATCGTGATTGGTGGCCCTGCCGGCTCTCCTGGTACTCCTGTCCGGTTTCCTGTTCTTCTTCTCTCCATCCTCAGACTTGGGCGGCGCCAGCAGAGTCTGGATTTGCTGCGGGAAAGATTCAGAAACTCATTAGTGAAACATCTGCACGCGTCTACATCACATCAGCCGCTCAAACCATTGTTGGGCCGTGACCGTGAGCGCGCGCATGCACGTTCATGTGAGGGGAGCCTATGGATGACATTAGCGAGCAATTAGCCGCTACATTGAGAATACTAACCAGGCAGTAACGAGAGGAATATACGGGTGTTTGAGTGTGTGTTTGCCTTACCTCCATCAGCCCGCCGGAGGTATCCAGATCGTACACGATCGTTGGGGTCTCCATTTTACCCCACATCAACACCGGCCAGCACTGGTTCTGACTCCCTTAGCCGCTACACCCCGACTCCTGTCAGATGAGTAGCCACTGACCTCTACCAAAATCGCCTCAGAATTCCCGCCCGTGTCTGTTGTGGCTCCGCGCGGGCTCTCCGTTAATCGAGCAGGCGCGCGGAGGCCTCTATCCCCGGTGCTGTGCGAGACTCCGGCCCGGTAAGAGAAGGAATAATAAAGACACAGAAATTATCATTAAGTCCATGATGCGAAGACATCAAACATCAAGCCCCCCGAAGAACAACTCATTCGAGGAACTGGCAGCGGCGAAAAGCAGACGTTTTTCTCCCGGTGAAAGAGCGACTTAACGGCAAAGCGTCTCTGTTGTGATGAAGAAACGCTCGCGCTAACTGACGCACAAACCTGTGTGCGCATGCGTGGGTCAGTCAGTCGAGTTGGGAATCCAATTCATTTAGAGAATCGATTCGTTTTGGTGAACCGGTGCAGTAGAATCAATTCACTGGTTTGCCATCACTGATATTAATTGTTTACTAAATATTTAATATTTATATAATATTTAATATTTAAATTAGTATTTTATAATACATATTTTATATACCGTCGTTTATGACTTATTGCATTGTTTACGGTTCCAACATGTCACACGCCTCACAATTTTTACAACTAGTTTTCTCTTACAAGGGATAGTCAACCCAGAAATAAAAATTGAAATCATTTACTCACCCTCCAAGCTGTTGGTAACAGAATGTTAGGCATAGTCAGCCTCAATTACCATTCATCTTTCTTCTTTACAGTTAAAGTGAATGGTGACTGAAACTGCCATTCATCTTTAATAACAGAAGAAAGAAAGTCACGCATTTAAAATCAACATGAAATGATGACTGAGGTTTAACTTCTGGGTGAACTATTCATTGTTTACATTCGAGTGTTTTACAAACGCTTTGCGAATCGGTTCGAATGGATCTTTAAAAAGAGCCGGTTCAAGACAATGATTCGTTCGCGGTCAGGCATCACTACCCGTCAACAGTGGAGCCATCTTGCTCTTTTCCTCCGTTTATAAAACCTCTCCGTCGATGGGGTCATTGTGGGAATGGTCAATACGTTCTTTTATTTGTGGGTGTGAGGAGCTTGTTCAATACCATAACCGGTGACGGTTAGAAAGCAAATGCCTTTATACGGTTTGTTTACGTGTTCGAGCTTCTTTGTATTGTGAGGGAATTTACTGGGCTCTGATTGGACTGTTTCGTCGCCGGCGTAACATGAACCAATACGCGTAACGGAAGAGATGAAACTTTTTTTTTTTTTTTTTGATGACTAGTTATAAAATCATCTGTGAGCACTGAACAATGGCGGTGAATTCATTCAACTACTGGTTATATGTGTAATTAGATTGATATTTATATATATTAAATATTTAGTATTCATATTTATATCCATAGCTATTCAAAGTAGGCTATATTTTAATAGTAGTCTTGGTCAAATAAAAGTTTCACAACTACACACAATATTGTACAATAAACACACAACAGCATATTTTATTTTTGTACAGTTTATTTACAAAGTGTTCTGCAAATAAGCCCCCATGCAGCGACAGCATGTTATACATAGAGAAATGGCTTTAACACCATCACCAGTGCAAGTGAAGCCCCACTGGAACTCGAGACCCTCAGACACTCTCCCACCTGAGTCTCATAGGTTTGCTGCATGTGGGAGAAAACAGTTCCCATCTCTGTTGTTCCTCAATGCGAAACCAAGAACCCTCTTGGTGCACTCTGAAATAGTCCAACCTCAAGGCCTTGGGAAGTTTTACCAGACAAATAAAAAAGTACAACACAAGCCTCAGGCTCTTATGTGCTACAGAAATGACATTGTCCACCATCTTTAATGTGCTGGAAGAGGTCTTAGAGGGGAAAAAAATACATTTACAGGAGCCCAGCGAAAAAAAAATAGGAGAGATGCCAAATAAAAGACTGATGGATTTTACATACACACCTCGTATTGCCTTGCATCCTGAAAAGATAAACAAATAAGATTTCAGAACAGTGGTTTCTCTTTGTCTTATTATTGTCTTCATTCAGAGCCCCCTTAAAAACTGATCATCCAAGTTATACTCCAGACAAAAAGCATTTCAGTAAAAAAAAGTCATAATACTATAATACACTGTAAAAAATATTTTCATGATTTGTTACCAGAACATTTTTTCTTTTGTCAAATCAACTTAGATAATTAATGTGGTTCAGATAACATAATATTCTGAGTTTCTGTTGATTAAACCAGCTGCCTTCATTGTATTAACTAAAATTTTTAATTTAAATGAACTCAAAATTTTATTTTTATTATCAATGTTGAAAACAATTGTGCTGTTTATTTTATTTTTATTTTTTATTTTTTTGGAAACCCTTATGCATTTTTTAGGATTATTTGTCAAATAGAAAGTTAAAAAAAAAACATTTATTTGAAATAGAAAACTTTACATTATAAATGTCTTTACTGTCACATTTGATCAATTTAATGCATCCTTGCTGAATAAAAGTGTTATTTCTTTAGTTAAAAAAAATGTTACAGACCATAAACTTTTGAACTCAGATATGTTTATGTATGTATAATGCACAAGTAAATTCATAAGCTTCATTAGTATTTTTATTTGAACCAAAAGAGAGGAAACTTATGAAAACATGAAACACAAAAATGATGAATGATGTGGAAATAAAACACAACAATGAGTCCTGTGAGAGTCATGAAAAAATCCAATCAAGTAAAAGCAATAAAATTTAACTAAACATTATTAATTATGTGATCATTCACATTCAGCAGATAACCGTGAATGACATCATCCTGGATGCTGTATGATTAGGAAATGCATTTTTGGTAAATATGAGTTACACACCAGTATTACAACGTTCAATATGAGAACATAGAGGGTAAACTGAGACACACACACACACACACACACACACACACACACACCATCTGCTGAGTTCTAGCTACCCATGACCCATGGCCTCAAGCCTAAATGTTTATTTTTTACATCTAAAATTAACGTTTTCATTTTTTTCAAGGAACGCAGAGTCTTTCATTTTCCACTGAAATGTATTTATTCTTACCCTTTCATTTGCATGTTATGAAAATACAGCAGCATCTTTGAAATTCTTTGAAAAATTTCAAAGAAAAAAAAACATTCATTAAGAGTCCCCAAGAAACATTTTGTTTATGTAACATTAAGCTCATTAAATTATGAAGATAGTTTTATGATATATCTGGTCCTAAAGTCTTTAGTAGAGCCATTACATGGTACTGATACTGCTGCATTATAAATACTGGCCTTTAAATTAAACGGATATTATTCATTTAACGGATGTTTAGCCATCTAACTGTTCAAATTCCTTTTATTTGTTCTGCAGATCAGGTCAGAGTCACAGATGACAGGTGGAATGACAGAATGGCAGGCAGGGTTGATCAGGACAGGACGATGGTGTTGTGAGAGCCCACGTCTCTGAGGTTCATGGCATCCATACTTACTCCCGTCTCATACACGGGGTTGTCAAATGCAGATTCTTCGGTCATGTTGTCGTACGGTGGAGAAGACGACCCGGGGAGCTGAAGGGTCTTGCTTTGAGCTCTGCAGAGACACCACCTTATTAGTGAAAAACAATCCTCAAAATAATAAGCACCAAGTCCTTTTCTCTGCCATTGGAAACTTACATTGAAATGCAGAGGAAAAAGACCAAGAGTAGCATCAGCACCACTGCAACGGGAATCAGAACTGCAATGGCAATGTTGACGCCCTCCACATCAAACTCTGAATCGGCAGCTAAATGTGGACATTTTACAGAACATTTATAAAAAAAATAACAATATGATGATGAATTAAGATGGTTAAATAGTATGCTAAAATAGTATCACCATTCTGCCTGTGTTCATCAGTGTTTCTCGAAGAAGCTGAAAAACACCAATAACAACTTCTGAGATACTTGAAGCAATCTCATATAAGATGTATGTCACTTACACTAAAGGTGATAATAATAATAATAATCAGAATTATTATTATTATTATTAATCATACCCATATTATATTATATTATACTTACATTAAAGGAGAGATTATTAAGGTCCATTTTCTTAAATGCTTCTATTCAACAGCAGCCAACTAAACTAATGATTTTAATAAAAAAAAAAATAAAAAAAACGACTTAAAGGGTTAGTTCACCCAAAAATTAAAATGATCCCATAATTTACTCACCCTCAAGCCATCCTAGGTGTATATGACTTTCTTCTTTCAGCCAAATGCAATCGGAGTTATATTAAAAAATATTCTGGCTCTGCCAAGCTTTATAATTGGAGTGAATAGTAACTGAGATTCTGAAGCCCAAAAAAAGCACATCCATCCATCATAAAAGTAATCCATACGGCTCCAGGGGGTTAATAAAAGCCTTCTGAAGCGAAGTAATGCGTTTTTGAAAGAAAAACATCCATATTTATACATTTATAAGCTATAATCACTAGCTTCTGCTAACAGCCGTTGAGTTCCGGTGGAAGAGCGACCTCTGACCTGACACATGAAATAGGATGTAGGAGTAGCGTAAGCTTACATAAGAGTAGACACCTCTTCCGTCATTTCTATTTAAAAATTCTCATTTTAGACTTCTAATTCTGTGACGGGTGTTTTGCTTTGCTCTATCCTCTGCATTTCCATATTTGTCAATACGTCATGCATCGGGTCAGACGTTGCTCTTCTGCCGGAACTAGACTCGCGTACAGCTACTACCGGAAGGTAGTAATTATAGTTTATAAAGTTATAAATATGGATATTTTTCTTACAAAAACATATCGCTTCGCTTCAGAAGGATGCATTTTTTGGGCTTCAAAATCCAAGTTACTATTCACCCCCATTATAAAGCTGGGAAGAGCCAGAATATTATTTAATATAACTCCAAATGTGTTCGGCTGAAAGAAGAAAGTCATATACACCTAGGATGGCTTGAGTAAATTATGGGATAATTTTCATTTTTGGGTGAACTAACCCTTTAATTGTTGAATTATTAATTTAAATAAATAAATTGTAAGTATTTTTAAATCAAATTTTAAATTATTTAAAAACTACGCTTGCCTGTACAGAGCTTTTCTTTTCTGAACATTTAATTAATATTTACGAGGAGTACTTTAAGAGCGCAGTTCCTACCTCTGCACATAGGGGGCGCACTGCTCCATTGAGAGGGATGTCCTGGGATGCAGTGGATAGTGGCTTCACCCTGAAGCACATAACCTGCACGACAGGTGAAGCTTAGAGTCTCTCCTGCCTGGAAGAAAGCTTTCTCTGAACTCTGGATGGCCGTAGAGGGGGCGCCAGGGTTACTGCAGGGTTCATATCTCTCAGCTAAAAAAAAAAAAAAAAAAACACAGATCAGTCTGCTGTATGTACTGGAACGCACTAATCTTGAAGTCCACCAGATGGCAGTAGAGTGTAAGAACTGAAGTCAGTTCAGGTTGCATTTCTTGTTATGCTGAATGCAAACGTTGTCTCATCCACTTACGGACACATTTTGGCAGTTTTTCACTCCACTTTGGGTCTGCAGTTTCTCTGCTGTAGCAAGTGAGCACTCCAGGGCCAGAAAGTGAGTATCCTTTGTTGCAGATATACTCCACAGAGGATCCCACAGCGTAACGAGAGCCCGTCACCAGTCTGCGGCTGTTGTCCACTAGTCCCGGATCCACACATGACATAACTAGGCAAATATCACAAATAAAAACATAAGGAAAAAATTAAACACAACAGCACAAAACTATGATATGAAAAAAAAAAAAAAAAAAATATGAAGATAAGTCAATAAGAAAATAAGAAAACTACTTAGGGACTACAGATGAAAAACAGCCCTTGGCTAACTCTGTCGCATTTACTAAAAAGTTTATTAATGTGCACTGTCCCTGTCCCTGAGAGAAGAGAAGTATATTGGAACTGGAACTGAATATTGAAACTGAAATGTTTTGTGCAAAACCATTTCTATTGCATGAAATTTAAATATAATAATTATAATAATGTATTATAAATAAAAAGAAATTATAATTAGAAATATCACACACACACACACACACACACATATATATATATATATATATATATATATATTCATAATATATTTATAATATTACAAAAGTCTCATATATACACACACATATACACACTATAAAATTCTAAATTATATTTCAAACGTTCTTTAAATGGTTAAAACATTAATAATATTTTAAACAATGTTATATAACAATAATAATAATAATGATTTTTTAATTAATCCTTCTTAAATAAGGGATATGAGGTTTTGGCAATGTGATGCACATCATTGAGGAAATTTTAAGAGGAATTATTTAAAATATAATAAATTTAAAATTTCTATTATTACAATTTTTCACTATTTCTTCTTAAAGAAGAAAAGCAGTCCCATTATGAACAAATATTTTCAAACCAATAAATCATCATTGCTAAACCCACACAGGTACATGCCAGTTAGTGTTTCTAAAAACTTTAACTTTGACTTCATCTATCATGATAAGGCGCTTACTATATGTAGTAACGTTAATTCACCAGCAGGTGGCAGCTGACCTAGCTTTAAACCTATGCAGTCATTATCACCATGTTAATTAAGTTTTCCCAGCGTGACTTAAGCACTAATGACCTGGTGTGACCTTTAAGTGTGAGGTTAGCTCTTACTTTTCTCACAGAGGGGGACGTCTCCACTCCATGTCAGATCCCACTGACACATCAGGATCTCTGAGCCCTGCAGATGGAAGCCTGGGTAACACTGGTAGGTAATAACGGTTCCATGGGTCAGGTCAGGATGAGATGTGCTCTTCCAGCCATTAAGGATTTCTGGTAGCTCTGCGCATGTGTCGTTACGTGGCACTTCTAGTATTTGGTTGGTAGAAGGAGAAAAGAGGCATGCGGTCTTGGGATTTTTCTATTTTTACCATTAAGTTTTATGTGAAATGGAGACATGCTGTGAGAAAACAGTTGCCCATCTCAGGCTTTGCCAGTGATGGGCACTGCCAAGCAGGTTGGCACCTCTATTGTTCAAACACTAGGGGGCCATCACGTTCCAATCATGATTCATTTAGGAGAATACAAGCACTGATTAATGATTGTTTCCATTGATTTTTCCCTTAAAAGCTTACTAATTTTGCACTAATGTCACTGTAAAAATGATCAGTACATAGAACATTGTCATAATGCTACTTACCAAAGAAATGCACTACAAAGCCATTGTTGTATCCGTAGACATTGGAGGCTGGATCAGATTGAAACTGGATGGTCACATCAGCCGTAGAGGTGTAGAGTCTGAATCGAGGGAGGAAACCACTGTACTGGCCCAGGATGTTGGCTGTGAGGTCATCACCATCATAAAAGGTCAGCAGGTCATTCTTCCCCAGACGAAGACTAATAAAACAACACACATGAATGTAGCTCAGGTCTGTGTGTGATAATTCTCACTCATTGTTTTGTAAAACCCCCACCAATTATATTAACATATAATTCATTAATATAATTTTATATTAATAATATAATTATAATATAAATCTAATATATAATATAATATAATTTTATAAATTATCATTAATATCTGTTAAAGAAGCTACGATTGCAAAACTTCATCTGATTATATTATTAAAATAAATGTTATATGCTGTTTATATGCTACATATTTTGTTTTCCACAAAACAAAAATTATACACGTTTAAAGCAAAAGGACAGTAAATGATGACAGAAAAATCATTTTTGGTGAACTATCTCTTTAATTAAGAAGAATGCTGCCATCCTAACATAAGAAGCTGTCACTTGACCAGCCACATTTTTTCCCAGATGGTTTGTTGATGTCATTCTGCAATTCATCTTCATTTCTGAACCAACATGAGTAATGCAAGGGAAAAACAAATTACGCAGCCCAGGCAGATTTTTACACAACAGTATCCTCGCTGAGAATCAATCATGTTTTCCATTCTGTCATGCTAAATGGCAATAAAGGCCAATGTTTAGATTCCTTCATCTATCGGGAGGCTGCATTTACCTCTTCAGCGGGGAAGTGACATTTCGCAAAGAAATGAGATTTATTTAGTGTAATGTTGGAAAGCAGAGAGGCAGAACCCTCAGGGCCGTCACACAGCTGTCAGCCCTTCGGGTTCTGTTGTTTGGGAAGGTCACAGATGAGCTGTGTTAATATTCATAGCCTGACAAAAAAAAAAAAAAAAAAACAGGGGTACAATACAGAGTAAAAATTAAGAAGGATATACACATCCTGATGATCAGCTGAGATGGAATGAGATATTTTTTCCCTTCTTCCACCAAACAGGCTCATTGTTAAGACTATTCACAAAGGTCTGCATGTGTGTGTGTGTGTGTGTGTGTTTAGAGAGTAAGTTTGGAAGATTCTGTTGAGCAGAATCCAGTAAAGCTGAGCTAATGATGCATGTTGGAATGCATGATGACTGGTGGACTATTGGTCTCTTTGGAAGAACAAAGGGGAGAATGTCAGAGCAATAAAAAAGCTAGTTAATTTTACTTTTAATTTTCTTCTTAATATAATAATAATAAATAAAATTGACTAGGTTGGTTTTAAAATTCCACAGTCTCTCCAAATGGCCTCAGCAAAATCTCTTTTGTCATTCTGACAAATCAGTCTCTTGACATCAAGCCAACCCCACCAAAGACAGATAAACTTCCGCTATCCCAATACATCCTAAGACCTAACCATACCATCCCAAACCTATCTATATTGCCCCCAAACCCACAAGTAAGTCTACAAAACCTACCCATATCACTCTAAGCCTTCCTATACCATCCAAAACCAATTCATACCACCCTAATCCCGACTCGTACCACCACAAAAACCACCAATAACGCCACGAAACCCATTGATAACACTCCAAACCTACCTATACCACCCAAAATCAATTCATATCACCACAAAAACCATCAATAACTCCACAAAACCCATCGATGTCACTTCAAATCCACCTATACCACCCAAAACCAATTCATACCATCCTAATCCCCACTTGTACCACCACAAAAACCATCAATAATTCCACAAAACCCATCGATATCACTCCAAATCCACCTATACCACCCAAAACCAATTCATACCACCACAAAAACCACCAATAACTCCACAAAACCCATTGATATCACTCCAAATCCACCTATATCACCCCAAACCAATTCATATTACCCTAATCCCCACTCATACCACCACAAAAACCACCAAAAACTCCACAAAACCAACCCATATCACAACCATATCACCTACCTATACCACCCAAAATCCATTTCATACCACCACAAAATCCACTCATATCACTTCAACGTAAACCACCCAAAACTAATTAATTACACCCTAATTTGAGCTCATACCACCACAAAACTCATCCATATCACTCCAAACCTATCTATACCATTAAAAAATTATTCATTCTAACCTAACCCCCACTCATACACCACAAACCCCAACCAATAACAGCCTAAACCCAACCATATTACTTCAAACTTACCTATACCTTACAAATACTAACCCATACCATCCTACTACCCACGCACACAACCATAAACCACCCCAAAACCCAAACAATTACATCCTAAAACCCAACAATAACACTTCAAACTTACTTATACTTTGCAAAAACCAACCCATGCTATCCTAATATCCACCCACACAACTCCAAACTGCCACCCCAAAACCCACCAATATCTGTGGATTTCTGTTAAAGCTTTATCGAAAATTATTAACTTGATGTTTCACTCAGCTCTATGCTACTTTTGAGAGATATAAAGTGCACATCCCATAATCAGTCACTGAGATATCGAAGAAGCTCCACTGTCTTAAAGTAGCATGTGCAGGTGTGATCCCTGTCCAGGTGTTCAGCGCAGCACCTGTATGCTGGCCCATTAGTGCTCTGTGTTAATGAGTCCGTGGGTGGCCTCTCTGTCTGTGCTAAATCAATTAATCAGCTGTCATTACACACACTGTTCCTCTGTAATTGGAAGGTGGTGAACTGTACCGAATGCTAATAGAGAAGTGAAAGCATTCTCATTAGAGGAAAAAAGCAACACACATTACTACACAAAGCCAGTCCTAAAACATAATCATCTATCTCTTCTGTCAACACACATGCATATAGGTTCAGATACTCACACCTGGACATCCAGCATGAATCTCTTGTCCTCCTCCACATGTAGACCCCAGATACAATCCTGACCCTTGTCGTACGCTTCAGGCCAGTTTGGAGAAAGCACCACACCTGCTGAATCTGTTATTTCTCCACTGCACACCGCTGTAAAACACAAATGGTGCGTTAAAGTCTTCCTGGGAAGTTAGTATTTGAATTGAATTGATAATATTTGAATTGAGAAGTCATAATTACAACATCAGGTTTCAAAGACAAGGCTTAGATTAAGCCAGGAGTGTGCATCTTGAGACAAAACAATGGCACTGACATATTTTAAGAGATGCCAGTGCAAGTTGCTTTCAGTTAAAACAGCTCAAACATGCATTTTAATCTAGGACTAAGCCTTGTCTGTGATACCGGGGGCAGATGCGTTCAAATCATTTTGGTTGAAGCAAGATGGCGATGTACCTTTTTTACATAAAATTCAACAAGAATTTTAAACTCTACATCTACAAAATGATGAATAAACAATGTGCATTGGGTGTGTTTTTGCTTTTTATGTTTTTTAATTGAACCATTATATATTCTGTCATAAATGTACAATACTATGGATTTGGTACATGCAACTTAGTTTTATTGTAAATAAAAAGTAAAAATAATTTATTTTAACAAATGTACTATTAATGCAGATGCTGCATCCATTGTGTCTGACATGTTTTCTCACTGACACACCCCCAACTCGGAAACTCGAGTTTCCAATTGTTATTACGAACTTCACCATGAAATCGTGAGTTCAACATGTAAAAATGATTATTCTGACATGATTTGAATGCACCAAAAGTTAAAGAGAATATTTAATTCCATTTTGATTTAAAGGGATACTCCACCAAAAATTAAAATTTTGTAATCATTTACTCGCCCTCATGTTGTTCCAAAACAAAAGAAGATCCATACAACATTTCAGCCCTTTGACTTTCATCATAACGAAAAAAAAACACTGGGACATTCTTCAAAATGTCATGAACAGAAGAAAGTATGTCATAAAGGTTTGGAACAACATAAAAGAGTAAATAAATTTTTATTTTTGGGGTAAACTATTCCTTTAAGAACTAAATCAATTTTGATTTCATATTGACTTCAAATGGCATGTAAAATCAAAAGTTAAATCAAAGAAGAAATTTACTAAAATAAACTAAAGTTCAATCGGACAAGCCATCACAGACACAAAATCACCTCGGCATGCTGGTTCCGTCTCATTCCATTGTGGATTTTCATCATTTACACACTCTAAAATAACAGCGCCCTGCTCCAGCGTGTAACCCGGCTCACAGGTGAACTCCACCACAGAACCAACTCCAAACGCAGGATCACTCGTGGAGAAATTTCCATACTTCACAAATGGCTCATAACAGCTGCCCTGAGCAAATGCTGAAAAACATGCAGAAAAATAATACAGTATCAGTCTCTTTATACAGTATAATAAACACAAAAATACAACATTTTTTGTTTATCTCATAATCAGTAAAACATGTATGTTTACATTTATGCAATTGGCAGAGCTTTTATCCAAAGAGACTTAAGTTGAAATCAAGGCACACATTTTATCAGTTCTTGCATTCCCTAGCAATATAGTATTTATAGTGATATTTCAGTGCAATGTTCATTATCTTGAGTCCTTGGTGATGGTTAACCTGTTACTCTATAAATATACCCAGAAATCTGTTGTTTCTAGGTTACATCTGTCGTATCTGGCTCTTTCTGCTCTTCTTCAGTTGCTGTAACAAATTTGTTCAGGTCTTATAGAGATCATAACTAATGAGGGGCAGAAAAGAACAAACTTTTTTTGTTAAATGACTGGAATACATGAACGGCTCATGTCCAGGAAATACAGAAGAATACTTGTACCTTCATAACGGATGGCAGCGCCAGTGCATGTGCCCATCTCATCACTGGTAAATTCCACAAACAGATGCCTGCTGGTGCTTGTGACCCCCTCAATGGGCAGATACTCCACTGCATACGAGTCATACAGGGGCGGAGAGTCAATGTTACTCCCATCCTTTATGAGGAGCCTAAAAACAAACAAAAGGAAGTCTGCATCAAATGCATTTAAATTAAGTGGTTTCTGTTTTAATATATTTTAAAATGTAATTTATTCCTGTGATGGCAAAGCTGAATTTTCAGCATCATTACTGCAGTCTTCAGTGTCACATGATCCTTCAGAAATCATTCTAATATGCTGATTTGCTGCTCAAGAAACCTTTATTATTATTATTAATGTTGAAAACCGTTGTGCTGCTTATTTTTGTGGAAATCATGACATTTTTTCAGAATTCTTACTTAAATAGAAAGTTCAAAAGAACAGCATTTATTTGAAATAAAAATCTTTTGTAACATTATAAATGTCTTTGCTATCACATTTGATAAAATTAATGTGTCCTTGCTGAATAAAAGTATTAATTTCTTTCAACCAAACCCCAACCTTTTGAACGGTAGTGTATATAAATCTGGTTTCAGCTGGCAGCCCACTAAAATAAAGCATTTCACATTTTCAGAATAAAATAAAATCATTTTAATTGTCCAAATAAGGACATTACTTTTAAAGAATTTTTGGGGAATATTTAGGAAAAATATTTGAAGTAAAAATACACAAAGCTCATGCCTGTCATCATCCTCAGCCAGTGCCACTTTCTCAAAGTGAACGTGTAGCCGATGGCCCTCAGGGGCCTCCAGTACCCAGTGACACGTCAGATTGTTGCTGTAGTTTCCAGGAAACCCCGGAGAGACAATACGACCCTGAGTGGCATTTCTCATCGTCCCCCCACAAGCAACTAGGCATGAAAGACAAAAAGAAAGAGAGAGAGAGAGAGAAACTGCTGTGAATTTGCTGCATTCAGTTCTCCTCATTTTCATTATGCATGGCACAGTTTTCCAACAGACTGCCAAAAATTAATGAGACTAATGAAAAGGAATAACATGGGTGCATTTAAATGAAATAAAACACATTTTTCAAGTAGTCATTTTTTATGTGGAGCAAATTTGAGGCAGTACATGCAGGCGTAATGTTAGTTTGTCCTCTCATACCTTGACACCTGGGCTCTCTGCCACTCCAGTAGGGTGTGGTGGCATTTCGGCACGTGAGGGAGGTGGGGCCCTGGAGCTGATAGCCATTCAGACAGGAGAAATAGGCCACGCCCCCAACCTGAAGACCAGTGACTGATACTTCACCATTATCAGGGGCCAGCGGGGATGCACAACTCAGAGCAAAGGCTGCAGAGAGAGAGAGGGAAATACATGGCAAATGACTGTGTCAGCTGGCAGAGTCTAAACAAAGAAACTTAATGGATCATGATTTAAATAAGCACAAAGTATATCATCATATAAGTTGAGGCAAATTAAGTTTCTCTCTCTCTCTCTCTCTCTATATATATATACTGAAAAATAAAATATGTACATCACATGAGGCCCATTTATCAATACTTCAACTTTTATTTGTTAAACCATTCAAAATCATAAAACATTTTCACTGAAAATGAAACTTTTAACATTTAAAGGCACAATATGTAAGATTTTTGGATTAAAATATCAAAAAATCCACTAAAACAATGTTATGTATTTTGTTGACTTGTGTACTTACATTATCCCAAATGTTTCTAAGAATGTTTAAATCCAGTGAAATAAGCAATTTTAACCAGGACACGGACTGTCCGTGTGTCGCCTATCAATGACATCATATCCGCGTTACCCTCAATTTCCGGTTTTATTTTGTATAAACCATGAAAACACCAAAGACTCTTTAATATATTATGTGTTTTATTAGACAGGTGAGCAACTGTTTGTATGGATACATTCATTGACAGAAAACTAATCATGTTATATAGCTCAACACAGTAAGTCTTATTGTTTAAATCTCATTTTCTTGATTTACAGCAAGTACCATGTTTTACCATGACTAATATCAATCTAGCTTACTGCAGTGTGCAACAAGTGTCTCACAGTAGCCGCCAAGCGCATGCAGAGTAGCATTATAACAACTTTTGACACACAAATGTATCTAATAAGATAAACAGCGCAACGTTACCCCATATACGCTTGACAGGAAGAAGCGAAAGTGGCGACTGTGGCATAATAAAAGTCGTCCCTGCTCTGCTTCAGTAACGTTAATAATCTCATCCATGAACACAATTTCTGCATGAGTCCCATTCCGATTCTTTTTTCACCGGTTGTAGACGTGAAGACACCACCTCCCATGATTCCGCCAAATCAAGGCGTCATCAAGCTACGCCTTTGTTTTGAACAAGCGACCTCTAGTGGTGAAAATTTACATATTGTGCCTTTAATGGCATTTTTAACTGAAACAATTTACAGTGCATTTAAGATACACATTTCATCATTATGTGTGTTTAATACTTTTATTGTAATACTTTTATGAATTAATACTTTTTATTCATCAAGGACATATTAAATTGATCAAAAGTGAAGGTAAAGACATTTACAGCTTTACACATTTCTATTCTTCGGTTTACACAAAAATATTAAGCAGCACAACTGTTTTCAACACTGATAATAATAAGAAATGTTTTTTGAGCAGCAAATCAGCATATGATTTCTGAAGGATCATGTGACACTGAAGACTGGACAAATGATGCTAAAAATTCAGCTTTGCATCACAGGAATAAACCATTTTAAAAAGAGCTCTTTCTGACAGTGATTTCACCAAATACTGCCCGTATAACTACCCATATACTTTTAGCTGAAGGTGGCTGAATTTGTTTGCTAGAAACGGGCAGACACAGAAAAACATTGCTGTCACAATGTGAGTATCAGTTCTGTGACACTTACATTTAATGGTATTTTTAGCTGAAGCAACTTACAGCGCAAGCAACTGAGCTACAGGAACATTAAGGTCAGCAAACAGACAGAAAGTAATGCTTAATCCTGACCCAGACTTCTTTCATCTGTCACTAAACTGTTCAGGTGCTGGTTAAATGTGCGGAAGCAACATTTGATGTCCAGCCGATCTCGCCAGCTGTGAATAACAGACCCTGCTGTCTCTGTTTCCATGGTGATTAATGTTCCATAATGCCCAGTTGTTTAGTTATTATTAATAATGACTCAGTTCAAGCACAGCAGGGCAGATTCATTGCTTAGAGGTTACGACCAACAGATGCCAGGGCTTTATCTAACACTAATCCAATCTGTCTATCAACGGAAAGAGAGCCACTGACAGACGTTTCCATACAATGGAAAGGGAATTAAAACGGCAGAACAAAAGCGTTCAGGGTCAGCTAACAAAGAAACATAATGGATCGTGATTTAAATAAGTACAAAAGTATATCATCAAAAAATATTACTTTTGCTTGGAAAAAAAGAATCTTTAGTGTCTTTAGAGTCTGAAGATCAAATAAATATAATATTAAATAATTAAATTAAAAAATAACAAATATCACAAAGATCTGATAGTATAAGCATATAATAATATCTTAACAGCACTAATATCTAAAACAAGCCTAATTAGCAGAGAAACAGGGGTGTCTGCACAGAAAATGGCTTGATTTAAATACTATTTCAACAGCAGTCGCACTTGATAGATTAGTATATTTTTGCATTGAAATACTGCATGCATTAGTAAATTCACCCCTTAATTGCTTAAATCTGCAAGATGTTGTGTGCACAATACTGGCCAAAGAGCATCATATCATGGGGAGGTCATCATATGCCGTATGGTTCATTAATTTAACCACTTTTGCGAGTGCTCTTCATGGCCTCTGAGCTGCATCTCTCTGCCTTTATTGAGCCCTTGACCATCTGAATAGAGCATTTAACCCCATCGCATAAATATCAATAGAGCACAGTGATGCATTATAGCTCTCTCTCATTTAATCTCTCTCTAGGAGAAACGCTATTGATCTCTGTTTAGCAGCAGGAGTGGAGTTCACATCTGCTTTTAAATGCATTTAAACTCAACAGGCTTTTGGCCAGCATCTCCATCAGTGGTGTCTTCCAAACCTCGAGGATGCTGGGCATCAAAATGACTATGAAAATTGTATGATAGTTTATATATAGTCTCTTTTTTTTTTAAAGAAATTAATACTTTTATTCAGCAAGGACACAAGGATTATTATTAGCTACACAGTGTTCAAAAGTACATAAGACCTGTCTTTTCTTGTATCTCTAGCCGGGCTGCTTCCATGAAAGATGTCTCGCTGACGGTGATGTCTCTGAGTGCTGCCCATATAACAATACTGTCTCTCTGAATGAGCTGTCTGTCTGAAAATGAATGTCTAGTGTGCATTAGGACATTTCTTTGCCCATGTACACACACACACACACACACCTACACAAACAGACAGTCGCTGTCGCTTTCCTCTGGAAAACAACCTCAACATGTTTACACCGAGGAGTACCATCAGTATCAAACCCCCGAAAGACTCCAGCATGAGAGATGTGTTTTATTCTTGGGGTTTATTTCCATGACATTATACTATAAACCAATCAGTACTAATATTTGTTCATTGTTCTGTACACAAACCTGTAGCACAACCTGACTACACCAAATGGCTGGTAGGGACTACAGTGAGCTTCGTCCCAGGTTGGTGACATCACGAACTCCAAAATTTATATAAACCCTGCCCCCGGGAACTCGCAACAAAGGGGGTGAGGCCATGTTGGGCTGCTTTAGAGAAGAGGAAGAATTGTTGCAGTAGAGTGTTGTTGCCATTTTACGCCGGACTGCTTCACAAACGAGGGTCAATTCAACGCTGGATTTGCACAAAAGATTAATAATCAACTCCACAGAAACTACATAAATTTATCCACTAACCATTTATAAACGTCCAGATGCATTTTATAAGTAACTTCTTCCTGAGTCTCTCCATCAGTGTCCGACTCCAGTTTGAACAACTTCGTTACTGACAATCGTTATTTTGGCTGCGTGAGATTCTCCAGCTTTGTTGTTGTTGAGCAACCGAAGCTCGAGCTGTTAAAGCTCCGCCCTCTTTTGGAAAGCTGGCCGGGAGCAGCAGCTCATTTGCAATTAAAGGGACACACACAAAAACGGCGTGTTTTTGCTCACACCCAAATAGGGGCAAATTTGACAAGCTATAATAAATGATCTATGGGGTATTTTGAGCTGTAACTTCACAGACACATTCTGGGGAAACTTATATTACATCTTGTAAAAGGGGCATTATAGGTCTCCTTTAACACTATTAGCATAAAAATGAGGAAGGTTTCACAACAGTGAGATGTTACCTCTATACCGCAGAAGTAATAAGCCAGGGCGAGCGGGCCATTCACTGCTGAACCGCACAGAGATCTGGTTACTAGAGCTCCGTATCACCAGACCCCTGGATAACACTGAGTTGTTGGCCAGGATGGAGGTCACAGGTCCACCCAGATCCTCCAGAACTGCCTCCATTCCATCATCCAAACTCGCGTTCAGCACCTGCATCAAGGGCAGAATCAGATCAGAATGTATGCCTTGATATTCCACACTTACATGATTGCATCTGTGTAGATACCTTCTAGAATCAGCTCAACTGAAAGTGTGTTTTGGATGCACTTCAATGGGTCCCGAATTTGGAAGTGTATATCAGGATCCTCTGATCGGTTTTTCGGCGCATGTGTCTCTGAGATAAGCATATTGACCAGTGTGCAGCTCTGTGCTGGTGTGAAGTGTTGAGCTGTCCAGTCGTATCAGAGCTAATACTGATACTGATACACACACTGATATGTTTACAAACTGCTGTGAGATTAGCACAGGAGCTACACAGGTGAAACAGTTCTTTTTGGTTTTCAAACATTCATTTACTTAATACTTAATTAGTATTTGTATTGAGGATACACAGTATTTTGAGCAATAGATATCTGGGTAAAACAATTGCATTTACTTCCCTCTGTAGTTTGCTGGAAAAAAGGTGCCATCATTTTAGATATCAACAGAACAGATAGGGCTAAACAGAAATAAATTATTTGAAAAAGTTATTAAAATAATTTCAATAACTTTAAAGTACAGATTAAATAAAAATACTAAATAAACAAAAATGTTTTATTCATTCACTCAAAAACGATTCAGCAATCGGACCACACTGGTCGCGCTGTATTGTTTTGATTATCTAAAAAAAAAGAATCGGCTTAAAATAAGAGATTCATTTGTTCGGTAAGTGGTCGCGCTATATTGTTTTGATTCACTAAAAAGAAACCGGCTCATATGAATCTTTCGTTCTGGAACCAGACCACACTGATGTTTCGTGCTGGCGTTGCTGCGGTACTTTAGTAGTAGTTTCGCCTTGCCGGAAGAATTCAAGTTTGAGAACCGTTAACAGAAAGAAAAAAAAATCATTCGGTTCTGGTATTTTTTAAAGGTGAAACTTGGTTTTCAACCATAATGGGGACGAATTGCAGGTAATTTTGACACCAGCGACAAACTAATTCTGTTCTGGTTGCCACTGTGTTGAAACAGTATAAAAATCCATTTAAAGGGACATACGACTTTATTCCATCATTAACTTCTGTGGTAGATACTGGCACTGGGTGGCTTCAGACAAAAAGTCTGCACAGACCTTCTTTATTTATGTGTAAAAATGAAGCTAAATAAAAGGTTATTTGACAGACAGTGAAGGAGCTGATACCTGTAACAAATTTGCATAGATTTGAATACATGCATGATAAATTTAGTATTTCCAAAGCCTTTGCTTTTCCCTTTCCCTTGTGATGTGTCTCTCAGACACAGAGAGGAATAACCGTCCCTGACACTCTTTTGCTTTATGTCTCCCTACTTTTTATGACACCTTTCAGAGGTGAAATTATTATTAGCTGACAGCAGTCTCTCCAACTGAGACCTTGACTGAAAAACTCAATTCAGATGTGGCGGCAAGACCCTGAAACTCTCCTCAGGTTCAAGTGGATCCTTTCTGTGAATATTAGCTAATTTGGTCTGTCATAATTTGAGTTTCTTAAACTCAAAACCCAACCGAACAAGTACAAAGGCCTTAATTTCCATAAACTGGGTCTAAAAGTGTGTCATCCGATGTTCGGTTGAGGCTCCCTGACCCCTGAGCTGGGTAGAGTTAGAAGGGCAGTGCGTATGGAATAATATGAGCGGTGTCATGGTCAACAGGTCGACAAGCAATTAAAATGAAATGGTGTTGAGAATCTTAATGATTTGTGGCCTTTCACAGGACCTTTGTGGACTCCAGCAGACCAGTTTATAGAAAGTTAATGAGGGTCTAGCCGACAGAGCTCTGGACCCTGGAGAGATGGCAGTGTGAATACAAGGTACCTCTAATTACAGCTCAACTAAAGGCCAATTCACACTGCACTGATAGAAGCCAAACAAACGACAACAGACACTTCGATCTGTGTTTGTCAGGTTGTGGAATGTTTGAGAAGTGACGTACTGTAATCTGGTTATTGTTGCCGTTGGTCAGGGTCTGTTGGTGCAGTGTGAATTGGCCTTAAATCTCCATTTTCACTACTAAACACTGTCCACTCATTTTTCAGCACACAAACATTGATTAGATCACAAACTGCTAAATAGTCTGTGAAAGAGTATATGCAGTATAATGGATTTTGAGCGTAGCTGACTCGTGTACTTTAGGATCTGTTTCCACAAAGGCCTATCACAGCAAAATGGCTGTGAATCAAATGCAACCATAATGGTTGATGGACCAAAATGGTTGATGGAAGCTATAAAATGTTGTCACAATGTTGGACTACTCTTTCAACCTTTTGGGATTCCCAAAAGAATCAATGTCTCTTATGAGTAGGTTCTTTTTAGTGAATCAAAACCATACAACCTAACCGTCTTTTTTCCAGTAAATTAAACACATAAATGGCTTACTACTTATGTTGTTTATCAGAGTCACTCATGTAGTTAATGACTGTTTGCTCAAGCAAGTTGTTAATGATACACAAGTTCTGTGTGTAGTACTTTATAAAAATAAATGAATGATTTTTTTTTTTGTTACATATGGTTAAGGCCAATTGCTAGATTAAATCATGCCACATCCAAAAAGTCTGCAAGACTTGATTTAAATGTATTTCTTTCTGAAATTACGTCATCATTTGATAAATATTTTTTTGCCAAATATGGGTATAATAAGTATAATGCATTTCACCTCTTCTGGGGTTGGAACCCACAACCTTTTAGTTAGCTGTCCAGATCTTTAACCACTAGGTTTTACCACTCATATTAAAGAGTTAGTTCACCCAAAAATGAAAATTATGTGAAAATAAAAAATTGTCACTTTATAATATTAAGGTTGAACCACTGTACTCATCTGAACTGTTGTAAATATGTTTTAAGCACCTTTCTGGGCATCTAAAAGTGTCACTTATCTTGCTGGCAATAGAGGCCTCACTGAGCCATCAGATTTTATCAAAAATATCTTCATTTGTGTTCTGAAAAAGAACAAAGGTCTTACGGGTTTGGAACGACATGAGGGTGAGTAATTAATGACATAATTTTCATTTTTAGGTGAACTCACCGACATAATTTTCATTTTTGGGTGAACTAACCCTTTAACAAAGGCCTATTCTTTCTATCTGTCACACTACAGCATCAGAACACCTGCAGTTATAGACATTATCAGTCGCAATCCAAAACACAATTCTAAAACTCAGGAATCTGCAGAAAAATACATCAATATTCAAACAAACATGCAGCCAGTGTGCCCTTAGCATCCCCCTCAGAGCAAAACCACTGGCTTTAAATTGGCTACCTGGAGAATGACAAATGTCAGGAAAGAGCAATTATTTTTAAGAAGTCTTGTTTTTGCAGGAAATCAAAAAGCAAACAGACGACCACAACAAAGTTTGTAGGACACATCTAGCGATCAATTCAGTGCATTAAAGTTAATTTTTACACTCAAGTGGAACTTGTTGTCGTTTCTGTCAGCCGTCCAACTCGATACGGCTCGATCGACCGCACTGAGATTTCTCAGACCTCTAATTTTGGATTGATCAGAACAGAGAGAATATCCTCAATGTAATATCCTAAAAAAGAAAATCTTCAAAAACATTTTGAAGTTGTTCAAAAACAACTGATGAAACACCACATCTAAAATGTCAAAAAAGACAAGTAAGCGTCACATGTATGAATCCATGAATGATTCCTTAAAGAAAACCAACATATCCGATATACTGTAGGGCCTTTTAGAGGGAAATTATGTTTCATATGACAGAGCAGCTGTGCTGCAGTCAAACACACTGATACACGAACATGACTATCCTCCTGGAACTCCATACGGAAACCTTTACAACTTCAGACTGGAGGCCTTTAATAATGCCTGAGAGAGAGTTGGCAGCATCTGTCTGCGTGTCTCTAAAACTTTTACGTGCAATGTTGTCTCCTCACAATCAGTTTTTAAATGCGCTTCTCTCTGTTCTGATCAATCCAAAATTAGAGGTCTGAGAAATCTCAGTGCGGTCGATCGAGCCGTATCGAGTTGGACGGCTGACAGAAACGATAACAAGTTCCACCTGATTGCATGAAACGCAGTGTCTGTGGTGCTTCATTTGCTCAAAATGAACGGTTTGTTTCTCTCTTGCTTGAGTAATGAAGTAAGGTATTTGCTAAATCCTCTTTTTAACTAGTGCTTTCTTCCAAGAACTATTTAGAAAAACACATAGTTTTCCTCTGGTGTTCATAATGATAAAAGTTTATCAAGTATATCATGCGATTTAAACGCGGGTGCACTTAATGTATTAATTATACATCTCAACTACAATATCATTGATTTTTTTTCTTTTATTTAATAATTTAACTGTGCTATTTCTTAACTTTTTTATTCTCAATTTTATTGTATTTATATTTTTGCAACACATTCAAGCACTGTCCGTCTTATCTATAGCAATTTTTTATTGCGATTGCAGTGCCCTGTTTGCAGTTGTCAGGCCACTCTAACCATCCTTGCAATTTAGGAAGTCAAATATTTATCTCATAACCATGTAGATATGCAGAAAGCACAGAAGAGAAATATCTTGTCTTACTGAGCCTGCAGAGACAGGCTGGGACTTTTTAATTTCTGTGTGTACACTTATGAAATTTCAATGTTAAGTGTAGAGGAGATGGAAATGACACTCTGTTGCCCTTGAGAGACAAAGATGTGTGTGAGAGACGCTTCTCCTAATCTGCATATGATAAAAGCTTTGGATGAAAAAGTACTGACCTGAATCTCAACACCATAACCCAGATATACCGTAACCATGCAGGTGCAATGCATGTGGGAATCAAATGAGACATCCAGAGGGAGCTCTATATAACCCTCAGCCTCTGTGAAGTTCATATCGCAGTGAGCTGGAAAAAGAAAGACAGAGCGAGAGAAAGAGCATAATTTTAAACAATTGCCCCTTTTACAGCTGTCTTATGTTTGGTTGGCTGTGCACTAATCCTGCATTAGCTGTGACGCCTGTGCATCTGTGGATTATATGTATATGTATTCTTTCATATCCATCCATCCATTTATATGTATCCATCATCCATCCGTCCATATATATGCATCCATCCATCCATCCATATATATGCATCCATCCATCCATACATCTATTGCATCCGTCCGTCCGTCCATATATATCTATCCATTCATCCGTCCCTTCTAATATTGCATCCATCATCCATATATTGCATCCATCCATCCATCCATATATATATCCGTCCATATATATGCATCCATCTATATGTATGCATTCATCCATTTATATGTATCCATCATCCATCTGTCCATATATATGCATCCATCCATCCATCCATATATATCCATCCATCCATCCATATATATGCATCCATCCATCCATCCATCCATCCATCCATCATCCGTCCATATATATCCATCCATTCATCCGTCCATATATATGCATCCATCCATACATCTATTGCATCCGTCCGTCCGTCCGTCCGTCCATATATATCTATCCATTCATCCGTCCCTTCTAATATTGCATCCATTATCCATATATTGCATCCATCCATATATATATATATATCCGTCCATATATATGCATCCATCCATATGTATGCATTCATCCATTTATATGTATCCATCATCCATCCATCCATATATTGCATCCATCCATCCATCCATCCATCCGTCCATATATATATATCCATTCATCCATCCATATATATGCATCCATGCATCCATCCATCCATATATATCCATCCATCCATCCATAGATATATCCGTCCATATATATGCATCCATCCATCCATACATCTATTGCATCCGTCCATCCATCCGTCGTCCATATATATCTATCCATTCATCCGTCCCTTCTAATATTGCATCCATCATCCATATATATGCATTCATCCATCCATCTATCTGTCCAATTATATGCATTCATCCATCCATCTTTCCGTCCATACATATGCATCCATCCATCCATACCTCCATCCGTCTGTCCATATATATCTATCCATTCATCCATCCCTCCAAATATTGCATCCATCATTCATATATTGCATCCATCCATCCATCCATCCATATTTATGCATCATCCATCCATCCATCCATATATATATATATATATATCTATATATATATATCCATTCATCCATCCGTCCATATATTGCATCCATCCATCCTTCCATCCATCCATCCATCCATCCATGCATATATATGCATCCAGCCATCCGTCTATATAAATCCATCTATTCATCCATCTGTCCAATCCACATCCATCCATCTATCCATCCATCTCCATCCATCATAAATGTACCTGAATATGTCTCAAAGGAGTATCCTGATGTGGTTTTCCCTTCTGGCCTTTGTGGTTCTTTCTTAGGTGAAGTTGACAGAGACAGTGGTGGCAAAGTAGTTTTCTTGTCTTTCTTTGTTGTTGTGGTGAGAGTTCTGATTTGACTGGTGCTTGTGGGAGTGCTGGTTGGAACGGTGGGGTTTGTGAGAGGTTGAGAGGTGACTGCTATCTTCTCTGATGTTCTACTACGGCTTTTGCTGGGTTTTCCTTGTTCAACAGATGTTGCCGCAGGCATGGTCAATGTGGTCACATGGTCAGAGAAAACTGCTGAATCTTCCTGACGCACCAGAAGTGAATGTTCAGTGTTAGATGTAGAGGTAGAGACTGTTGGCACGGTGTGTGGTGCCTCTTTAAAAAACTGCTGATCTCCCTCAAAGCTCTTGGTCATCAGAGCTGAGTGGAGTTTAAGCAGTCCTAGGTTGGGGAGGACTGGTACTGCTTCTGTTGTGAGCTGCTGGATGTCAGTTGGTGGCTCCTGTTTACTGGTGAAAGGGTCAAACTCTTTCTCTGATTCTGACTCTCCTCCTCTCCCAGTTTGTATGGTTCCATCTTCTGAAAAGTCCAAACAGATTGAAAATTAGTACTATTCAGGGCTTTTCAAACTGGGTTCCACAGACCCTCAGTGGCCCTGGAAAATTTGAAAGATTTATAAATATATTTGTTTTGTAGACTATTTGTTTGTTTGTTTTTTATATATATATTGCTTATTCCCCAATTATTTAATGCTTGATGCTCTTCAGATGCTTTATAAGTAATTGTACATAAAGTTGTGACACTATTTGATTATTTTATTTTTGAGCATATTAATGCAATGCTTCCCTGCAAAGTAATTATTTTATAGTTTAAGAGTGACACAAGAGGTTCAATATTGCTGTGATCTTCAGTACTGAAGAACAGCAGCATCTTTCAGGGAAAAGAAAGTGTGAGGCAATTACAGAACGTCTTTCATCTCAAGATTAACACACCTCGCTAGACAGAAGAGCTCTCAGAAGGGTTCAGAGAGAGAGAGAGAGAGCTGTATAATGACAGCTGGCACTTCAGGCCTGAAAGTCTCAACAAATGTTTATGATCAGAAACAAACTATAATCAGAAAGACAGACTTAATTCGCCACTAAGAGGAAGTGAGTCATTTAAATGTCATTCAGACACAAAGATTCTTAAAAGCATGTCTAATAAAAATAAAAAAAAGTCCAGTTTATTCAAAAACAGTCATAGGAATGTCAGGGACTGTTGTTGATCAGTCGTTGGTTATTAAATGTGAAAAAAGCTATTGATCATTTCCTATCACTGCACATGTTGGCATCTGTCTGCTTGTCTTATTGAGATATTTGTAATATTTCACTGAGGTGTGAAGGAAATCCTTTTATTTTTTTTATTTTTTTTGTTACCCATCAAAAAAAAAAAAAAAAAAAAAAAACTGCTTGTGCGACATCGCTGTGCTGAAAACAACATCTGGAGTTGTGTTTTATCTGTCAAGAAGTGCTTCCATTATTGAGACGTGTAAGGGAAACGCTGCACTGAACTGCTGTCAGATCATCTGTCTTTTTATAATCATTCCTACAGGATTACAGCAGCTCTCCACTGGGACGTTTACAATGTCTGGCTTGAGGAAAATTCAACCTCAGATGTACACAGTCTCCCCCTACAAACACATGCACTGATTCAGCTTCTTATAATTGTGTTTTCAAGTTTTTGGGGCTGTTTACACAACTTTTTATGCGTTTTGGCCGTTCATTTACGCGGCAGTGGCATTTTGGGGGCCTGTAAATGCAAACTTTTCAAAGTGCAAGTTTTTTATCGTTTCGTGTAAACTACAAAAACGTGAATTTGTGAAAACGGTGACGTCATGCGCATGCATATTACGTGTTCAGTCTATAGGTGCATAGTGTCTCTTTACAAAGTGACATCGCCAACTACTGGCCTGGCAGTATAATACAGTGTTTTTAATCATTTTTGCAGATCCTTGTGAAGGAGGATTGTTTTGACAATGTCGCCTGTACGCGAAAAATGCAGTACAAATTAGTATATCGTTGTCGTGTAAACTTATCCTTAAAGGGATAGTTCACCTAAAAATTAAACTTCTGTCATCATTTATTCAACCTCATATCATTCCCAACTCAGGATTTTTTTTATTTTCAACCCTAGCTCTCAAATCTCAAAATCCTCCTTTTAATGTTCCACATGAAGAAAGAAAATCATATGGGGTTTGGAACAACATGAAGGTGAGTAAATGATGACAGATTTTTATTTTTAAAATGCTTTGTTGCAAACAGAGACATTCATCACTGTTTATTATCATTGTACATCCTATACGTCGGCTTCAAAACAAATCCTAAGCAGATTGTGAACCCCAGAAGAGCAGATACCTCTGAGACCTACTGTTATTTCTGCGTTCAAACAGCATGAGATCGTGAGTGTATGTTTTACTCCCTAATTAGGGAACTGGATGACAGTGTGTTCTAACAGGATGTAGCTTGGCGACACAATGAAGACAGTAAGAGATGAAAAGAACATCACTGACACAGACTGTAAACGGGGGACGGATCCTAAAGGGATCAGAGATTTGTAGACGGCTTTTGGAGACCAACGCACAGTCAAACTCTCAGCGGGAGCTACAGCTTTGCTTTATTATTGGATGTAATCAGCCTGTAGTGAGGTGCCAGTGAATATTGGTGGAAGGCTGAATGAAGATAATCAGTTGTGGATTGTAATTGTTTTTTGGTGGAAAATGTTGTTAGAGGCCAGAAAGCTGAAATGAAATTTCCATTGGGTGCATCTCTGGATGGTTCTTTGTCTTTGGTTTCTGTACTTGTTTAAATCTTTATCTAGCATCACAAATGGAGTCCAGCTACACTGTAAACTCGAATAAGTTGGGCTAACTCAAAAAAATTGAGGTAATCGGTTAGATCAAATTTTTTGAGTTATGATGTTCCCAATTTTAAGTAAGCAGAACTATCAAGTTTTGAGTTTGTAGTACTCATGCATGCTAATTGCTCATAACTTGAAGTACTAAGTTAGCAAACTCATACATTTTGATAGCAATTAACATAAAAGATTTAGTTAATAAAGTTGTCAGGACTCAAAGTTTTTTTAAGTTAAGAAACTCAAAGTTTAAGTAAGATTTTTTTTTGTACATTTTTGTTGTTCTTAACTTGAAATATTTGAGTACACTAATTTATACATTTAACTTAAAATTAAAAGAAATGAGTTCATACAACTCAAAACAATGAAGTAGTTCAGTTTACTTTCAAAAGTAAAAGAAAGTTCTAAATATTCATAACAGTTAATTTAACTGAGCTAATTTGTTTAATTTAAGTTTGGCCTACTCAAACCAATTAAGTATTTTGAGTGTTAGGGTTTACAGTGTATAGCTGAAAACCAGATTGGCCCAGCTGGGTGACCCGCTTAAGGCAGGCTAACACTTGAAGGTTTTAAGCCCGATTTTAAGCCCTATTTGCACCTCAGAATGATTCGAGGCTTGTCGCAAATATTTTTTGTCCAAAAAATCCTCTTTTGTGTGGTGTCATTAAGATTATTTAATTGCTCCCGATCGAGACGGAGTGTCCCTGATCTCAAATCGTAAATATCAAATATGTTTGATATTTACGACTCTTGATCGGGCTGCCTCTGACATGATACCCGCGATAGCCAATGAGAGCGAGCAAACTTCACCTACCGGATGTTGCGTGCTTCTTTACCTGAAACTTGGCAGCCACAAACATGCCACGAAAGTGGAGTATTGAGACAGAAGATCACCCATAGTTCTTTTTTTCTATTTTGTTTCTCACTAGCCATTTCCATTAACCGATGTTATGTGACTAAAACGAATTTTTTTCCTCTTGCGATAAGTCATTCCAAAAATCATGGCAATGGATGTTGGTAGGTTGACGTATATCCCAGCCACTGCACTAGCCATTATTTTTAATCAAAGGAGATGTAGCCATGTTATCCAAGCATTTATGGCAAGGAAAGCCCCTTATACTTGGGAGTGGCCATGTATGAGGTGTTTCTGGGTGTTTCTCCCTCCTATCTGATTCGAGGTCTTGATAGATTCCAATTGTGGCATTTCTTTGTTGTTTAGAATCCAGTAGTCTCATAATACTTTTGTCTTTTATGAGTTTAATGAAGAACTCTCGTCTTCTGTCCAAACATTACATGCATGATCGAATTTTACATACGGCAGGTGACCTGTAAATGCGAAAAAAACTGTTTCCATTGCAGTTTTGCGAAATATTTCTCATTCGAATTGCCTAAAAAAACACCTCATATAAGCGTAAAAACTTTTTTGCGATATATGGGAGTTTTTGCGAAATTGACGTATATCCATTGGGTGTATTTTCAATTGCGCAATTTAAAGAGTAATGGAAACGCGGCTACAATAAAGCAAAACGCGTGGCAGGAGAGCCTGCTGACAACATCGATTGTTGTCCATTTGTTTTTCTTCTCAAGTTTGATCTCGCGAGTCTCCGTGAGATCTCGTCACTGTGAAATCGTTCCTGCAATCAGCAAATGTGTGGTCTCGCGGTCTGGTCGAATCATCTAGTGTGTGCGTTCAGAGGATTATAATGCAAAAAATCGGTTGAAACTGTCATTATGTCTGTGGTCTCCCACAGTTTTAAAATCGGTTAAGATTCGAAAATCGTCTAATGTGCCATTCTTCATTGACAGCCATTCAAAGTCATGTAATATAACCAGTTGTTGTTGTAAACTAAAACTATTTAAAATAGCTTATATTTTATAATAAAATAAAAATGTAAATATTAGATGAAAAAAATTGCCTTTGCAACTAACTGAAGTAAAATAAGTTTAAGTACTACTATAATGACTAAAAACTAAATATGAATGTCTTAACATTTTTATTTTTAAAATGTTTTTTATCACCTAAAACTAAATAAAAATAAATTAAAGCTACATAGAAATATTTAAAAACAATAAAAAACTAAACTATAAAAATGACAACATAAAAGCACATTAGAAAATTGCTAAAACTTAAACTAAAATAAAAATATATATATATATATATATTGTATTGTAAAAATATTTTGTATTGTAAACATATAAAAATATAACTATTAGGTTCTCCAATAACATAAATCACACAATAAATCTGGGTGCATAAACTGTTTAGAGGCCAACTGCTCACAAAAGCATCCTTTCATCCTCAAATCACTTTCCTGATATAATGAACACGTTTGAAGTGTTAAAATAGCTGTAAATCAAGCACTGACCTCACAATCTCTCTTATTGAGAACACACAGCACATGTCACTCCAGAGTGAATCCCATTTGTCAAGATGACACTTTCTGTAATGGAAGTGTGATCAGATCATTCCAATGACAATAAACAGCTGCTTCACAAAGCCACACAATGTCAGTGACCATCCAGTCAGATTAAACCAGAGGCTGTAGACAGTCATTAATCTCTAAAGAGGTAATTCAACCGTGTTTTATAGACTGTGACATGGAAAGACTAATCCCAGTGCACTTCTGCAAATAAATACCACCTTTAAAGGGTTAGTTCATCCAAAAATGAAAATTCTGTCATCATTTACCATAAGACAAACCCGTAAGACTTTTGTTCATCTTCGGAACACAAATGAAGATCTTTTTAATAAAATCTGAGTGATTTCTGTCCCTCCATAGACAGCTACACAACTGCGCTTTGACACTTCAAAAAGTTCAAAAAGAGAACGTAAAACTAATCCATATGAATTAAGCGGTTTATTTTAAATTGTTTTGAAGAGACACGATCGTTTTGTATGATAAACAGTTTGACTAAACTCTCTGAAGCATCCAGCATGTTTTTTCCAGCCTGTGAGAATCCCGCAGTGAGACGTAAAGAGCGCTGAGGTGTTTAAATAGTCTGAAATTGCTTTTATTCGCTTTGGCAGGCATGTGTCAGAGTGCAGCGTGCTGCGAGTCAACATGTCTAAAAACATAAACGGGCAAAACAAAGGTCCTACCTGCCCAACGGACATCAGCAGAAAACACAATATTAGAGCTGACACTGATGGATGAAGCTCTCCGTTCTTAAAAAGATAGAGAATGTTTGTGATTGTTTTGGTCCCAGGACAGACAGTGACCCTGAGATTTGAAACGGACCTTTACAGATGAGAAATCATGCAGTTATTCCTATCTCCACCTTTGCGCACCTTTAACTAAAACGAAGAACCATCTCAGCCTTAGCAGTTTCTGAATTCATTCTGTTGAAGTGTACTCATTTGTGTAATGAGAGTACACTGTAAAACTCAATATGTTCAAAATACTCAAAACATTTGAGGAAACGTATTACCTCAAAACATTTAAGTAAACAAAATTTTTTTTTAAGTTAGTAGAACAAGAACTTAAAATTTTTGTGTCAAGTGGGGCGGGGCCAAGAGCTTTGGAAGCGGAGCAAGCCAGTGTGGTGCACAGGTGTCTGTCATTAACAATCACATCACCGCCATCCCTTCACTCCCACAGTTCTCAGCCTTGCCCCACTCATAATAATGTTAATTACATACAGTTAATTTACATTCAGATCTTGGTTAATGTTAGACAGCAAATAACACGTTATTATAACTATCAAAGAGATTGTCATTATATATTTGCATGTATATAATCAAACAACATACAGTTTGTGGTCTTAAAAGTTTTGCAGCCCATCCTCAACCTAACCACAGGCTCTACTCTTCACCACAATGGTAACCCTACAAAACTAACATAACAGAACCCCTGTAATCCCAACATAACACCACATTAAACACTAACTTATGTCTCCCTATGTTAATCTTGTGCAAAAACACACAAAATAACACTTTATATTTAACATTTATTTATACAGTCTGACACAAAGCATGCTGGGAATTAGAAATCTGCTGCAACTCAACTCAATCTTATTAAGTTCAGCTTACTACAATGAAATTTTGAGTTCACGCAACTTTTTTCTATTAAGTACATTGAACTTTCATTATTATTTGAGTGAAACGAACTCATTTCATTTAATTATTTTCACTGTTCAGTTTTACAGCGTGTAAGTATTTCTGTAGTGGACAGTAAACAAACTACTGAGCCGACAATATCGAATCAATCGCACAAGTTCACCAGCACCCAACTTGACCTTCCATTTCCAATTGGGAGTAATAACAAGTGCGCTTTTTAACTTATAGAAGTCTTATCAAAATTATTTGTCAAAAATGTTGACATTTTTATACTAATAATTTAAAATGAAGTAAAGCTAAAATGAGTCTTTGACAACTTAATCAGTAAGGATTCTATTTATTATATGAATATATTAGTTTTTATATGTTTATATATTACTTTTATAAATGAAAATGAATTAAATATGTACTTCACTTGCTGAATTAAGTATGCAATTTAATGAGACATGTGGCAGTGTAGCATAATACTGTTTAAAACATTCATTGCTGCTTACTGCATACAATCTCACATACTATTAAAAACAATTATAGGCAGTATACTTATATATATATATATATATATATATATATATATATATATATATATGTGTGTGTGTGTGTGTGTGTGCACTTGTATTCCAATCATCCTTTCTATCACTGTTAAATAAGATTCATAACTTTATTAAAGTGAATAGCACTGGGTGGAGAACTTCATAAGTTTAAATTCTATAATAAACCACTTTTGGGCAGCAACGATAGAGAGCGAAAGTTGACTTATGCTCAGCGACAAACAAAGTAAAGCGTACTTGTGTAGGTGTTAGTGAACAGCACGTATCATTTACTGAGCTCATACATTAGCAGCTCTTCTCTGACACATAGCTTAGCTGGGCGGAAAAAGTGTCGTTATACCTGAAAGCTCATGATTTAATTGTTGGCAGCTTGTGGAATATATTAAAGCGTGGACGTTCAGACAGCTTTCCACCCACATGGAGGAGAGGTCACTGCAATTCTGTCTCGCTGAAACCTGTTAAAATGGGCTGTTTTCTGGACCTGAAAATGAATGCTGGTACATAATGCTTGTTAATAATATTGTCTCACTGATACTGCTGTCTGTACTATGTCATAGAGTAAATGACACTTGTCAAAGGAAAGTGAAATAAGATACACATGGTATGCTCTTACTGCACATTCACTAAATCACGTTTCTTTTCACATGAAACAGTAAAGCAGCAGACATTTATCGCTATATTCGGGTGTTTAAAGATTATCTGTCTATCTATCTATATAATGATATTACTGTTTATGTTGGTATATTATGTCATGAAGACATTACAGGCCATTCCAAATGAACACATTCTCTCAAGTAAAGTGAACTTCTACAAATATCCCTTGCTGAGTGTGTAGGGAGCAGTGAACACTGCAGAGGGACACTGAGGACTGGAACACAGAGCTACAGAAAACAAACTTCTAGGGCTTATTGATGACAAATAACTTATTTCATAAAAGAGATAAACAACAAAATCCTTTCCTGTCTTCTGAGGCATCTCTGCTCTCTCTGGATTTCATCTAAGCAGAGTTTGAATTAAGCATTGTATCTGTTCAAATCCAGTTCTATGATTAATACAGCATTACTGCATGTTCGTTATCAAAAGAAAATTCACCAAGATGAAAAGCTCTGTGTCTTCAAACTGCACCAGACTCCTGTAGGTTTAGTGAGGCTGATTTTTCAGGAGGCTATCCCATGACAGTTTGCACAGAAGGAGGGAGAGAACATGCCCAAGGAAATACTAATGATCTTTTTTGGCCATCCGCCTCCTGAGGAATGCGGTAAATCCAGAGGAACATTGTTATAAGATCAGAAATAGTCTGCACAACACTCTATAAATAATGGTTTGATTTGTTATTCACCTCTCCCTTTCTGTATCTCTCTCCCCATTTACCTTTCTCTCTTTTTGTCCTCTTATGATGAAAACCATCACTTTCCCACTTTTAAACAGAAAAGCATTGTGGGTAATAAAACAAAAAATAATAAAAACCACTGACATTCTGTATGTCAGTATATATATATAATTTAATAATATTAAAAATTTCTAAATTTTACATTACATTATATTATTGTTTATCTATCTATCTATCTATCTATCTATCTATATATATATACAGTATATTAATACATTAAATTATAGTTTGTAGCATTGCAGAAAAATGGAGTAGATTGTATATCTTTGGATTTTGGATTTATTATTATTTGTTATAAGTTAAATTTATGTTTTTAATAAAGTACATATCTTGTCTATTGCTTTGAATTTTGCATGCTCAAAGTCTAGTGTGACCAGCCCTTTAAAGGGACTTTCCTCACACAAACACAGTATGTGAATAAATAATTACTAATTTATCCATAACAGCTCACGCAAAGCTTAAAAAAATTGAAAATTAAAAAAAATTCTAGGTTTCTTGTGATCAGTAGTTTCTCTGTACACAAGGAAAGAAGAGTTATACACAGAAGATTTCTTTATTTATATTTCTAACATATGTGCGAATACTCAGAGGATTGTGAAATGAAATCTCACAGGCAGCCTCACTAAGATGCTTTCATTCTGCACCAAACTCTTCAGAAAACACTTGATCAGAGTGACAGGAGAGAGAGAGAGAGAGAGAGAGAGAGAGAGAGAGAGAGAGAGAGAGAAAGCATAATTCATGCTATTTGAAAGAACAAAGGCCTGCGAGGAAATGACAGCTTGTCAGAGAAAAATAAAGCCACGGAAGAGAAAAGACAACAACACAAGGCATAAAAGCAAACAAACAGAGGTAAAGTAAACAGACTTTGGTTTATCTGTGCGCTCGCATATGCCTTTTTTATTTCTTACATTTCTTGGAGTAAATTAACATGCAGTCTATGGGCTGTCAGTAAGGAGAGATGGATGTGTACAGTGATTATGAACAGTGTTTTCTATCATATATAGGATTACATTGCATAAATATTCATACCCTTGACACTTGAAATTTAGCTTAGGATCATCTGGATCATCTTTGAGATGTTTCTACACTTCGATTGGAGATAACCTGTGGAAAATTTAATTGAATGGACATGATTCAGAAAGGTACACGCCTCTTAATATAAGGTCTAACAGCTGAAAATGCATATCAGAGCAAAACCCAAGCCATGAGGTCAAAGGAACAGAACTGCCTGTAGAGCTCAGAGATAGGATTGACACAGATCTGGGGAAGACAACAAAAAATTGAATCTGCTTTGAAGGTTCACTGAAGCATGTAGTCTCCATAATCCTTAATGGAAGAAGTTCTGGCCAAACCAAGCAATCGATGGAGAAGGGCATTGGTTAGAGTGCTGGCCAAGAAGCTAATGGTCACTCTGGTTGAGCTCCATGATCATATATGGAGATGGGACTTAGAAGGACAAACATCACTGCAGCACTCCACTGATCTGGGCTTTATGGCTGAGTGGCCAGACTCAAGCCTCTCCTCAGTGAAGACACGTGAAAACCTGCTTGGGATTGGCAAAAATCGCCTAAAGGACTCTCAGACTGTAAGAAACAAGATTCTCTGGTCTGATGAACCTCAGTTCCAAGCATCATGTATGGAGGAAACCAGGCACTGCTCATCACCTGCACAATACCATCCCAAAAGTAAAGCGTGGTGGTGGCAGCATCATGCTGTGGGGGTGTTTTTCAGCAGCAGGGACTGGGGGACTCGGCTGGTTAGAAGGAAACTCAGCGCAGCAAAATATAGAGATGTGCTTAATGAAAACCTGGTCCAGAGCATTCAGAACCTCAGACTGGACATGAAGGTCCACCTTCCAAAGGCATTGCCAGATTGGCTTATGGACAACTCTGTGAATGTCCTTGTGTGGCCCACAAGGTATGCATATTAGTTAAATTAGTTTTACAATCATATAGAGGTTAATGTAAACGTAATTCAGATACATATGCATTCATACATGAATGTATCTGTAAACTTTGATCTGTGACCAGTCAGTTGAAAAGCAGACTCCCTGATCAGCTGGGATTTACATCTGGAGATATGAAATACAATGTTAGAAGAGAAGTCTGAGGTAAATCCTGGTATTATGCTCTCTTTCTTTCTGTCTTTCTCTCTCTTCTGAGACAACAGTCCTGATAGACATCTGTGATTGACGGGCAGGTTTTATTGCAAAGAAAAGGTCAAGGTTGCAAAAAATTTAGAGAAAGGGGGGCTGATTAGATGCTCTGTGATGAGCTCAGAAGTCTCCCAGAAGCCTTTGCTCAATATCTGCCCGTCTCCCATCAACCCAGAGTGTAACATCAGGAAAGAAAATGTCTGAAGTTAATATCGTTATATACATACAAGCCTACATTAGGTACAAAATTTAATTTTATGCATATATATATATATATATATATATATATATATTTATACATATAAAAAAATCATTTTGTTTATCTCTCTAGTAAGAGGGAATGTTCTGCACATTCTGGGTCAGGATTTTCTTGGATGAGAAATAGCTTAATAAAAATATAAAATAATGTTTCAATGAAAATGTCAAAATGCAATATGGTTTCTGTAAGGTTTAGGGCTTGGGATAGGGAATATAAAATATTATTAGATTAGTATAAAGACAATAGAAGTAAATGGAGTCCCTGTGCACCATAATTTTAGAGTACATTAGGGTTAGGGGTATCGGAAAGAAAAATAGCAAAATTATATCTCCTTAATGTATCAACTGGCATTTTTCTCAGGTTTTCTTCCTGATCAAAGACCATAAAAGCCTCATATGAGTTACAGAAGAAATCAAAAAAACAAAAAGTGTTGCAATCAAAAATCTGAAAATATATAAACATTTAAATCAAATGATCTGAGTGATCCATATTAATTTTACATTCTCTATGCAAACAAAATTCATTTTATTTATCCTAAGGAATTTTATGAGAAACATCTGAGACAGCAAGTCATGGATTGACAGAAAGAAAGGAAGAGAGAGAAAGGCGTGATGCTAATGGTGTAGACTGTATTCCCCTTGTGTCTTGTTAACTTCTCAAGTTTTGCACGATTTATTTCGAAGCTCCCGCTGGGTGCCGCTTCTCCAGAAAATTACCATGGAAACAACTTTTAGATACGTCCCACTGGATATTTTCAATTTATGCAATGAATGATGAGTAATGAATATACAGGTTTTTCCCAGGCTGTCTGTCTAGGTCAACACAGAGGATTTTTTAAGTGTATGAATATGTAACAGGGTGAGAGATATTGCTCGCCTCTGACTGGAAAAACACAGACACGGAGCAACAGAGCAGCGAGATGTGCGCTGTATGAAACTGACTTCTTAACACCGTGGATTGTTTCACAAGCAACCACAGACCTCTAAAGATCTCTCAGAATGTCTGGATTTGACCTGAGTGTAGCTTTCAGAATGTACATTTCACAACAATCCCTGAACTTGAAAAATCAAGAAAACTTTGTTTCTTTCAAGGTCAGATGGACTCGAGTGAAGTAAATATGCTTTCAAGCATGAAAAACACTTGTTTAGCTCATGAGTACCATGAAAAACTGAAGCAAGCAAGTTGATTTGGCCTTGTTATGTAAGATATTCAAGGCCTGTGATCTTGATCTTGTACTTTCCTCTGAAAAACAAATGCACAAGCAAGCTATTTGCACACATGATCTATCTTTCTGCTAAATACCAGTACTGTATAGTACATAAAATACATATACAAACACAAAATCACACACTAGCATGGTTTCCAAATTAGATGTCTACTTATAAGCAGCATTTTAAGACTGTTCCAAAAAGGTAGGTGGCAGAAAGTTTTCTCTTTTAGTGTAGTTACTTTGTCTACTATTACTATGAAGACAATCTTGCTCCACAAGTTAAAGTCAATATGCTTATAGCAACTAACCTGAACAATAACACATCTGGGATAATAGCACAAACATTTCAAGATAACTCAATAGCTACCTTGAGAAATGAGGTTTGTCTGCAACAAGTTAACTGAAAACATTTATTTAAAGGAGCTGTATGTAAGAATTTTCATGTATTAATCTCTTTTTTATTGCCAGTGTGTGAACAGTATGTAAAGAAACTTAAAAAATGAGATTTCCTAAGTTGTCTATAGCTGCATCTCATTTCAGAGGCTGCATCCTTCAAAGCCTGATTGCGTCACTGCGGCGCGACAAATGCTGTCCCGATTCGAAGGCTCTTTGAAATGCGTCCTTCGTTACGGCAACTGTCACAGTTGCTAGGCGACAAGAACAAACCTCCGTAGGCTAGACTGTCCCATTTAACAATGCTCGGTCTGACCTTTGTGGCCTTCGAAGGCACAATATGTAAGATTTTTTGATTAAAATATCCAAAAACCACTAGAACAATGTTATGTATTGTGTTGGCTTGTGTACTTACATTATCACAAATGTTTCCAAGAATGTTTAAATCCAGAGAAATAAGCAATTTTAACCAGGACACGGACCGTGTCCATGCATCGCCTATCAATGACATCATACCTGAAACCAAGGAAACACCGAAGACGCTTTAAAATATTATGTGTTTTATTAGACAGGTGAGCAACTGTTTGGATACAATCATCAATAGAAATTTAATCATTGTTATATAGCTCAACACAGTAAGTCTTATTGTTTAAATCTCATTTTCTTGATTTACCGCGAGTACCATGTTTTACCATGTCTAATATCGATCTAGCTTACTGCAGTGTGCCAAAAGTGTCTCATAGTAGCTGTCGAGCGAATGCACAGAGTAGCATTATAACAACTTTCAACACACAAATGTATCTAATATGATAAAATAGCGCTGCGTTACCCCACATACGCTTGACCGAAAGAAGCGGATGCGGTTGTCTGCGGCATAATAAAAGTTTCACTGCTCTCGAGCCGTGTGTCCAAAGGCCTTGTTCCGCTCCAACGGCTTTCAGCTCCACACTGCTTCATACTACAGTAATGTTAATAAATCTTTAATACATTAGCTCCTCCATGAATATGATTTCTGCCCGAGTCACGTCGGATAAGAGGAAAGCGGGGAGCACATATTTACATATTTATCTAAACATCGCTCTCAGCAGCGTAGGTCTCGATGTTCGAACTTCGAAGTTTCCAACTTCTTTTTACCATTAAGCAAAGAATGAAAAAAAACTTCACCGTAAGTATATTGGTTCTTGAATCACGTTCAGTCTCTTGTATGTTACATGTGCACGAGAAATAAGTTGCTGGCTGCAGTTCACTTAACGGCCACCGGTGTCACTAATAACAAGGGTTTCTGAATTCTACATACAGTCAAACCAAAATGTATTCAGACACCTTGAACATTTCATTCATTAATACAGTTTATTCACTGTAGTTTAAAAAAATGGTAATAAAATATGACAAGATCTCAGAGTTAAACTGTGTCAGAAAAACATGGTCAGAAACATGGTCAGGTCAAAATGTCTGAATAATTTTTGGTTCCAACTTTTTATCAATTTTACTGGTAGTCCACTGTATGAAGAATTTTTGGGTATAATATGTCACAGTTTACTTTATTTTGCTATTCTCACTTACATAAATGAACTATAGTGTCCTGCACCCACTAGTACAAATATATCAAAAATATCTGAATAATTTTTGGTTTGACTGTATAGCCCCTTTAAAATGGTGGATAAATGTTGAGTAGAAATATACATATTTCACTCAATAAAATATTTTTGTATGCTATTAGAGTATCACCTCATAGCAAACACCAAATGCAAACAGAAACTAATGAAAGCAGCTGTAAGTCTCTTTTATGCTTCACGTAAAGACTTATAGCCTATGAAGAGTGTTCCAAATTAGACTGTGTAACAGCAAGACAACTCACTAGGTTTTTAACAGATCTACAGTATATGTCTTCCTGTCTGTCTCTCTCCAAGTCTTTTTCCTGGCGTTGTCGTGTGAGGAACCCCAGCTGTGATTGGCAGCTCTGACTGTGGCTCCATTCTCTAATCAGCTTCTCTTGTGTGTATAATCAGTCAGACCTAGGAGAAGTGTGAACAGACCCAGAACCGCAGTCCCCTGTAGGAGTCCTGATGCATTAACCTTACACCTCTAATGGCCAATTCACCCTCTGACAGAGCAGACCAGGAGCCACTTTAGCTATTTGATCTCATTTGTGTTAGCGGTTATGCAAGATGAATGAACTGTGTGAACTCTAAACTGTCAATCGAATTGTCATCCATGTTTCTTGCGAGTTCATGGAATTTAAGGTTTGCTCACACCAAGAGCTAAATGAAACTTCAGACATTTTCATGTATGTGGAAGTTGAGATTTCAAAATGCTGTTTGGAGCATAAGAAATTTAAATTTATAACAAAAATATATTATTTATTAAGATTAATTTCATAAATTTAATTAAAAAAATTCTCATTCATTTCACATGCATCAAACACTATAATAACATGAAAAAAAAAATCAATTTAAAAAAATTCTGCTTTAAAAACGATGTCCAAAATTCACCAAGGAAGAGAGTTCATATTTCATGTTTAATGTTTTGTTGTTGTAGTATTGACAGCCTGTGTTACAAATGAATGTTTGTTTGTGGGACTGTCTGTTTAAATAGTGTTTGTACTGAGCTATTCTCCTCTAAAAACACAGATTTTTCTTCTCTGTTTCAGATGAGAGAGGACGGGCTGGTGCGAACAGTTCTGTCGGGATGCCAGATCCAGAGATACGTCTCCCGTAGCAACAGAAGAGCTTCAAAGTCCAACCGTGGCTTCGTCACCTTGTCAAATCACCGCAAAGGTAAACAGCACAACACCCAAAAAACTTCACAAACAGCAGCTATGGCTGAATTACACACAGCTTTCACAGAGTTCCTCATTAACTGGACTAATTGCTGCAATTAAAGGGGCGTAATTACTTTTAGCACAGATATCTCTTAACATCTTAAATGCCTCTTGAGATTTTGACTGTTAAGTCCTCTTTTATTGTATTCAGTGTCAGAACCTTCAGAGCTGAAGGGAGGGTGTCAAACCTGACAGATGAGGACAGAAAAAGTCAGTATAGCATGATCATAAAGGGACTTGATCATAAAGGCTCAGATTCACAACTTTATCTAGATATCTACATAGTACAACCAACAGTCCGTTTACTGACTATCTGATGCATATTGCACACATAAAAGCAAGCTCTGCCCTGATTGGCTAGCTTAAGCGGTCTCCAGGAGTCAGGGTCTATTGGTTTTTACCGGTCCAACTGGCTTACATATTCCTCAGATCTGAAAGTAATTCAAGTTTGAGGCACTTAAACTGACAACAAGAAAAAATGCAATCAGTCATCTGTGTTTCTGCCTATGAAGGAGGAGCGCAGTGAGAAAAGCCTCAAACTGAAGAACATCAACAGTGCATTTATTACAGCATGACAGATCGTCTCTGATGCAGAATTCAGATGCTCTGGGCATCGATCGCAGCAGCCTTTTCAAGTACAGTGACATCTGAACGCTGCAACAAAGAGACGCCATGAAACCTCCATTTGTCCTGGAGACTTTGAGAGCCCAGTGTCCTCTGCTCTGATCCTGCCAAAACACAGAGCCTCTTATTTGACAAATGAGCTCAAGGGGATCTTCAGACACCTTTCCCTGTCACTTTATTTAAAGACAATGGGCAGTTGTGTTACCTGACAAAATCTCTCAGCATGAACGAAAAACCAAAAATAGTTCATATACAGAATATTACAGCATAGATATCTGCTTAGAATATTAACAAACACTCAGTAATATCACAAAGTGATCATATTAAAATGAGATATCAGCATAAATGCAATTAAATGTTCAAATAATTACACAAACTCCAGACACTTGACCCCCAATTTCAAATCACTTAAAGTGCCCCTATTATGCTTTTCTATTACCTTTCTTCAGTGTGTAATATAGCTGAATGAAAAAGGTCTGCAAAGTTTTAAAGATCAAAGTGAAATAATAGCAAATAAAGTTATTGTCTCCTAAAAGAAAGAATCGGTTCTGAACTGCTGAAACCCCTTACAAAAAAAGAAGTTTATTCGAGTGTGCTATTAGTATACTGATTTTAAACTAAAAATAAGAAAGTATACTGTCAGTCTACTTTTCAGAAATATACTTAAAAATACACTCAAGTATACAGGAGTTCACAGAGATCAAATTTCTTCAAATAAAAAACAAGCATTTCAAAATGCAGTACTTCTTACTTTTAATGAAGAAGGCAAGAAGAGACCATTATAGCCTTCGTAAAAAATATCCTTAGTTTAAGACGTACCCTGTTCTGCATTCTGAATCAGAGGCAGAGGAAACCATCAGGATACTAAATAATGAAATGTCACACATAACAAGAGGGGGATTAGGAGGCCAACGGACTTGTGGCATTTTAAAAGTCAAAATGTCAACTTGTAATCTTCCTCTTAAATATACCAATTTTATGGTTGTGTGGCTGCAGGTGCCTGGCATGTAAAGAGCATCAGCTTTGCGCTTTCAAGAGGATCAGCAAATATTGATGCCCAAGAAGTCGATGTCGCCGCCCTTTAGGCTGAAATAAAAACACTTGAAATCAATACAAGAACCATCACAGTGTGCTGATTGAATAAAGGGTTTTAAATGCCACAAAAGGAAATGTGTGTGGCATACTTTAAGGGTTTTGCATGGTCACACAGATAAAACGCTACAATAAATAGTTCAAGACACATTATACTTTCTGTCCTCTATGATCTGCTGCATTTCTTTACGAGAACAGGCCATCTCAGAATGGCCTGCCATTGCTTTTGGTTCAAAGCTGTATGCCACAAAGCAATGCAACCAACTTAACCTCCCATTTCTATTTGATAGATGAACCGGACGTAATATCAGCCACGATTTTGGTTAGGATGGCAATGTTAGCCCCTACTGGTAGATTTCTGCTCTTTTCTGTGTAAATTAGAAACACACGAAGAAGTACATAAACGATCAACAGAGAAAAAAGTACACTCAGAAGAGCCCAAAAGACTAAGATCTTTCCGTTTTTGTGAGAGACAGCAAAGGGATGGTTAGCACCACCTGCAGAGTTCAGACAGCATGAGGATATTAGGCTATGTTCAGACTGCAGGCAAATCAGATTTTTTTTTTCTTCCAAATCACATCTTTTCATGAAGACTGTCCACAGTATTAATTGCAAGTGATCAGATATGATGTGTGTGTCCAGACAAAATCAACCTTGTAGATTACTTACAAATTGTAATCAGTTACTGATTCCAAATTACATGACAAATATTGTAGTTAGTAATGTAATCCGTTACATTACACATTTTAGGTAATATAATCTGACTACTTTTAGATTACTTTTGACCTACAGTAACTCGTATATCACACTGATTTGAGTAGGATAATCTTGAGAGACTGACAACACGCCGACAGACAAGACAGAGCAGCTTACTTTTGGTATGAAACAAAATCTCAGCTTTCAAATTTTGTCTTTTTTTTTTTTTTTTCAAACAATAAATGCCATTTTGTGGCTCTTTAATATGTCATGACAGATCACTGTAGCGCCAGTCATTCTTTCTACTAGTTATAGCACGAAATAAACATGAATGAACATCAGAAAGTATGTTGTTTCAACCATGGAAAGACATCAATACACACCAGTTTTCAAGTTAAAGTACACTGACGTTAATCTACTAACTAACCTGGGGTGTGTTTCCCAAAAGCATTGTTAGCCAACTAACATCGCAAGTTCCGTCGTTACTAACATAGTTCAACGATTTGGTGTTTCTCAAAACCATAGTTGAAACGAACATTCGCAAACTGCATTGCAAACTTGTGTGGTTGGAACAACAGCTCTCGAGCTGGTTAGAAGCATAGTTTCTAGTTTTTAAGACATGTAGACTTAAAAAATCATTATCTTGAGCAAAATAAGCAAGAAGACATAAAGTACAATGTATATCTTTTATTTCAAATATAAACAAACATCATTTACATATTTTAGTTTGTCAAGAGATTTTAAGCACTGTTTTTGAAGAGTGCACATGTGCGTATGTGCTTTAGTATGTAAGAACGAGCGTATGATTGAATCTGGAAATAAAGCAAAATAACTGAGAAAAAGAAGTAGTCCTCAGATGAAATGTCCATAATTTATAGCAGAAAATCTAGCATTAATTCGATCTCAAACAGATTCATTTAAAGAAGTTATTACTCCACCACTTGCATTACATCATTAACCAAAGTGGCTGAATGAAAGGTTTGCGACAATACGATTTAATTTCACGATTACATTTAAAAATGTAATATAATCTAATTACAAGTACTTTTATTTTTATTTTATAATCATAATCCAGATTACATGTAATCAGTTACTACCCAGCACTGCCAACCTATCTGCTTGGGTTGCTTTGATAACGATGTAGGCGTACCCATGTGACAAGGCTTTCAAAATCTTTGGACATACCATTTGAATGCAGTATGAATACTTCCAGCATTTCTGTCACCAGTTTTGACATAATCGTCATGTGTCGCGTTAAGAGTGACACAAATGACAGTTTGAAATCCGGTTTGAGCAGCTAGAGCGTCTGGACTGAGACACGTCTGAGACAAATCTGATTGAAATCGTATTCCAAACCACCTCCATATGTGGTTTGAATCAGATTTGAAGAAAAAAAATCTGATTTCATGTATTTTTTTTGCTGTCCATACTTTCAAAAACCCATCTGGATATAATCTGATATGCAAAATTTCTGATTTTTGCTGGCAGTCTGAACATGGCCTTAGAGAGCATTCTGCCATAATGACACTCATTTACAAGCCATAAACTGACAAAGCACCAGACTAATTATGTCAACTAGCAGCTTCTGAATAGCCCTTGATCAAGCTAATCACCAGCAATCCAAAAAACAGGTGTTGAACATTTTCAAACCCTCCCCTGAAATCAGGGGTATGAAAGGCAGAAATTGAAACCCTCAGACTGTTTCCATGCTTCTGTCTTTGAATAGCCAGAATACGAGACGATGAGTCTCGCAAAGAATTATGAAAGGATCTGATAAGAAAGCTGCAGCAAAATGAATTCAGAAATAGACCTTTGAAAAGACCTAGTGCACACTTCAAAATGACTTCACATACTTCTGCCTGCATAGAAATACATTTTCCTCCAGCTGCCTAAATGACTCATTCACTCTCAAATACTTATGAAACTTCCATTCACAGCTCAAAAAGTCACAATGACATTAACTATTTAGCACCTAAAATGTATTTTCAAATCATGAAACCATTATAACTCAATTTATAATTGTAATCATAACATTAAAAAGCACACTGATGGAGGAATCTATGATATGCAAAGCATAAAAACATGCACAGTTTAGTAACAGCTCACTGTCTTATATCAGAATTAATGTGATAAATGTCAAAATGTGCAACAAGATTCACCACGGTTAAAAGAAATGTCCTATAATGAGGGAAAAACCCACATACAAGACCAAGCAGAAAATTACATTATGTAATGTGCATGCCTGCAAGTCACCGGACGTTTCATTAAAATGCTACATTTGTAAACAGAAACATCAGTTTCTTTAAAAATGATTTTAATGGTAGTGGATGTAGATGATTCTGCACTTTACAACAAAGAGCAAAGCAGCACTATAAAACAGGGAATGATATTTTATTTCTATTTATTTATTTGAGTAATTAGACTATCAACCACCTCAGTTTTTTTTTTTTTTTTGTTTATGTTGAAATACTATCACTGTCATCTGCTTTAATTCAATGAGTTTTAAAAGCTTGCGTAAATCATAATGTATAAATTTTAAAAAAGAGTGCATATTGTATTAATGTTAAAATCCATTTGTGCAATTCTGTCTCATTAAAATCTCATTGCAGAATTTGTACTTATAAAGCAAGCATGAGCCCACAGGATAGTACAGGAGGTATGCATCTCATTATCACAACAAAACATATGGCTGCTAAACATGCTGTCTCTAAATTAAATATAAACAGCAACAATACTCTGACTTATGGAGCAGCTTTATTCTAAAAACCTCTGTGCCATCTGCAGTCGATCCATATCTGTTAAAATGACCTGAATAAGCTGAGATAGAGTGTTATGAGACTCGTAAAAACAACACAACTCTGCTGGTTTCATAAACAGGTCTGTTCAGGACGGTGGCAATCTAATCTTCAGGATTAGTGTCATTATCTTCTGCTGCAGGGACCCACAGCACAATCACTCTGTCCCGTTGTAACACTGCACCGATATTTGACTTGTGAAATGGTGCAAATTGAGGCTACTGATTCGATATGTCTCATTTTTTGAGGCGAAAAATGTTATGGTCCGTCTATGGAGCAACGAGCGTCAATTGTCTAAAATAGGCTACTTTAAAAAAAAACAAAAAACAAACAAACAAAAAAAAATATTTTAATAGCCTAATGATGTGATAATGAAAGTACTCGTCGTGTTTTGTTAACATTCCGTCCGATACTACAGTCGCGTCGATCGACGTGCTCGAGCAGCGTACTGTTCCTATGGTTACTGCCACAGATGAACGCGACTTATGTGCGCAAATGTCTCTTTGTGTGTAAAAAAACAACAACGTGTAATGTAACTTTTGTGGTTGTTTAAACTCATAATTTTTACAAAATATAATAATATGCCCCCTTATACTTACAGGGCCACCCTAACATTTTGTTTTGACTTACTTTGGGGGGTTCAAGTTATTCGCAGACGAACGCTTAGGGTGTTGTGTCGCATATCGCGTTAGCGTCATGAACGCCTTTTAAAGAAGTAACTTAAAGTTAGGCATCTCGAGACCCAATTATGTTGCCCTGCGTCTGTTTTTATTTATTTTGAACGCTACATCACGTCAATGTGAACGGCTCCTGACTTTCTTTCAACACTCTACAGATGAAGTTTATTTATGGCAGTTTCGTGCAGTCCTGCGATATTTCTGTTGAAGTAGTATATCACGTGATCAACGAACCTCCTAAATTGTCTCAATATATATATGCGTAATTTGTAATTAGCATTGGTGTGGCGCTTACTAAGAAATCCTTTGCTTAAGCCCCAGATAGCAGGTACAATCATGTGCCCAAGATGAATATCTAACTCTATTAATTACATACAGCAGCATTAGTAGATTTAAGTACTTAAAAATAAATACTAACCTTGACAACGCGTGTGAATCACTGAAAGACTCAAAATGAGCAGCAGAAAGAGCCAGTTCGTTCGGAACTCGATCCTTACGCACATACTGAAACGACTCCTCAGAACACACTATATATTTGTCCTTGTGTTAAACAATCCAGCGAGAATGACTCGAATGTCAAATAAAATGTCCGTAAGCGGTCTACTTCCCGGTGACTCGCGCAGAGAGAGAGCTCGACTCACGGGCTGTTGTTATAAGCGGATTGTGTGGTGGAGGTTCAGGACCGCGGACAGCTCCAATCAACCTCAGCGCGCCTGGACACTTTGGACAGCAGCCTGGCGTTCATCCAGTAGCATTGGGCTTATTTAGAGCAGCAGCTTTTGTGTGTGGAGAGGCAGAGGAGAATTACATCAGATGCATATCGTCCTAATGTAATGAGAACAAGTTCTAATATACACTTAACCCTGGGGAATACAGATATTTGAAAGGTTGAGGGGAAGGACAGTAAGTGAATGGGCTTTAGTGGGTAAAATAATAGCAATATTAAAGAAAAACTTTGTTGGGTTTTACATTTCAGATCAGATAAAACATAATAAGATTGTGACGGTCTATCACATTAATTCCTGAAGATTTGATCACAGAATTAAGTAACAAAACTTAGGTGGACAACATTTAACAGCTTTAATAACCTTTTTCTTACAACTCTGAACATTTTAATACTATAAAATATGCAAAAAATGATAAAATAAACAAATGTTTCATACAGACTAAAGTGCAAAAGAAATATAAAGAACAATAATAAAGAATCAGAACATTTTCAGTCAATGTATCGGGCATGTTTTAGTCCAGATTAAAATGGAAACACGTTAAAGTGTAAACAAATGTTTGAAAATAAATCTTCTTTAAGTATTTTAGTAGGTGTTGAGTAACAATATAAAACAACCAGATATACTTCAAATTAATTATATTTGTGACCCTGGACCACAAAACCAGTCATGGTGAAATCTTAAAGCTGAATAAATAAGCTTTCCATTGATGTATGGTTTGTTAGGATAGGACAATATTTGGCCGAGATACAATGATTTGAAAATCTGGAATCTGAGGGTGCAAAAAAAAATCAAAATATTGAGAAAATCATCTTTAAAGTTGTCCAAATGAAGTCCTTAGCAATGCATATCCACTCACAAAAATACATTTTTGACATATTTATGGTAGAAAATTGACAAAATATCTTCATGGAACATGATCTTTACTTAATATTCTAATGATTTTTGGCATAAAAAAAAAAATCGATAATTTTGACCCATACTATGTATTGTTGGCTATTGCTACAAATATACCTGTGCGACTTATGACTGGTTTTGTGGTCCAGGGTCACATTTTTGGTGAAAAGTGAATTAGTGATGTTTAGGGGTACACTAATATATAAATGGCATCAAAGCAAATAGACATGGACTAAAAATGACAAGACTATAGAGTTCTTTAGTACCAGAGTGAAGTTGTAAAATGAGTAAAGTTAGTTCTGACTTAATTCTGAGAAAATCATTCATTTGCAGATGCCAATTGGTTTGATATTTTGTAACATTTTAAGTCAGGGTTAAATGTCCAAATCTTACATCTGAAGCTACTGTACATCTCCTTAAACAAAAACAGCAATAAAAACAGATGTAGCAACTGTAGCAGAAACATTAGGGGCCAGTTATATAACATAGCCATTATGTAAAGACTGTCTTAAGAAGGGTTAGGGGTAATTAATCAGTCTTCGGTATCAAATTAGAGCAATCTACGTTTTAATTGACTTTTAAAAAAAAAAGTTTTGAGCAGTCTTAAAGAAAAAAAACTGATGACTAACTTGTAAGACTAGTCTTGGCAGTTTATGCAACCGGCCCCGGGCTCTTTTTTACATCATGTACTGTATATTTGGCCTGATAGTTTTTTTTTTTATATGCTTGCGTCTCATTGCTTACACCCTCAGCCAGAGATTTCAGCTGTGCAGCACTTCTGTCTGCTTAGCTAATGAAAATCACGGCCGTGAAATAGACTGACCAATGTGTTGAGGTAATGAAGCGATCATCATCATCTTCACGGGCACTAAATTCATTTCGGATGGGTCGCTGACTAAACAGCCGTTTAGATATTATTACTGAGAAGTTAATCTATAGCCTCCCATATCAGGAGAAAAATTTACTTGGCCTGGCCATACATATTCATAAAAAGAAAATTACATATTCTTTTATTTTTAATTATTATATATTTATAGTAATATACAATATATTTTTTATTATTTTTGTATAATATATTTATATGTAATGATTATACAGTCAAACCAAAGTTTATTCAGACACCTTGAACATTTTATTCATTAATACAGTTTATTCACTATAGTTTAAAAAAATGGTGATAAAATATGACAAGATCTCACTATAGGTAAACTGTGTCAGAAAAAAATAATCTTAATTATGTCAGATAACACTTAAGCAAAACATGGTCAGGTCAAAGTGTCTGAATAATTTTTGGTTACAAATTTTTATTAATTTTACTAGTAGTCCACTGTATGAAGAATTTTTGGGTATAATATGTCACAGTTTACTTTATTTTGCTATCCTCACTTACATAAATCAACTAGTGTCCTGCACCTACTAGTAAAAATATATAAAAAATATCTGAATAATTTTTGGTTTGACTGTATATTGATTATATGTTTGTTTCATTGAAAACAATTTTAATAATACCTTTTTTTTTAAATTGTTTCACTAAAATTCTTTCACAAAAATTTCAATTGTATAGTAAAATTCCATCAAATTGAATAGAAAATATTTAAATATTATTCATATTATGGATTAAGAATTTTAAACGCGTAAAAAAAAAAAATAGACCTTAATAAAACATTTTGTATAAATCTTAATGAAACAAGGGAATGGACCATTTCAGTTTATGTTATTTGTATTCATAAATAAAAAAAATGAAAATATGTTTAAATTTATTAATATGAATCACATAAACTAAATGGTCCATTCACAATTGAAATTTGTGAATCTTAAAAAAAGGCTTTTTTTTGTGTGTGTTTATATATATATATATATATATATATATATATATATACACACACATTTAAATAAAAATATTATATATTGATTTATAAATATATAATCAAACTATATATATATATATATATACAACTTTAATTATTTAATAATTTGTTTTTGTTTTTCTAGTAGCTTAATATGTGAGATTGAGGCATTTCTCAATGATATCTGTAATCTGTATTGTTTAAGCGTCACTTTCAAGACTAGTATTATAAGATTATGAAAGGTAAAAATTCACATCCTAAATATAGAGTATATGTGTATCAGCCTGAGGGTTTGAAAACTGCTGTGAAAAGTGTGATTCAGGCACCAAGCCTTTCACAGCTGCCAGATATTTTTGTCTCAGTCTGCTGATGTCATGGCCTCCCTCTGTTCTGCTAAATGAGCCTTTCTCCCTGAAAACATTTCCACTCAGGAGTGGACAGCTCTGCCTGTACTGATGAAGTCATTCTGTCAACATGAGCAGAAACAATGTCTTTCGTACCTAAGCACCCTGCATCCGATTTCGACTGTATGCAGCGAGGAGGTCTATAAAACCTGAGCGTTGCCATTCATCTCAATAGCAGCTGATGTTTCTGAAACAGCTTCTTTATAATAGCTGCAATAACAGCATGAATGAGATCATCTGATTTGAAAGAATAAAAAGAAATCCTTCCAAGGTTTCTCCAATATCAGGTACAACATGTGTGTGGTTTCTTCCACCTACTCACAGCCACCCCACAATTCCTGTGACCTTCATATGTGAGATGACTGAGACCTAGCGTGCAGTATCACAGACCATAAAGCTGAACGCCTTCCACATTCAGACCCCACAATATGAAACGTGACCCACACAATCCATACAGCCTTACTCTCTTTCAGAGGATATAAAAATTACTTATGTGAACCAAATCAAATCATCAAGAAAGCCACACATCTGAGATTAAGCATACTTGAAGTCTCCTATACTTGTACATCATGTTCTGAGCTGGGGGGGGGGGGGGGGAGATGGCTGCTGAGATTGTAGAATGTAGAATGGCTGCTGAGATTGTATCAGCATGAGATTATATAACAGAGTTTCATGCTTTTACACAAAGGATTTCACCTCAGGAGGAAACAGGTACAGTCTGACCCTCAGGTTTAAATCGTGATTTTAAAAAGTTTCTCTTTCACATTTGAGAACACTCGCACACCTGTGACCACTTCTAAGACCAAGTAAATTATTCATCAGGCAAGAACAAACATTACTCTGTTTGCATGTCGGGTGGTAATATTAATATTCATGAGGCCGGGACCAAAGCTCAGACTGCTAATAAGTCATTTTAACAGAAAATGAGTATTTGAAATGACATTTCAAGCAGTGACAGCAGTGTCCTGTGGCTATACTACATCTATAACTATTTTAAACTTAATTTTAATGTATTTTATTACCACACACACTATTAATTAGGAGAAAACATGGAATATACATCACCATTCAAACGTTTGGGGTCAGTAATTTTTTTTGTTGTTGAAAGAAATTAATACTTTTATTCAGCAAGAATACATTAAATTTATCAAAAGTGAAGACATGCATAATGTTACAAAATATTTCAAATTTAAATCAACTTTCCCATCGAAGTCAATCACGTCACGCCTGACAGGCGGAGTGCCTATGACAGCCACCAGAGGGCACTCCTTCCATCTGCTTTATCTCACCATGAACTACATTTCCCATAACACATTTCCTGGACTTATCATGTTCTGATTTCTTCCACCTGTGTCTCATTACCTTGTTAACCTTTTGAGCAGTACGGTCCCACATATGGGATTTAGAACATTCAGTGATGTCACATAACTGCGACATAATGTTTTTTTTTTGTTTTTTTTTTAAACATTTCAGACATTTAAATACACATAAGCACCAGTAAAACAACCCACATGAAAAATTACTATAGTAATTTATAGTAAATACTGTAGTGTTTTTGAACCATACTATAGTAAAGTACTTGAATTAATTTGTTGTAGTAATTCTGTAGTTGCTGTGGTAATATAACAACTATGGTAATAAACAAATTACTTTACCCAATAGTGTACTTCTTTTTTTTTTTACAACTATAGGATATATTATACTACAATACACTACAGTTTACTGTTGTAAAAACTAAAGTATACTACAGTATTTATTACAGTTTATCAGTTCACTATAGTTAATAGCCTACTACAGTATGCTGTAGCATTCATTAACAAAGTGTTGTAAATACTATAATACAGTATACTACAATTTACTATAGTATGGTTCAAAACACTATTGTATTTACTATAAATTACTATAGTATTTTTTCACGTGGGAATACATTTAGAGTTTGTAAAATACACACTGATGTCAGACATCAGTGGAAGCAGCAATAACAATATCCATTCAAATATAATTTGCCGACATTTATTCATATCAGACACACATAATGGGCCTAAGTAACTATAAAGTTTACTCTATTGTTCTTCCAGTTCACCAGCCACTTACTTGCATGTATTTCTGGAGAAACTGATGAATTCATGTGCTGTAAATCCGACTGATAGGACTCGGCGCAAACTAAAATGGCGGCGCCCGTCTCGCGTTATAGATCAAGATAAAGATCATTTATAAAGGTTTTTAAACTACAAAACACACTCATTTAGTCATATTTGGGAATCGGAATATCAGATAGTTGATGACATGGTAAGCAAGTCTGTGAATATTTTAAATAAAAAAATGAAAAACAAAATAATAGCGATACATCTGTCATACAGTGTTATTGTGGCTGCCGTGTGTTACGTGACACGAATGACGCGTCGCCATGGAAACAATAAGGGCAAATGTTCTAAAATAATGTTAGCTAGAATATTTTAAACTCACACTTGAAAGGGTTAACTCTGCCTATATAAGCCCTGTGTATTCACTCTTTCATGTGAAATCTTGTATGTTGTTACACTGCATTTCTAAGCGTTATCCTGTGTCTTGGTTTTTTGATTCTCTACCTGTATTCTGGATTACCCTTTTTGCCTGTGTTTTCTGCCCTGTTTTATAAGGACTGTTTGCCTGTACATTTGACCCTTTGCTTTCGTATGAGAATTATGATTCTGGATTGTCCCAATAAAGCTGTATTTTGGATCTTCAACCTAAGTCTCGGAGCAGATCATGACACGTTTACTAATGCAGGGAGTAATACCAAACAAAAATTCACAAAATTCCTTCAAACACAACACTAAGACTACATCAACAACATCAGCTCAAGTTTGCCAGCGTCTTCTATGACAGTTGTGTGGAAGGTTGAAATGTTACACAAGGCTGCACAACCAAACAGTCAGCAAATATCACAGCTTTAACAAAGAGTCCCCGAGCTCACTGATTATATCGCTGTCTGCTGTTTGATCCAGCATTATTCATTTTCTTTTGTCAACCTGGTTGTACAGAGACCGGCGCACAAATGTGTAGAGCGCTCAGATATCTGATCAAACACAACAAACCTTTTTTAATCAGTCACTACCCTGAACTCAAACTTTGACAAAATCTCTAAAGGGCAACAGTAGGGTTGGAAAATTAAAATCACATTCATTTTCTCATTGGCTGTTAGATAACATATAAAAGATTAAAGACAGATTTCCAAGGTTGTTACACAATGTTCTATTATTCTAAATCATTCTGCATTGTGGTACAAGAGCTTAGTAGTTAACGCCTACTCCTAAAAAGCATTGCAAATTATGTAACTGATTTAATCTCCCATTCAGTCAATTTAAGATACTTGAATATTTTGCAATAAACCTCAAATAAATGGTATTTTTTTTACATAAAGTTAATGATTAATAGTCAATAGTTTCATAATACTGATTCAATGGCATCATTTATAAATGCTTATGCAGAAAAATGAATGTGGAAAGTTTGAATCAAGAAGACCACTAGAAAAAAGTGAGAGGCCCCTGTTGCTCTGTATATTACCTAAAACCTAGGTGGTCTATAAAACCTGGAGCTAGAAAGCTAATAGCAGTCGCTCAGCTGCCAAATGACCACCCGCAAGAAGAATATATGACCTTCCCTCAAACAGGTACCAGGCCTTATAAAGGTCAGAGGTCATTCTGACTGTGTAGACGTGCATTAGTGAAATAAGTCTCTGGGGTCCCTAACTGATTTATTCCAGTGATTTATGGCACAGCACTGATAATTCACTTACCAAGAGAGAATTATGCTCTATTAAACCGCCGCTGACCTTCACACCGTCAGAAATCTCACACCCACAGTATTACTCTGCAGGATTGCTGGACTGGAGGAAATTCTGTTGAATAGGGCTATAAATGTTTCATTTAGGCTCCAGGTTTTATTATTTAAGAATATGTCTATAGGAACCATCTTAACAGCTTTTTCATTAGCTGATCTTTATGGGAAAGGGTTGGCAGATTGCCTGCAGGGTTGGACTGGACCTGGCTGATGCATTTTGTCAGCAGTTTGAACAGGTTGCAGAGAGTCAAGGTTTATTGTCTCTGTGTTCTGCATGGTAGATCTATAATAACATTGCGACAGGCGCAAAGACCGCATCACTGTTTTTGTGTTCCTGTCAGATCTGGAGCTGTGACATAATGTTGCTTCCATGCGTTTAGTTAGTGAACTTACATTTAGATGTAACGCATCAAATTGCCACACAGCTACAATCTCAACGGCTCCGTTTCAAAACATTGTGAGCAGCCTTGCTTTCTAATGCTTACAGAGGAATCCCAACCGAAACACAACCTGATAATGGATTTTTTTTCACATCTCCAGGGTTTTCAATAGCAGAAGTTGTTCTAGTTGCATAAACTTCCATTGCTCCGATAGAAGCAAAAGAAAAAAAATCCATGATAGCATTTCTGTAACTTTCCAAAAGGATAAAAAAAAAAAAATATTGAGAGGTTGATTACGGTGGACAGAAGAGATAAAGATGTCAAATTTGTCCCCGCTCCCTCATCTATCATATTAGAAACACTCACACAGCAGCATTAACTAGTTTTCTGAAATCTAATGCCAAGGTAATATAACACAAAGTATATATAGTTGTTACAGTACAGAAGGGACAGAGACTGTAGATGGCAGAGATGGTAGTTTATTGAGACAACAGCAGAGTAAAGTCGTGCAGGTGAGTATCAAGTGACTTGGCAGGTGAATGGTGAGATGAGGGTGAATGATACTGTCCTTTGTGTTGAATAGATGGAGATCCGGGAAGACGATGGAGGATGAACAACGCAGATGACTGGAGACACTCACACACAGACTGGGAACACGAGGAGAGATTTGGAGACGCTGGAGACAGGTAAGTAGATCACTGGGAGTCCTTGAGGTAAGCATGTAGGTATGTCTAGATGCGAACGAGACCGGACAGTGAGTGAGTGTGTGAGTGTCTTTAGTAGTGGAGGTGATGAGCGTGCTGATGAGGTGCAGGTGCGTGTGATCAGTATTCCAGAGATGGAGTGCGCTGTGATTGGTGGGTGTTGGAGCCTGGCGTGTCTGTGACAATAGTGTTATAAATGTGCAATAAAAAAAAAAGAAATATTAAAAACTTTGCTAGATAACTGTGGAAACAGTCCATCAAAAGGGTCCATGGACATTTAAAATCTTATAAAAAAATAAAAGTCCATTACAATGTACAAAACCATCGGCGTACAAGATGAACATTACAACAGTATCATAGTAATAATATTCTGAAGGTCATTTTTACTACAGTGAATATATTAAAGGCCCACTGAAGAGCGTTGGAACGCGCAGCATTATTCAGTGTGTTGACGTAATTTCAACTGAAACAGGAAGACAGGGTGATATATCGAACAGCCCCGGCCCTTTTTTTAAAATAGCCAATAGCGTTTCGTTTATGTTAGAGCTCGGTAAGAGCCGTTAGACTCTGTAAAACCTCAGTTTCCTTCTAATCTCTAACCGTTTCTCCTCCTAATGTCCTTTATATTGCTTTAATATACAACATTCTGTGCAGAATTTAAATGGGTCCGATACCTTTTGTAGTCAGAGCCGACTCGCGCGTATGATCCGCTCTGTGCTCTCGTGTCTCTGGACTGGAGCAGACTGCTCGCGTTGCGGCGGTTCATGTGACACTAACGCGAAAACGGACTTCATTCGCGTCAAAGGAAAGAGCATATTTACACTGTCTGAATCGTTCCCTATTCTCTATATAGTGCACTATGTGTCATTCACCATGTAGAAACTAGTAAATGTGTGAGCAAATGATCGATGTCAGCTTTAGCGTCTGTAAGAGTGTAGGAGGAGGCGGGACTTCAGATTCTAGACAGCATTTGATTGGACCGAAGATTTGACGAGAAACTGAAGTGCGATGTGATGTCATGAAAATCCATGATCCATTTTAGTGGAAGTGAGAGACTGTAAGTTTTGAATGCTTATTTCTCCTAAATGCGAATTTTGTCATTGTTTTGGAACACACTAGCTTATTCATAACATTAAGGCTAACATATTCATACTAAAAGCTAAAAAACTTATATTTTGATTTCAGGGGGACTATAAAGGAGTCCTTGATTTCACTTTTTTAACTTTAGTTAGTGTGTAATGTTGCTGTTTGCAATCTGCAAAGTTACGACGCTCAAAGTTCAATGCAAAGGGAGATATTTTCTTTTACAGAAATCGCTTTTTAAGGACTACAACAAACGGCTGGTAGAGTCTACAACAAGCTTCTTCCCAGGTTGGTCCCTGGATTTACACAAAAGATTAACATGACGGCACATGCTAGTCGATGAGTTGAATCAACTCCACAGCAACTACATAAATTTATCCACTAACCGTTCAGAAACGTCCAGATATATTCTAAAAGTTCTTCCTTAGTCTCTCCATCAGTGTCCGACTCCGGTTTGAACAATGTAAGGCTAAACACCATTACTGACAACCCTCATTTTGGCTGCGTGAGATTCTCCAGCTTTGTTATTGTTGAGCAACCGAAGCGCGAACTGTTAAAGCTCCGCCCTCTTCTGGAAAGGGGTCCGGGAGCAGCAGCTCATTTGCATTTAAAGGGACACACAAAAACGGCGCGTTTTTGCTCACACCCAAATGTGAGCAAGTTTGACAAGCTATAATAAATGATCTGTGGGGTATTTTGAGCTGAAACTTCACAGACACATTCTGGGGACACCAGAGACTTATATTACATCTTGTGAAAAGGGGCATAATAGGTCCCCTTTAAACACAAGACTGCACTAGGACAATGACATCACTGTTTTCTCCAAGTTAACAACTTTTTTTTTTACAATGGAAATGAATCAACACTGAACTTAGTTTCAGGACAATGACACTATTTTCTTCTAGAGATGCTTTACAGCCAAAACAAACTCTGCTGCATTATTTTCCTGTTATCACTGTAAAGCTGCTTTGAAACAATCTGTATTGTAAAAAGCTCTGTATAAATAAAGGTGACTTGACTTAACATGAAAGTAGTGTCATATCAGGTGAGCACACTGATATATAGCTTTGCCATGGGCGACTGACAAACATCTCACTGACTCACTTAAATCTTCCTGCGGATGTTTGAATTTATTATAGTGGAGAATTTCTGTAGACTGCATGGTGCTGAAACCGCCTGGTAATCTATGGATGGATCATTTGTCTATATACCCTACAGAATTCATTCCATCTGCTCTGCTAATGAACTCTGGAATTAAATGGCTAATTAATTTGCGCTTTTAAGCAGTTTAAAGTTCTGAAACATACGTCTTTGGGGGGATCCCTATAATGATCTCAACACTGTAGAGACCATTAATACATGAATAATAAAAATGTAATATTTTTAGTTAAGAATAATTCTTTCATATATTGCAAATAGTTTATGTCTCCCGACCCTGCAGTTGTAAACAAAGCAAGCTGTTAAAAAACGATTAGCCGCTTTGTATGATTCCTGATGTTCCCACGTTCCTCTCAACGGGAACATCAGTCAACAGACAACACACACTCCCCACACTTCAACTGTGCTATACACAGCGAGAAGATCAGAGCGCATTTATTAAGGGAATAATAAAGTAAATTTATATTGACTTTGTCTGACAATGGACACATTAAAAGACCATTAGCTAAAGCGGAAGAAATCCATCCTCAACCCAGAGAGGGCTATGTTGATTGGCTTCGGGATTGCCGTGATCAGCAGAGAGCAACAGACAGGTGTTAAATCACGAGATTCTAGTAGAAGTTTAAACTCGCTGAGACTTGGGAATTTTATATGTGATATTAGAAGATCTATTAAACAATCCAGCATCTGTCAGAACAACATAATGCTCATTATACAACAGTTAAAGGGACAGTTCACCCAAAAATGAAAATCCTGTCATCATTTACTCCCCCTCAAGTTGTTCCAAACATGTATGAATTTCTTTCTTCTGCTGAACACAAAATAATATATTTTGACGAATGTCGGTAACCAAACAGTTGATGGACCCATTGACTTCTATATATTTTTTCAATACTATGGAAGTCAATGCGGCTTATTAACTGTTTGATCACCGACATTCATCAAAATATCTTCTGTCAAATTAAGAAACTGACGTCTGACTATTATTCGTTACATTGGAATTTAAAATATGCATTATTTTACAATTACTAAAAAATGAAATCAAAGCACCATAAGCTTCTTCCAGCTGGAATTTTTTTTTAATACTCATCAAGAGACAAAAAAAAGGGAGGCTTTAAACCATAGTGTCCTGCAGGTTTAACTTTTCCACTGAAGAGCGTCATATCAGTGAACAGGGATCAGAACAGAGACGACAGATACTGTGAATGAGCCCAAACATAGAGCAGTGGGAAATCCCAGCATGCCTCTTCTGTGCATTCCCACAACACTGTTTATCTAAGGCACCCCTGGAGACTCCAGGGATTAAATGCTATTCTTGTGTTTCCACACTGTGTTCCTTCTACTCTGCTAGACAGATGTTCTTTGAAACCTTGGAAAGTAAGCTACATTTTCTTAATACAAAATAGTAACCCAGCAAATTTACACTGTCATAAGGGTGATTGGGGATAATTTTACATGAATTAAAATTTATTTACTATTTTACATACACACACACGTTTTTTCACTATATTAAGCCGCATTTCCACCGCAGGAACTTTCCCCAAGAACTAGGGACTTTGGGGTGGTACTCGGTATGTTCGACCGCAGGAACCAGGGTCTAAATGAAGTTCCGGATAAAAATTTCCCCCCAGAAAGTCCCTGCTCACGAAGTAATACTTTTTCAACGTTCAGGAACATTTGGGGGTGGGACTTGGGTGCTGAACATGCTGATTGGTAGTTCATGCAGCATTTTTAATGGTTGACTCCACGCAACATTTTATTTCAACCAGCATTTTTAAGAGTCTGTTGCGGTGCGTGCAGTAAGAGCTGTTTGCTATTCGAATCAACAGTGGAGTTTAAAATACGACCGATGGACTGATGACGAGGTTCAGGCTTTATTAAGCTTATATGTGGAGGATGAAATCCAGTGGGAACTGGAAAGTTGCGTGCAGTCCTACGTCACCGGACTAATCTTCATGGTACTTTAGACCGTGATGGAAACACAGATAGCATCAGGTCTGGGGGAAGAAAAAAATCCTGGGACAAATTGTTCCGGGTAATTTTGGTATAAAAACGGCTTTAGTGAGGGCACTGGATAGACTTCCATCAATTTTAAATCAGGTTAATGATATTTTCTATCCCCTAAACCTACCCATCACAGAACATGTGGAAAACACTAGGGCTGCATCTGAAATCACATACTTCCCTACTATATAGTAGACGAAAAACAGTATGTGACAAAAGAAGTATGTCCGAATTCACAGTACTCATAAAAAAATAAGGCAAAAAGTACCCGGATGACCTAATACTTCCAGCGAGATTCTGAAGTGTGCATACGATGGACCACAAGAGAGGATTTGTGAATGGCAGTGAAGTAACGTAACCGACACTGCATGTCACATGACAATGACAACATGGCGGATGTGGTATGTCCAAATTACATTCATGCTACACACATTCATACTATTTAGAACATACTTTTTTAGCATTTGTGAATTACTTCAAAATAAGTACATACTCAAGAGAGTATGTGATTACGGACACAGCACAGACTTAACCTACTAAAGGTAACCAGCTAAACCTTTATCTCAGCCTCAGCTGCCTACAAACTGCCTGTATTCCGTTCATTAACTGTCTGTTGTAGTTCACACAAAAAATGGCAAGAGCTGGCTGAATCATCTGTCTCTATGGTACTTCCAGGTATAAGGGCTGAATCTGTACCCTAACTGACACTCTTTAGTCTGTCAGAAATCAAGTTCACAGTCATGAAAATGGATCAACATCTTTTATTTACAATAAAACAAATGCAAAACTCTTTCTTGCATATATATATTGCTCTTATATATCATTTTGCTGTTACTGCATTAGCCACTGCACAGACAAAAAGTCTCGTTTGCATGTATTTTCATAATAAAAGTCTTATTTAATGCATAGAAAAACGGGAGGACACACACACACTTCACATGCACACACCACACATACCCACAGACACAACTTCAGAAATTTTTAGACTCCCATCAATAATCAATTTTGGCAGAGCTAAATTATATAGTACTAAATTATTATATTAACTTAAATGTCATTTAAGGCCCAAACATGATGCACCCCAAGTGAATATAAACTCATCATGAAGACGTTTAAGATGAAAATGCTGCCATTAAGAAAACCAGTGCTAAATTAACTTACTCTGGTTAACAGAAGCTCATCAGCTCGTAAAGAAACAAAGGAGAGAAAGATAAACACCCTATTTCATTAACTGCAAACTACAGTAAAGCTCTGCTAAACAGTTCACTCAAGCAAATTCAAGGCAAAATATGTCATAAAGCAGTCACTCTAACCCACTCTTACCCCCCCCAACACTGCACATTTTGTCTGACACACCCAGTTCAGGTCTCTACTAATGATCTGATGACCTGAATCAGGTGTATTTTATTAGGGAGACATACAAAATGTGCAGTGTTGTGGGTGTCAGGACCAGGGTTGAGAACCACTGCTCTAACCATACAAAATAAACACACATTAAATAAAGATTCTCATTCCTTTCCACAATATATTACTTCATTTTCTTTGAGTGGTTGTTGATAGAGTCGTGAGATCTAAATAAATACATGTGCCACACAGCTGCAGAAAAAATACTGTAAAACACACGGTATATGGACACCAGCGGTGATGAACTGGCCGAAGTGAGTTAGTACTAGGGTAGATGAGAGGTAAACAGAGGCGTTTTTCAGTGCATGTGAGCAGCAGATCAAATCTATGCGGCGCTTTCGGATGGTTGGCTGTCACCATTGCTGTCTTTAACGGACAGTTCTTCCAGTTTGTTTAGTGTCTTTCTCTGGTTCAGTGTTGTCTTCATCGTGTTGCACTGAGTGCAGGTCTGTAGAGAGGGGGGCTGGAGGAAAAAAAGACAAAAGATTTTTTAGAAACAGGAAATAAGCAGAAGATCAAGAGAAGGTTACAGCCACACACTCAGTGCAGACCTGTTCCTTGCGAGAGGTCAGATGTGCTCAATGCAATGCACAGATCGATAGCAGGATCGGGAAAGGTCCGCAAGCCGGGACTCGAACTTGGGACGCCCGAAGTGCAACTGTGCTATATGTCGGCACATGCTGCCCACGAGGCTATTGGCTACCCCTAAAATTAATTTTATCCCTAAAATTAAAATGTTGATAATGATATGGTTCATTAGGTTCTACAAGCTCCAAGATCATCGCTAAGCCTAACCTACCGCAAAGTTCTGATTGATAAAATTTTGTTCCAGAACCAACAAGGAACATGTCCTACTTGGCGAAATCAAGGTAAGCATTCGAGTGTTAGTACTCTACTGTATGTGGGCACACTTTGAATCTGGCTGTGACATTGTTATAACCTTAAAACCATGCTTAAGCTTCAATGTCAGGGCATGCTTTTCCATCCAGTGGCACAAAGGAGGTCATTAGATTTCATTTCTTGACTGAGGTTATTAAAATGTGAACACTGTTTAGAGTTTAACACATAGCAGAACACATCATGCGTTTGGAGAGACGTCAATTCTTAGTCTGGCCCATCCAAAGTCACCTGATAATGATCCTTATTCACTGTCAGGCTTGTAAATATACTTCATTACCAGGCTGTCCACCTTCTTCTTCTGTTTCTTAACTTCTTTTTTGCTGGGGGGTCGTTCTTCATCACTTTCCAGACCCCTATCGGAGGTTTTCTTACCCGGGGTCCTCTTCACGCTGTTCGAGCTGCGATACGAAACGGTTGATGCAGAGCTTGAAGATGATGACTCAGACTCAGATTCTGATTTGGACGATCCAGATTCTTTCTTCCTTGAGCTTCTGGATCCTCTCTTTTCTTTCTGTCTGGAACGCCGCCGAGTGTGACCCTCATTGGAGGAGCTGTCGGACTCAGAGCGCCTGCTCTTCTTCTTGTTCTTTTTCTTGCTGCTCTTGGAGCTGAAGGAACTTAACGAGCTTCCAGAGCGTCCAGAATCTACAGCAGAACCTGAAGCGGAGCGTCTCAAACTGGACCCGCTGTGGCCCAGACCTTCATCGTCCTTGTCTTGCAGCAAACTCTTGATGCTCTTCCGGTCTTCTTCCTCTCCTGCACCACCACCTTTCTCCTCTTCATCTTCATCTGAGTCTTCTAAGCTACGACGTTTGAATTTGATTGGCTTGAAGCTCAGGACTTCATTGATGGCTTTTTCTAGCTCAGGGTCCAGGTAGTTGCGGTGGCTCACAGGTTTAACATCAGAGACATCCAGTGGGTTCTCGGAGGAGCGTAGTTGGGCAGGAGTAGACAGACTACGGCCCACTGAGCGTGGACTGTATGCAGCCACACTCACAGAATCAACATCATCATCTTCATCAACATCATCATTATTCAAACGAACTCCAAACTCACTAAGTCGGGTGCTGTGGGCCAGGGAGATTCGAGAGCCGACGCTGGTGCTCCCAGGACTCCGACTTCTAGATCGTTGCTTCAGACTGGTACTCGTTGACCCGTAATCGCTGCGGCTGTCATCTATCCAAGAAGTACTACGTCTTAAGCTGAAGCTGCTCACACCAGACCGAGCATCATCATCTTGGTCCATCCCGCGGCGGGTGGAAGCTCGACTGGGAGCCACTGAGGACACCGTGGACTCCTTGTCAAATTCTGGACTGCTCTTGGTCCAGCGACGGTCTAGGCCTTTCCTGGCCCTGCTGGCAGCCTCTGAGTAAGCCTGGGAGATCACTGAACCCCGGTCATCCAGGTCATCACCAGTCTGAGGCCTGTCGGCGGATTTGCTTTTAGCTTTGCGTAACGACAATCGGTCAGGCATATCCGGTTGCTCCCGAAGTGCGCTGAAGAGGGAACTCTCATCCCCTGCACCTCCGTTCCAATCCTTCTGATGGGAGCGTTTCCTGTAGCTAAGCGAGCTCATCACAGACACTGGACGGCTCTCGTCTGAGTCTTTTCTTACTTCCTCCTTCCCCTCTTTTCCCTCTTTCACTTCTTTTATATCTTTCACATCAGCATTAGCGGCATTGGGGTGTCTGAGACGGACAGAAAACACATTAAAAGCGGCAGAATTGCAGATGATCAATGAATGAAACAGGATGATACCCGTGACAGAGATAAACATGAATTCAAAGAACGAAAGAGATTTGAGAGGTAATTTAGGAGCATATTTTACACCAACCCCAGGAATAAACTTAAAAGGATTAAACTCCTAATGGCAGTTATGTAACATCTCCATACTAATACTACTGAGGAAAAGAACAGTAACAGCAGTTCCTGGTGAGACAGTCGTGAATCCAACATCATGAAATGCTCTCTTGAGCTTATTAGTACTTCTCACAGATGGAGAGGACATATGCAAGTCTTGGCTGGTTCTCTGTTAAACCACATCAGTAGTGTCCCCAATGTTCTTATCCTGTAAATTTAGATACAAAAGCCGCCTATACCGGGATCATTCTGGTCAGAATAGGAGCAGTCATGGCCTAATGGTTAGAGAGTCAGACTGGTAACCCCAAGGTTGCAGGTTTGATTCTCAATACTGGCAGAAAATGACTGAGGTGCCCTTGAGCAATCGCTTCCAAGTATGGGTTACCATTTAATTTAAAGCTTTTAAATGATCAACTCATCAAAATATTAACTTGTACTTCCAAAGTAAAAACATACATTAAATGTAAACAAACTCATCATTTAGTCCCTAGTTCCTCAACATCATTAAATGTGGTTTAATTTTTCCAACTCCGAGGCCTCGTAAAATGATCTCAAACCTTGAAACAAAACTCTAATATGCAACTAAAGGGGTTCCATACTGACCTGGTGGTCTTCTGGGTGCCCTCATCAGAGAGCGTCTTAGTGGATCCTTTGCTTTTGGAGAGCAATGACTTCACCCCATCCACGCGGTCCTCCACCTCAGAGTCCATATCTGATTCATCTCCACTGCCAACAAGAGAAGCTCAATCAGATATAGCAGCTGACATAAAGGTCAGTTCGGCTGGTCAAGACAAGAAGGTTAGGATACTTCAGTTAGTTGTTAGTGCCACAACAAGTGGTTTCAATAAAATAAATCTGGGAGAAGAGGATTTCAATCCATCCCACAATAACTGCCTCTATTTTGGAAGATGGGAGAGAAAGAGAAACCATTCACATCATACTTTGAATTCAGATCTCTTACTGCATTCTGTCTGTGGAGATCTGTGAACGCAGTGGCACATGTCATATCACTAGCATGAGCCTTTGCAGTTAATATTACTGTTCATATCAGGCTCTACCTTTCAGAATATACACAAAAACCTTATACAAGCATAAATTGCCCAAACACACAATCAGGGATGGCATGAGTGCAGTGGGTTTAGGCTGCAGCTGTTTGTGGAGAATTTCAACTTACTGTCACACACAATTTAAAGCTTAAGCACACACACAGCTCACATTCTGATGCTAATCGACTGTGACAATCTGCTTCTATTGGTTGCGTATCGCAGTTCCACCCAATTACAGCAAATCAGCCGAATGCAGCGGATTCCCCCCTTCCCGAATCCAAGCAGTTACACTTGCACAACAACACACATAAACACATCACAATGTGCTAAACACAGTTAAGTAGCAAGATGCACTAGGAATTCATAGAGCACCTGGGAAACTTTATGCTGAATCATAATTCGCTCTGGAAGTGAAAATTTAACGCATTCATTTAGATATTCAGAATGAAAACTCAAAGGGTTCAGTGGGATTCATTTAACAACAGTTTCTTTGTGTTTTTCAGTATATATAGAAGCCTAATGTACAGGATTCCAACATCTTTTGACAAATTACCAATTTACCTGACGTTAATGCCATTTCCATGACTTTCCCAATTGGATAATTTTTATTACAATATTTTATAAAGATTGCACTCACAAAGAGCAATTTCTAGATTAAATATTTCAGAGCTGAGCATAACTAGAAAAAAAATCTATTCACTATACAATAATTTCCATATATATATATATATATATATATATAAAATCCAAATAATAATAATCCAAAATAAGAGTCTGTGTTTACTTAATATATGTGTGTTTGTTCTGTGTATAATTATTATGTATATATAAATACACACACATACATGTATATATTTAAGAAATATATGCATGTATGTATAAATATATATATTTATTTTTATATTTATATTATATATAAATATACACTTTTTTAATATAAATATAAGATATTTTTCTTAAATATATACATGAATGTGTGTTTATTTATATATGTACATAATAATTATACACAGAACAAACACACATATATTACGTAAATACAGACTCTTATTTTGGATACGGTAATCACGATTATCGTTGAACAGCCCTAATATATATATATATATATATAATATATATATATATATATATTTATTTCCATGTTTTCCATGACTCTGATGAAAAGATGGCTGGTGTTATGGGTAAAATCAGATGAGCAATAATGATAGTGTTAAACATGTACAGCACATGCTCATAAAGACAGGAAAATGCTGCTGTATTAAATGACTTATTGGACTAATGATTCCATTTCAGCTGAAAATAATTCTTGCCATGTAAGACGCAGATTAATACAACAGCATTTTCACATGCTCTTAAAATGAATATAATTACAAACTCAAACCAACAACAGATGAGAAACAAAGACCATTTAGTATCCTCACGTTTTGTTCTTTCTTTTCTGATACTTTGTCACCATGTCTTGTAAACTGGCAAAAATAAAAATTAAAAAAAGAGGAGAAATAGGAAAATGAAAAGGAGAAAAAAGAGAAAATAAGTAAATTGTTGATCCATTCCCAAAAAATTGGAGACAGGAAACAAAAGAAGAAAAAGAAAAGCAAAAGAACTGAAAAAAGTGCATGTCAATGATCGTAACATGCAGTGGTCATCCTGATCAGCTTCAGAGAAATGTTGCCAAGGGAACAGCGATACTGACAGGAGAATAATCCTCATACCTGTTGATGATGTCGTCATCATCATCCGTCTCCATTTCATCTTCCATAGCGGCCTGCAGGTCACCAATCCGCTTAAAGGCCAACTTCAGATCTGCTTGTAAGCTCTGATTTGCTGCTTCCAGACTTTCAATATCCATTTCCTGTTAAAGGTCCAACCAATCAAAGTTATGAAAAATTACCACGGTTTTATAGAAAACATTTTATAGCTTCAGAAAAGACAGCATTGTGGCAGATTCTCTTCATTATAGTCGCTATAGTGATACTAAGGCAATCTCCATCCAGCAGGGACGCTCTGGAACTCACCAGCTCATGTTTTTTGCGGCTGGCTTCTGTTTCTTTCTTAGACAGTTCAGTCATCTCCTCCTTTATGTCCCGGATCTGTCGCTGCATGCGCTTGTTCTGATCCTTCTCCCGGTTTTCGCTGACAACACGCTGGTCTCGTTCCTCAGTCATCTTCTCCAGGTTCTCCTTCAGCCGTGTTACAAGAGACTGGAGGACGAACATAAGCCAAAGATAAGAGCTCTTAAAAAGAAATGAACTGTAAATGAATTGATTGTGTTGTTAATTTGCATGTGCTGTGGACGTTGTTTTAGCACCCAATTCACTAAACGAATTATGCATGGAATCATTTGTTGTGCTCTGTTATGAGTGAAAACTAAAACTATACCGAAATTAAATAAAACATTAAAACTTATTTACAACTAAAATGCAGAAACTATAGCCCTGGTTCAGTGTCTTGCTATGAATGAACTGTATTTGTCAAACCGTACACATGACTCACCTCCAGACGTTTGGTCTGGGTCCTCTCATATTCTAGTTTGGTCTCCAGTTCACGTATTTTGGCTTCCTGGCGGCTGACCAGCGATTTCTCCACCATAGACTGTTCCTGAAATTCAAGCTGTGACTGCAGGGAGTGAAGCTGCCAAAAAGAATAAAAACACACACTGAGGTCACGTTCAAGACCACATGTGACCGACCCACCACAGTTCTTTCACTGCATGGGCCGCTAATCATCTATAAATCCACTATATACTAAAGGAATAGAGTGAATAAGGGAATAGGGGTCAATTTCATGCACAACAACTGTAAAAATGAAGAGAGCATCTGTGTATTTGGGGATTTTTTTTGATACCTTGTCCTGGATCTCTTGTTTTTCCTTCATGGCCTCCTCCACCTGGGTCTGCAGGTCACTGATCTGTGCCAGATCTCTTGTAGACTAAAACATATGTAACACAAAGAGTTAATTTTAACTCTTAATCTGTGATATAGTTTCTTAAATATTTTATAGGCCGATATGTTGATATATCTACGTCTCTTGCGTTCTCCAAGGCTGCATTTATTTGATCAAAAATACTGTAAAAACAGTAATATTGTGAATTATTACTACATTTTAAAATAACAAATTTTCTATATTTATTGTAATTTATACCTGTGATGGCAAAGCTGAATTTTCAGCATCATTACTCAAGTCTTTAGTCACATGATTCTTCAGAAATCATTCTAATATGCTGATTTGAAGCTCAAGAAACATTTCTGAATATTATCAATTTTGAAAATACATCCTGTAATACAGGATGTGAGGTCACCTGAGCCACTGCAGCTTTGTGTTTCTTCATGAGTTCGTTCATGTCCTCCTGATCCTCCTCAAAGCGAGACTGCAGGTCATTCTTCTCTCTCTGCAAACGACTTATCTGCTCCTCCAACTGAGGTAGACAGAACAGACAGGGGTGGATAAGTACCTTGAATAGTTTTATTCACCGGTTTTCAAGGATGAGAAAACACAACCTGTCAATGTTGGAATTGTCTGAATTGACAGCTTCTACCATGTGACAGATAAATAAATCCTGCACCAAAATACAGGAGAGTCTGATTGTTTACACAGCTTTTGACATCAACAACAAATTATATGTTTTTTCAGCCCTTTTAAAAATGACCAAACCTATTTATTTAGCTACATCTAACAGTTGTATTTTATTATTATCTGTGTTTTTCCCTGCTGTGTGTGACCCTTTCAGAGCAAAACAATCTTTTTGACCAAAAAAACATTACTTTTATTTAAAGCTGCAAGCAGCAACGAAAGGGCCCTCGCACCCGGACTCACCACCACCCGTTGGCCTTAGGAAAACAGTGAACCGTGGGTGACATGCATGTAAGTGAGTAAATGCAAGGGAAATATGGCAAAGTCATTTCAAAGTGCCACACTTCCTGCTGCCAACAGGTGGCGCTTTGACTGTAACTGAATATTGCCATGTAGCACTTAGCCAAGTGTTGCATGATTTAACGTGTTTCTAGTGTGTTTGGCATTAACATACTAACATATGTGTGGCATACTGAAATGTGTTTCTGGGAGTGAATTACAGTGTAAAGCATGCCATTTCCTGTTGCCAGCAACTGAATATTGTCATATAGATGTCTTTAGGCCAGGACTCTTATCACACACGTGAAGTTTGGGGCAGATCGGACATTGTATGCCAGACTTACAACAGCTTCATCGTTCATGGCGAAACATCAGACTTTGTCAGGCCGCCACGGACATGCCCTTCAACGAAAACTTAAGATCTTCACAATTTAACATCACTAAGGCCTTAAGATTACACTGACCATATATGATGTAGTTCTGTTTAAATGTCTATGAGGAGTTAATCACAGTGTAAAACATGTCATTTTCTGTTACCCACAGGTGGTGCTATAACTGTAACTGAATATTGTCATGTAGATATCTTCAGGCCAGGACTCTAATAAAACATGTGAAGTTTGGGGCAGATCCGACATTGTATGCCTGAGCTATAACAACTTCCTGTTTCATGGCGAAACATCGAATTTTGTCAGGCCGCCACAGACACGCCCTTCAGTGGAACGTTCATTTAACGTTGTGAAGACCTTTAGATTAGACTGACCAAATATGACCTTGATCTGATTGAAGCTCTAGGAGGAGTTTGTTAAAGTACGACATCTGGAAATGGCAAATTGCATAAATGTTCATTCAAAATATCTTACTTCCTGTTGGGTTTACAGATTTTGCTCCCAGGGGCTTTTTTGTAGGTACTGAGCTGTTACATGTGTCTACTGAATTTCATACCTGTACGTGAAACGTGGCGCGAAGGGCGCTTAATTGAAATTTTGTAGGTGGTGCTATCGAGCCATTTTGCCACACCTAATTCTGAAACCCATATCAGACGTAAATTTTCACCACTTCTGACGCTTATGCAAAGCTTCATGAGTTTTCGAGCATGTTTAGGCCCTCAAAAATGCGATTCATTTCGGAGAAGAAGAAGAATTGACCGAGCAATTACAATAGGGTCCTCACACCATCGGTGCTCGGGCCCTAATAACAGAATGCTTGCCGAAATACAGCCACAGCAGCACTGTGACGTTTTAACAACTATGCTTCTGCCATTTTAGAGTAAGAACGAGAGTGGGACTAAAACACAGTCATTACACACACAGTAATTGCATATTTCTGGTTAAGGCAGTGACGAGGAGATTATATCCTTAAACTCTCCTATTTGACATCATCTGCTCTTCCTCATGAAAAATAAAACAAATGTACACCCCAAGCCCCAACTGAACCATTTAATTCTGAGTAACATATTTTGGGGTTCTTGAAAGAGCCTGTAGTGTGATTAGGGAGGAAGTGAGTGCTCTCAAATGTAGAAAGATTCAGAAAGAGTAATCAGAGAAGAGTAAAGCTGCACTGATTTTCATTTCATCTCCACCCTTTTTTCTGTCCTCAGCGAGGTGAAATGTGAAGTGACAAAATCACAGCCAATCAGAACATATTTGATGTTTAAAATTCCATGTGGAACAGGATTTGGACCAATAAGATTTTACTGTGGGCGGGGCCAGATGGCAAGACACTGCAGGAATAAAAACCAAGCAACTGTAAAAATGTCTTGTTGCCTGTCACAGTCAGTCTGTTAGGACAAAAACTCATATTAACATTAACAACGCTTTATCATGTTGTGCTTGGTTAGGACACCATGATTCTTTATCAGAGTTTAAAGAGGTTAAAGTTTTTTCTACTGGAATACATTTTTTCAAAATGGTTTTTCCATCAGCCTGAGCAGGAAAATAACTACATGCTCTTTATTTGTCTCTATCCAGCAGTTTGAGTGAAACATGATATATTTATTCTGCTCTATTCAATTCAAAAGATGACATATTGCTCAAAACAAACATATTGCCTGACAAAAGCTCTGACAGATCTGTTGGACAAAATTTTAGTTTTCTAATGTAGGAAAACATGTTTTGAATGGCACAATCTCTGATGAATTTGTGGTCTATAATGACTAATCAATCAATTTCATGCAGTTAAAGGGGCTATATGTAAGAATTGTCAGGTATTAATTGCCTTTTGTGTGAACATCTTGTAATGAAACTTAAAAAAACAAGACCTTCCCCGACGTCCAAGGTTGACTATAAAAGCCTATAGGCTGATTTTTATGTGAAGGACTCGGGCTGGTTTCGCTGGGAAAATCCAAAGGATGTGACATCTACGCATGCTCGCGAGAGCCTCTTTTCCGTTCAGTGACACATTAAATGAATGATTAATGTTCAGGATAATGCCGAAAGAGCTATTCTGTAGTGTAATGTCAATTTGTCAATCAAAGAAAAGGGATTCATTCAAACTATAGTCTTACGTTCTCAGATCTATATAGTCTATAGTCTCAAACATACTTTCCGATTCAAACTATCATAACCGTGTAATTTTAATGACTTCATCTGTCGACATGATGCTGGTGAATTGGAGAGCTGGTGCAAACATATCCACATCGCTCTGATCAGATGCTTTCTTAACTGCTGTTTTCTTACCGCTGTCATTTTTGTTTTGTGTTTATTATGTTATTGAGAGGAAAGCGCGTAGCACATATTTGCAGAATTATCTAACCATCGCTCTCAGCATTGTGTATGGCATATGGATGTCCGTTAACTGTATATCGCTGCAAAGGTATTTCCAACTTCTTTTTATTTCTAAGCAAAGAACGAAAAAGAACTCAGTATATCGGGGCTTGAATCACGTTCAGTCACTTGTATGTTACATGTACGTGAGTGCGAGCATGAGCAAAAAGTTGGTGGCTGCAGTTCACTTAAAGGCCACCGGTGTCACTAATAACGAGCATTTCTGAATTCGACACTGTAAAAAATGACAGTGATTTTACGGTAAAAGACTGTAAGAATGCTACGGTGAAAAACAGTTAAATGGTTTACAGAAAGTCTTTGTGCTATATACGGTGAATAGCTGTAATAGATCTAATGGTTCATTTAATGTAATTTTACAGTAAAATACCATTAAATTTACAGTTTTTGGAAGTAAAAATAACATCATTGTATAATTTACAGTGAAAATTGGCATTCCCACAATTCCCTGTGTGACACCTCACATTTGATGTATTTTCGTTGAAATAACTCTGTTTCTTCTTAGTTTTTCTTTTTCTAATCAGCTATGTACATTAGGGTTTTTATGTTACATCTAATGTTGTTAAATTAATGTTTATTGCATTTGTAAAATTTCATGTTAGTGAAATGTTACCAAAATAGGCTTTTTTTTACCATAAATTTAACATATTTTTTTACAGTGTGTAAAATAAACAATTATGAACCGTAATTATAACAATATAAACCTTTAAACTATATGGTTTTGAACTGTAAAATAGACAGTAAACTAAGTGCTGTCCCGTAAAACCTAAAACGTTGCTACCGTGTTTTTTACGGTAAAGTTCTGGCAACCACCGTATTATTTTACGTGGATTTTTTTTTTTCTACAGTGTACATATAGCCCCTTTAACTGCTCAATAACTGGAGGAACTAAATGAAACTTGTGAAACATCTGAAAATGTGGTTGAAAAGGTGATAAATGTTGTATATGAAGACTGTTTAAACAAAATGAACAAAAAAACTTACAAAATCAAACAGTAAACAACTAACCTAAAGAATCAAACAACAAACGAACAGCCCAAACAATCAAAAAGTAAACAAACAGCTTAAACAACTAAATGACAAAACTAAGAACAAACAGTAAACAAACAATCATGCAGTAAATAAACAGGTCAAACAATAAATCCTTACGGTATGAATAAACAAACTGTATGATTGAACAAACGGATGATTAAATGATGAAATCTTGTCCTGTTTATGAACAATGAACTGTTTCCAAATAAAACAGAATTCAACTCACAGACATCTTGGCTTTGGTGATGTCATCCATCTGGATATGAAGGTCTTCAATTTCCAACTCCATGGACTTGCGTGCTTTAACTGAGGCTGTGCAGGCAAACTCGGACTCCTCCAACTAAACCAGATACAACATACGCACTCGTTTGCTCATATGAAGAAATTAGCCCTATTCGATCTATCAATCCAGTGAAGGATATAAATTGTAATTTCTACAGCGCTGATTGTGATTCTACCTTATTTTTGAGTGCGGCGATCTCTCTCTTACTGGGCACGTTAGTCTTCAGGTGGTCCAGCATAATCTGAGCATCAGCTAAAAGAACTTTTGTGCGCTTCAGGTCCTTCCTGAGACGTTTCTCTGTCTCTACATCCTTCTGGCCAACCTGTTATATGGTGTAATACTGTGTTATTCTTTGTTGAGTGTAGTGTTGTATGCTGTCTGCAATATTTGTGTTGTGTTGTGTCTGTACCTGTTCCTGTGCCGTCATCAGTTTGGACTCCAGATCTCTCTTTTCTCTCAGAACTCTCTGTTTATCGTCATATTCCTCCTCTAACTGCACCTCCATCTGCTTCAGCTACACATACATAGCAAAAGAGCCATTAGGAAACATGGAGGTCTCAAATTGAGTTAATTAGAGTGTTCAGATCCTGTGTGTTTACCTTCTTACTGCAGGACAGTCTGATCTCCTCCACCTCCTCATCTTTACTGTCAAGCTCTTTAGAGTGTGTTTGTTTCAATCTCTCCATCTCCATTTCCAAACGGAGTTTAGCCTAAATCACACACACACACACAGAGATTAGATGAGGTTAAGCTGATATTATCCTCTGCAAAACAAGTTGCACTTTTCCAAGCTATAAAGAAATTATGCGCTGAACAATGTTATTTTTGTATTATTTATACTATTTTGGGCTGTCAATCGCAATTAATTGCATCTTACATAAAAGTTTGTGTTTACATAATATATGTGTATATATATCATTACATTTATATTTATTATATATATGTCTGTGTGTGTCAAACTGTCAATATAATAATATATATAATATATATACATAATATATAATAATATACACGCATATATTATGTAAACAAACTTTTATGTTAGATGCGATTAATTGCAATTAATCGATTTGACAGCACTAATACTATTATATTATTTATTAATATCTTAAACTAGCTTTTCTGTTTTTTAATTATTTCTATTTTACTTTTTTTGGAGTCGCTATCCACCTTTTAATTGGCCATTTTTTAGCTTGTACCTGCTCCAGCATCTGAATGGTTCCAGCCTGTTCATCAAGCTCCTCCTCTTGATCTTTGACCTTTGCTTCCAGGTCACGCAGTTGCTTCTTAACCTTTGCAAGTGAAGCCTCGTCTTTGGACTCCTGAGAGGAGAGATCCTGGAGCTCGGATTCCAGCCGCTCTACCTTCACACTGACCGTACACAGCTCTGTGTCCTTCTCCTATTTTTAAAATTATAAATCATTAGCTGATGTTTTTATCCAAAGCAACTTGCCATAAAATTATTACAGAAACCTGAAGTTAAGCGATTTGCTTAAGGACACTAGAGAGAGCGGCACACACTTTTCAATCTTAGTTCTCACCTGTAGCTGTTGTCTGACTGTAAACATCTCGCCCGTCATCATATCTCTTTCTCGGGCCAGTTTCTCCCGCAGGTTCCTCTCCTTCTGTAGTTCCTCTTGAACCTGGTTCTTCTCCACATCAAACCTGCCAGAAATTCAGAAGATAGACAAGCATTGAGCAATGTAATTTCAACCACAGTAACCGAACAGCTTAAACAACTAAACAACTACAAAAGACAGTGAGGAGACAGTGCTTATACAACTAAATGACAAACAAAAAAACAGTAATCAAACAGAAAATAACAGCTTTAAACAAAACAACAAACAAAAGAGTGATTAGACATTAAACAAACTGCTTAAAATCTAAACAACAAACAAAAGACAGTAATCAGACTATAAATTAAAAGCTTTAACTAAACAACAAACAAAAGTTAGAAAAACAGCTTAAACAACTAAACGCCAAACAAAAGTAATTAAGACAGTAAAAACTGTTTAAATAACTAAACGACAAACAAAAGACAGTAATCAGACAGTAAATAAACAATCAAAGAGTAAAGAGCCCAAACAATCATACAGTAATCGAACAGCTTAAACAATTAATTGTTTAACATAAATTGTTTACTTTTTAAACAAACTGTATGATTAAACAAACGTATGATTAAACGATAAGTAAACAAACAGCCCAAACATTAAATGAACAGCCCAACTACTCAGAAAGTAAATAAACCGCTTAACCGCTCAATTAAATGGTAAACAAAGAAACAAAAAGTAAACAGACAGCTCAAACATTCAAATGATAAAAAAAAACAGCCCAAACAATCAAACCGTAAAAAAAAAAAATGTCTGAAACAACCACAGAGTAAACAATAATCAAACCAAAATCTCTATAATCAAACCCCAGCAGGTGACCAGGCAGGAGACTGAAAACACAAACTGAGAGTGTGAGTGTGTGTGTGTGTGTGTGTGTGTGTGTGTGTGTGTCCTGGTAAACCATACTGTACGTTGTGGGGACAAAATGCCATTTGGACATTGTTTAGTCCCCAGGAGAAAAACAGCTTATAAATCATATTATGTTTTTTTGAAAATCTGTGTGTGTACCTGGTATTTCCAATGTTATGGGGACCAAATGTCCCCACAAGGATAGTAATACCAATACATTTTTACCTTATGGGGATATATTTTTTGGTCCCCATGAGGACAACAGCTTATAAATCATACTAAATTACATGTTTTGAAAATCTAAAAATGCAGAAATGTTTCTGTGATGGGTAGATTTAGGGGTAGGGTTAGTGTAGGGGGATAGAATATACAGTTTGTACGGTATAAAAATCATTATGTCTATGAGAAGTCCTCATAAAATATGGAAACCAGTATGAGTGTGTATGTGTGTGATTGGCTCTTACTTCCTCTGTTTTCTCTCCAGCTCATGGTTGCGTCCCTCTTGATTTTCCAGGTGCAGTTTGGTGTCTTGCAGTTCAGCTGCCAGCCGCTGGCATTTCTTCTTCAGCTGCTGGACAGATCGCTGGGACTCCTCCTGGTCAGCCTGTAAATCCGCTAACTACACAGAGAGAGAGAGACAGGAAAGTGAAGTTTATAAATTCTTAAGATTCTGAAGTGTTACTGGTTTCCATCTTCAGAGTGTTATTGTAACAGAGTTTGAATTCAGATACATTTCACACTGTGTGTAGTCTGTTTGGCAAACCTAGTTTGTGCACCGTGTGTGTGTGTGTGTATTTACTGTGCTATACTAACTTTTCTCTCCAGGTGTCTCTTGTTCTGTTGTTCTGTCTCCAGCTTGTCATCCATCTCCTGCTGAAGTTTTTTCTTTGTGAATTCTGTGTCTCTGATGGCACGTTCATATTTTAACCTCCATTCACCTCCTGATGTGCACAAACACACAGAGACAGAAAAATTTTCCCTGAGTTGTGCTGTTTTGTTGAGCTGATTTTGTTGTTGTTGTTTTTTGTGTGTGTGTGTGTGTGTGTGTGTGTGTGTGTTGAGCAGTTTTTGAACAAACTGGTCCTCTTTCGGTCCCAGCAGCCAAGGAAACCACTCCTACTCTCCTACTCTCAAAAAACTGTATATGTTCTCATCAAAATTAAGCATTTCTGTAGTCAGCTTCAGCTTCTATCTGATTGGTCATCTAGATTGTTGTTTTGTGTTTTACCAGAATCGTCATCGTTGTCCATCTCGCCGTTGAGTTCTGATGCTCGGAGGAGTCTGGCCTCCATGATCTCCATCTCCATGGACTCCATCTGTTTCTTCACATTGTCAAACTTCACCTAAGTTTCAGAAAAAGCGGCCCACTCATAAAACAGACTCCTACCAAAACCTCCTCAGATTATAAAAGAAAGTTTATCAACTATAAATTGATATAGTAAAGCTCTCCAACAGTCTTTCACCACAACTTCCAGTTAATCCATGACACAAACTATTCATAATCTAAAGCATTTCAACTACAGTAAAGCTACACTTATAAAAAAGTACTTAGTTACACTTCTGCTAATGAAGGTTGTTTGTGTTGGTTTATGTTGTTGACGCTGTTTTCAGCACTGCAAATCCACTTTGCATATATATTACATATTGATACGGTAAAACCGACGCCATTGTTACTGTTTGTATCACTGTGTATCAAGTGCCGAGGAAGCTTCCGGAGCTGAAATTTAGATATGGTAATAGGCGTTTCGTTTCTGACACACTGTAAGCGGTAGACCAATCACAACAGACTGGGCCATCCGACCAATCAGAGCGGAGTAGGCTCGCAGAAAGGAGGGGCTTAGAGAGACTGAATCTTCAAACAAACCGTTTTCAGACTCTTTGAAAAATTAGGTGATATGTAAATGTACATTTTGAGAAAATTTAAGTATTTTTTTACCTTTGATGCATGTAAATCTATTGTAGGAGACCTCCAAAACAAAGTTAGATTATTATTATTTTAATACATTTTTTTAATCAATTATTTTACCCAAATAAATAAATAAATAAAATAAGACATAAAAAGGTTGTATTTTTGTCTTTTTTTTCTGGTTAAATTTAAATCTTTACAATTTCTATGATTAAAATCCAAATTCTTATTGGTCTCAATAAACCAATTTATTAATATGAATCAGACTTCCCAACACTACATGTAAGAGGCATTTTAGATAAATGTGTTTGATTATTGACTCAGTTTGCTTGGAAGTAAAACTGCACATAAAAAAATATAAAGATGCAGTGTTTTGTAAATTATACCACTGGAAAAAGCTCATTACTGGAAAACTATGCTACTCACTAAGCTAAATTTACAGTTAACTTAGTAGCATCTGTCCTCCTGAAGCATGGAGTACATGTACCTGCATATCCTTCATGTCCTTCTCCAGACGCAATCTCTCGCTCGTCTCTGTCTCCAGCAGCTGGGATGTAGACTCTGCAGAATTCCTCTCATCTGAAAGCTCTGCCGTCAACTCCGTAATCTATATAAACACACATATGCGTTTGTTTCTCTAATATGGTGGAGGCTTTCCATTGACTTCTACTCATATATTATCTCCTCAACTTAAACCTACTAGTCACAGAAACCTTGCTGCATTTTTACATTTTATTTAAAACAACACTTACTACATTTATTGTCTATCCTTGTGGGGAAACTCAGCCTACCTAACTCAAAAATAATCCCCTTTGCTTTCTCAATTTCTCTCTGGTTTTCTCAATACAGTAAAAATGAGGCCCTGCTTTGCCTGTTGAAGTCAAATAAGAAGCTTGCATGTCTTACTCTGCTCTCCAAACGATCCGAGGACAGCCGAAGCTCGTTTCTTTCCTTTTCAACCTTCTCCAGCTTCAACTTCAGATACATGATCTCCTCCTATGAGTCAAAATGCCAGCAAAATCTCAAGCACAAAACAATATTGAATATTTAGATAAGAACAAAACAATCTTTGGCCTGAGGTTTGTTAGGTTAATATTGTATGATCTGATGTTTTTTTTTTATTTATTTTTTGATCAGGCAAGATCTTTCTGCTTTCAGGTGAGTTCAGGAAGGGGCCAGACAACAATGTTGGAACTGCTTTGAGCTCAGATTGAGATGACAGCTTCAGGAATCAAAGAGATACCTCAGCTCTAATGCTGATGCAACAAAAGCCCTCAGATCATGTCATCTTTAAGGCAAACGCATCCACACACATAGGTAAACCTTTGTGCTCTACTTTAAGTTGAAAGAAGCTTTACATAGTGAGCAAACCGGGACATGAAAAAAAGAATAATATGAAAAAGACTCACGTCTTTTCCTCGAATCTGTTCTTCGGTGAGCTGAACCTCAACAAGAGGTCGTACTGTGGTGAAAAGCTTCCACCAAGGCCAGTCCTTCACGCCATGATTCTTCTTAATGTTCTTTTGGACGCAACGGATGGCCAAATCCTGGATCTGTGAGATAGAGAGGGGTTTTTATTTATTTAAAGGGACTGTTCACACAAAAATTTAAATTCTGTCTACATTCACTCGCCCTCAAGTTGTTTATATTATATTATAGCACATAATTTAAATCTTTTGTGCTGCGTTTTTGTCATTTTGCAGCTTGACAGCCCCGGTCTTCATTCGTTTTCATTACATAAAGTGTCCTATTGACTGACATGAGTGTGTGTGAGTGAGTGTGAATGATATGAGGATGACCCAGGTGAAAAAAAAAAGTACATTTCTGTAATGTACTTAAAGTGCTCTATTTTCGTGCACTAATTTTGTACTTAATATACTAAAAATTCTTCTTTAGTACTTCTTAAGATAATCTTAAGAACATCTAAGTGTACTCAACTGTGCTATTTTGAGACACCATGAAATATGAACTAAAATGTGCTTTTAATATACTAGCTCTGTATTTAAAAAATGTATTTAGTTACCACTTATAGTACACTTGAACCCATAGTGTACTACATGTGGTAACTAAATACATTTATTTAGCCTCCTTCATAAATGATAACCTGCTTAATACTATATGGTAGTAAGTTGTAAGTGAATAGACCATTATATTTACAACATCAACCAGTAAAAATATGTTCTGGAGTAATGGATTTGCCACCACAGGAATAAATACAATTTTAAAATATATTAAAATAGAAAAAAAAAATGTTATTTTAAAATTGTAATAATATTTCACAATTACTGTTTTTTTACTGTAAAAACAGTAAAACGAGAGCATAAGAGATTTCTTGTTCAAAAAAATCTTACCCACACCAAACCTTTGATTTTTGTTGGAGAAATAAATGTTGAGATTCAGACTGATTGACATTGCAATTTCAGCACAGGACTGAAGCAAAACGGAAAATTGACTTTACCCTCCTCTTTTTGAAGGCCTGCCGAGACAGAAAGCCCCTGCAGGCGGCCTGGAACAGCGTGATGTTCTGTCTGGTGTGTTCATCCCTCTGTGCCTCTAGTTTAGCCACTGTTCCAGCCCTGAAGAACACCTAACACACACACCAACATAATTGTGACAACAGCAAAGACAGCATGTTAAAAGTGCATATTATGATGGTCCTTAAAGGAACACTCCACTTTTTTTGAAAATAGGCTCATTTTCCAACTCCCCTAGAGTTAAACAGTTGAGTTTTACCGTTTTCGAATCCATTCAGTCGATCTCCGGGTCTGGCGGTACCACTTTTAGCATAGCTTAGCATAGTTCATTGAATCTGATTAGACCGTTAGCATCTCGCTCAAAAATGACCAAAGAGTTTCGATATTTTTTCTATTTAAAACTTGACACTTCTGTAGTTACATCGTTTACTAAGACCGACGGAAAATGAAAAGTTGCGATTTTCTAGGCCGATATGTCTAGGAACTATACTCTCATTCCGGCGTAATAATCAAGGAACTTTGCTGCCGTACCATGGGTGCAGCAGGAGCAATGATATTACGCAGCGCCTGTGACCCCCTGCTTGCACAGGGAGCGTGCCTTGCAACCATTGAGACATTTGTGAGAGACGCTGCGCAATATCATTGTACGCCATGGTACGGCAGCAAAGTTCCTTGATTATTACGCTGGAATGAGAGTATAGTTCCTAGCCATATTGGCCTAGAAAATTGCAACTTTTCATTTTCCGTCGGTCTTAGTACACAATGTAACTACAGAAGAGTCAAGTTTTAAATAGGAAAAATAGGTCATTTTTGAGCGAGATGCTAACGGTCTAATCAGATTCAATGAACTATGCTAAGCTATGCTAAAAGTGGTACCGCCAGACCCGGAGATCGGCTGAATGGATTCGAAAACGGTAAAACTCAACTGTTTAACTCTAGGGGAGTTGGAAAATGAGCCTTTTTTATACACTTCAGTATCATTTTCCTCTACTTATTCAAATAAATTAATATTATCAGTATTTAACATATATTTAAAGGGATAGTACACTCAAAAATGAAAATTGCCATCATTTACTCACCCTCATGCCGTTCCAAAAGAAGAAAAATACAAAAGAATGTTAGTAAGTAAACAGTTTTAGTTCCCATTGACTTCTATTGTATGAGCAAAACAAAAAACAACAACAAACAAACAATGAAAGTCAATGGGAACCGAAACTGTTTGGTTGCCAACATTCTTCAAAATATCTCCTTTTGTGTTCAACAGAAGAAAGAAATGCATACAGGTTTGGAACAACATGATGGTGAGTAAATGATGACAGAATCTGTCTGATCTGATGCATGAAATTTGATCACAAGACATGCAGAGAAGCATGTTGATGCCAGGTGTAAACATCTCATCTGAGATCGATGTTGAACAAGATATAAACAAGGCCTGAGGGTCTGAAGGGAGCAAAAATAAAAAAAATCTGAAATCACTAATTGTCATTACGCTCATGCAACTACAGTATTTCATCTAGTGCCATATCCAATAACAGAACATCTCACCAACAATCGGAACGAACCAAGTAAATCAATGTCCATTTAATGCATATTTGGTTTATTTTTTATTGCCAATAATCGTAAGAGCACAAATCGAGCCGAACTGACAGGAGATGTTGGTAGAGTTGTTTGGATGCTCGAATCCTTCGTGAAAGGCTCCTGACATTGTAATCAATTTCTGAGCGCAGTTCAGCCTTTGCAAACCTTTACGCCAATTGCAGCTGCCACAAAATAATGACTAACTATTCTAACTTATAATACGGTCCAATAAATCTCCATTCTTCGGGGAACGCGCCAGGCGGGGCTTGTTTACACACGACGCTTTTTTTAGGGGTCTTTTTGGCTTGCCGTGATTTTCCAGCTGATGGGATTAAACTGTTGAGCGCCAGCGTCTGTTCACACTGATTAGGACGCCATGAAGAACTAGGAAAGACACAAACAAACAAAGCAGCTCATGCTGAGATGAGAGTTTCTTGCATCCAGCCAACGGACCACGCAGTAGCGGACAAAAAAAAACGCACACAGTCGTAATATCACCCGCCGCTTATGACTCAAAATTTGACTCACTTGCATCCTTTGATGCTTCTAAAGTGATGAATTGAACAGAAATGTGTGTTTGTGTGTACTCACCCTGCTCAGACCCATGTGATAGCTGCTCTTCTCCAATTCCAATGACTCCAAAAGCTCCTCTACTGCCTGCAACGACACACACACTGTGTCATGTCTAGTTCACACAGTGTACATTACAAAAAAACTGCTGACCCCTGTGTAGGCCTACAGGACACACTCTCACTGGTTATTCTCTGCCGTACAGTCCCCAAACTGTCCAGACGACCATCAGCCCTCACCGTGACACTGACACTGTCTCTCTCATGCGGAAAGGTCTTGAGAACTCGATCCATCTGAAAGGGCCCATCTAGATTACAGCACTAAAGGGGGCTCTGGCCCCTGACAACTAAAGGGCCATTGTTTGAATTGGTTCACAAAAAACTCTCCTCTGAGACACGGTTCTACCTCCCTCTGTCTTTTTCTTTTCGTTGTGTCTCTCTAGATCTCCAATTTTGCATCGTTTGTACTTTCTCTGAGAAACACCACTGACCTTCTCTGCTGTGTTACTAAAAGAGGTTGGGCATCTTTCTGTACTCTTTTTTTTTTTTTTTTTTGCTCTAAAAGCAGGTGTTATTAATATTTCAGACTGGGCATTAAACTGTTTTTTTTTTTTTTTGCAAAAAATATATTGAGTCCCCATGACAATGTGATGATTTAGCTGTTCATTCTTTACAGCACAGGTTTGTACAAGTCAAGAACACGCTTGTTTCTGCCTTAGAGTAAAAAACTAAACTGTATATTCACAGTATGACTTAGTTTCACAATATGACTGTATCTCACAAATGCGACTAAATTTCTCATAATTGTGATTTTATAGCTCACAATTGCTACTACAATTTATCTTAATATACGTTATATCTCAAAATATGACTTTTTTCCCTCAAAATTGCAACTTCATTTCTTGTAATAGAGACTTCATTTCTTGGAATCACGACTTCATTTCTTGGAATCACGACTTCATTTCTTGTAATTGCGACTTCATTTCTCGTGATTGCGACTTCATTTCTCGTAACTGCGACTTCATTTCTCGTAAATGCGACTTCATTTCTTATAATTGCGACTTCATTTCTCGTAATTGCGACTTCATTTCTCGTAACTGCGACTTCATTTCTCGTAACTGCGACTTCATTTCTCATAAATGCGACTTCATTTCTCGTAATTGCGACTTCATTTCTTATAATTGCGACTTCATTTCTTGTAATTGCGACTTCATTTCTCGTAATTGCGACTTCATTTCTTGTAATTGCGACTTCATTTCTCGTAATTGCGACTTCATTTCTCGTAATTGCGACTTCATTTTTCGTAATTGAGACTTCATTTTTTTCGGAATTGAGACTTCATTTTTTCATAATTGCGGCTCCATTTTTCGGAATTGAGACTTCATTTCTCGTAATTGCGACTTCATTTCTTGTAATTGAGACTTCATTTCTCGTAACTGCGACTTCATTTCTCGTAATTGAGACTTCATTTCTCGTAATTGAGACTTCATTTCTCGTAATCGAGACTTCATTTCTTGTAATCGCGACTTCATTTCTCATAATTGAGACTTAATTTTCTCGTAATTGCGACTTCATTTCTTGTAATTGCGACTTCATTTCTCATAATTGCGTCTTCATTTCTCACAATTGCAACTAGATCTCACAATTTGATGTTATTTCCCCCAATATAACCTTATGTATCACAATATAACTTTATACAGTATCAGACAATTGTGACTATATATCACTATATGATGTTATATATGACTTAATATTTCACAGTATGATTTTATATTTCACCAAATAACTATTTCACAATTGCGACATTTAACATAATTACAATTTTATATTTCAACTTTATTGTAATTGCAGCGTTCTATGTTACAATGTTTCCACTAAGGAAAAAGTTGTTAGAACATGTTTCAGTAGTTTGATTTGAATATTCATGTCATTTGCATCAGTGAGATTCAGGTTCATTTTTAAACTATGCATTATGCTGCATTTCCTAATGAAGTTTCTATTCAACTCATGAATACTTTTTTTATTTTGCAAAGCCCATTCGGCACTTGGCGAATGTTAATTCTGGGCCCTGTCTGCCGTTTACATGCCCAGCGCCACAGTGCAAAGGTTTTGTATAAAACTCTCCTTTCCCCTCGGCTAATCACAGGGCCAAAACGAGATTAGGAGGCCCCTGGACAGAGACATTTTTCTAGCTGATAATTACAGTACATTTGGGCATTTAGTAAGCACTAAAGCCCAGAGCAATTACTACATTTTTCCTGTCTGCTCAGCGTATTGATTCAAGTCAGAGACCCAGCTGGGGTTTCTTGATTAAGCTGTCACAATAACCCTGATTACCCAGAGTTCATTTCTCTCTCAGATTCACGAAACAAAAGAGCGAGAGGAGCCCAAAACTTCATTTTGGTAAATTGTAAAGCTTTTGTACTATTATTTCCATGCTCATTATTCTCTTAAATAGCTACTCACTCGTTTCTCATCTTTCACAATGTAGTTTCTGCCCAGTTTCTTGGTCAGGTGAGGGGCCAAAATGTCAAACCGTCTTCTGAACTCAGAGAAGACCATGTGGTCAGGGTAACCTGCACAAAGCATGCGGATATTCAGCAGGAAATAACAGAGAGGACTTGATCTATTTGATTGAATCTTTCAATCTCTCTTCTCACCTTGTCTGTAAATCCTCAAACTGTCCAGCAGTTTGAAGCCACGGATCTGGGCCCTGAGCAAAGCCACATCCATCTGCATTAGCCCAGGGTCGCAACTCTCCTCTGAGGATCCTGCGGCCCTCAGAACTTCCGCTCGGGGTAACAGACAGTGGACAAAGTGAACCCTGGATCTGCGGACGGTGTCCAACAGTGCATCCTGATAGAAAGAGGAATATATAATGTGTAGTTTTAGCCATTTCTTGGAATTAATAGGGAATTTGAACAATTCAATGATGGAAAGTTGAGATTAAACCAAAGATTTTAGAAGAACAACTATTATTCGGTGTTGGACCATCTTGAAAACTCACCACTTGGAGTTTAATCTGAAGTAGGAGAGATTTCTTCTTGACCGCCGCCATGCCTGTGGTGAAGGTCTTCCTCATGCTGGTGGCCCGACGCAGGGCAAGCTGAGAAACACCCTCCAGTCCAGCGATTGAGCCGGTCAGAACTGCAGCACTGTTGGAGCGGCCCACAAACATCCCGCTGATGCTCTTTCTGTAGAAAAGAGAGTTTGTTCTTGAATGAAAAACATTTTAAAAGGCCCCTATTACACTCATTTACAGGTTCATAATTTTATTTAGGAGGTCTACTAGAACACACTTACATGACTTAATGTTCAAAAACTTATAATTTTTTATAATTTACATTGTTGCAGCACTTGTTTTCACCCTCTGTCTGAATGCTATGTTTTATTTTTGGTTTCTTTAAAAGCTGCCTTTCTGCTGGAGCCGATGGCCTCGCGGGCAGTGCTTTGACATATAGAGCGGTTACGTTTCAGGTGACCTGAGTTCAAGTCACAGCTCATGGTCCAAAAAGTTGTTCATAAAATTGTGAGAACACAGCAAAAGGTTGTGGTTGTACTGCTGAGAAATAGTGTTAGAAATAGATTTTAATCACTGGTTCTTCAGTTCCACTGCCTTTGGATATCAATGCAATCATGTTTTTTCCCTTACTGTGAAAAAAAAAAACAGCATTTCTTTAACACAGAAGAGTGATAAACTCTTCCTGGCCATATAACTACCTTTGTTTAAGAGCAAGCCAAAATAGCCAGCAGGTAGGGATTATGCAAATGTGTTGCATGGTGACATAAGTACAGTACATCACGGAAATAATGGCAGGAATACAAACAAGGCTTTTAAAGGGTTAGTTCATCCAAAAATTTACTCAACCTCAAGCCATCCTAGGTGTATATGACTATCTTCCTTCAGCCCAACACAATCTGACTTATATTAGAAAATATTCTGGCTCTTCCCAGCTTTGTAATGGGATTGAATGGCGCTGAGTTTTTGAAGTTCCAAAAAGCACATCCATTCATCATAAACGTAATCCATTTGACTCCAGGGGGTTAATAAAGGCCTTCTCAAGCAAACTGATGCATTTTTGTAAGAAAAATGTCCATATTTCTAACTTTATAAACCATAATCACTGGCTTCCGGCAATGGCCGTACACAGTTTGAGTCCCAGGGGAAGAGTGACCTCTAACTCAACGCATGACGTATTAGAAATGTCAGAGGATTTCAATATAAGAGAAGTGGAGCTTGAGTTTGTTTCCCAGCCCTATTTGTTTGAAACGTCTGCTTTCACCTAAGCTTGCGCTACTCCTATGTTTAAACGTCGGGTCAGAGGTCACTCTTCCGGCGAAACTAGACTTGTGTACGGCTGTTACCGGAAGCAAGTGATTATAGTTTATAAAGGTTTTAAATATGGATATTTTTCTTACAAAAACTTGTTGCTTTGCTTCAGAAGGCATTTATTAAGCTACTGGAGCTGTATGGATTACTTTTATGATGGATGGATGTGCTTTTTTGGGCTTCAAAATCTATTATTTAGAATATTTTTCTAATATAACTATCTCTTTAAGGCAGGTGTTTTCTGTTGGAGTTGTGGAGTCCCTTTGTCATGGACTTTGTGCTTTGTAACTCTGCAGATTGTTTACATGCACAAACAACTATATTACACATAAAAAAGGAAAGGTAAAATAAAAAAAACATAATAGGTACACTTTAAACAGTGTAATTTGTGACAAGCGCAAAGGATTGAAGGCAAGTCTTACTTCTGGGAGTTCTGCAGCAGATTGGCTGCGTTCTGGGGGGTGGGATTTAGCCTGGCTAGGTTCAGCCAACCACGTGTGTCATATTCCACCCAATCTGTCCCATGACTGTGGCCGAGCAGGAAGTGATGTGGATTTTCACTTTTAAGCACCACTGTGTGACCTGCAGAAAAACAATACATAAATTGGTCCAGGGCAGAATGTGTGTGAGATTGTGTTTGTGCATGTTTGTGTGTGTGACCTGTGCTCTCTCCCTCCGCAGGGCCGTAGTAACTGAAGAGTCGTTGCAGGAGTGTTTCCTCGGACCCTCCCGGCTGCAAAACCTCCTCTTCCATCAGCCAGAACAGACCTCTGGCCTCATCTGTACGGGACAGAGTGCGTACCTAAAACACAAACATGAATATCCACTGTCAAATAATCACAATCATTTCTTTTATACACACTTTTCCTTCAGATCTCTCTCATTGAGTTCTTCTGTTCTTGTACTTATAAATACTGTTAAAAATGACTGGAGTATATCACCATGACTGGCCAAACAATTACTTTTAATATAGGATTACATTTGCCCTGCATGAACAGCCTGTCATTGCCAGTCTCAATCTTCAAAATCTAAATGTTTTTGATTAAACAAACGCAGAGATGAAAGTAACATTAAAGGGTTAAACATTTTTGTCATTAATTACTCACCCTCATGTCGTTCCACACCCGTAAGAAAGCAACGTAATTACCGTCATTCAAGGTCCAGAAAAGTAGTCAAGACATAGTTAAAATAGTCAACGTGACTGCAGTGGTTCAACCATAATGTTATGAAGTGACGAGAATACATTTCGTTATAATTTTTGTTTTGTTTTTGCACACAAAAAGTATTTTGAGAACCACTGTAGTCACGTTGACTATTTTAATGAAGTCTTTACTACTTTTCTGAACCTTGAATGGTGGTATTTACGTTGGGGGATAATGGGGGATAAAAAAACCTCTCGGATTTCATCAAAAATATCTTAATTTGTGTTCCGAAGATGAAAGAAGGTCTTACGGGCGTAGAACGACATGAGGGTGAGTAATTAATGACAGAAAATTCATTTTTGTGTTAACTAACCCTTTAAATACTTATCCACAGAGCTCTTTTTAACATAAATCACACAAACTTTAAGGTGAAAAATTGGCAAATTTGACTCATTTAGGAAGTGCGTCTCACCAGGGCCTGACTGGAGGACTGATCAATCACAGCCACTGAGCGAGAAGGGCTGGGCTCCAGGTCATCCAATGTGATCTCAATGTTTTCCTATGGAAACACAGAGATGGACACAGATATTTGGATGGACATTGACTAATAATGCATTGCTTTAATTATATGACATGCAAATTAATGAAACTAATTAAACTGCAAATAACTGCATATGCCAATTTTTGTGGTGAAAAATGAAAATAATATGATGTTATATTGCTGTGGAAGATGAATAAACATTGACTAGATGTTGCAAAAAGTGGTCTTAGAAATCAATATACACTACTGTTCAAAAGTTGTTAAATAAATTAATGCTTTAATTAATCAAGGATGCATTTAATTTATCAAAAATGACAGTAAAGACATTTAAAATCTTACAAAAAAAATCTATTTCAAATATAATCTGTTCTGTTGAATGTTCTATTTATCAAAGAATCCTGAAATAATCTATCAGGGTTTCCACAAAAATATAAAGCAGCACAAATGTTTTCAACATTGATGATAATAATAAATGTTTCTTGAGCACTAAATCAGCATATTAGAATGATTTCTGAAGGATCATGTGACACTGAAGACTGGAGTAATGATGCTGAAAATTCAGCTTTGTTATCACAGGAGTAAATTAGATTAAAAAAGTAAAATATAAATTTAAGTTGTAGTATATTAACAGCCATATAAATTTAGAGCTATTTTAAGCCAAGTGTCATGAGATTTTGTGTCAAACTGAGCTGAGAGACTTGTTACTGGCTCAAGATTATGTGTTTTTTCACACCTCTTTGTAACGCTCCAGTTCCCTTACGAACGTTCGCTCCTGAAAAAGCATCTGTAGACGTTCCTGAGCGTAATTATGGCAAAGCTCGTCAAACGTGGCACCGCGCTGATTCTTCACCTGACGAGGGTTCTGGAACCCTGGTGTGTCCACAATCAGCAGAGAACAGAGAGAATGCTGACTGGACTTCAGCGCTCTGAAAGTAGAAAAATAGAAAAATATATCTGAATGAATCTCTTACCCCACTAAATAAATTCATACTGCACTAGGTAATCACTAGATTACCTGTTAATAAGAGAGACGATGAGCGTAAAAAGCTCAATGTATAAACCAGATGCCACTGACTCCAAACACTCAGCTGCTGTTGCTTTAGACACTGAAACGCACACAATAAAACTCTTTTTAAACAGAAAATAGGGAAGCATTCATGACATACTTAAAAATGTTAACAAAAAAAAAATACCCGAGCTGTCCGTATCATCCGTACTCTGCCGGACGCTTGCTGAACGGGGTAGGGTGCCCTTTCCATGCAGTTTAAAGATGGCGGATGACAACTCTTCCAGTGTGCAGCCCAGGAGATACGCTGCTTTTTGTGCCCACTCGTGTCTGGCAAACTGCTTTCGGCCCGCTGAGGGTCAGAAAGCCACATTTGTAAAAGAGAAACAGTGTTACCACAAAATATCCGTCACATTATGTTGAACTACAAAAGATTTTCCAGCTACTGAGAAAGCTTTTTGGTCAAGTGTCCAAAGAGCAAGGAGAAACTTTCATCTCCTGGATTGATGATCAAAGAGAACAAACATTTTCATTCTGGCGTTCGACATCAGAGAGCAGAAACAAGCACACGGGCAGATGAAAGATGGGCACAGTTCTATTAAGATGCTAAATAAATAAAATAAAAATAATAAAACCACCTGCCTTCAATTTAAAACCAGAAACAAAAAGAGAGAGACTTGCATTTACCTGCATCTGTTTCTGTTATGATGGGGGCAGCATGCAACATCAATATGCAATAAAAACACATGATTATTTACAATGAATAATACACAAACTGTTGTACACACAATGATGATGACTGACAAATGTTTGTAGACATCAAACACACACAAAAGTCTAAAGAGCTAAATATTTTCTTAGTCACATGACTGAAAAGACTCTACTGACTCTTAGTGGACAGATGTTAAAATACACTCTATCAGGCATGCTGTATGCTACAGTGTTCCCATGCATTCAGATATTAGTGTTGGTTTAGACACTAGAGGAGCTGGTAGCTTTACCTTTGGTGGCCCCAGCAGCACCGAGATGATATATGGCCCCTAAAATCAGCCACACTGTTTTCTGTTCTTCAGCAGAGATGCCCAGGACTTTCATGGCAGCCTGCAGCTTAGTGAACTGCTGAGTGGCTTTCTGCTTGTCCTCGGGCTACAGAAAAAATGACATTTGATACAATGTGTACAGATAAAAGAGATAAAGTGTGTATCTAGTTTTGCCTTATGATTGCATGTGTGGCATTTCTTACCTTCGAGTGAGGGAAGAGCCCAAACGCGCTGTTCTCAGCAAAGTGATTGAAATGGAGTTCAGTCCTAAAAGGCACGAAGTTTAGCTTTAATCTTCACATGTTCCTGCTATGGATGAATCTCAATTCGCACACAATTCTTACTATTTATTGTGCCAGAATATGGTTAAATATGGCTGGATTGATTTATGCAGAAGTATGCACACTTTTTGTGTTTTCATAATAGTCTCTTGCTCACTTTAGAGATGCATCTGCTCCTGCCATCAGATAGTAAAACACATTGAAGCTTGATTCTGCTTCTGGTCGCCTGGTCACTCTGAACTTTTCCAGCAACATGGTCTGTATACGAGACATACAGTAAAGCAAATCAAAGATAAATCCCCCAGTGTCTTTAGAAATACTGAATAATCATCCTCTCGCTGTACCCTACCTGAACGGATGCAGAGGCCACCTGTCCTGCCTGGTCGAAGTCAAGAGAGACTATGTGTGAGAAGCGACTGGCGTTCCCATTCATAGCTGTACTGCAGTTCCCAAAAGCCTCTAGAACCGAATAGACCGCCTGCCATTTCTCAGCTGTGGGGAGGGCACAGTTCATAATGCTCGATAAAATTCATAGAAAAAATTTATCTTGATTTATTTCCCTCTGTAACAGCTGAAAACACGCACGTTTTTTGATAAAAACTTTGAGTAAAACAATTAAAAAATAGTTTTCAGCAACTGAAATAAAGCTGAAATAAAATAAAAAATAAATTGAAGTACAAAAAGTACTAAAAAATAAAGATATATAAAAATGTATAAAAGAAAATACTAAAAATGACAAAAGGACATCACAAAATTACTAAAATTTAAACAATATGTTTATATAAATATATTTGAATGTATTGTATTTTTATTTATTTATTTTAATTTTATTATAGTTAATATATTGTTAAAGCTTGTTTCCACCATGGAATAAAAAATAAAAAAAAGGATAAAAAGGATAATTGCAATACTTTTAATCTTTTAATACTTTTAATCTCACAATTCTGACTTTTTTTTTCTTTTTTTTTTAGAATTGCATCATATCAGAATTACGAGATATAAACTTGCAATTTTGACTTTTTCTTGCAATTAAGAGTTTATAGCTCATGATTCTGACTTTTTCTCAGAATTGTAAGATAAAAACTCTTAACTGCGAGTTATCAAGTCATATTCTGAGGGGGGAAAAAATCAGCCCTCAAGTCTGACATTTTCTTGAAATTGCGAGTTTATATCACGCAATTCTGACTCTTTTTTGCTGTTTTTGCCTTTATTGTGACAGGACAGTAAGTTGACAGGAATTGAAGTTTGAGAGAGAGGGGGGGGACAGGATCGGGAAAAGTCCTTGAATCGGGACTCGAACATGGAACGCCAGCGGCGCAACTGTGCTATATGTCGGCACGCTGCCCACGAGGCTATTGGCGGAGACAATGCAATTCTGACTTTATAACTCACAATTGCGAGTTTATATTATGCAATTTTGACATTATAACTTGCAATTGCAAGTTTATATCTCGCAATTCTAAGAAAAAAGTCAGAATTCTGAGATATAAAGTCGCAATTACCTTTTTTTTTTATTTTGTGGTGGAAACAAGCTTTAAGGTACAAGAAACACAAACAATTCAAATAGAAAAATAAAATGAGCCATGCTGCTTCATATTCACACTAGCAGTGTACAACAAGACAGTTTTGAATGCTTTTTGACATCCTCATCTTCTTCCTCACCCGAATACACCTTTCCACTGCCGGCTGCGATGGTGACCAGGTACTGCAGCAGGTGCTGGCAGCTGGTGGTCTTTCCGCTGCCGCTCCTGCCCAGCAGTGCGATGGTCTGATCCTGACGTGTTGTCAGCAGCTGATGATATGCCGACTGAGCAACAGCGAAGATGTGAGGAGCTGTTTCCTCTCTCCGGCAGCCCTTAAACATCTGCATCACCTGATATAAAGAGACCATGTCACTCCATCTCTTTTGACCATAACCCTGAGGTGACTATGACTTTTTGTGAAGTTCGTACCTTCTCTGAGTACATGGCAGGGCTGCTGAGAGGATTGATCACCAGCAGGTTTGGCCCAGCATAGCTGTGAATGAGGTTTCCACCATAGCGCTGACGCAAGGTGTGAAGAATGCTGGACTCATTGAGGTACAGAAGAGATGAGAGATCCTCCACTCGATCATATGATAGAGGATTCGCCTGAGATAGATAGATAGATTAGAGTATTTAAACAGACTTCACATGGGTTACATCCATATTTAGGTTAGTGACTCCGCCCACCTTCTCCACATCATCCTCATCCACTTCCAGTAACGTCCCGTCATGCTCCAGTCTGACCTTCACTTTCCCTTCTGGGAGAGAGCCCACCTCCGTCTTGAGCTGTGTAGCTATCCAGAAAAAATTTGTTACTGGATTCAGATCATAATAGGAGTGTGTAATGAACTCTATGACTTCACTAACCCAAAGAGAAGCCATCTTTATGGACAAGCCAGACTTTCTCAGTGTTGTACCAAGCCTTCTCCACAGCAAGCTGCTCCTCCGTCTTCACCTGCAGAGGAGAGCAAGACAGATAGTCAGAACACACACACCAGTCACAGATGGTGAAACACTATAGCTATAACACTGTGATGGATTGATTGTGAGTCAGTTCAGTATTTCAGTCTGTTGTATACTTGTAACTTTAGAAAGTGAACACTGCAAGCAAAATCTGAGATTAAATATATATAAAATATAAATTAAATTTATATGTAGTGAAGCATCTGAATATAATATAGTAAAGCATCTGCACAGGGAGGGAGACAAACACGTGTCTAGAGCCAATAAGTGGAGCTTGACATCCAGCTCCCCCTTGCCGGACATAATGGGTGGAGCTAGACAGCCGAACCACACCCAAACCTACACATAACCCTATCGCTAAACATAACTCCACCCATTTGGTCCACAGAGGTGGATCTGGACAAGGTCAAACTCCACCCATTACATCCAGAGAAAAAAATTATAAAAAGTTCTATTCACACACCACAAAGAAAACTATAACACACAGAAACGGCTAATTAACTGAAGTATCAAATGTGCACACATCAAAGTAAAATTTGAATGGGAAACATGCTTCGGTTCAACCAGGAGCTCTGAGGTGATAAGATTCCTCTAAAGGAACTATGAGACTCTATTAAGCTGCACACATGAGCAGAATTTCACACAGGCAATGCAGTGGCCAGACCTTAGACAGACAGGCTGCTTCATGTGCAGCCTGCAGGATAGCCACAGGGTCCTCAGCTGCCTTGGCCTGCAAAGGGCCGGGAAAACCGGATCAAAAGATCAAAAGTCATAAACACACAAATCCTCAGAAGATAAATAAACAACAGGTAAAGAGGCAGGTAATAATGCACCTTATATGCCTTATAAATTTTACTTGAACATTAGTCAAACCCCCATATTATTGTGAACTGAAGAGAAATCAACAGGTCTTAATAAAACACTTCATATATAAGAAAGAAAGAACCGCAATATCAAGTCGGTACTGACATTTTAAAAATATGACGCTTTGAGCACTGTTGAGTAGATTCATAAACACCTCTGATTGGCAATTGGGTTCAGGCACTCATCAGATATGTCTGCGATTGGCTACAATGATCAACGCTTCAAAAACATGTTGTAAATAGACATCAATGACGCTCTTCACAGAGTGCTTAGACAGATACACATGGGAGGCCTGCTGTCAAATGCTCTCGCTTTCAAATTCAAACACTTCTGTATGCTTTCAAATGCTCCTGTGCGTCACAGACACACATTTCTTTCATATAAGAAAGAAAGAAAGAAAGAAATGGCAGGGGGTGATTACAGGAGGTGATTCTGCAGTAAAGTTCTGCTCCAGATGTTTGTGTTTCTCTGGGGTGGGCATCACTGCAGACCCCTACAGATGGAATCAAATAGGATCAGTGAAGAGCCCGAGTGGCCCTGAGCAAGGTGATTATTATCAAACCACCTGTAATTTTCATCTGCTTTAGATTAAATAAAATTATACTAACATTGAAACCTACAGTACAGGCCTGCTCATGCCAAGTTAGGACCAAGTCTGACACAATAGTGTAAATGTAAACAATTGTTAACAGCGGTCAAATCTGAATATCAGTAGTGAAACATAAACAACAATGATGTAGAATACATATCCACTTTCAGGCAACACACAACACTCACTGCTGAACACCATTGTATTACACAAACATCTTGGCAGTTGCGAGACACACACCTGTTGGTTGGCGATGGCAGAAATCTGAGATGGAAGTTTTTCAGCAGGAGCCGCAGAAGTTTTTGACACTCCTTTCACCTTCACAGACACAGCACTAATCAGTGTGCTTATATGCAAGCAGATGGTTTACAATCATGCCAAAAACAAGGAAGATGGCAACTGCCTCAATCAGGAATCACAACTCTGCAACTGACATGATCAGCACTAATAGTTGTTAGTTGTTAGTCACCAATAGGCAGTTGTGGTCTAATGGTTAGAGAGTTAGACTTGTAACCTGAAGGTTGGGGGTTCGAGTCTCAGTACTGGGAGGACTGGGAGTGAACAAACACTCTCTTTGCTTTGGGAAAAAAGCACAAAAAAGTTGCTTCCAGCATCATCATTTTCCATGCTGAATTCTTGCAGGCTGAATTCAAAGTTAAATTCAAATTCAAATTCAAAGTTAATTCAAAGTTAAAGCTGCAATTTACTTCGGAGAGTTAAAGTGAGACAGCAGTGAAAGTCTTTACAGAAGGGTGAGAAAAAGCATTTGACGTTATGGCAGATATGGCGAGATATTATTTCTGCAGTGAGCATTGAAGAATTTCAAGGCATTGGCTTGCTGAGCAATTACATGCATTGCAAAAGCATTCAGAAACACATGCAGTCTGTACCTCCGGCTTTCGCACAGCAGCAGTCCGTGGCACAGGAATAAAGCCTGCGGGGGGTGCTAATGGGTCAACTTTGGGCTTAGGGATAAATCCTGCCACCGGGGCAAATGGGTCTCGCTTTGGGATAGGAACAAATCCCACTGGAGGTGCCAGAGGATCAGGTTTGGGCATAGTTTGAGTGGAAGTGTTTGATTTAGGAGCCGGGATGAATCCCGCCGGCGGTGCCAGAGGATCGGGTTTGGGTGTAGGTTGAGTGGAAGGATTCGGTTTAGGAGTTGGGATGAAACCAGCAGGTGGAGCCAATGGGTTGGTTTTGCCAGCAAGAAGGGTAAGAGGATTCGGCTTAGGAGGTAAAAAGCCAACAGGAGGGGCAAGAGGGTCAGCTTTAGGCGATGGACTGGTTGCAGGGGCGGATGGTTGGGGTTCCTCTGAGGGTGTCTCAATTTCCCCAATCCTTTCTTTGCTTTCCTCCTGGGTTTCTTTGCGTTCGGCAGCTCTCGAGCGGGAGCGATGCTCTTTAGTCCTTGCACGGCCCATTAGGCTGGTCAACCCAACAGAGAGGGCATCTCCATCCACAGAGTTGCCAGCTTGCTGGGGACGGCTTGTTTTGGGAACAGAAGTGGCTGTCGATGGCTTTTCCTCTGACCCCGCTTTGTGCGCCAAGTTCAGTCCTCTCCTCGCTGACGTGTCCGACTCCACGCTGCCATGACGTCCATTCATGGAGCCACCACTTCTCTGGTCTACAGTCAGTGGCCGCTCTGGATTCAACGCTGTTGATGGTTCACCTCTGTGTCGCTCGGCTGGGCCACTTACCGCTGTCTGAGACTGACTCATGCTGTTCTCACTGTCTGACTGTTCACACAACCCAAAACACACATGTACAGGTCACCACAAAGTAAACACCTATGAAATAACCCGCAAGCACCAAGAACTAAAGTTAAAAGTTCACATTCCTCGTAACCTCGTACTATTTCGAGGTTCACAATAGCTTAAGCAAAATTCAACAAGCAACAAACTTTTGGAGTTCCCAAAAGATGACAAATGGGTGCCGTTCTGAATATCAGAGGGTCATCACGCTCTCCAGCCCAGCAGCAAGTACTGAAAGTTAATCTGAAAAACACTTTGATTTGCTCTCTTCCACATGGCCAGGCACTTTGCAGTTCTTTTCTCAGCACAGTGAGGCAGGTTAACAGACAAACCCCGTAATTAAGGTCACTGCTGTGCAACGCTGGCTTACAGCCCTGAAACACAACTCTACAGGATCAACCGCACAGGCTTTTTGTAGTCTCTTTTGCACACTATACACAATTCAGAACCTGGAGCATTGCAGAGACCTCACAATCACCTCACACTATAAAATGACAGTTTAAAGTGCACATTTAGTTACAAGATACTAATAATGAGCTCTTATGTGGAGACAGACCTTCATGTCTATCCTGAAGGTGATGACACTGGTGGTCTTCCAGCTGTGCACCTCCATGATGACTTGCAAACCTCTCACACATTTGCTTCAGGCACACACACACATTCTTAGCACAGCATCATTCTCATGCTCCTTCCCTCTCTTTCTTCCTCCAGCTGCCCCTCCCACTACAACAGTGATTGGAGGACAAAAAGGGCAGGGTGTGATGTCAGCAAGCTCCTCCCACTGGAGTATAGCAGCAGTACAGTTCCAAACAAACATCCACATACAATCACTCTCATCTCCACCTGCAATAATTATCTTAACTCCTGATAATTTTCACATTTGAGCATCTGGATGAAGAGCAGAAACAGAGAAGAAATGAACTGCTTTCATATGGTAATTATAGACAAAGTCCACAAAAGCTGTCCTAAAGGAAAAAGATTACCATTTTCCAAACAAACCCCATCTTTAGCACCTCCTGATGATATATGTGCAGTAAACACACAGAATGTGTTTTTTAGATCGAACCACAGCCACAACAACAAATGCAAAGTGCTGGGAAATGTGATCTCTTCTGATCTCAGAACAGACACCCATCTGAAATCTGAGTCACGCAGTAATGAAGACACTGATCAAGCACTTACACTCGAGGCTTTTGCGCCTGGGACATTTTCATCTTTCACCTGAAGAGAGGTAGATGGAGACAGTATTAAAGTTAAACAACCCTCTGTCCTCAGATATTATGCTGGATGTGACCTCTGACCCTGCTCTCTTTATTCTCCCAGTCTACAGTTTAGGCAATAGGGATTCTCATAGAGGCGGAGGTGAGGTCAGACAGTTCATTATCCCTCTATAAGAGTGAATTCTAATGTCTGTCTTTACTTTACTAAAGGACGATACATCTAAATTGTCACATACATGCACCTAACTAGTTAGTGAATGTGGACAAAGAAGAAATCTTAAAAGGCACAATGTATAATTCCTTTTCCACTAGTACAACTTAACTCAAAAAAAGACATTTTGTCGTGGCCTTTGAAGTTTACTGAGATCCCTATTAAGTATTTAAAATAAACTGCATAATATTACAATAAAAATTACAAAACCGCCATAAATAAGCAGAGACATAAGATAAGATTAAAAAAAAAAGATTAAAAATTGAGTTAAAAGGGAATTACTTTTGTATTATCTCTTAAAACTTTAGTATTCATTTGCAAAACTTTTGTGAGGTAAATAATATGAGATGGGAGGTAAGATTTCAGTGTTTCAGTGCTTTTGCAAGCATTCACAAAATTTCTTGGGGAATGCAATACTTTCGCCAAAGAATGCAAAAGATTTTCGAGAAAATGCAAAGTCTCTTGGGGGAGCACAACACTTTTGAGAGAGAACATAAAAGATTTGCAAGCAAATGCAAAGTGTCTTTGGGGAACATAAACATTTTGCCAGTGAATGTAAAAGCACTGAAATATAGTTTTTCCTCCCATCTCATAGTTTTTGCAGTTCCACTTAGGGGCTATGTGAGATATAGACCAAACAATCTTATATCTTACTCAAGAGAAAAATCGTCTAAACTGTATTTTCTAAACTAGTTCTATTTCACCTGTCCTGCAGGTAATAAATGAACGAATTATACATTAACGGACAGTAAATTAACAAACAACATAAAACTGTACTTCCCTTTTTCTCCCAAAATGAGAATCGAGATGAGAAAGCCATGGAGAAACAGGCAGAGGATAGGAGAGGAAAGGGGAGGAAAGGAAGGCTTTTTTGGTAAGAGGCAGAATATAGGATCGGGAAAATGTAAGCAGTCTTCTCGGTTGAAGTTTTGGGGGTACTAGGACCCTGCGGTGAATGGGTAGAATGAACAGCTAAAAGGGAAGAAAAAAGAATGAACATCAAATCTGTCATAAGGAGTAAAGATAAAGAAGAAGCATCATTTAGGCTTACAGCATGACACTCGGTTAGTCAAACAACAAGGCAAGAGATCAATGACTCAGCATTCCATTGCTGATTTGCAGCTTTCTGAAAGTGCACCTAAAAATGAAATTTCTGTCATTGTTTACTCATTCTCATGATGTTCAAAACAATATAATGAATGTGAATGATGACTGGGGCTGTCAATCTCCAAAATTACAAATGGCTCATGTCTAGACTCACTCGTGCTATATTCCAAGCCTTCTAAAAAAAAAATTGAAATTTAAGTTATTATTTAGAACATGAGGGTGAGTAAATTATGACAGATGGACAAACAAAGATTTAAATAAAGTCCATGTGAATCAAGCTTCTCATGGATTAAAAAAAACATGCTGGAAGAGCACATTTGTAATGCAAAACAACCGGTTTGAAAGTGAAAGTGCAGTTTAAGGCAACAGGACTGAGCTTTCATGACACACCAGAACATTCACTATAAATAGAGCACATGTGAAGAGGCCACAATGTGAAGTGACCAGCACACACACTCACACACACACACGGCTGTCCCACAGGCTTTAAACCCTGATTCTTATACCTGTCAAACACAAAGCAGACACATCGGATTCCCTCTGTTACGTTAACCAGTTAGTCAGGTAGGCCTCCATGGGCAGACGTCTTGAGCGGAGCTCAACGTGGGGCAGCCGCAGGATGTTACGACAGAGACATCGAGCTGGAGTTCGGGCTCGGGAGGGGGGATAACAGCTGTTGCAGGACACAGAGGATATTAATAACCATGTAGACCACAGTACCCCCTGACCACACACACACACACACACACACACACACACATATACACACATAACAAACTTAATTCAAACAGCTTAACTGTCCTTTCAGAAAATTCATCCAAACTCAATTCACAAACTTCATCAACAGAGACAACTCTGTTGATGAATGTTTAAATCCCACCACAAGGGGGCAACAACATGCGTGACTAAAAAAAATGCTGCTGTTCCTCACAGATCCACCAGAGGGAGGCGTTGTGCACACGTCTTGATTGAGTTAATTTTTGTTAGCCTGACTTAATTAGCGTTAGTGTGATAAATAAACCCCCAACCCTAAGTAAGCTTTTCTGTGTAATTCATTCTACACTGTCCCATCGTATCTAGGGACCAGAATGTCATTATTGAGCTCTTTTGACTTGAGCAAGTAAGCAACCCCCCAAAATACCCCTGAAAAATCACAGTAACATGCTAAAAAACACTCAGAATACTTTAGCGACATCCTAGCAACCACCCAAAACATCCTAGCATTGTGATAATAACAAGTTTTGCTTCAGAAAATGTGTGGATCTATTTAATTAGCAAGCTGTGATTAAAAAGTCTTCAGCTCAAAAGTAAACCGTAAAAGTAGGTGTTCATGCTGGTAAAGCTTATCAGATTAACTTTATAGAGCTGCAGTGAGCCACTGTGATTGGCCAGGGTTGAGAACAGGGTGATTGCCGATTGGCTGTGCTGCAACAAAATTAATTTAAAACTCAGATTAAATGATTCTGCGTCAACATGCATAAATGTTCACAGAAGAAATAACACATAATACTGATGACTGACTACCACACGAATACAAACATGAGGCCTTATATTCTGGTGGGGCTGTAGACCAGTCCAGGCCTGTCATATTGTATCATATCAGCACTACCAAACCGGACACAAACAGTTCTGGAGTTGTCTATGGAGGACGCAGTGGGCTCCTTAATCTGATTAGCTCCCCCTTGTCTCTGTGTGGTCTTTCTACAAAATCCTGATGGATCAGTGAATTTCTTCGTCTTATCTGCTGTTTTCACTGAAAGCAATTCTTCTGCATTCAAAGCTTTAAAATGGACACAATGAAAGACTGATGTTAACTTTATCAAACATTCTTTCATTTCTCAACAATAGTAGATTAGAGTAGATATAACCAGGGGACGGGACTAAATGGCATACATCACACACATGCACCAACACATACACACATCAAAACTTACATTATTAGTAAGATGAAGTGTGGAGTTTAGGAGGGTCTCCAAACAAGTACACAATGTAACATGGTGGGAGGTCTAAAGACTTTTTAAGCCCCACCTAGTAGCCTATTTGTTGCTATGGTTATGAAACGTAGCACCTCCTTCCTTCAAAGCCTGATTATTTTTAGCTCTTCTTGCTAATCCAATGTTTGTTAATACCAAGTGCTAATGGAGCAGAAAACTGTGCATTTTATCTGCTTTTAAATACATACATGCTGTATTTTCATATATAATATATAGGCTATACATGAAGGATTTGATCAAATCTAGGATTAAAGCACAGCTAGCATAGAAAAGATTAGCATAGTGTAATTTGATCTCTGAGGGGAATCCAAGCCATAGATATTAGTTAAAGTAGATGGCATATTTACAATATGTTCAATTCATTCAGTAGCCACCCATTGAAAACAAGTCTTTCTGAAAATTTCCAGTGTACAACAAAACAGGAAAACACAGGTTGTGATGAAACAAGAGGAGGTGGAGACATTCTTCTACAGGCCAAACTACAGGCTGATTTAAACACCTGCTCCACAAACTCATAAAATATCGCACAAAGATGCAAAAACCAGATGCTTCTCTCGTTCAGAAACATCCTGAGGGCACGAGCCCTGCGGACAGATAACAGCAGCTTGTCTGGTCTTGCTGCTTCTCTCTGCATAGTGATTTCCATAACATTTATGTTATGGGAAAAGGGCCTACAGTACATGATGTAAGAATACAAGTCTCATGCTAAACATCAGGCATCAAAATCTAAAGTAAATGATACAATAAAACCAAAAGAATTATGGATGGATTCAATTGTGTGAAAAAAATGAGACATTCCCAAACCTGAGTCAAATCTGAAAGAAAAGAAAAAAATTCAATCTTGATGTAAAAAAATAAAGCTACACAACCTAATCAAATAAGCTATGACAACATCAAATGGCATTTCACTTTCATAATGCATTAAAGTCACCATGAAATCAAAATTGACAATTCTTTTTCTTTTCTTTTTTAAAATTCATGTGTCCTCGTAATCAAAATAATTTCCCCTTCCTCTTGCAGCAACATCTCTTCTCTTCTCTGATGATGTGTTTACTGTTGCAAGGGCGGGACAACCTGTCACTCACATTACATCACACCACACCACACCACAAGTCCCGCCCTACATTTCTTCTTGTTCAAGAAGCAGTTTCACTTGGATATGTGTCACAATGGAGAAGAAAAGACTATCGCACCTTCCGTGTCATGCCGACTTTAAGAAAGTAAAAAAGGTAATTGTTTTGATTCTATGCATTATGCCGTATTCTGAGGGTGTGAATAACCGGCAGGTAAGTGACTAACTGGCTGCTCCCAATAACCAAGTCACATTTAACGGACTGGTAAACTGGCAGAGCTGGAATCATCCCTGTGCCAACTTGCTCACAGTTAGAGCTCGAATACTGGACAGCTTCACACAGTCCTACTGCCAAATACCAGTGCAAATCAGCCCCAAAACCACAGCTGGTCGTCACATTGACCCAGCGGTCCAAACCAGGATAATTATCAGCCTCACTAAAGCCACTTCCTGGACCCCTGTGGAGGGCCAAGTCTGTCCAATGACCAGCGTCAATATTAAGGCCCTCTCAATCTCACGACAGCACTGGGGCGACACTGACAGCTCAAGAAAGACTTCTGGGTCATCGGCCAGGAAACAAAGTGGAGACATAAAGAGAGATTTGACAGAGAGGACGGAGGGACAGCAGACACTGATGACAGACGAAGGACACTTCCTGTATTCAGTGCCTAATGTGCAGCCAAGTTGATCTATTACATAATCTAATCTGATAGTAGTTAATGAAGCCATTCATGGACAGATTGTTTCAGAGCAGACAGAGGACATTAATAGTCCACAGGCTGTTGAACCCTCTCAGAGTGGACAAAAAAAGAGAACCATTGAGCCAAAAAAAATAAATAAATAAATACAGGACAGTGTCAGTGGGGGTTATTTAGAATAGCAATGCAAAAATTTGACTGACATATCCATGCAAATAACTAACGGTTAGACTGATCGACTGTTGGTTTGTTTATAATGCATAATTTTAAAATAAAATAGAATAGTACAGTTCAAATGTTGAGCCTGTAAGTATATTTCATGTTTTTGAAAACAGTAATATTGTGAAATATTATTACAGTTTAAAATAACTGTTTTCTCTTTTAATATATTTTATCATTTAATTCTGTTATGGCAAAACTGAATTCTCAGCATCATTTCTCCAGTCTTCAGTGTCACATGATCCTTCAGAAATCATTTTACTATGCTTATTTACTGCTTAAGAAACATTTATTATTATTATCAATGATTATCAAAAATTCTTTCATGAACAGAAAATTAAAAAAAACAGCATTCATTTGAAATAGAAATATTTTATAACATTGTAAATGTCTGTACTGTCACTTTTGATTCATTTATTGTGTCCTTACTGACCACAAACTTTTGAATGGTAGTGTATCTCATCATTTAAAAAGTTTAACCATAAATACATAATAGTACCTAAACAAAATAAAATAAACCTTTAAAATGAAATAAACTTATTGCTAATAGTGCATTTCTGTAATGAAAATATTAACCAGCTTAATAACCTTTAACATCTTAAGACTACATGTAGGCCTATATGTAAATCAGCTAAGTTATGATTGGCTAACCTTTATGTATCAGCATAGTTCATCAGGGCAGACCAAGTTACTGAACACTGAATAGGTGTCGATATATAAAGCGTGGGTGGTTTTAGGTTAGCGAATGTCTACATAGTGCATCTAACTCTTTTACTGCAAAAGAGCAAGGAAAAACTTTGCCTTGATATGCATTTTTAAAAAATGCTCATGTAGTAACTCTCAGTCAAAAAAAACCCTTGAAAGCTTTATGTGTTCAGATTTCCCAACAGATTAAGCAGTCACACACAAAAGGCTGAGAAGAGCATGCTGATTCATTCATTCATTCAGATGCCAATCCTTCAGCTAAGAGGACCGGAGAGGGTGTGAGGTGATAGTGTGTGTTTAAGTGTTGTTCTTCTCAGTACAGTAATGCAGCTGAAACCTGTCTATCTGGTAACTATCAGCACAAACAATCAAACCTGTCAAAAAAATCACAAGGGTTTCCTGTCACATTCACAGACACACTATGATTGAACAAATACCAAACATTATACTGGCAAAAAGCCACACATGCTTGATGACACAAGAGTATCTGCCTTCCTTGAGCATTTCAGTTATGGAGGGAATTCATTAAGAATGATTTGTGCGCTGATAATCAGGGTTTTGTTATCTACAGTGTTGGGGGTACAAATATCCCAAGTTACATAATCAGATTACTTTTTTTTAAGTAACGAGTAATTTAACACATTACTTTTAAATTTACAACAAAATATCTGAGGTACTTTTTCAAATAAGTAATGCAAGTTACTTTGTTTTCCCATTCATTGACTGATGCCTCTTTTGTCCCCAGGTTGAGAGAAATCGGGTGTAAGTGTAGAGGCGTTGTTTGAGCTGTGTAAACATGCTGGTTATTGTAGTTTTAGGCTATCAGAGTATTACGCAAACCTGCAATAATTAAATATGTCAAATAATTCAAATGTACTACATATTTAATCTCAATATATTAACCAATGTCTTTGCTGCTGACCTTTGATGAATTAATTCAACCAATTGTTTTTATTGCTGAAGGAAGAGTATTGAACCAAAGCCACTTTAAGGCAAGCCTCCAAGGTTAACAAAAAAAAAAAAAAAAAAAAAATAGCATAACGCTGTGGTATGCAGGGAAGGAGATCAGAGGTCAGAGGCTTCAGTTCGCTGAATAAACTGCTTTTTGTGGGAAAACAGCTTTTCATTTAATTAATCTACAGCCTATTAGGAAAACTGAAACTGAATCTTCAACATATTTGCTCTTAAACATTCATTTTGGATTTATCTATGTTCAGCGTTTACACTGAAAAAAAAAAAAAGCTGTTTTATAAGAGAAGTCACGGACAATTGCACAACAGTTTACGACACTTCTCATTCATATCCGCTAACAGTGATTGACTGTCGCACAACTCTGAACTAAATTCAATGGCGTCAAGGCTGTAATGTGATTGGTTATCAAGGCACTTGTGATTCAAGTTGGCCGTTATGCATTCTCCAATGGTAGAGCCACGGACCCTCATATCTCTGTGTTCTATTCTTCTGCGATCCAGAATGGCAGCACAGCTGAAACAGTTTGTTTGAGCTGCGCTCTCTACTATACAGGCATGAATGTGTGTATTAGCGTTACCTGTAGATTTCAATTTCTGTACAGTCTAATCTCTAACGTTAATTTGTCATACCATACATCAAAATGATAAGTTTAATTATTGCAGCTGCTGTGAGAAAAGGGTATAAATGATCCGCCTCACATGCGATATAGCCTACTAGCTGGGACTCGTTCTTTATGTAAACAGACGTGATGCAAGGACGCAAAGACAAACAGCGACACGCTCGAATTTCCTGCGAAAACCTACCAGTACCTCCCAAATTATAAAACATTAGTACAAGCTTACCGTGCTGGTTAACACTGCCTGGTTATGTACTTGGTCAAAAAAAAAAAAAAAAAAAAAAGTTACGGACAGCAGCTTTAAGTTAAAGTACAAAAATTACTAAAGCTAAATTTAAAATAAATTAAAGCCAATAAGAAATATATAATATATATAAAAAATTTGTCATTGAAAAATGACAAACGTACATAAACAAATGACTAAAACTTAAAACTAAAATGAAAACTGAAAACTCATTTAAAATATTAATAAATACTATAATAGTAAATAATACTAAAATAACACTGCTAATGGTGCTGTTGTTTATTTGCACAAGCTGTCTGCACAATTTTGGCATACAATTCAAAGGAAATGCATATCAGGTAACAGTGTGAACAGGAAAAAATTTGTTTTTCCAAATTTTTTCTTTAGAAAAAGGTTAGTTGCACCAGGCAAATAGAGTTAATTTTAGTGAATAAATGATACAGATACTAATTTGCATAGAAAGGAGGGTTTGCAATGAAAAGAAAAAGAATGATTAAGCTGCACCACTATTTCAGCACATTTAGCACCTGGTTAAACTGGATTACAAGTAGTTAGAAGCAGGTGAAAAAAACTTTCTTGCACTGAAATACAGCACACAATAGTCTGCAGCTGCCTACATATTCACATATTTTTCATCGATATAGATACAAGCAACACATTTCACCACGCAGCTCTCCACAGTGGCATAGTCTAGATTTCTGTATCACAATCTTTATATAGAATAATCGCTTCTAGGCCAATCCCAAATGTGTCATATCTTTTTCTGTACTCGGCTTAAAGTGGGCCAGTAAAAACCCCGGTGGGACTCCTGCCCTCCGCAGGCTGGGAGAGACTGGCCACTTTATCACAAAAAAAGGTGCAGTTCATTACAGCTGCTGGTTTGACATCGTTCACCCTGATAACATCATAATTTGAGATGGCTTGCATGAAGATAACATTTTGTATCATTAATATAAGATTGAATATTTTAAGTTATCGGTATTTGGTAACAAGAACTAAGAGAAAATTTGGTCAAGATAACTTGAATGCCCCAGATTCTCAGCCTCTCCTCTGACTGATGCGCTCTGTTGTCGGGGCAAATTTGCCCAGAGGCATCTAGACTGCATAAATGTCTATGCATGTAGGCAACTAGGCCCACCAATATCAACAAGGGATTTTAAAGGGGGTCCATGAAGAAATTTAACATTAATATTGTATATGTTGTTTTTAATGAAAGTTATTATAAAGTTTTGCTTTTTTCCCCATTGGGTTGGCTATAAAAGTTTTCTAATGGTCCGACATGGTGTTCTAAAATAACACTCAGACTTTGACACTGAGATTTTTCTGGTTATCCATTAGCAGAAAGCATATAAAGGGCTGAGTTCTCTCCACACACACTCCTATTCAAACACAACAACAGGTTTAGCAGGAGTGATCGCTGACTCATGTGATCCACGCCACACTCATTTGATTAGCTTGACCAAAACGTTCTCTTCAAACACCTGTCTCTTCCTATTTTGGCACCATTAGATGAAATGCTGTTTGTGTGAAGAGCTGTTCTGTAGGATCAGGCCAGATGCTCTCAGCTGCACCAGGATAAACCTCTTAAGGTTCAAAAGGCCAAACGTTACAGTACAGAAACACAATATTCTATATATTATTCTACATCACGAATAAATCACTCAATGCACTTTAATCTCTTCACTGAGCTATATAATATATGAGTCATAAAAATAATGTTAAATTAATTTTATTTTATTTAAAAAATTACAAAAAAGTTTTATAATATATATATATATATATATATATGAAAGGGATTTATTTCTTTACTGAATGGAAATGTGTAGAAAATAAGTTAAACAAAACAAAATGTGAGAAAAAAAAGTATCTTATACATATATGAATATAAATATATATGCTATATTAAGACAGCTGAATGCAGTATATCTCACTCAAGGGTTTGGTCTTTTCGTGCTTAAAGGGATAGCTCACCAAAAAATGAAAATTCTGTCATTAATTACTCACCCTCATCTCGTTCCACACCCATAAGACCTTCATTCATCTTCAGAACACAAATTAAGATATTTTTGATAAAATCCGATGACTTAGTGAGGCCTCCATTGCCAGCAAGATAATTAACACTTTCAAATACCCAGAAAGGTATATAGACATATTTAAAACAGTTCATGTGAGTACAGTGGTTCAACCTTAATGTTATGAAGCGACTAAAATAAAAAATAAATAAAATAACGACTTTTATTCAACAATATCTAGTGATGGGCGATTTCAAAACACTTCTTCACGAAGCTTCGAAGCTTTACGAATCTTTTGTTTCAAATCAGTGGTTTGGAGCATGTATCAACTGCCAAAGTCACACCCCTCAGTGGTGAACCATTGAAATTTCGAAACACTTATGACGTAACGAAGCCTTGTTTACTGAAATCACATGACTTTGGGACGCTCCGAACCACTGATTTGACACAAAAGATTCGTAAAGCTTCATGAAGCAGTGTTTTGAAATCGCCCATCACTAGATATTGTTGAATAAAGTGATTTATTTTATTTTTGCCACACAAAAAGTATTCTTGTCGCTTCATAACATTAAGGTTGAACCACTGTAGTCACATGAACTGTTTTAAATATGTCTTAAGTACCTTTCTGGGTATTTGAAAGTGTTAATTATTTTGCTGTCAATGGAGGCCTCACTGAGCCATCGGATTTTATCAAAAATATCTTCATTTGTGTTCCGAAGATGAACGAAGGTTTTACGGGTTTGGAACGACATGAGGGTGAATAATTAATGACAGAATTTTCATTTTTGGGTGAACTAACCCTTTAAATAGCAAGCATCTAATAATTGGGGAAATGTAACAATCATTGTGACTTCCTACGTGACTTTGTGCTTGTGACACTTATTGTCTGAGACAATGGCAGCTGATGTTTTGAAATATCTGAGGAATCATGATGACAGAAGATTACAGAAACAAATGCTGCTGACATCACATCTGCTTTCACCCTGCTTCCACCACCTGACCTTAACAGAAATGTTAAGATTGAAATATACTAAAAGGGCTGTCAGGCCAACGGAGTCACCCACATTCTGAAACGGGGCCGTTCGCTCAGCTGTGCCAGGATACAGCAATGAAAATGTGTCGGAGAGAGCAACCGGGGAATACAGCAGAGCCAAGAGAGCAGACAAAGTAAAAAGTCTCTAATGCTGTTGCAAACAGTGAAACAAAGATCTTTATCATTCCAGAAGATAAGATGAGATCTTCGGGAATATTATCTTATACATTTATGCATTTGGCAGATGCTTTAATACAAAGCGACTTACATTGCATTCAAGCTATACACTTTATCAGTTCATGGCATGCATTCTCTGGGAACAGAATCCATGACCTTGGCATTGCTAGTGTCATGCTCTGCTGTTTGAGCTACAGGAATGATTTCTAAAATTCAGTAAACAAATAAAAGACTCTCTCATTCTTGGAACTTCATTTAACAGCATAACACTATGGACGTCAGAGACTCAGATGGGGCTCTACACAAATACAGGTGCATTATGGATAAGACAAAACACGCATTAGACAGGTTATTAAACCCCCCGAGCTGTCTCACTGAAACTGTTGACATCATCAACAGCTCTCTGCACGGTCCTTTCAGATGTCAACAGAAACACTCATATTGCTCTGAATTCACAGAAAACCTCAAGGCTGTAACTGATCTTCCATCTGAAAAGTTGCTGAAACATACAGTACCTTCAAACTGTATCGGTTTTCCTGAGAAACGGCAAAACGCCAAACACATACCATCCAAATTGCACTTTTAGCTAAAAAACATTTATTTATTTATCAGATTATACTGACACAATTTCATTTGGGTTTATTGGCCTTTTGGATAGTGGGGAAACAACAGAAAATTATGTGAAGAAGAAGAGCATAATGCAAACCAGACGCAAACCCATGCCTTCCACATTGGCTCCATGGCTCATTGTGTTAGAGCAAGATCTCATTGTGTGATTTAAAGGGTTAGTTCACCCAAAAATTAAAATTATCCCATAATTTACTCATCCTCAAGCTATCCTAGGTGTATATGACTTTCTTCTTTCAGTCAAACACAATCGAAGTTAGATTAAAAAATATTCTGGCTCTTCCAAGCTTTATAGTGGGAGTGAATAGTAACCAAGATTTTGAAGCCCAAAAAAAGCACATCCTTCCATCGTAAAACTAATCCATATGGCTCCAGGTGGTTAATAAAGGCCTTCTGAAGTGAAACTATGCGTTTTTGTAAGAAAAATATCCATATTTATTACTTTATAAACTATAATCACTGGCTTTCGGTAACATCCGTCTGCCCATTCACGAAAGAGTTGAGTTCCGGTGTATGACGTAGGATGTAGGAGTAGCATAAGCTTAGGTGAGAATAGACGCCTCTCGCGGTTCAAACAAATAGGGCTGGGCAATAAACTGAAGCTCCTCCATCATTTCTCCTTAAAAATTCTCGTTTTAGACACCTAATTCGCGTTTTGCTCTATCCTCTGCGTTTCCGCGTTCGTCAATACGTCATGTGTCAGGTCAAAGTTCACTCTTCCACCAGAATTGACTTGCGCACGGAAACCAGTGATTCTAGTTTATAAAGTTATAAATATGGATATTTTTCTTACAAAAATGCATTGGTTTGCTTCATAAGGCCTTTGTTAAACCCTTGGACCATATTGATTACTTATATGATGAATGGATGGATAGATGTGCTTTTTTGGCCTTCAAAATCCTGGTTACTATTCACTCCCATTATAAAGCTTGGAAGAGCCAGAATATTTTTTAATATAACTCTGACTGTGTTTGACTGAAAGAAGAAAGTCATATACACATAGGATGGCTTGAGGGTGAGTATATTATGGGATAATTTTCATTTTTGGGTGAACTAACCCTTTAACACATCACAACCGTTACACATAAGCTACAAACTTGCATATCTCACCTCACGATATGGGCCTCTGGTGTTCCTCAACCAGCAGCGGCTCAGCTCACTCAATTCCACGATGGGCTGCACCTTCAGACGTACTGTGTCTCCAGACTGCTTGATCATCTCCACAATCTCATCCCTGGTTTTACTTTCCACATTCCTCCCATTGATCTCTACCAGACGATCACCAGGCACCAGCCCCAATGTCGGGTCCTTATTCCCAGCGCCAGGCTCGGCAAAGTGGACCACCTTTCGGTAGGGTGACCCATCGGGCTTCTGGTCCACCATGGTGGTACGACGAAGTGAAAAGCCGAAATCGCCAGTGTTGCGGCGCTGAAGTTCCAATTCCCTTGGCACAGGAACTTGAGGAGGCGCCAAAGCAGGCAAGCGCAAATCTGCAGGGAATGTTCGGTCCACTATCTCTGGGATCTGGACATTCCTTACAGGGCTGGTTTGGTGGGGCATATGTAAGGGCGATTGATTGAACACCTTGATCTCTACCTGAGGTGAGGGAATGGCGGAGTTCTGGCCTGATGGTGCAGTCGACGTTGAGGGGCTTTCCTCTTTGCTCTTCTGTGAGAAAGAAAACCGCTTTAAGATTTGTTCTACCTGGGAGTTCTGCTTCTCTTCTACTTGGGAGTTCTGCTTTGTCATTGAGTCAAACTTGGCCACCTGTTCTTTGACAGATGACCGGCGGACATCTTGCTCCACCTTAATATCATCGCTGGAGCTTGTGGGTGTTACGGTACCCTCAGTGTAGAGTTTCCTGAGGTCCACGTCTGTCAGGCTGAGCTCTGTGTTTCGGACCACCTTGATGGGAATGGGGCTGGAAATTTCCAGCTTCCCTTTCAACTCCCGTTTAGAGCTGCTCCGATGAAGATTAAAGAAACCTCTCCTCACGCTCATTTCCTCTAGACTCTTCAGCTCGGCTTGAGACATTCGCTCTTTTTTCTCCTTCTTCTCCTTTTTCTCCTTTTTTGTTCCATCCTTCTCCTTGTCTTTATCTTTCTTGATCAAGTGGAACATGGTTGATCCTAAATGTAGAAAGCTACCAGATGTCGGTCTCTTCACACCATACAGATCAATAATGGCATTCAGTCATAACCAGCACCAGTTCCACAGCACCAAAGCACCTCAGCAACAGGTGAAGCCCACCTCTAAAACAACAGATTGACAAACAAAAGACATTTTTAAGGCTTCCTCCCTCTTGCAGCATCCTGTAGTAGTGAGTTTGTGACTGTAGTAGTCATGGGGTATAAATGGCACATTTAACATTTTAAATATATAAAAAAATATAATAATTATAGTTGTAGTTATTAATAATAATTTAAAGATATATATAAAATCACTGTAGTTTTACTTTCAGTATATAGGCATATATAAAAATGTATTATATAAATATATATTATATGTTATATATCTATATATATACATATATATATATTATATATGTATTATATAAATAATATAACAAAGTATAATATAACAAAGTATAATATAACGCACATGACAGACACAAAGTTCATGTCAGTCATTTCAGTAATATATGGGTTAACTCAACTAAATAACCCACATAATTTATTAATCAAAAGAGTAAAAAAGTGTACATGTGACGGAAGACCCTTGTGTGACGTCACACACTCTCATTGGCTGCTCTTACCTTTCCTGACAGGTACAAAAATTGGTAAGCGAGTCGTACAGCTTTTATTATCTACAACAGTTATACAATTTATAAAACAATGACATAAACGTGATATAAAACACAGCACCATAAATTAGTAATGATCTCAAATCGATCAGTTTTCCAGATTATCCAAACAAAACGAGTAGAATGAATCACTTCCTGAAACTTCTCATCTCATCTCATCTCCCCCTGAACGCTTTCTCTTCGAATTAAATTTGGAATCTCAAAACTATTTAACACAATATTTATGATACGAAATCACTTGACATCACCTGCAGGATCATGTAATGTTGAATGCAGCTCTATAAATAAACTACCGGCAGAAACTCTCATTGATTCAGCTCTGAAAGTAAACCTACGAGGCTTTTAAAATCTATTTGTGCCTTTAATATATTACTACTTGATGCATTATTTACACCACATACTCATACCTGCATTTATATCATTTCTTTGATCTTGTATAAAGTGAATGTTTTGGTTCGCGTAATGCGCTTCTCTAATCCTCTTTATTCCGTATCAAAGCAAACAGACAGTCTGTTCACCTGTACAGTGAACTAAAGACAAATGCCGCTAATGATAAAAAAAACTTACCGTTGAAACAGTGCTGAAACAGTCTGGCGATCCCCGGTGCGCACTGAACTGCAGCACCGGTCCTGTGGAAACGCGTCTACAGTGTTTGACGGCCAGTGGGACGCGCGCACCAGCTGAGCGCGCTCCCGGCTCACTGAGCCCTGCTGGATAAGAAGAGTTGAACAAATCAATAAATCCATTTCTGCCTGTCTAAAGAGACTTTTAGCTTGAGATACTTAGAATAAGTTAAAAGTTTAATGCAACAAAAATAAAATTAAATAAACAGATAAAAGATAAGGATAATAATTTGTACTATTTTAATTTGATCATTTGTATACGATTGATGCACTATTGACACAAAATATATTTAATACAAATTGTTATTTTTCAAAACAATCATGTACTTTACATGAATTTATGTTGCATTAGATTATTCCTATATTGAACCATGGCATAGTGATGGTGGTTGAAACTCGTTTGCATGGCTATAGCGCCCTCCTCTGGACCAACTCTCTGACAGCACTAATCCCTCCTTCTGCATGCTTTTATGATTCTCCAGTTACGCAATACTCGTCTCAATCTCCATCTGTTGAACATTTGTGATGCATTTTATATTAATATTTATATTATTCTGATCTTGGAGCCTGAATACATCTAGAAAGCACAAAGCTTTAGTAAGTTTAGTGGCACAAATCGCAATAAAAACGAAAAAAATGTGGGGTCCATTTAAGGTCAACTAATCCAAATCCATATTAAATATGTAAAATAAGTTCAACCATTAACCAAACCATATCCAAAAGCTTCTCAACCCAATATGGATCTAAAATCTCTAAAATTTTCACTGTGGTATTTTGATAGAAAAGCCAAAAGAGTGATGAAAACAGACAAACCTACATAAACCAGGAAAGAGTCTGGCATCACATCAGTATATAATATAAATATTACATGATGATTATATCATAAATACAGTATAGCCACAAAGATAGTGAACCAGACGTGTGTGTGTGTGTGTGAATCAGCTTTGCCAGTTTCTTCACACCTGACATCACTTTCTTTAACTAATCAAACATTATCTGTACTTACCTAACCCTAACTCTAACACCCTTCAATCCTCAGGTTTTTAGACAATTTTGTGCCAAACATAAGCAGTTTAAAAGGTTCTCCCACTAGGGTCATGGGGCCTTTATGAGGAGTGCATTCAGGTCATCATGTTCACTGCAAGAACATACTGTACAAATCAGCTGATCCTGATGCAACCACAGTGTCATAGTTGGTAAGATATAACAGATCCTTTCTGTAAAACAGCTAGTGGGTCATTTTGTTCAAAGCAGAAAATACCAGAAAATTGTCCTTTATTAAAAGTAAAACATGTAATTAATACAGTTAATAAAATAATTTTTAATTAATGCTTTTTTTTTTATCATTTATTGTGTATTATAGATTGAAATCTTTACTGAAATTCTAATTCAATCATTTAACATATAATGTTTGACAGCCACACAAAAATAACTGTTATACTTCTGGAAAAAAACATCCTCATAAAGCCTGACCTTTTAATCTCTCTGTGACCTATTAGAAGGGAACCCTGCTGATAATAAATCGGGTTATTAGGTTAATTCAGTTCAGGACTCGCTCTGTCGCTCTTCATTATAAAACGATCCTAAAGTAGACTGAGCTGTCTTTGCGTCTTCAGCTAATCATTGTTGTGTGTCTGCTGGGGGATTTATAGGAATACAGCAGTTGGACAATGAAACTGAAACACCTGGTTTTAGACTACAATAATTTATTAGTATGGTGTAGGGCTTCCTTTTGCCGCCAAATACACCATCAATTTGTCTTGGGAATGACAGATACAAGTCCTGCACAGTGGCCAGAGGGATTTTGAGCCATTTCTCTTCCAGAACAGTGTCCAGGTCACTATGTGATGCTGGTGGAGGAAAACGTTTTCTGACTTGCTTCTCCAAAACACCCCAAAGTGGCTCAATAATATTCAGATCTGATTACTGTGCAGACCATGGGAGATGTTCAACTTCACTTTCAGGTTCATCAAACCACTCTGTCACCAATCTTGTTGTGTGTATTGGTGTGTTATCATCCTGATACACGGAACCCCCTTCAGGGTACAATATTTGAACCATTAGGTGCACATGGTCCTCCAGAATGGTTTGGTTGTCTTTGGCAGTGACGCGTCCATCTAGCACAAGTAGTGGGTCTAGGGACGGCCATGATATTGCAGTCCAAACCATCACTGATCCACCCCCATGCTTCACTCTGGGCACACGAAAGTCTGGGTGTTGAGCCTCTTTGAGGCTTCTCCACACCGTAACTCCCATGGATGTTGAAAGACTCATCAGAGAACAATACATGTTTCACATTGTCCACAGCCCAAGATTTGCCCTGATTGCACCACTGAAACTGACATTTGGCATTGGCACGAGTGACCAAAGGTTTGGCTATAGCAGCCCGACCATGAATATTGACTCTATGGAGCTCCTGATGAACAGTTTTGGTGGAAAAGGTGGAGAGTTGAAGTGCGCATTTATTTCTGCAACGAGTTGGGCAGCTTTATGTTTTTTGGATACAATCTGGGTTAGTACCTTTCAGACAGCTTTCTCTTGCGTCAACAGTTACTCCTTTTGGATGTGGTCCATCTTTCATGGAAGTATGCCGACATTACCCTAGATACCAAAGCTCTCGATACACCACAAAGACTGCTGTCTTGGTCACAGATGAGCCAGCGAGATGCGCACCAACGATTTATCCTCTTTTGAACTCTGTCTCTGGTTATGTTGTGTGGATTACAATATTTTATGTACAGCTGTGCTATTGCTCTGCTAATTCAACCTTCACACTCTGCTCTTACTGATAGAATGTAAAATCAGTGAAGATTGGCCACCAGGCTGTGCATATATAGGCGTGAAACAGGGATTGGCAACTTCCGTCCTGGAGTGCCACTGTCTTGCAGAGTTTAGCTCCAACCCTAAAAAAAAAAAAACCTCACCTACCTGTAGCTTTCTTGACCTTGATTAGCTGGTTTATGCGTGTTTGATTGGGGTTGGAGCTAAGCTCTGCAGGACAGTGGCCCTCCGGGACCGAAGTTACTCATCCCTGGTATTAAACCTCCAACACTAGCCAGTGTTTCAGTTTCATTGTCCAACCCCTGAAGATCAGGTAAAATGGCACTTGCATCATCCTGTGGGGTCTTGTTTAGGTTAATTCGGTTGAGTGAATGATTCAATGAATCATTAGGCGTGTTCGACTTACGGAACCATCTGCTCTCTAATCGCTCTCGCTGTACTTTGATGTCATACACTTATCGGTCTGAGCAGCGCCGCTTCACTTGTCACCAACTCAGACAGAGCTGTGTCCGAAATCGCTCATTATTTAAAAGAACAGCCATTTGTAGTGGTGTCCGAAACCATAGTAGACATTATCATTCCTCCTTCAATCCCATAATGCACTGCAATAACGAGTGTACAACTGATGTACACTCAATGGCAAAGGTCATCACTGATGGTCACGCCGAATGAATTCCCGCGTCTCGCCAGAAGATGGCACACGCAGCAGATCATCCATCCATTTTCCAAACCTCTGGTCCAATGTTGGGTACAGCCAGTGTTGGGTAAGTTACTTCAAAAAAGTAATTAATTACTAATTACAAATTACATCATCAATGTTGTATTTAAAATACTTTTCTAATTACACTGTCTGAAAAGTAATTTAATTACTCAATAAGTAATTCAACTCATTACTAATTCTTGAAATCCCTATAAACCTTGACCAGATAGACAATAGAAAGGAAACTCTTTTAATAATTTAAATATGAGTCAAACATGGAATAGTTTAGCCTTTTATAGCTTTTTAAAACATTTTAGATTTATTAAAACATACTATATAATACTTAAATTTATTTAGTAACAAATAGGGATGTCACGATACCACAAATCTAGTAGTCGGTACCGATACCACTAAAAGTGCGCAATACTTGATACCAAAGTCGATACCACGATAAAAAAATATTTAAAGATACAAAAAAAAAAAAAAAAAAACGCTATATATTTTATAGGTTGTCTAATAGTAGTAAGTAAAAATACCACAGAAATTGAATTATCAAATATAAAATAGCTATGCATAGTCATAACTGTATAAATTAAATATAGATTAATCCTTATTAAAGCTTTTCTTTTGTTGTTTGATTATCATTTATAATACAGACAGCCAATAGTAGACAGTAGCATAGCATGTTTTAAAGACTGCTGTCAACCTAATGGACGGAGACAATATGCTGTTACACATGCTGTTCACGTTCACATTCACATAACCAACGCGAATATACGCCAAGACGGGCATTTTGACATAACTGTGTGTGTATTTGAACGTTTATGTGTAATAAACCGCGAAAATCAGACACTCGCGAGAGGCGGCTATGTGTGTGCGCTTTGGTTGAGAGCGCACTGACTGAAGACCGTCTCTCAGAGCGCGCGCGCAGTTTTTTCTCCCTAGGACATAGTTTACATTTTACCGTAATGTTCTTGCCTACCTGTGTCAAAGTGAAGTGATTGGAATTTTTCCATTCTGCAAAACAGCCACTTAGGCCTACTTCTGCCGACATCTTCTGACCGCGACTACACAGCCAACTGGTGCAAAGTTGCGAACTCACGCGCAACTGCACTACAGCTAACGATTTTAAAGAGGCAGCTAGCGTTCACTTTTACCTTTAGACGACAAATTTAGATTTTAAATTCAATATTGATTTATACAGAACTGTTGAACTAATTTACAGTATGTAACCCAAGTACATTATAAGTAGCTGTAATTAAATTACCTAAAAATAAACAGTAATCCCTTACTTTTTCAGTGGATAAGTAATTTAAATACAGTAACGCGTTACTTAGTAACGCGTTACACCCAACACTGGGTACAGCGTAATAACATACAGGTAAAAAAAAAAAAAACCATTTTAATTGATTATTAAATTGTTTTATTAAGGGTATACCTAGTTTCCATGACAAAGTTCAAGGTAAATGTTTTCATTACTACTGGCTCTGCTAGTTTTCTAAGCATCAAATGATTATTAAAGCATAAACTAGGCAAATGCGGCAGCCCTTCCGGCACACACAGTGTCCGAAATTGCTCACTCGTTTTCATTCACTCCTTTTAGGGGACTATATTAGTGGAATAATATAGGGAATAGTGAATGAGGGTATATGGTGCTTTCGAACACAGCTAGGGACACCGAACGAATCTATGAACAAATATTTTAAGTGAAAAGTTTCAAAAGATTCAAGTCTCTTAGATTAATTAAAATCACCACCACCAACAGTAGGCTGAGAAATCATGCATTAAGATGCATAACGCTGTATTTAAAAGTTAAAAAAAAATTTTTTAAGACTTTAAACAGATGCAGATAGGATAAATCCTGCAGTCAGTCTCGCGCACTGAGTTATGACGAGTCTCGCGACACTTCCACGCTATTCATCAACTTCAATCCTGTTTTTTGGAGCGTCCCGAGAGTCTATCGAGATGGAGATGAAAAACAGGGGTGTTTTGAAAAACACTAAATTCAGAACTTCATTACATTCGCCCCCGAAAGCATGGACAGAGTGCCTTGCACCAAAAAGTAAGTATACATATGTTTATATATTACCGTACTGTAGAACTGAATGGTGTTTTATTCATTAAATAAATCAGACTGCTGTTGTATTCCCCCGTCCCGCGAGTGGTACGGCCCGCGGGGTGGCGGAAGTCTCGCTCTGCCATGTTGAGCGCTTTGTTTCTGTGAGTGAGACGCGATGATGGAGCAGAGCTGGAGCTCTTTCTTATTCCAGGTGAGAAACTCTCTCTCTTAAGCACACACGCACATTCACACTCACACGCAGTCCGCGCGCCGCTCACTCATGCTGCCGGCCTGCCTGCTTTAGTCTGCTTCATGAACAGAGATATTTGAAACAGAGCAGTTGGAGCAAAACAATAGTAGATGAGTCCCGGGCGCCCAGCTGCGCTCCCTCTATAGATGTAGTAGTAGCACTCAATCTTCTGTGTTTACTCCTCTATCTCTGTAGATCTAACAGCATATCCTTGTTTACTCCTCTTATCCCTGTAGATGTAGCCTTCTATCAGTCAGTTTTGTTACTCCATCTCTTTCTTTCCTTCACTCCATCTGTCTTTACTCCATCTATCCCGCTATAATTCTCTGCTATTCTGTCTCTGTCTCCATCTATCTTTCCTTCTGTCTCTCTATCTGTTCATCCATCTCTCTATTCATTCCTTTATAGATCTTTCACTCTGTTTTTTCCTATATCTGTCACTCTCTCTGTTCGTTCTTCTGTCTCTACCTCCATCCATCTCTTCATTAACTCTCCCTCTCTATATCAGTCCATCATCTCTCATTATCAATTCCAAGTCATTTTCTGGAAAAGTTACAGAAATGAATATCTGAAAAAAATGTCTATAGTCAATATATTTTTACATTTTAAATAAAAAATATTTTAAATAGTAGGAATATTTTATTTTTGTGAATGACAATGTGTATAAAAATCTGTCTATCTATATAATCAGACACAGTATGAGCTGCTGTGGTGACTCAGATGTTGAGAACAAGTTCACATGTAAACTCTATGAGGTGTTCAGTGATTGCTTTCTTAGTCACTTGTATCCTCCAGGCTTTAGTTTAACTTTCTGCTTTTCATTATACCTTTTACAATGTGCATTGTCTGGTACTGCATCTGGTTCCTCTGTGTGATATTGTTGAAAATCATATTTATCTTGAGTTTTTGATTGTCAGTGAGGTCTCTCACTGTATGTTCTACTACTATAAATTACTGTGGGGCAACATGTCAGTGAAGAAGTTTGATTACATGCTTTGTGTTCAGCACATGTTGAGCCATATGTGGGCTGCCTGGTGGATGAGTTTAGTTTTGCAGGTCTTCTTTATAATTCCTTATTAGTGTGAAACATACTTCAATATATGACTCTTCTGAGAAGATCCTGGTAAACATGTAAATTGTAAAAACATTTTTGCTATATAATAACATAACATTTGCTCTAATAAACCTGATATTGATTTAAGATATCATATTTCCATATGCAATGGATGTTTGGTGTCCTGTTTTGCCCTTGAAGTGTTGCACGACTGAGTCATTTCACAGTTAGTACTTGGAAAGTGAGATTAGACAAGTTCGATCCTTCTAATGTGACACATGCCGCACCACAGTTTTGCGAAACCTGTTTCTTTCTGTGATGTCTATTTCTCTCCTCGTTGAAAAGAGGTTTTGATTAATATAAATCAGGCTGAAACCTGTGGCAGCTTTTTCTCTTTGATTGGTCGGACGATTTGTGTGTTTGGTGGAGCGTCATAGTGAATGTGGTGACTTCAGGTTTTAGTCATGAACTTGTTGAGATTGCAGAAGCTGCTCTGATAGTAAGCTTGAGTTTGAGGGTGAATCACTTCAGTGGGTGTTTAGTGACAGAGCAAATCATTCACGTGTCTCGAGATGCCCTTTTTAGAAGTAGACCTGTTTTTAAAGGCACAATATGTAATTTTTCGCCACTAGAGGTCGCTTATTCAAAACAAAGGCGTCGCTTGATGACGCTGTGAATGAGTGTGTGAATCATGGCCATTGTCGTCTTCAGCTCCACAGCTAATGGAAAAGGAATCCGACGGACTCGGATTTTATTAAATGTATTAAAGTTTTACTAACGTTACAGTGGTATAAAGCAGGACGGGTCGAGAGCTGTGAGAGTGGGACGAGGCCACTGGAGTTAATGCTAATGATAGACACCTGCGATGCACACCGATCAGTGTGAGTTCAGTGGAGCTTTTATTATGCTTATGCTGCAGTCGGCCGCTTCCGCTCTTTTCATTGCGTATGTGGGGTAACTCAGTGCTGTTTTACATGTTTAAAACAATCATTCTAAATACATCGAAAGTTATGTTATAACGTTACTCTGTGCGTTAGCTTGGTGGCTGCTATGAGAGACTTGTTGCACTTTGCAGTAATCTAGATCAATATTAGTAAAACTGGAAATTGAAGGTAGCACGCATATGACGTCATTGACAGGCGACGCAATGACTCGTCGTTCGTGTCCTGGTTAAAATTGCTGATTTCTCTGGATTTAAACATTGTTGGAAACGTTTGGGATATTATAAGTACACAAGTCAACAAAATATTTAACATTGTTCTAGTGGTTTTTGGATATTTTAATAAAAAAATCTTACATATTGTGCCTTTAACATGACTCTTGATAAACTAGTTCACCTCACTAATCAGTTGTTGGACAGCTAGTTTGTTGTTGTGACCCTAATAACTTGGTGTAGCCTAGAGAAAGTAGAATTCCTGTAATCCATTTATCACTGAGCTGATGTAGGTTTGTGACTCATGAGTGACTGACTCATAAAACCATACCATCATATCCTTCACTTGTTGATCAGACACACAGCACAGACGAGGCCTTGTTTTCGGGGCACATCAGCACCTTGCCTTTGGTGTTCAGAATAGCTTTAGACTTTCATTCTTACTTCTTTGGAACATGAACTTTTCATGATGAATGAAAGTGCTGACGTCCGACCGTCTGGGATGTGAGCATTGCTCATCCGAGAATGTTTTTGGAGTCAGTGCCTCAGTCGACTCACCAGAGTGGAAATGTTTGCTGGGACACAGGATGCAGTGTCACAGTTAAGGCTTAAGCCCTGGGTATACTGAATGCACAACCTTGCAAAGTATACTTCACTTGACAAAGTATACTTCATGTTCGATGCATGCGCAGTTTTGAGCAATCTCTTGCCACAAGTTACAACCCATGTAAATATAATTGTTTTCTTTCATGCTAGAGTTGTCCAAATGAGGGTACTTTCTAACCTCTTTGCTCAATCTCTCGTCTATATAGGTCTCCATTGTCGCTGTAGCTTGCATGCGTTCCGGTCTGTTCTGTTTATGCAAGTTTTCTTAGACTACCTTGTGAATCAACGCCCCCAGTGCACGGTTGCCACCTTGTGGATAAACTAATTACTGCAAAAAAATGAAATGCGCATGTGCTCAATCCGGCGGTGCGCGTACAGTACGGGCATACTTTTCTGATGACGAAATTCGCGTCATGCGTACTGTATGTTTACCCTCGCGTACACGTAAAAAGTGAATTTATTTTTACTTCTGCGTTGGACCTAACCTCTATGACGTAGGCTATGCATCGGTTTTCATTTATACTTTTGCGTAGTTGTCTGCAGCGACATGCAATTACACATGCAGACCAATAGTAGGCAGTGTCCACGGGCATGTTGATGGTGTAACCCACAGTATCAAGGCAAAAGCTGAAGAAGAAGCAGCTTGTTGTGTACGTTGTCAGATAAGCAGTGGTAAATAGACAGCTTGTTGTTAAATATCGAAGTGTAATTATGTCGCAAGCGGAAATGCGTATGAGGAAATCCGGTGCTATTGCAGATTTTTTTTTTTGACCTGAAGGAGGGGTTCTAGCAGACCAATCACAGCGCTTGCGGTCCGTGTAGAATTGACCCTTCGCAAAGACCCGCCCCCCTTAGTTACTGTTGCTTTGTCCGACAAGCCATGGCGCTGTCACGCCACACAGAGTGAAAAACACATCGCGGAGAAAAAAAGAGGACACTGACAACATGTCTACAGACATGACAGAGCAGGTTACTTATGATATTAAACAAAGTCCCAGCTTTCAAATTGTGTAATTTTTTTTAAGAAATTCGAACAATAAAAACCGTTTTGTGGCTCATTAATGTGTTGTGACAGATTGCTGTAGCTCCTCAGCTCAGGCGGCTCGTGAACCGATCATCTCTTCCTAGTTAATTTATAACATCAAATAAACATGAATGAACATGAGAAGGAATGTTGTTTAAAACGCGGAAAGACGTCAGTACACACCATTTTTCAAGTTAAAGTCAACTGAGGTTAATCTTCTAACTCCTGACTGCTTTGTCAGACAAAATGGTGGATTCGGCGTTATGATTGGTTAGATCGCAAACTCCCGGAAAAGGGTCAGTTGACGCATTGTTACATTTTTGGAGAAGTGCACGTCAGGCTATGCTGTAGGCTACGCGTGCTACACACAGCCTAGGCGTAGGTTCGAAGCAGAAGTATAAATCAGCGTTTAGGGCTAGTATGATGCTATATATTGTCAAATGGTTTAAATGTCAACACACCAATCTGTCATATTGTTCATACGGCAATTTATCCAAAGGCATGGTTTTAAAATCTATTCCAACATCACATAATTAGCTGTTTTACAGTGACTTCAAATGTGACTTATATTTACAGTGTATCACAGTATTACAGTCTTCTGTTTTTAATTGTGAAACATGATGAAACGTGATGTGGAACTGCTTTTGCACTGATGCCAAATTTATCATTCATCTTTTGATTGTGAAGTTTATTTGGAGGAAAAAAAAAAAAAATATATATATATATATATATATATATATATATATATATATATATATATAAATATAATGTATTGATTTAAAGTATTTAAGTCTAGAATATTGAAAAAAATAAAAATTATATTTTTATTTCACACACACACACAATAATTTATTCTATATATAAATATATATATAAAATACTCTATACATCATAGTTATTTTAAAAATTCAACCCCGTAAAGTTGAATATAATTCATCATTATATGTAAAATATTAATCTATTATTTAAATAAATATGTATATAAAGACATAACAGCAATATGTTATTTTTTAGTGTATACAGTTAGCGTGATATACAATTACTCGTAGCATGATGTAACATTGTGGTCATACCACCCATCCCTAGTCCCAGTAAAACGCAACCTTCAAATGTGTGAATTGCAGGGAGATTATGCATTGGGATTTGTCCTTTAGGGTCTAATAGTTGTAAACAGCTGGGTTGTGTTGTGTTATGAGCTGTTTGCCTTCCCACAAGCACCCTGTTCCTTTTGTACTGTTTTTTTGCCCGTTTAATCACCCTTTCTTCTTTGCTGTTTCTTTTCAAATTCAAATTTAAGAAAGCTTTACTCGAAAATGAATTACCATGTGTTTCAGCATCCAGCCCTGGCCCGTTGCGGATCTCCATTGTGCGGCCGCTGGCTTTTCAAAACTCCTTATTCTCTTGCTGAACTCGTTTTCTCTGTTATTTACGTTACACTGACCTCAGCCTTCAGAGCCGATTTGTATCAAAATTGTCAGAGTGGCGTGAAGACGCAGCAGGGCTACAGTCATTCTGCGTCACATGCTCGTGAAGTTCACACACACACACGCAGCGGCCTAGTCTAGACTCGCATCCCCAGACGTACCCAGTAAAATGATGACTGGGATGCTATAGGAAGTGAGCGAGCAGGTGTGTGTCTGTGTGTGTGTCTGTGTGTGTGTTTGTGTGTGTGTGGAGATATGCAGTTCTCCTCATGAATAGAGGAACCAAATCAGAGAAGACTCCCGCACAAAGACCCCCTGCGGATCCGTGAGGGCATCCCCGCTCCGATTTGTGTCCATCACAATAGAGCAGATGAAATAAGGAGCAGAAAGAAGCGTTCATTTTTCTTGTCCTGCGTCTGCCTGCGTCGCGGTCAGCCCTGCGAGATGGATGGATGACGCTGAATGCGAGAGGTCAGGTATTTAACCCTGCCCTCTTCGTGATTGCAGGAAAGCGCGCATCTTAATTGCGGTGTCCTCTTTTCGCTGTGTCTGCAGAGACCAACAGCATCTCTTGCTCCTGATTAAGGATGTGAAAAATTAAATATTTTTTAAAATTGACTAATGGGCCCTTTCATAGACTGCATTTTCACATCACTGCTTTTTTTTTTTTTTTCTTCATTTTTATAAAATGTTATGTACATTTTATAATATAATACTTCGTATTATATCATTACATTAAATTACAAAAAAATTGCTAACTGCTGTGTGAGTATTTCTAACACAACAGCTGAGGGAGTTATGGCAATTTTGACATCTTCCTCTCCTTTGACCAATGCAATCAATCTCTCTGTTTGCATGATATTGAAGAAAAAATGTGATAACTCGTTAAATAATGCGATATTCGATCAGATAATGCTTTAAGTGTGTAAAATAAATTTAAAATAGATTTAAATATATAAAAATTATACAACCAATATACACGTTCACGTTCTTTTTGTGAGAAGAAAGCATCCCGACAACTTATGAAAGTGAACAGCAGTGTTTTACTGTAGCATTACATAACAAGTAAGTGTCATTTTAACATTATTGTAAACCAGAGGGTTTAGGGTTTTAGGTAGGCCTACATTGTTTATTTAACAACAGAAATTGAATAATCAAATGTAAAAAAAAAAAAAAAAAAAAAACATTGCTTAGTCTCACTCTTCACTGTATGAATTAAATATATACTGATTCTTATTAAAGCTACAAAAGTTATTCAGTCAAGAGCAGTGAGTGATTTTCTTTGTCTTCTGTTGTTTAATTAACATTAAGCACACAGATTATTAGGCTGCTGTCACTTTAAGAGCTAATGCACGGATACAATAAATTGTTGCATGCTTGCTTTCTTTCTCAACTGTTTACTCCACTTAAGACATATCTGACTGTGTTTATGTGATTAATCACCAAGACAGGCATTTTGACATAATTTTGTGTGTATTTGGCCATTTAAGCTGTGGAACAGAACCGAATTCAGGATCACGCGTTGTCTGAGAGGCGGCTTTCTGCATGAGTACTTATTGTTAGGGATGTAACGATACGCTCATGTCATGATTCGATGCATATCATGATACTGAACTCACGATATGATATTATTGTGATACTTCAAGACATATGGTAAAAGATTAACAAAAAATTAACTGTTGATTAAAATTCTAAATTTGGTAATACATTGGGGCTGGAAATGAATAGGCTTGGACTTGGTGCTGGTAACCCAATGCACAGGACAATGTTGATACCAGAGTAAAAATATGCATGATTCTGAGGCTGAAAATACAGAAAAATATGAATATGCTTGCACTCTGGATATATTTACAATAATGTAGGCCACTTTTTACTGGTAACATAAGACATTTGGCATTATCAGGACCCACAAATATTCCCCCACTGCATTATTAAGCATTATATTCAACATTATATATAGTAGTTCAATGTAGTACTGACACTAAAACTCTGTATTTTTTCTCGCACAGTAATTTTCATTTTGGGTGAACTATACACAATACATATTGTCACTATTCATGATACATATTTTTGCTTTTTTGTATTGTGATATATTGTGACACCTCTACATTTTGCATTTAATAACATTAAGCATGTCACAAGTATGTAACAGTCGTGTGTCCAGTCTACTCTCTGCTGTCTGCGTCAACCTAAAACTTGGACTTTTTGTAGTCTTCTGGAGTATTAAAATTGTGCCGTTATCTCAAAGTCATAGTAATGCTATTGTGCATTTTTTTATCTTTTGCTTATGGAGCAAAAGGGAAAGCAAAAATTATTTGTTGTAGTTTCCGTTCACCAAAATAGAAGATTATGACTATGATGACTTCCACTTCCGGGAACCTCGGAAATGTGAAAAGGGTCCATAAGGGCAAGTCTGGAATCCCTATTAAATTTGTTTCCTAGGGGTATTCATACAGCATGGCTATAAAATTAAATTTTTCATGTTTTTTGTTACTTTTTTTTTTTTTTACTTGACAAACATCCGTCAGCACGTGCACATTTTTAAAAAAAATCACAGACTGAATGCAAAAACACACAATGCTTTGAAAGATATTTGACAATAAACATGCTAGATATCAATTTTTTGCACAAAACTATTATAGAGGTTTTGAAATTTGAGAACTTCTCTGCGCGGGTTTTAGCATTTGGGACTACGCAGACTGTCAGCATGCTGAAACTCTCTGTATGATGTTAAAAATATTTTTTATAAATGAACTAGTCTGCCTCACTAATCAATTAGTTTGTAGGACAATTAATTAACCCATTCTCATTCCTGATGCCCTCAGGCTATGTGTGTGTTTCCTTGGCGTCTGAGAATTGACAGGCCTTGTTGTTTTATCAAGGAACGGGAAGACGTGCCCTCAGGGGCCGAGCCCTAATAATGCCACCTTTGACCTTTCGCTGACTTTGTTCTGGTTTAAAATCTACATACGATTTTCGCTCATTAGTTGTGTGTGGTGAGTGAGGATTTTTTTTTAGCAGAGCTGGTTTGGGGCTGTTTCTCAGTTCTTGGGGGCTGTGCCTGTTTTAGATGCTCCATTGAACATCAATAGTGGGTGAACAGGGCGTTTGCCGCACTTTATTGGGTCTTTTAAGAGCCTCAGGCTGTGGTAGCGTTGAGAGGTCTGATTCATTTTAGCGAATCAGTTCTTTAGGATTGTTCATAGATTAATTTGGGTGTTCACAAAGTCCCAGCGTGGCAATTTATGTGTTTGTGACTGCTGTATATTCTTTTCCCTCTCGTTTGTCCTGACGCTTTGGCTCAGAGATCAGTGTCGTCTGGGGCAGGTGGTTGTGATGTAGGTTAGCAGCGAGTGTCTGTAAGCTTTTGCCCCTGGCCATGTAAACAAATCCCTCATGCTGCTGTGTGTGTGTGTAAGGGAGAACTGAAGGAGTGCGTCCAGCCTCCCAGAAGCCTCAGTAAACAAACAAACATCTACCTCTGTTTCCAGGCCTGCGAGGTGAGTTTCCCTGTTTGGTGTTCATGTTGGCTGCATCCCAATTCACATACTTCTACTCTGTGAAAGTAAATAATTTGCTCATAATAGGAAAGTATGCACTTTGAGTATGTAGTACGTCAGTATTGCACGTCATAAAATTGCATCATGTTTATAAACTACTCTGGTTTGCATTCCTTGATGTTTTTATACATCTTAAAGGGTTAGTTCACCAAAAAATGAAAATTACCCCATGATTTACTCACCCTCAAGCCATCCTAGGTGTATATGACTATCTTCTTTCAGACGAATACAATTGGATTTATATTAAATAATGTCCTGGCTCTTTCAAGCTTTATAATGGCAGTGAATAGACAATGAGGTTTTGAAGGCCAAAAAAGTGCATCCATCCATCATAAAAGATATCCACACGGCTCCGGGGGGTTAATAAAGACCTTCTGAAGCGAAGCTATGCATTTGTGTAAGAAAAATATTCATATTTAAAACTTTAAAAACTAAAATAAATAACTAGCTTCCGACAGACGTCCGTACGCATCACTTTACGGCAAAACAGAGAACTCTGACCTATCGCGGAAGCGCAGAGGAGAGAGCAAAACAGAACACTGGTCACAAATTAGAAGTCTAAAACGAGAATTTTTAAAGAGAAATGTATATAAGAGATATATAAGAGAAAAGGAGCTTGAGTTTGTTGCCCAGCCCTATTTGTTTGAACAGCGAGAGGCGTCAAAGCTTACGCTACTCCTACATCATGTCAGGGGTTACTCTTTTGGCGTAAGTTGACATGCGTACGGCTGTCTGCCGGAAGCTAGTTATTTTACTTTTTAAAGTTTTAAATATGAATATTTTTCTTACACAAATGCATCACTTCACTTCAGAAGGTCTTTATTAACCCCCCGGAGCCATGTGGACATCTTTTACGATGGATGGATGCACTTTTTTGGGCTTCAAAATCTCATCCTCTATTCACTGCCATTATAAAGCTTGGAAGAGCCAGGACATTATTTAACATAACTCCAATTGTATTCATCTGAAAGAAGAAGGTCATATACATCTAGGATGACTTGAGTGTGAGGAAATCATGGGATAATTTTCAGGGGTTTTTTTGGTGCACTATGCCTTTAAGGGCAATATTTGCCAAAATGCACAGATTTAGACATTGAAAATCCATCCATTTCTTAGTGTATTATATATGTGAAAATAATGTTTTCAATTTATATGTATAATATATATTACTGTTCCGAAGTTTGGGGTTAAATTTGAAATTAAATTAGCTTAAAAGTTTTTTAAAAGTATTTTATGCTCACCAAGGCTGCATTTACTTTTATCAGAAATAGAGTTCCTATTAAAGTTCTTTTAAAACTGTGTAAAAAACATGTTTTCTATTTTAATATATTTTAAAATGTAATTTATTCATGTGATGGCAAAGTTGAATTTTCATCAGCCATTACTCCAGGCTTTAGTGTCACATGATCCTTCATCAGAAATCATTCTAATATGCTGATTTGGTGCGGAAGTTCATGTGTTTATTTGAAATAGAAGTCGTTTGTACCATTTATTTTCTATTATTTATTCATGAAAGATTGATTAAAGAGAATCTTACTGACCCCAAACTTTTAAACAATAGCGTTTGCATAATTTCAGTCACGCAAATATCTAATATCATATAAGATATCTAATACCAGCCAGTATGTTGCTTTATAAATTTCTAAATATAAATGTTTCATATTCCTGTCCATCAATCAGAGCTTTCTAAGTGCTGTATCTCTCTTGTTTTCTCTTTGAAGTCCTTGTCATCTAATTCACAGGTTTAGTTTGTTTGTTCCTGACACACTGAATCATGTCTCTTGCGTTACGGTTAATTTTGCAGTCACATGAAGAACCGGGAGCATCTCGGCAGATCGGTTTACGCCGGACAGATTTAGATTCCTCAGCGGCCCGGCGTTGTTTTTGAGTTCAGTTAATCAGAGCGCACAGGCTCTGTCCTGTACCCTGCGTTCATGCCAGCATGTGCTCTATCACGACTGCAGCGTAATCTGTGTCATTAGTTTGGGGCCCAGATGACACTTTTGATAACACTGTGAATCATTCTGAATCAGGAATTCTGAATCCAGTCATTAGCCCAGCGTGAATTTCTGTCTGAAGAGGGGAAACTTGACTCATTTGATTTAATGAGATGTTTCTCAATGGAGTGCCTCTTCCTCCTGCCAGCTGTCGTGTCCAGTGTGTGTTTGTATGTATGTAACGTAAGCGTGTGTGTTCATTCCTGAACTTCTGCTCATCGTTAGTCACCCCACAGGCTGCCGGAAGTGCTGATGGGAACACAGAACACACACACACACACACACACACACACACACACACACACACACACAGCAACTCTGTGCAGGATGGACTCAGGCTGTATCATCTGTATCCGTGAGATCAGAGTTTTTCATCTCTGTTCAAACGTACTGGAGGCCCACAGTTAAATTCTCCAGAGAATTAACTCCTTTTTTCTTATCTGAGAAAAAATAAAAGTGAAGACCGGTGTGTGAGACTGAGCTCTCTGTGCTTCTGCGTTGCGAAGATGTGCTTGTGTGTGCATATATATAAGTGTCATCCAGAAATATTATAAATCTAAAACTGTTTTACAACAGGTTTAAGTATTCCCAATATACATAAAGAACTGTACATGCTTATAGTGAAGTCAGCCAGAAAAAGAGTATAACATACAGGAGAAAAGATATCCTTTTATGTAATTCTAATATATTGTTTTTTTTTCTCATTTAAAGATTATGCCATGATGCATAAGTATTAAAGTTATCCATCTTTTCTCCTGTATGTTATACTCTTTTTCTGGATGACTTCACTATAAGCATGTACAGTTCTTTATGTATATTGGGAATACTTAAACCTGTTGTAAAACAGTTTTAGATTTATAATATTTCTGGATGACACTTTTTTAAAAAAAAATATTTTTTTTTATAACAGACTACAGTTTTATTATGTTTTACTTTTTGGGGTTGGCACACATGAAAGTTTTTGATTGATTTATTATTTATTTTATTATGTAATTATTCTGATATTTATTATTATTATTATTATTATTATTATTAATTATCTCATATTATTATTATTTTATTCTATTTATTATTTTTTATCATTTTTTTTATTATTCTGATATTTTTATGTATTTTCTCACTATTATTTTTATTTTATTTAGTATGTTATACTATCATTTTTATTATTTTAATTAAGCGCAGAACACATTTCTTTATATTTATAATATCATACTAATGGTTATCACTATTAGTGTTGTCAAAAGTACCAACTTCGTTACCAAGTCGATACTGAAATTTTAAAAATGTGACGCTTTGAGTGGATTTGTAAACACCTCTGATTGGCCATTGTGTTCACGCACTCAACAGATATGTCTGTGATTGGCTACAAAGATCAACGCTTCAAAAAATTGTTGTAAATAGACATCAATGACGCTCTTCACCGAGCGCTTACACAGATACACACGGGAGCGTTTAAAAGCAGGCATCTATCAGCGGACCGGTCCAGTGATAGACGCCTGCTTTCAATGCTCCCTCTCCAGCTTTTAAAAGGCTTCCAATTCAAACACTTCCGTGTGCTTTCAAACGCTCCCGTGCGTTGATCTTTGTAGCCAATCACAGACATATTTGTTAAGCGCGTGAACACAGTGGGCAATCAGAGGTGTTTACGAATCCGCTCAACAGCGCTCAAAGCGTCACATTTTTAAAATTTCAGTATTGACTTGATATTGAAATCTGTACTTTTGACAACACAAATCACTATCAGCCATAATTTTGGCCAATACTGTAATTTTTCTTTTTTCTTTTTTTTGTTAGTACATCACAGTCTTTAACCTTTCTGCCCTGGTTCTGTCTTCTCTTTCCAGCAGGCTAATGAAGCCCTTCACCACCAGCACCAGGTGGCCCCAAACAGCCTGCTGCCACTGCTGAACTCTGAGCCACAGGACCAGAAGCCTGTGATGCCCATTCCGCTGGACCACAAGCCCCCTGTCAGCGCAGCCGAGCTCCTCAAGGACAATGTAGCCAGCGGGACGGGGGGAGGAGGGGGTGGGAACGCTGGAGGGGGCGGTCCGATGCCCGTGGTCAAGAAAGAGCACAAGAGCAAGACGCCATTCATCTGCGGCTACTGCAACAAGGCCTTCCGTGACAGCTACCACCTTCGCCGCCATGAGTCCTGCCACACTGGCATCAAAATGGTGTCCAGACCCAAGAAGACTGCGCAGGCGGCGCCCACCATGGTCCCGCTCATCTCCACCATGCCCCGCGAGACCACGGGTGACCCTGCCTACATCTCAACCGTCGCCGGCATCTTCTCCACTGCGACCACTTCCACGTCCTCTGCTTCCACTGTCATGTCCCCGACGTCCATGTCCAACGTGACCCAGCACAGTGCTCCCAAAAAGCCACCCAAGCCTGTAAAAAAGAACCACGGCTGTGAAATGTGCGGGAAAGCCTTCCGGGACGTTTACCATCTGAACCGTCACAAGCTGTCACACTCGGACGAAAAGCCGTTCGAGTGTCCTATATGCCAGCAGCGCTTTAAGAGGAAAGATCGCATGACGTACCATGTGCGCTCACACGACGGAGGTGTTCACAAACCCTACGTCTGTTCTGTGTGCGGAAAGGGCTTTTCGAGGTATGTGGGGCTTTTGTATTTCTTGTAAATTGGCTTCGATTTAATCAGTGTGTTTGATTTAGAAGTTAGGGAATTAAGAGAATTATAAGGAATTTAATGATTCTGGTTCAGATTCCAATGAGCAATTCTTGTTCTTTAATGATTCTTTTGAGGAAGCCCCTCCCTTTTTTGATAATCAAAAGTTTATGGTCTGTAAGATTTTTGTTTATTTTTTAGATATAAATTAATACTTTTATTCAACAAGGATGCATTAAATTGATCAAAAGTGACAAAGACATTTATAATGTTACAATAGATTTCTAATTCAAATGTTCTTTTGCACTTTCTATTTTAAAAATGTGTCACGGTTTCCAGCTGTTTTCACCAAATCAGCATTAGAATTCAGCTTTGCCATCACATGAATATATTAAACAATAAAATGCCAATTTAAACCATAAACTCTTTTGGCAGGAGACTCATTTTTGAGTCTTTTTGACCAATTCATTTAAAAGAACCAGCTCATTAGAGTAATTTGTTTGCATATTGGGGTACCGGTGACACTACAACTTTCTAAGTTTGTTTGTTTTTTGTTTTTTTTAATACTCATTGGATTATTTCAATTAGTTTTTTAATTAAACTACAAGCTCAGAACTGAGCTAAAAAACATCATTTTGAGTTAGGGATAGGCGATATGACCAAATTCTAACTTCACATCACGATATGAGAAATTTTATTTCACAATAACGATATATATCACGATACAGTTATTTTGAGTTATTTTATCTATTATCTGTTCTTATTAAAGCTAAAACATTAATGACACAGAGCAGCATAGATATATTAGGCTTCTGTCACTTTAAGACCAAACACCCAGATCCATTATACTGATACAGATCCGGTTTACACCCAGGTGTTTACTTTCACTTGAGCTATTTCTGGCTGTTTATTAGCAATCGCATGCTGAGAGACATGGCTTTCTGTGCACATGTTTACGCTGTGTGTCAGCACGTGCACCACATTCTTTTCACTGCTTATTGTGCTTAATAACACTTTTTAAAGGGGACCTATTATGCCCCTTTTCACAAGATGTAATGTAAGTCTCTGGTGTCCCCAGAATGTGTCTGTGAAGATTCAGCTCAAAATACCCCACAGATCATTTATTTTAGCTTGTCAAATTTGCCCCTATTTGGGTGTGAGCAAAAACACGCCGTTTTTATGTGTGTCCCTTTAAATGCAAATGAGCTGCTGCTCCCAACCCGCTTTCCAGAAGAGGGTGGAGCTTTAACAGCTTGAGCTTCGGTTGCTCAACAACAACAAAGCTGGAGAATCTCACGCAGCCAAAATGAGGATTGTCAGTAATGGTGTTCAGCCTTACATTGTTCAAACCAGAGTCGGAAACTGATGGAGAGACTCAGGAAGAACTTTTAATTCTTTTTTTAACATCAAGCACGTCCCGCTCTTTATATTCTCATTCATGCATTTCATCACTCTGAAGTGTCAATAGTGCTGCTATATATTTACACACTGTGATATACACAATATAGCAAAATCTCTAACAGTAGACATTTTATACCATGGTAACCATATATATCATCATACCGCCCAGCCCTATTGTGAATGGTAGATTTAGTAGTTCAGTATAATCTATAATGAAACCGAACATCATGAAAATGATTTTTCTTTTTTTAATGATTTAAGGTTGATTCTGAATAAAGAATTCTTGATTCTAATCTCTACAAATAACACTATATTTTCACTTTCAACAATAATTAAATGTATACATTAATAGCATATGTTAAAAGTAACTAATTTCCATCCTGCATAAAATGAGGCTGTTTGTGGATTCTGATGATGTCAGTGCATTTAATACTGTCTGTTGAAATATGTGTTCAAAGCTTGAGCTGAATCCACCATCTGCTGTTCTGATGATGTTAATTTCGTCTCGTTCCTATTGGCTGCCGCTGGCTGATTTATAGTTGTTGTGAATGGATCTGACTGGCTGCCTTTGTAGGGCCCAGCATGCCGAGGGTCTGCATGAACAGAAGGAGGAGGGGGTGCTCTTATTCCTCTGTTATTCCCTCCTGTTTGTTCTGTCTTAGAGGATCAGCGCTGGGGTTTCCTTTGAGTCACTCAGGGGCCGCAGACACACGGCTGCTTTAGGAGTCTCGTCTATACCTCGTCTATAATGTCTGGATATCCAGGAGAGATTCAGAGAGGCCTCGCTATCCCTGAAATTAATCCTCGGATTATTAATCACGCACTGACACAAGTCAAAGCACAGAGATGAAAAGAGCTGTTTTTAGATCTCTGGCTGTTTCTGAGAACACCACCTGAAAACAAAATGTCCCAGTCTCCTCTGGCAGGTTGTGTCACGTTCATATTTAGTGTGTTTTTTTTTTAAACCTGAATTGAATTGTTCTCCTCCACATGTCCCTGTTAATCTGCTTTCACTGTTTTTTTGTTCCAAAAGTTCGATTGCAAAAAATACTTTCGTCTATATGTTAGAAGCAGTGATGTTTTAGTATCATCGAAATACTATTATAGTTTTTAGTTTTCATATAGTTTGAATTAGTTTATTTTCCATTTTCATTAAAATCTATATGGTTTTCATTAATTATTTCAGTTTGAGTTTATTTTAATACATCAAATTAAACTAAATGAAAATGAGAAATGTTTCCTTGGCATCCTGTATGGACTCCAGCAGAATTTGTTGCTGTGCACCTCAATTTTGGAAGATACACTAATCAATAAACCAAACATTATAGGCCAGGGGTGTCAAATCCTGCTCCTGGAAAGCCACTGTCCTGCAGAGTTCAGCTCCAACCCCAATTAAACACACCTAAACCAGCTAATGAAGTTCTTACTAGACATGGTGAACGTGATTTCACCAAATACAGCATGTTCCTGGATCAACATCTTTGGCTACATCTACATTTATCCGGAGAAAACAGAGTTTTTATTTAAAAAAACTCCTCATCCACATTAGTAGGGCTGGGACAATACATCAATTCTCGATTTGCGATACAAATAATCTGGAGCAAAGAATCTCGAATCGGTTCTGAGCTTAGTTTTGGCACTACGTGCTTTAAAAACACCCGTACTCTGCTTGCTTCCAGTTCCTTTACACACACCACTTAAACCTAAAATAATCATTCATAATGTTCGAAAAGGTTGAAGTGAATTACAAGGGTGTTCGCAGTGGGCTGTGTACATTAATTTCCCATCATAAAAGCATTCTGAACCAAGGTGCAAGTATATTTAGCCAGTTGCTCATCCACACTGAAATGTCTGAAAATGCTAAAAGCTCATAAGATAATGCAGAGAAAAGCGGATATAATCAAGTTCTCAGGCTATATTCTTCTGGCACGATCATTTTATTAACTTAATATCGCCATCACTCACTTTTGCGTCCAGGTCACGCTCAAAATCGGGTTTAAAACGCAACTGTCATCATATTTTGCCATAGCAGCCACAACAATGCTGGTATAACTATACATATCTAGGGGTACAATATTTATAAATACCTCAGTTTTCACCATACACACTACAACGTGAAAACGCTGTTTGCAAATTTATCCAGTGTTTTCAAAAAGCTGTTTTCCTTGACAAAAACGCCATCTCAGTGTGGACGGAAGGCAAAAACGGAGAGAAAACGAAAGCATATTAGCGTGGGCAAGGCCTTGATCTTGGAACAACATTCTAATTAACCAATCAGATTGCCAAGTTTAGGCTTACAACCAGGGTTAGGTGCTTCTACATCAGTGTTATTCATTTCCCTCTGATTTTAGGGATAAGTTATGGGTAGGGTTAGGTTTAGGGGTAGGGATAGGGTTAGGACAAAATTTTCAAACAGGAATTTTGTTCCAGGATCAACAAAATAAGTTGACCCAGGAACAATATATCTTACTTGACAAAATCACGGTGACCAGGCAATCAAACTTGAATCCAAACCAAAACCTCTAGTGTGAACGCAACATCAGTTTGTGTTCTATTAGCTGTGATCAGTGAGTAGCTCTGGTGTAGCCTGGTGTTTACTAAAAGCCACATCTGCAAGTAGGTTTTCTAGCTCACGGCACCTGATGAATCTGCAACTTAGAGATAGACTTGTCAAAATTGTCTCTCAGAGGCAAAGTACGGCACCTGAAGGCAAAAAGCTGTTTTTCCTGAAGTTCACACAGACACAGCTGGTACCAAAAAATAAAGAAGCTTTGTTACAGAGGCACAATGCTGTTTTCTTCATTGCCATGTATTTAATTTTTCCCTCTCCTTTCAGGCCTGACCATCTCAGCTGCCACGTAAAGCATGTTCATTCCTCAGAGAGACCTTTCAAATGCCAAGTAACGGTAAGAACCAGAACCCATTCATCCTATTTATGCAGTTGCGCCTCGTGACAATGAACGTCTAGTTGCTGGTACCCAAAGATTGTAGGTTAAACTCCATAAAGGGTTAATAATGAGGACTTTTGGATAATTCAAAGAATTTTGGCTGTAAATGATGTAAATCTATATGTCTTATGTCTGTAATAGGCCTGTACATCAGCCTTTGCCACCAAAGACAGACTTCGGTCGCATATGATTCGGCACGAGGGGAAAGTCACGTGCAACGTGTGCGGAAAGATGCTGAGCGCTGCCTACATCACCAGCCACTTAAAAACACACGGCCAGAGCAACTTTAACAACGCCTGTAACAAAGGTAAGTGTAACACGATTGGCTGCCCCAACAGCCAATCATCCTGTAGTCTATACGACAACTCTCCCAGCTTCTCTGGGTGACTCATGTAGCTCTAGCACCGACATCCTTCTACTAATACTCTGTTCCATCCTTTCTTCTCTTCTCCGAGATCTTTGCTGTCCCTTCAGCTCCCAAACTCTCTTCCACATACTCAAGTGCACTAGTTTATGAGAGGTGACTTTGTCCTGCTCAGTTGGGAGACTTCTCTCTGAGAAACAGCCAAAATGACAATGAAACTGAGTGTTACAGTAGTGCCTACAATAAATTATACCCCATTGTGTGTGTTTTTTTTTTTTTGTTTTTTTATTCAGTAATTCAGTTTTCATGATATCATAAGTTATTCTGAAAATGTTTTTACTTGGACCCGTCCCTGGCCTTTGACTTTACAGGTTCCTGGTTTGAGAACATGTTTTATGGGCTAGAGCAGAGTCAATTTTTAAAGGATAAGTTCACCCAAAAATGAAATTTCTGTCATTAATTACTCACCCTCATGTCGTTCCAAACACGTAAGACCTTCGTTCCTCTTCGGAACACAAAATAAGATATTTTAGATGAAATCCGAGGTTTTTCTGAAACACATAGGCAGCAACATCATTGCACCTTTTGAGGTCCAGAAAGGTAAGTAAAGACATTAAAATAGTCATAGGAGACTGACAGGGAAGAGAAGAAATTGATGAATAAAGTTATTTTTGTTTTCTTTTTGCGCACAAAAAGTATTCTTGTCGCTTCATAACATTAAGGTTGAACCACTGTAATCACATGGACTATTTTAACAATGTCTTTAGTACCTTTCTGGACCTCAAAAGGTGCAATGATGTTGCTGCCTATATGTGGTTCAAAAACCCTCGGATTTCATCAAAAATATCTTAATTTGTGTTCCGAAGATGAATGAAGGTCTTACGGGTTTGGGACAACATGAGGGTGAGTACTTAATGACAAAAAAAATTCATTTTTGGGTGAGCTAACCCTTTAAGCCCAGAGCTCTTTCTGAGATGGAGGAATGGTACAGGTTGTTGGAAAATGTTGTAAAGCACAAAGAATCCTGGGAGTGAAGTCTCTGTTAAGTGGACATTAGGGCCATTTAAAGCAATTGTTTTTGAGCTTTTCTGTTTGGAATGATACTTGAACATGGCTGCTGTGATTCTTGGGCCAGAACCCCTTTCCCAGTAATGTTGTGTAATATTGCGTTTATTTTTGTGAATTTTTTTTGAACTTTGGTTGCGCATTCCATCATATTTCATTGGTCATGGCATTTGATTTGTATATTCAGAGATTAAATTAGTCAAGCATATCAGTGGAGGAGGCCAATGCTTTGCTTTAGGCAGAAACTGCTCTGACTGAACCGGATCCTTTCTGAGGACGACAGGGTCAGGAAAGGGTCAAGGGTTAGATCTAATGCAAGGATGAAAAGCGGTCAGCAGTACTCTGGAAATTTGTAGTGTCATTTACTTTAATTAGTATTTAATAAGTGGAGTTCCTTCAAATTTGTACTTGTGGTCTCAGTTTGTCTCAGAGTTGTTGTGCTATTTAGTGATAGGTGCCATTATGTGTTTTTTTTTTTTTTGTATATTTTTCATGAATTAACCCTCCGATCCCCATTCCATAATCTATGTCTGTCATGTAGTTTAGTTTTTTAAACATTTCTGTCTACTTTGAAAGTGATTAGTTAATTTTTGTTATTTATTGTTGACTGTGATTTTCTTTTTCTTTTTTGGTAGAATGTTTATTGTATATTTTAATAGCCAAAACCTCTGAATGTTCAGGTTTCAAAACAAATTAACAAACTTTATTGACAGCATCTGTGACCATGCTGTTGATTACCACAGAATATTATTTTGTATCTCTGTTATATTAAAAAGCATATTTATTTTATTATTTTAATAATGTTGTCTCTCACCTCAAATTGTTTGCATATATATATATTTATTCACTATATTTATTCACTATAGTTTAAAAAAATGGTAATAAAATATGACAAGATCTCAGAGTTAAACTGTTAAAAAAATAATCTTAATTATGTCAGATAACACTCACATAACACTTAAGCAAAACATGGTCAGGTCAAAGTGTCTGAAGAATTTTTGTTTCTAAATTTATATTATTTTTACTGGTAGTCCACTGTATGAAGAATTTTTGGGTATAATATGTCACAGTTTACTGTTTATTTTGCTATCCTCACTTACATAAATGAACTATAGTGTCCTAACTTGCAATACATATATATACAATACTATATATATATATATATATGTGTGTATATTATAGTAATAATTTTGTCTTTTGTCTCACTTAAAAATTTATTAATTTACAAATGATATAATATAATTTATTATATTAATGGTATATTATATTATATTATATTATATTATATTAATGATATATTATATTATATTATTACACCTCTATTTAAAATCGCAAATAATTGTTTGTAATTGCCTCACAATGGACATCTGTGGAGCAATTTTGGACATTTTGGACATTTCCTATGAAGAATTTTTTTTTTGTTTTTTTTGCCATACATGCTGTCGATAGTTTAACCTGTTTTGAACCTCCAACATTCACATTAAAATCTGTTTCTGTTGAATTACTTAAAAAAGGCTTGACTCTGTTTGATGATAATGAACAAATATCTCGGATTATTAAACGATATTCATGTCTGAATTCACACTGAGCATAAATGCTGCAGCCCTGCATTGCTAAAAGTCCCATAATGCATCACTGCAGGCAGCTGCCTGCCCATCATAACCCTCTGTCTGTTTCTAAATAGGAGACTGGCAGTGGAACCACTCAGGGCTCCGAAAAGGTAAAAATGAAACAAAACAAAAAAGGTGGAAAAGCAGATACACACACACAGTAACAGTTTGCTCTCTTCTGTCTCCGCTGTTACCAAACGATAACAGGAATTTCAATCACATATGTCTACAGGTTCATTTAGGTCATTTGACACACCAGTCTAGACACTCAGAGAGTTTGGGAGCAGAATACACACAAACCCTCAACCAGCACGTTAACGCTTCTCCTGTCTCTTTCTCCATGCTCTACAGATAACACTGAAGTCTGCAACTCTGCCTCCACCACGCCAGTCTCGGCCGCAGCACCCATCACCTCTGCAATGAACCGTGGCCACACCAGCAACCCCGTTACCATAGCAGCCCAGATGAACATCTCCACCAACACGGTCAATATCACATCTCCCGTCAGCCTGCAGCACCCGGTTACCATCACCGGCCCTGTGAACATCGCCTCCGTCAACATCCCAGCCACAGCGCCCATGAACATCGCCCACCCGGTGGCCATCACAACCCCCATGCCCATGAACATCGGCGGCCCGCTCAACATCGCCATGAGACCAATGGACAGCATGTCCTTCCTGTCCCAAGTCTTGCCGTCTTCTCCCTGGTAGAACCGGCCCCTGACCAGCCTTTTTTGCCCTGACCTCTGTGCGACTGACACCTGTGTGGCGTGAACAAACCCATCCTTTGGCTAGGTGGCAACTCTGGTGGAAGATTTGCACTGGTTGATTCAACTCTCTCTGGCCTTTGAATACGTTTGCATTTTGCGTGCAAGGTGAGCAGCTCGGTAGCGGGGCATTTCGCAAGCTCCTCTGAGTGCTTCAAATCCCGACGGACGTTTTTAAGGACAAATGCAATAATTGATGTGCATTTCGAACACTTTTTTTTTTTTTTTTTTTTTTTTAAATAAGCAGAGTGCCGATGGGTTCTTCAATGATGTTGAGGTGTAACCTGCTAATCAGTATTTAAGAAAATTCATTTGAAAGTGACTGTTGCTTCCATTGGGAGGGAGGATTTTTTAAATATTTTTTTGTATTATTTTGATTTTGCGCAGGGGTGTGAGTGAGTGCGTACGTACGTGTAGCAACTTTTGAAGAGGTACAATTTTTGTTTTCTTTATTAATAGTGTTCAGCAGGACACTGTTTACGACTTTTTTAGTTTCTCTGAGGGGAGGGCAGCTTCCTTTTCTTATTGTTTACGTTGCCATTGTTAGCTTTTGCATACAAAAGAAAACGTTTGGAGGAAGGAAAGAGAGTCTTGCACTGAAAGCATATCCCTAGTCTAAAAAAGGCAGTATTATCTAAATATAAATATCATGATAGAATGGCCCTGTCCAAAATTGTGCACTTGATGTGGTCGTTTGTGTGCTTCTGTAAAGTCCATGAAGACTGTAGGGTGTTCCCCTTTGTCATTTTATGGTTGCGAAAGGTGCTCAAGAGCGCCCCCTTTGCACAGTGGTGCGGACTTCCAGGCATACTGCTTTTTAAAAGTCTGTAGAGCATTACTTCACCAAAGTGTGTATTCGGAGGAGGACCATATGGGCCGAGTGCGCCATTTGGGACAGGGTTTATGAGCTGTAGATAACCAGCTCATTCTAAACAGACTCACATTGATTCCCTTTAATTTGGAATTTTGTTGCCTGAGTTTGTCGTTAAAAGTATTTTAAAACCTCGTTTTTAGTATTTTTATGATTTTTGCAAGATCCCTGTTCTTAAAAATGTTCTGCAAAAGAAATAGGCTGAAAATAGGAAATGAACATGAATAATTCCAGGAAATTGACTTGGACTTATTCTGGTTTATTTTTAAGTATAGTTCACTTTGATTTTATTTTGTTTTTTACTTTATTTTTTTTGTTGTTTTTAGAATTTCTTGTTTGTTTTTGTGTCTTTTGTTTTGTATGTTTTAGTTTTTATTTTGCTTTTTGTTTGTTTTTAGATTCTTATGTTTGATCTTTTTGTTTAATGTTTTTGTATGTTTTAGGTTTTTTTTTTTTTTTTTTTTTTTTTTTTTTTTTTGTTTGTTTTTAGTTTTTTTTTTTTTTTTTTGTATATTTTAGGTTTTGTTTTACCTGTTATTTCCACAGCGGCACTATCCTGCTCATTTTATTTGCTTCCAGTGATTAATATTAAATCTTCTCCATTGGTTTGGACTCTGTAGGTTGGTAGTATTTTGCTGTAGCGCCATTTAGCATAAAAGCACGTCTTCAGTCTGAAATAATGAAGAATGTTTACAGACTGCTTCTGGAAATTTCTACACTGTGGTGGGTGGTTGCATGCCGATTTATTCGGACTAAAGAGTTTAATAATTTTGTGTTAATGAGGACACAATTAACAGTATAAGTAGGAAGAGTGAGATGCCACTCACTACATGTATCTGCTGCCAATGTGATGGAAATTTAGGTACATTATGACAGCCACTTCCTCTATATGCTTCCTGTGGATGGAGCAGATGCCAGAGAGAAGAGATTGCTGTAGTGAAAACACTAATTATTCGACTTGTATGCAATTTTTTTGTGGGTAGTTTTCCCGCCACAGCCTGTGATGTGATGATCTGGAGTGTCTGAATGGATGCCGTCCACCCCAGCACTGAGTCTCAGGAAGGGGATGCTTTATCTTGATCAGACACAATGAATCCCTGATCCGTGTGTGTGTGTGTTTGCGTGCGTGTGTGAGCCGTTTGATTCTCCCGTCACACTAGAACAAACAAAAGCATGTTTCCATAGTTTAGTTTGTGGGAGAGTCAGAATGAGCGTTTATGCATTTCTTTAGCAGATGCATTATAATTGCCTCTTTTATTTGCCAAATTCAAACCAATTATGAAATCCAATGAAGTGAAGATTTTTGAATTGAGTCTAATGTTGTTTTGATTCAGTTGATGAACTGGATGATTTTTGGAGCCCCTGTGAAAGCGGTTGAATGTATATGTTTGTACAGTGTTTAGCTCGGAGGATCTTAGAGTACAGATAGACATGTGAGCGAAGAAAAGCAAAATAACCTTTTATAAAACTTTTGTATTAGTACATTAACAATGGTAATTTTGTATATATGAAGACTAGGCTTTCTGAGTAGCAGAAAGAAAAACATTCCTACATTTTTTTTAAATGTAAGTTTGTCAGAAATAATTATGTAAACATGCGCAATGTTTTATGTGCCTTTTATTTGGGTTGTCTAAATAAAAAAATGTAAAACATGATTGCTGTATGTGCGTTTAAGATCTACCAGCATTTATTGTCGATAATTCAGAATTTTATTATGTAAAATTTTCCAATAAAGCAAAAAGGGAAAAGGGGAGCAAGCAACAGACATACCATCAACAATTCAACAATTGGATCCATGAAAAAAAGAAGAAAACACGTGTACCTTGTTTTACAGGGTTCATGCAGGGTTCATGCAGAGTTTGACATTTTTTAGGCTCGGAAATTTCTAAATATAATGGAATTTTTTTTTCTAGTTATGCTTAGTTATTTATTTATATCAGATATATTCATTTTATTTATTTTTACCATATATAGGATTACGTGAGTAAGATGTTTTGCTGGAAATCTGTCTGTAAAGTTACACAAGGAATTCTGAGTTTAGCCAATGGGAATGCAGAAGACCAGCAGCGGTCACTCTCGGCTCAGCCAGATATTTTGGCTCAACGCATGTGTCAGTTCTGCATCAGGCATTGTACAGCACATATAGGAAACAGTTTTCTCAATCCATGATCTTCACCAAAAAAAAAAAAAAAAAAAAAACCTCTTTCATCTCTAATTCATGGCTCTCCATCTGGCCTTGTTCAAATGTTACCCTCCCCCCACACTAGTTCCTTAATCTTACATGCTGCCTTTTTTTTCTTCGCGGAATCTCATATTGGTCGTTAGGACTAATTTCCATGTGCATTGGCTCTATTGGTGCGCGTTCACGGCCTCACGCTTGCCGCATCATTTGATCAGGCGTGACGCGCCCCTGGGATCCCAATACAATCAGCCCTGGGTTTAATCTCGTGTCCATGAGCAGGTGCTTCGGGTTCAAGGTCTTTTGTTTCACCCCTCACTGTCGCCTCACAACGGGGATAAAAGACAATGAGACCCATTGAAAGAACAATTGCGCTTTTTTCAGGGCGCCGCTGTTCACCATCTGCCCGTGTCTGTAAGTACAGGCAGCTGTATTAGTATTTGAAGAGCATTTCTCTTCGTTCATTCATATTCATGAAAACATCTCATTTGGATGTTTCAGCAACATCCAGCACCTATATAAGTCAATAAGACTGTGGGCCCTCTTTGGGAATGGAGCCAAAATATTTATTAAAAATAAATAAAATACCACTCTAAAACTTGATTGGATAAGCCGCGTTCGAAACCGTCATAAAATCGCCAATAAACGCTCAGCTACGTTGCTTGGTAACTAAGCATTATGCTAACGACCTATTACTTGGGTCATCAAAAATACAGTTAAACCATATAAATGTGAAATATTATTACAATTTTTTCTATTTTAATTAAAATGTAATTTATTCATGTGATGACAGATTTTAACCAGCTGTTACTCCAGTCTTGAGTGTCACATGATCCTTCAGAAATCATTGTAGTATGTTGATTTGGTGCTCAAGAATCATTTCTTATTATTATCAATGTTGAAAACCGTTGTGCTGTTTAATATTTTTGTGAAAACCTTGATACCTTTTTTCAGGATTCTTTGATGAATCGAAAGGTCATAAAATGGCATTTATTTGAAATGTCATTTATTCTTGCTGAATAAAAAATATTAAAGGGTTAGTTCACCCAAAAATTAAATTTCTGTCATCATCCTCATGTCGTACCCCACCCGTGAGACCTTCGTTCATCTTCAGAACACAAATTAAGATATTTTTGATGAAATCCGAGAGGTTTTTTTTATCTCACATAGAAAGCAACGTATATTACCGTCATTCAAGGTCCAGAAAAGTAGTTAAAACATCGTTAAAATAGTCAAGTCAGACAGGGGAGAGAAGATATTGTTAAATAAAGTTATTTTTGTTTTGTTTTTTCACAAAAAGTATTCTCGTCGCTTCATAACATTAAGGTTGATACACTGCAGTCACGTTGACTATTTTAACGATGATTTTACTTTTCTGGACCTTGAATGACGGTAATTACGTTGCTTTCTGGGGGATTAAAAAAAAACCTCGGATTTTATCAAATATCTTAATTTGTGTTCCGAAGATGAACGAAGGTCTTACGGGTGTGGAACGACATGAGAGTGGGTAATTAATGACAGAATTTCGTTTTTGGATGAACTAACCCTTTAATTTCTTTTTAAAACAATCTTACTGACAATATATAGTTTAGATTTTTAGATATTTTTAGTATTAAAATAGTATTAAATTAACTTTATATTTAATTAATTGAAGATAATCGAAGTATGAATATAATATTTTGTTAAAAAACTCAGGAGTTGATTATATCTTTTGTAATAAATGCTGAGATGCTTTACTCACCTGTATCCACTAGGATGCTCTTGAGCGCGGTGAAAGGAGGATAATCTGCCCACAGCTCAAGCGCTCAAGAGCCGATAAAGACCCACCATCTGACGCGCTGTGAACGCCACAGTCTGCTGTGTTATCAGTGTTTGTACACAACATGGAGGAATGCAGCATCGAGTAATGTGATCAGAGCAGATCGCTTCAGCTGGTAAGATCTCATCCTCATTCTGTACAGCTCGTGTCTCTGCCGGATGATTTGAGTATGCGTTTATTTAGATAAATTTACTACTGGAAGCACTGTTCAGTTACAATTCTAGTCAGGTAGGCCTCAAGAATGAATCTGTCCTGCGGTTATGCTCTAATAATAACGCCATATATAGCACAGGTCTCTTAAACCAGGCAGGGTGCTGTTATGGTAATACAGTTGGTATGACGTGATGAAGTTTGTTAAAACTCACCTGTGTCTCTGGTCCACTTCTGTCTAAAATCATGCATCCAAAAATAATTATGATTATACGATGAAGCATTTAACTGTCCAATATTTTGCATTTTTGTTTTCTGAAGGTTAGACATCTTTAAAAAAAATCTTTTTACGGTCTTTAAGTGTCAAAAAAATTACTTTTTCCTTACCCCTAATCCTAACCCTACACATAATTTATCCCTAAAATCAGAGGAAAATGATAGGTGAATAAGAATGGTGTAGAAGCCTCTAACCCTTGTTGTAAGCCTAAACTTGACATCAACTAAAAAACTATTCCTCAAATCTGATTGGTTGATTGAAATGTTGTTCCAGGATCAACAAGTATGTTCTACTTGGTGAAATCACGTTAACCCATTAGGTCAGTATATAATAATGAACAGTATTTCTTCTTTGTGATATGTTGACATTTTCCACAGTACTACTATTGATTTTGGTGCCATATTAGCTGATAGCAGACTGAAGTTTGACCTCCCAAAGGACTCTGGGATGGGATCTATTAACTTCCAAATGTCTGACCATATGCCTCTAATATCTGACATTAGTCTCATTATATTAGAGCTTAGTTTAACAGCTTGGCTGAGATCAGAGATCCTATTAAAGGGAACCTATTATGCAAAGTTCACTTTTATAAGGTGATGTGTGTCCGCAGTGTGTAAACAACCAGACTATAATGGTAAAAATCCACCCACTCCTTTTTAATAATCCCCATAAATCATAAACAGTCTCTTCAAACAAGAGATTCCAGATTTCCCCCTAAGATTAGGGAAGCCCCACCCATGATTGGTGACAGAATCTGCCCTATTAGCTTTATCTCCTCCTCTGAGTGAGCTGTATACAGTCTGCCATGTTTATCTCCTCGAGAGCATTTAACAGCAGCATTTAAGTAAGAAATGTATTCTTATTAAAGCTACTAAAGTTATTTAATCAAGAGCAGTGAGTGATTTTCTGTTTTTCTTTTGTTGTTTGGTTCATATAAACAGCATATATAGCAGTAGGTACTGTATATTATGCTGCTGTCACTTTAATACACAAATATAATATACACATGCGATTTCTTTCCCTGCTGTTTACGTTCACAGATATAACCGACTGTTTGTGTTTTTGACATAACCTTGAGTGTATTTTACAGTTTAAGTGCAATAAGGCGTGTAAGAGAAATCAGTTTAATACTCACAGGATGCGCCATCTGACAGCCAGCTTTCTGTGTGCGTGCTTCAGATGTGTGCGTTCAGAAAACCATATATCAGAAGTTTAAACTGTTATGGCTTTAAAACGCATGCAAATAATAAACTTTCATGATGGCGAAGAACTGCAATGTCACGTGAGCGTGACTGCGATAGAGATGATAATCAAAACCAAACAGATGTTTTGTTAGTTTTTGTCAGAGTATCTGAGGCGAGTTGTACAGGCTCTGCCCACTTCTGGAAAGTGGGGTGGGGAGCAGCAGCTCATTTGCATTTAAAGATACATGCACGAAAATGGCATGTTTTTGATGGGCTTTTACAACATGGTATAATAAATGATCTGTGGGTTATTTTGAGCTCAAACTTCATAGACACATTCTGGGGACACCTGAGACTTATATTACATCTTGTAAAAAGGGTCATAACAGAAGTCTCTGTTGTTCTGGTATTTATTTGAGGTGATGTGCAACTTGATTGCTTCAGTGTTAATTAAAATGACATTGTTAAAATAGTGGACTTTCACCACCCCTTGCCTGCACTGTTTCTTCCTGTCCTCTCTTCTTCTCTTTTCTCCTTCTATCTCAGCAGAACCAGGTCAGAAACAAGGACAGTGTCAAAGCCCTGCTCGTGCTTTTGGTTCAGTGCACACTATGTTCCCCTTTTCTTTGGGCTAAACTTTACAAAAGCCCTCTTCTATTAATATTTGGAGAAAATGCATGTGTCTTTGCAATAAAATCTGCAATAGATTCAATTTGCATTCTGTTCTAATAAAATGAATTCAAACTAAATATTAAAAAATATACTAGAATTTGTTATCCTTGTGGGTTTGGGCCCATTAGTGGTAATGATAGCACAGTGTAGAGAGGTGCCAGTGAACATGCTGCTACTTTTATACATAGACAGCAGGCGTGTGTTCTGACATAAGCACTAACCCACAGACGACTCCTGTGGTGATAACAGCTCTCCTTGTCAGACACCACAATCTGTCCGTTTGGATTACACTCTCCTCTTGGACGCTGAATCAGCCAGAAAAGCATCAGAATTTGGCATAGTAGTACAGAAAGGGAGATTGGGATCATTTTGGCAGGGAGAACTTTCTAAATTTCATTAAAAAAACTTTGTTTATAGCTAGTAATTAATGACAGGGCCGTTGTATGTATGCCAGATTCACACTTGCATCCTGTGCCAAATGGAGTCAAGAATGATTCCTTCATCCTTTAAAGGAGTAGTTCATCCAAAAATGAAAAATCTAAAATTATTTTTTCACCCTTATGTTGAACTGAACATGTGTGACTGATTTTCTTTCATAAACACAATATGTGAAATGTTGAAGAATTAAAAGCTTTTTCCCATGCAGCAACAATGAATGGAAACTGAATCTTTCAAGCTTCCAAAGCACCATAAAAGTATCATAAAAGTAGTCAAGTCTTCCTTAGTCATGTGAATAATTCTTTTGAATCAAATTGGTTGATCCTATTCAATTGATTCTCAAAGTGTATTGATTTGATTCCTGAATTCAACTCAATTGCTGCGTGCCAATTCGCCTACTTATACTATGCCCTAAAATATACTGTTTTTGTGAAGAAAAAGTACGTACTTGCAAGTGTGTAGCAGAAAAGTAGGCAAGCTCTGGGACATACTACTACTTCATCAAAATTGCATCTTTAACTGACCACTCTGTCGCTTAGTTATGTGCATTCTGTCACTGTTTAAATTGCCCTGTCACAGTTAAAAACCTACACATTCAATTTAATTTAATTTCCTACCATTTCGCAGAGAAAGTAGCATGTTGATCTAAAAGTTCACAATGTTGTTGCTAGGGATGCAAAGGGGCGGTAAATTTCCAGAAAGTTTCCAAAATTTCCTGAAAGTTTCCAAAAATCCTGGAAAGTTTCCGGAAATTCTGGAAATTTTCCTGAAATTTTTATCGGAAATTTTCCGCCCCTTTGCATCCCTAGTTGTTGCAGATAAAATATAATGTGGATAACTATGAATAAATGTATTTTTGTCAGGTTAGATTATTGATTGATTTGAATTGATTATTATGCTGCCTTCACATGCTATCGAAAATTTCCCACTTCTAAAGTCATGATTACGAGCTCGGCGCATTCAAGTACTTTGTTGTTAGAAAGAACAAGAATCATGGAGGACACCAGATTTATTCTTGCCTATTTACTGGGAAAATCTTATTTAAGCCAAAGTGATATTTAGCGTCCCATTCATTGACAACCCTAAACGTTCACCGCGCTATCTAGATCAACAGCTTCCTGACGATTCTGGAATTTCTGTCAAATACAGGATATTTTTACAGTGTATAAAGCATACAATACGTTTCAAATTATTATTCATATATATATATATATATATATATATATATATATACATACATACATTACTGACAAGACAAGGCAATTTAGCTGTAGAAAAAGTGCTAAATACAACTTGAGAGGGCGTTCATGTCCAATTTTTAACTGGGAAACTCTTATTTATGAAAATTCTGATAGGCAGCATTAATCACGAGTCAAACCCCTCTCTACTTAACCGTCGGTCTCGCTTATCCACCATGTTTGTAGTTTTTTAACACTTTTTAATTATTTTTGTAGTTTTAATTGAATCCTCGTCCAACGCACAGTGGGTTGTAGGCAAGTGCACTTCGAATTCTAAACAGAAACAGAAGAAAATCCGGGTATCTTTGGAATACTCTTTTCAACATACTACGATTTGGGATTTTGGGGTGTACTTGAATAGGTTTTCATTCTTGAATATTAAAAAAAAACACATTATTTTTCACATATTGTACATTGTTGCAGCACCTCTCTTCCCAGTCTGCCAGTAACGCTCTGTTAAGTTTCTATCTCTATGATAGGAAAAGCTCAATGTGCTCTGATTGGTCGGCTGGAGCAGTGTGTTGTGATTGGTCAACCACTTACAGCGTGTTTCAAAAATGTCACGTCCTTACCATAACCGTGAATTTCAACACACTACTAACGCAACTCAACTAGGCCCGCCCCTTTTTTAAAGTATGACTTGGGCGGGAACTATTTAAATGCCCGCTGAAGTGTCTTGGAACATGCAGCATTATTCAATGTGTTGACGTAATTTCAACTGAAACAGGAAGACAGGGCGATGTATCGAACAGCCCTGCCCCTTTTTTAAAATAGCCAATAGCGTTTTGTTTATATCACAGCTCAGCCAGAGCCGTTAAACTCAGTAAAACCTCGGTTTCCTTTTAATATCTTACCTCCTAATCTCCTCTATATCACTTTAAAATATAGCATTCTGTGCAGAATTTAAATGGGTCCGATACCTTTAGTGGTCTGAGCCAATTCACGGATATTTCAGGGGGCCTTAAAATGAGGAATATTATGACATGTACGTTCCCGGAAGAAAACTCAAGACTACAATTCAGAAACAGTGCTTATTGAAACAGAGAATAACGTTTGGAGTGGACTTTGTAACTTTGCAGACCTTTTTCATGCTCAAACAGCAACATTAAAGAAAGTTGAGAATGCCTCTTTAAATGACCTGTAGTGTGAATGACCTATTGAGGGGCCGGCCGATTTGACATAACACCACTGCTGTTGTTTATTCTGTGCTTCTTTAACAAATCACTTACTCCGAGGGTCCAACGACAGCGGGATTGATAGTCGTGGGGGTTGCCATGGAGACAAGACCAGCAGACTCTGATCACATTGACTGTTGATGATGGCCAGTAATTTGAAATAACTAGCGTTCCTGTGTTGCTCTAGAAGGATGATTGCCCCCATTATGATGACACCTCTGCCGTGCTGAGATCTCTTTCACAATTATCAATCAGATCCGGCACTGTGTGGCATTCCTCCGGCTCTAATCCATCTCAGTGGGTCACACAGACCCCTGCTTAACCGATATCAGCTCAGCGGGTGTATTAACTATGGATGACGTCAGCCCTCTGCTGTATGTTATTCACAAGGGCACAGCCTCCCTTCTTCAGAGACACATCACTAAGCTGCTACTGTTCCTGCGCTCGCTGGCAAACTGTGCCAGAGTCTGTAGCTATATTTAGCGCTGCCTGTTTGGTTTTAGGTGCAGATTAATGTGGAGAGATGGAAATGGGAGCGAGGGATATCCGAACCTCTCTGATGATGGATTTTATGGAGGAGCCCGCAGCCTGTGATGGGAGCTAAAGGTTTATCTTGCTGGCTGTAGTCGCTTCCTGGTGGATCTTTTGGTGTGAGCCTGCGTCTCCTCTGCAGACAGACAGCAGGTAGGAAATAGATATATATGTGGGCATGTGAAGCACACTGCACTTGTATGATGATGATGTACGTCCAGCCATTTGTTAAGTGAGGGCAAAATGTGCCCTTTAAAGAGTTTTAAACCTTTTTTAGAAGCCTTGTTTGTTAATGACCCTGATCCATTTAATGTCCAATGGGGGCCGTCCACTGTATGACTCATTCTGCTCATGTGTGTGTGTGTTTATGCTTTATGATCTAAAGTAATACATTTTCTTAACATTAATTAAAATGTTTCAGAATCAGTTCATATTACCCTGAAATAATTAGAATTTTGAGACAATATTTCATGTGTTGAATGTATTATTTGTTCATCTTTTGTGAATTAATTAAAAAATATATATATTTAAATATCAAATACAATTGTCAATCCTTCTTGCACTAATGTGATGTTATAACCAATGAATACTGTAGAATCTATCAAAACGTAAATAAATAAAAAAGATTTACATATATTAAATTCAATGTTGTTATTGTTGACTAAAACTATTAAACATTGTGTTAAATTGAAATAAAGCTGAAATAAAATGGAAAACTTAAAGAATGAAAATTAGAAATGTTGTCTTGGCAAATTACTGAAATTGAAATACTAAAATTACTAAAATGAAACTAAATGAATTATATAGAAATATTTTTAAAAATGAATAAAACCAAAAGCACATACCAAATTACTAAAATTAAACAAAAATTAAAATTAAAACTGAAAATATAAAAATAAAAGTAATATATTATATTACTTTTTATAGTAAAATTATTTTACTAATTATAGTAATTATATTACTAATTATAATATAAAAATAATTCAAATATTAATAATTACTATAATAGTCTATAAATATTTCTAAAATAAAGCTGCTTATATTAAATGAAAGACTACAATGGAATATTTGTACTATTAAAAATACATTTTCACACTTATAATAAACTAATAAAGTCAAAAAGGTGATTAAAAATGGTGAAAATGTTGATAAAATGATGTCGGGTTACAGGATATACACTTTATCTTATGCATACATATATATAAATCTTAATGTAACTTTATATCCATTTTTTCAGCTACCCTTTTACTGAATGCAATATCATTGGTTAACATTTTGCTGTCTTCAGGAGTGGGCCGCTGTTCGTCCTTTGACTTGAGGGGGACTGTGAGAGTGAAAGCAAGGCATTCTGGGAAGCCCAGCCAGTCCTGGATGTGGTTGAGTCCCAGCTATCAGCAGCAGAAGAAAAGTTTATCCAATGCTGCCCCTCTATATACTGAAGCTCACCTCCAGGGGCATCATGAGTGGATAACGGGCATGGCCGGAGGCGGTGCATAGGTCAAGGGGTGGGGCAACTGCAGTGGATGGGCAGCTTTGAGTGGAAGGGAGGTTCTGTAAATGATGACCAGCCTTTTCCGCCGGAGTAACGCGAACAGTAACCATGGCAGCAGTACACGAGGGGATGATGCTGCCTCGGGGGATCTCAATAACAGGAGGCCTCCACGTCAGGTCCGGCATTTGGAGTTTAGCCAGGCTATGGATGACTTTAAGACGATGTTTCCCAGCATGGAGCATGAGGTTATCGAGTGTGTCTTGAGGGCTAACCATGGTGCTGTCGACTCCACCATTGACCAGCTCCTGCAGATGAGCTTGGATAGCCAAGCCACAGATGACAGCTCAGATTCTGAGGACAGCATTCCTCCAGAGGTTAGTCTAGAAACTTTTATTTAGATCTGACGAGACTAAAAGTTTGGCATTTTTAGATCTTGATGCACAACAGGACCTTTCCATCTAACCTCCGTTGCAGATCCTGGAGAGAACGCTGGAGCCGGACAGCTCAGATGAGGAGCCTCCACCGGTCTACGCTCCGCCTTCCTATGACATGCACATCTATGACAGAAAACATCCCGCAGATGTTCCATCCACACCACCACCCAGGCAAGAAGAACATCTAACCGGGTTTTCTGTTGGAAGAAATTACTACTAATAATAGCAGACTTTAATCTGTGAGAGATGTTGTGTTTGTGTTCACTTTGCTGAAATGCTTGTTATGTTGGTTTGGCTACTATTTAAGCTTTTTCTTCTTCTTCTGAGACCAAATTTCTAAAGTTAATTTTCAAGCTATATGACCACCAATCTCGGCACAGACCTTCAGGCTGTTCTGACTCAGTGTGCTATATATTTTCTAACTGACCCGATTTATGGAATTCCCATATCGGACTTTCAGACAGGCTCAAATTTCCATAGACTTCCTCCATACAGTATAGAGTATTTAACCCTCTGGGTCAACATTTTGTTTTTACTGTGAGTGTACACAAATAAAAAGACATTTCACAGTTTTGAATGATGTATAACTTTTATCTGTATGTCCAAAATCGAGAGAGTATTTTGAGTCTCTTTCGCACTGGTAAAAAAAAAAACTAGGTGGTATCGCCAGCGCGATCGCAAACCCCAAGGAGTTAAGCTGTCATATCACTAGCAAAGCCTAACCGCTAGCCTATGGCAATGTGCTAAAATATTTAATTTAAAGTTTTATTTGCTAGACTGCCTAACAAAATGCTAAAATATGCTATCAACACGTTAAATTACGCTAGCCGAATGCTAAAACATTTTATCAATGTGTTAAAAGGTGTCAACAATAACTAGTAACATGATGTCAGTAGGGCTGAGTAAAAATCGATTTCTCGATTTTAATCGATTCTCATTTTTACGAACCGATATCGATTCTTAAATCCCAAGAATCGATTAGTCTAGTCTGTTTTCAGTTGATAAATGAACAGAACATGTAGCGCGCCTCCCATCCAATAAATTGCAATAATCTTTGTGCTTTGTTACTTTTGATATGAAGCAAAGTCTCAGATTTCAAATGACATCCATCTTATTATGAGATTCAAAAAATAAATACCGTTTTGGCGCTGTTTAATGTGACGTGACAGATCGCTTTAGCGCCTCAGTTAAAGAGAAGCGGCAGCACGGAGCGCATGTGAACATCCTCTCCTCCGCTTTAATACCAGTTACAGCGCGAAATAAACATGACTAAACATCTGAAGGTATGTTAAAATACACTGTACAGCTTACCGAAATCCATATCATGTCTCTTGTAATAGCTCAATCAGTGTTTCAACCTCGGAAAAACGTCAATAAAACAGCTTGTAACAATGTCACGTAACGTCACATTTACCTCAGAAAAACACATTCAGTGATCATAATCTCATTAGTCAGCTAGAAAAGTGAACTCTAGAAACTATGCACAGTTACATATTCATTATAATGTTCTTCAATATTTAATGCATGTTTGAATAAATCAGTTATGACAGCCACGATTTAAATGTTTATATTTAAAAAAAAAAAAACGAATTGGAGTAGAAATACGATTATGTAATTCTAAACTTTATTTATTATAAAAAAAAAAAAACATAATTGAGTGTAATTTAAGTGTTTGTATATTTATATGAGTGGAGCTCACAGATACCAGGATGGATTAACTCAAAGGTTTTAGTTCTCAGATTTGGCTCCCTTGTTCTGGAAACCAAAGTGTTTCTGTTTAGATACCGTATATACAGCGTATCTTTAGGCATATTTGTACCTAGTAAGTTCATTTTAACCTTCAATATTATAGTAAAGTAGTTCCAACTGACTCCCATGTGTAGTTTACAGCATTAGTTGAGAGATATACTGATATACTACATCCAAAATAATCGATATCGAATCGAAAACGTAATCGAATCGAATCGCAAGCATGCGAATAGAAATCGAATCGAATCGTGAAAATTGTGTCAATACCCAGCCCTAGATGTCAGTACATGCTAGCAACTTGCTGAAGTATGTTAGCAACATGCTATCAATGCCTAGCTAGCTAGCCGGCTGTTTTTCTTACTGTATTTATATAACCTTCAAACTTTAAAAAAATATTTGAAACTTTCAGACAAGGCTTTGTCACGCCAACATCAAGGTTTGTCTTGACAAAAATTTACTTCTCTAGTTTAGTCTGCTGCTCAGTATAGTTGTGAAAACAGTTTAAATTTACACTTTATTTAGCGAATAAACTGTTTTTATGTTCGCTGTTAGTTTATTGTTACTACATCAAAGTCTTGAAGATGTTTTACAGAGTGGTATTTACAGTAACTACGCTTGTAATCCAAACTGACATCACTAGCTATGTTTTCATCCAAAGTTGCTACTTGAATTTATATGGAAAATTGGAATATCACATAAAACATTTGCGAATAAAGCACCGTTTCCATCTCATGTGTTCAAGAGAACAAAATTCACTTTATGGGAAACTGGCACAAAGTATCAGTAATAAAATTGAAAGGGGCAACAGGGGAAGTCACTGTCGCTCTTTATTTCCCACATAAGAAATTACTTGCGCTTCAGAGTTCACAGACGAAATGCAAGAAACGCTGTCATGTTATCTTGCGTTCAGAGGCGAATGCTGTTAGTATTGGATGTTTTGGGAACATAATTGTGTGAGACAGTTTTGTGAGCTATTTATACTAAATCATTTTGATGACAGACCTTGGCTCAGGCATTTCAGAATGTCTAAAACAACATGGTGTGCAATGTGATTGGTCTAATTGTTAGTCCAGTTATCCAATCACATCTATTTTTTGTTGCATATCGAGGGATTTATTTGGTGAAAGTGTTTCCAGTTGTAATTTATGCACACGTCTTCTTATTGCATAAACATGTATCCACATCAATTGAGCGCACAAGTTTTTATGCGCATCTTGGCGTTTCCATGCAGCGTTTTTTTGTGTGTGTGCGCGATATCCCAAAATTCGGATAAAATGCTTGGATGGAAACATAGCTATTGACCTATTAGTGTGTGAACTCAATAAACAAAAGTGTCTTATAAATGATTTAAATCACAAGATGAGGATCCCATCAGGCCTTTCTAATTTCAGGTGTGTGTTTCAGAAGAAGAATTAGTATTTTTATTTTATACTCATAATTTTGCCAGGTTCGATGATTATCCCCCTCCTGGGCATCAGCAGGTTGGCAGATACAGGAACTGGAATCCACCGTTACTAGGCAACCTCCCCGATGACTTCCTGCGGATCCTGCCTCAGCAGTCAGAGAGTCTTCAGGTGGATTTATTAATTACTATCATGCAGTCTGTAATAAAGTATTAAACTAAATATCATGTTTACAAGCATTTAGATCCAGATTCAAAGATATAGATTTAGATTCAGATGCAGATTCAACCCCCCCACCCCTCCCCCCTTGTGTTCAGATTTACCAGATTTATATACAGTGACAATATTATATACATTTAATCCTTTGATAGCATTTTAACATTTTTTTAGGCACAATTTCATTCAAAAATACACACAAATACCATTAGTTTACAAAAGCAAGCATACATTGTGATTCAAAGACCTCTGTTGAAGTCTAAATTCTCTAGCTTTAAGGCCAGACAAAGCAAATCAATCGTCTTATGGTTGATTTTTTTTGTCATTTCGGTAAAAATGTCCTTGGTGATTTTTGTCCCCCTACAGCGTTCTCAGAGCAGCCTGTCTCAGCCTTCCTCCTCCTCCTCTTCGTCCCTGTCATCCCTGACGCAGCTCTCGTCCAGCAGTGGTGCCCTGTCAGGTAGCGTTTGGTCTTCCGAACAGGACAGGAAGTTGAAACAGTACTTGGAGGACGAGAGAATCGCCCTTTTCCTGCAGAATCAGGAGTTCATGAAAGAGCTACAGCGTAACAGAGACTTCCTCATAGCTCTGGAGATAGGTACTCATACACACACACATATATATATATATATATATATATATATATGATATGAGGACCTCAATGTCAATTTCATTTTGCCTTCTATTCTTAAAGTCACAATGTAACGGAAGTGGCAACTGATTTTTTCTATAATGTGACAGAACATTGATTGTAAGAAAGGGCCAGCTTAAAAAAAATAAATGATTGGAGAACCCTGGCATATGCTAACAGAGAGAAGTGTGGCGCTTAACCGAAAGATTGGGATATGACATTTTGATTTAAAAAAAAAAAAAAAAAAATGAAACATGGATGAATATGCATGGATTTACAAAATAGGATGACTTTTCATTTCATGTCGACTATAAATTACAATTAAATGAAAAGTATACTTTTACTTTTTTATATTTAATAAAATGCTATTTAAATATGTTATACTTAATATAGACTCATTTGAATTCTAAATTTTTAGTAATTTTTTATGAGTGAATGTGGATTGCCACAGGGTAGATTTTTATTTTATTTTATTTTATTTTATTTTATTTTATCCAGTTGCTATCGGGCTATTTTTCAGATATTTTCTCCCCAGAAGCTGCAGTGTAACTAGGTCAGAAACACACAAGAACAAATACACTTTCACACAAACAGTCATTTTTCAAACATACTTCACTTAGGATGAAATAATGTTTGAATTTCTCCATGTGAGAAAAACCTCTCATTCATAGTAAAGAATTCATAAACCAATTAACATTGCAGTCAAGCATCTTTTTTGCAGTCTTTACCAATATTTGGGACCCCTCAAAGTCTTTCTTGCTCACCTTACCTGCTTTTTAGAATGATTTACAGTATGAAAAGCACCATACAAATAAATGTAAAATAAATGTAATCGAGTTCTACAATTTTAATTTTATTCCCCTTTCTATTTGCAAAAAGATTGGCAATGTTTTTCATTCTCATATTTGTAAACCATCACTCCTGTCATTCTGCTAAAATGCATTTTGAATTGACCCCAGTGGTGTGTGTAAACATTCCTAACACACTGTGTGCAGTGTTGTGTTGTTCAGTCCACTGTCTCCACTCACTCTGGAGCGGTTGATCTTCACCTGCCCTCAGTGACCCTGTTGCCTGCTGTGTTTTAGATCGTCAGAAGTGCGAGAAAACACAGTGTGGTCATTCATCCGCTTGCACGGAGAACTCCACCGAAGGTAGATTCCCTTCATCTTCATCCATCAGCCACACGGCGCGAGCTGCTTTGCCACACAAACACTGACAGGAAGCTTCGTCTGAACTTGTTTGTGTCGCCACATAAAGCATAACACTCAGATAATGGCCGACATGGGTCATATTCGCCACTGTTGTAGCATTTTATTGTTTATCATGAAGTTAAATAAGTTAAAGAGGACCTATTATGCTTTTTTACATTTACAACTTTTTTTAGTGTATAATGTTGCTATTTGAGCTTGAAAAAGGTCTGCAAAGTTACAAAGCACAAAGTCACTTCAAAGGGAGTTATTCTGTATATCAGTAAGCACTGTTTCTGAACTTCCTGAAACGCCTCCATTGTAGTCTTGAGTTTTCTTCCAGGAACGTACACGTCACAGTAGTCCTCATTTAACACTTTCCCAGCCATTGACAGAATTTTCCTTAATTTTATGAGACAACGCTTCCCCACCATTGACGTAATTTTCCGGCTTTCTGTGTTTTCGCTGTTATATGGTAGAGGGCGCTATTACGCTGAAAGAGTACTGAATCTCTGGATCAAAACACATGCAAAAAAGGAGCAGAAACAAGCGATAAAAGCATTGCTTGTGCACGTTGTAGTCTTTGAAAACAAATATGCAATTTTCTCAGCTTTTTGTTCAAAATGTTGCTTTTTTTATGAAACCTATGCATATTCAAATGTTGATAAAAAAGAACTTTGTTTGTTTAAAAGCAGAGGCTCTGTTCTTTCTTTTGATATATTACATGTTCAGATATTCATACAACAAAATATTTTTGGGGCCATGAAATTTTGTGAAAATTATCAAAAATGCTGGCGGTGACTGGCAACTTTAAAAAAAAAAAAAAAAAAAAAAAAAAAAAAAAACCTGTAAATTCCTGCAAAAGGCATACGCAAAAAAAGGGGCATGGCTGAGTTGCGTTAGTAGTGTGTTAAAACCATAGACTGTATAAAACAATGTACGTAGTGTCTGTGACGTCACTGGTGGGTTTCTGAAGAGCATTTTTGAAGCCCAAAGTGGGCGGAGCCTGCCGTTGCCATCTTGCCAGCGCATCACTGCATGTCACTCCCAGATAACCGAAAATGGGCAAAGAGGCGGGACATGGTTGGAGCTGAGGTGACGTGATGGATAACAGACAGCAGACAAACAGCTAGTAGTGACAGCAGCGGCAATCCACCTGTCACTCAAGTGGCCACGCCCTTAATTATGCATAGCTTTTAAGGCATTATAAAAAAATTCACCCCCCTCACAGTTGTCATGAAGGGCAAAATTAGCTATATAGACGAAACCCACTTTTTGTACCAGGCTGTAAACATTTTGTTCTGCTGTAAAGTTGCCCATTTTAACATGGGGGGTCTATGGGATTGACTCCCTTTTGGAGCCTGTCTCTAGTGGCCAGTCGATGAATTGCAGTTTAAGTCACTTCCGTGTTGGATTCAAGAGAGAGACCGGAAGGTTTCTGCTTAGTTGAAACTCATGGTTATGGTAAAGGGCGTGACATTCCCAAAACACACTCGAAGCAGTTGACCAATCACAACACATTGGTCCAGCCGACCAATCAGAGCACATTGCGCTTTTTGGACGGAGTGGCTTCATAAAGACAGGAACTAAACAGAGCGTTGCTGACAGACTGGGAAAAGAGGTGCTGCAACAATGTACAATATGTAAAAAATAATGTTTTTTAACATTAAAACCTATTCTAGTAAACCCCAAAAACAAAATCATGACTCTGTAAAAGGGCATAATATGGCCTCTTTAAAGTTAGTTGTTTGGATGTTTTTGCCTTAAAAGAAATAGTTCACCCCAAAATTCTGTCATTATTTACTTCTTTACAAACATATGTTGACATCCTCATGTCTAACTCTTGGTGTAGGTGATACCTGTGGCTCGGGGTCTGAGGAGGCCTGTTCATCTGTCTCTGATGATGCCTTATTCATGGAAAAACTCAAGCACATGGGCAAATGTAAGAGAACGCAGACCTAAAGCTTAAAACTTAACCGCAAATGTATCAAATGGCTTAAGCTCTCATCCCATTCTGACCACTGTATTATTACCTACAGCTACAAGGAAGAAGCTTTTTGAAATTGCTAGGTCATTCTCGGAGAAGACCAGAAGGAAGAAGTCCAAAAAGCGAGCTCTGCCCAAACATCAGTCATATCCTCATATGTCCAGCCCAGACAGTCACTGCCTGAAGGTTGCATCTATGTATGTTGTGTAAAAGAGGAGTTCTTATATTTTTATTTCTGGATCTTACTTAGTCTAGCTGTTAGCTTCAAGCTAATGTGTGTGTCTAAATATGATTATTTGATCATGTAGCCTATTATGTTAAACTTTTAAAAGCTAAAAGTGCTAGTTTTAAAATTCATCTTAGAATTAGCTATATGGCGTTGTAGTATTAAACGTGTAGTGTGTTCATTCCTTGACTTCCTCTCAGTCTGGGCTCTGCAAACTCCACCATCAATCTCCTGGATGAAATAGAGGGGCCGCTGTCAGGTAAATATTCTCTTTAGCTCAATGTATTGGCACTGCATGGATGTACTGTATAATAATTGGTGAAACCTTGTAAAGTGGATTTGTGTATGTGTTTGTAAGCTGAGGGTGATAGCCAACTTAAGAGGCTTTCAGGAAGAGAGGAAGGGGAGGAATCAAAGGAAGTGATGTCATGGTAAGTGCACACACACACACACACACACTAAACACCATCAAAGATTTAGATATATAGATATAACAATATGTATAATATATAAAATTTAAATATATTTAATATGATGTGTTTTGAAATTCTCAGAAAATCATGTTAATTTTTATTGACACATTTTTCATTTTAAAAGCTCTTTCTTTGATGATCACTACACTTTAGATTTAGATAATTGCTATTAAAGTTGTAACAATATTTTTTCTATACCGTTCAAAAGTTTGGGGTCAGTAAGATTTTGTAATGTTTTTGAAAGTCTCTTATGCTCACCAAGGCTGCATTTATTTGATCAAAAATACGGTAAAAATTGTATATTTTTTTTGATGATCTTTTACAGATGGATGAATAATGGCCGGAGCAGCCAATGGTCTCTGGATTTGAAAACTAAAGCATCATGAAGATCAAGATTTTACTCAGTTTCCTGCAATGCTTTATTAAACCTGAGCCATGAAATCATTGTAGTTCTATTGTTTGTAATATTCTGGTTCAACAGTCTCTCTTGTAGTTTCTGAATGGCATGTGGTGTAGCAGATCAGGTGGTGTTAAGAAGACTGCTGTGTCGAGTCAGTGCTCATGCTGTACTCAGAACATCCACAAGCACAAAACCTCACTGCTCAGCTTGATAAGAAAATCTGTTTATCTCAGGAGAATTTAAACGGCCTGGAGCCCATGTACAGTTCCTGTCATGTTTAGAGATTATGCTCTTTCCATTCCTCATGATCATATTTGATAGATAACATATTAATTTGATATCTGGGTGATTGGTTAAAAATTAGTTATCAGATTTAGTTGCGATGTTGAAATGTGTTTTCAACCAACTCACAATCTAAAATCATGCTTCAAGTCTTCTTTTCACCATTCCTGAAATGATTCATGATTTTATTCTTAGTGTAAAGTAAGATCTGGTTGTGTGTATTTACACTGGGATAGTAAATATATTGTAATAATTTTCACAGTTTAGGGCTGTTAGCTCACTGTAAATTGCTATTGATTTTCAGAGGATCATTTTGTTTGTTATTAAATAAATTACATTTTGAAACCAACACGTCCATGTTTGTCTTGATTATTAAACAGTTCCCAGAACATTAAAAGCTTCAGGATAAAGATGTTCATATGCACAAATTTACTCAGAGTCAAATATTTAGGATGTAAAATAGTTTTGTTTTAAAATATTCATTGTGTTTGTCACTCTACTGATTCTGGTGTTGTGCTGTATTTTCTATATGAACCAGTAGAGGACGCCACACCCTGTGCCATAAGGCTAAACATAACCTTTTTTGTGTAAGTTAACATACTCTCTATTCTAAGTTAACATAACTCTTTAACCCAATGTTTAAAAAGACATTAAGTAAAACTAAAAGTGTCTTACTGCGTAATAAACATTGATCTAGCAAGGCTATTATAACTCGAGTCGTTACGTGATAGATCTGTAAGCTCTGAGGAAGATTATGATTTAAAGGCGCACACATACATTTTTTTCCTCACTAAAACGTTTTACACAAAGAAATGACTAGGCAGTTCACTAAAAATGTTTGCAATCGCGTACACACTCTCATAAGATAGTCATATCAGAATCTAGTCGTATCAGTAGCTTAATAAAGCTGATTTGTTTTATATAAAGCGGGTCGCCTCATGGGGGCAGACGTTCCAATCACATGACAACTTGAATACTCACTTTATCTTGATACTTGCTCTTTGATTAAACGCTTTCACTTATGGAATACATTTATAGTGTCTGACTTAATTTATAATGTCAATGTCATCGGTAAATGAAAACTTTTTTTTTTTTTTGAGTGACGCATCCACAAGCTAGTTGCCAGTACCTAAAATTACTAGCCTATATGCTACGTTTTAAAAACCATAACAAATCGTTAACCGTAACAAACCATAGTAAATGTATATACATATCCATAGATTAGATATAGGCCTAAAGTATAATTCATTAAGAAGACACGAGCGAGTGCTTATCGTTCTTCATTCTAAAGTTGTTGATAGAAATAATTTAGTGGAAATGAATGTTGGTATATCGGTAACCTCGATGGTTTGTGACACTTTATTTTCACCGCGCCATCATATTTGACCTAAATCAGGTATAATAAATGAACATAAACAAGTTCATGCTGTGGAAATTGCTGTAACTGTCCAGTAGATGGAGCTATACACCAGTGCTCCGTACTGCTTAATGTTTATTCATCTCAAACTGATTTTTCTTTTCAGTCACAATCTGTCATTCCTGTGATAGATGACCATTATTTTGTCAGAAACAGCCTAAATACCTGTAGGGCTGCTGAGAGAGAGAGAGAGAGAGCGAGCTGGCTGTGGGTGCTCACGTGTCCGAGTGTTTCTGCTCATTGTCTGGTGTCTGCAGATTGGGATTTATTTATAGCCATGCCTGTCTACCTCAAAGCCCCATAATGCACCACTCCCAGATTCTGCAACTGGTGTCCTTTTTGCTAGGTCTCGAAAATAATCTCAAATCTGATGTCACAAAACAAAAATAGAACAAAAGCACACACCGCACCACCTGCCCCACAGACACAAACAGTCTGAAATCTGACTAAAAAGACGAGTCAGTCAGGTACTTAATGAAAGCCTGTGTCACGGATGATCTCTGCCATCAGATCCCCCACAATCCAATTTAATCTGCTGTATCCTAGGAAGGGATTCCTCAGTCTGACCAATAGAGTGTCAGTATCTGACGACATAGCAGTCGCCAGGTGGAAGCTGCACTTTGTCTGTAGTACTTTTGTTGGCTTTTTTTGGCTTAGTGCTCTGAAACTTTCTCACATAAATGACCTAGTCCTAGTTTAGAACTTGCTTTAATTTCAATTTTTAGGTCTTAAGAATGCAAAAAGATTAGGTAAACACTTCACTTGCCATGCTAGCTTTGGAAGAGGTCACGATAATAACGATTCTTCTGTCTGCATGGGATGGTCCAGTTTATACAAGAGGTTCCTGAGGTCATCAGCATGGAGCAGATGTACACCTGACACTCTAACTGGTGAGAGAAAATAAAATTTGAAATGTAGACACCTTTTATTTTTTATTTTGACCTCTACTTAAACGTCTGTAACTCTTAAAGGGACAGTTCATCCAAAAATGAAATCTCTGTCATCATTTACTCACCCTCATGTCATTCCAAACCTGTATGAATTATATATATATATATATATATATATATATTTAAATGTCTTATACAAAATGTTTTTTGGCCCATACAATGAAAATCAATGAGGTCCAGTGTTGTTTTGGAACCCATTGTCTTTCAGTGTTTGAAATAAAGCTTAAATACTATGCAATATAAAATTGTTTGGTTTTTCTAAGGAAATTAAAAATCTTGGCAGCTGAAATATGTTGAAGTTGAAGTACTAAAATTACTAAAGCTAAAACTGATATAAAAATAAAGAAATAAAAAATTTACAGTATATTTAAAAAAAAATGACAAAAGCACATAGTAAATTTAGTAAAACTTAAAGTAAAATTAAAATAAAAACTAAAAATGTAACAATAAAAGCTAATCAAAATCATTAATAAATATTATAAATGTATATAAATAATACTAAAGCAACACTGCATTGTATGAACAAAAACCGATATTCTTCAAATTATCTTCTTTTGTGTTTCACAGAAGATAGAAAGTCATACAGGTTTGAAATGACAGATGAGTAAATGATGACAGAATTTAATATTTTGGCAGAACTCCCCTTTTAAAATGTGTTCTGCTCTGACTCCTTTATGATATTACTTGTGTTTGTCATCATTTCTATTTTGCTTTTGATAAAAATCACCTGCTAAATCAGTAAGTGTAATCCTCATACATCATAATGAATTATTTGAGTCAGTCTGCTGAATGTGAGATAAGGAAAAATGTGCATACATTGTGTACGTGTGGTTTTCAAATGTATACCTGAATGGTCAACACCTGGAAATAAGCTATGTGGATGTGAAATTGATATAGAACCTAAATATGACATTTCTGCACATATTGTGATGTTTCTTTTTCAATGCATTACACTCATGATGTATAATTCGAGGCCTTATTTTACTCAACTGCGACTTTATTTCTCATATTTACAATTGCGATGTCTTTCTCATTGTTTGGACATTACCTCGCACAATTTGGACTATAATGCGTCCTTGCAAACCGGACCTCAGCGGACACTTCGAATAATGTTCTGTCACTGAGATATATGTTGGGGAGGATGTAGAGTGTTATGCAGCACCCAGATGGAGAGATGGAGCACAGATGGAAGGATAGAGAAAGAGAGAGTGAGATGGAGGACAGATGGAAGAGGAGGTGAGGTTTTGGAGAGTGACTCAGCAGTCAGATTGAGCGTTTGATGTGAGGGAACATCACACCCTCAGTGAGATGAGAAATCCTTCTAACACCCCCCCCCCCCCCCCCCCACCCAAATTATTTTAATAAATGTGATTAAACATGCTCGTGCTCATACGGAGAAACACAGTTTAGTTTGAGAAGGCAAAGGGGCGAATTTCCACTTGCAATCCCTAAGATGTAAAAGACCCTCTGTTTGAGCCGAGGATGCTCTAAGGAAAGAAAAACCACAAATGAAATCTCTTTAATATCACTTTTGTTTTTCCTAAACAGTAAATAAGTTCAATTAGAACAAATGTGGCTTTTTGTTTAAGTCTCATGCTTCACAGATGTGTCTCCTGAGGAAAAAAACGCCTATAATCTTGCATGTGTCTCTTCTAGAGTTTCAGAAGAGATCTCAACAATGTCTCAAACTGTGCCCAGATTTGCCGAGATATTAAAGGTAGTGTAGGTAATTTTCGGAGAGACTAGCACTCCAAAACACATGAACGCGTACAGTAGGGAGCAAACAGAGATGGCGTTAAAATTACAATAATAATGAATGTAAACAACTTGAAGAGCACTGACCTGTACCACCTGACTGCTGCAGATTCCTTTTAGCGTTGACAGTGTTGCCATTGAAACGCATACATTCGAGTCACGAACCACTCCGAGTATAATGTCACGGGTTTCCTTCTTTTACAAATTATGGTAGTTATGGCGTGAACTGTAAGAGGTGGCTGCTATTTTGATTGCGTTGTGGAGAGAATTCGAGCAGAGATTGTATATTATAGGGAGATGAGAGGGTCTGTATCTCTTACCATTGGAGAAAGCGTAACGGCTAACTTAATCACGTGTGGCACCTCTCAGCCTATCATGTAATGGCAGTGACATCAGTCGCAACATTCCCTAGTCTGCCTTCTCTTAAAAAAATACATTTTTATCAAGCTAAAATCTACATATAGTTCCCAACGAAAGTATTGTTTAGTGTAAAACACGCTGAAGATTAGCAAACAGGCTGTCGATTAATTAAATGATTAGCTATTTCCCCACAAAAGCTGTTTAATCAGCATAGTGAAGCCTCTCATCCATTGACATCCATTCAAAAAACAGTCTCTGGTCTCCTTCCCTGCGTACCACCAGAGGCTTAAAGAAGGGTGCTCGTGAGCGCCCCCTTTGCCGCTGCTATGCGCCCTCGATGTTTAAAGTCCTCTGCGTAGCTCACAGTCTTGCGGGCTCAGCAGAAGTGCGCATTAAGGGCGCATAGCAGCCGCAAAGGGGGCGCTCACGAGCACCTTTCTCTAAACTTAAATGACGAATTGGACACCCCACGGTCTTGTGGACTTAACGGACACGCGCACGCAGCGGCCATTGTAAGTCCACAAGACCGAAAGTGCACATGAAGTGTGCCATTTGGGACAGGGCCACTGTGAGCTACGCAGAGGACTTTACCCAGCAGTCAAAGCGGCATTACGTCGTGAAAGTGCGAACTCAGAGGAAGACCGTGAGGGTTTAGGGTGCCATTTGGGACAGGGCCATAGACTGAAGTTGTGGTGTATCATAAGGAAGACTTATGATGGGGATTTTGGCCCATTCTTGGTTTTAAAAAAAATATCCGACATCATAATTCAGCACATTTTATGGAAAGAGGAACATTAGCTTTTAATATTTCATATTTCAATATGAAATATTCCTATTTATTAATGTTTTTTTTTTTTTTTTAAAAACATCCTTACACCTTAAACATCATTAAACTACTTTCTGGTTATGTTTACACAAAATCAGTGATAAATAAAGAAAATAATTCAAATGTAATATCTGTCAAAAACCTAAAATTTGATTTGTGAATGGAAAAACATAATTGGCTGGGTCCTATTATATTATTTTTCTTCAAAAACTATTCAGAATCAGAGTTAGCAAAGCAAAACCACATGGTAAAAATTAAAATAAATATTAAAAAACAACATATATTTATAATATTACATAAATATTACAATTAATTGAAATGTATGCCTTTATTAATTATATTAAATATTGTAATCAATTAAAATCTATCTATCTATCTATCTATCTATCTATCGCGCATTGGCCTACAGACATGTGCGCACGGACTTCATTTCCCAGCGCGCACCGCGTCGTCCGATGTTTCCCACAGCTGACAGACAGTGAGCAGAGTCTCACAGCAGAACGCGCATCTCGCACGACGGGCTTCAAAAGCGCACTTGGATTTGGGATTACCTTGAACCACATCTCCCTTGTGGATCCCAGTATAGACCTCATCTATTGTCCTGCTCGGACAGTCTGATGGCATGCGTCTGTAGTAGTGCATGTGGATTGTATTGTTATTTGTAGTTGCACTCATCTCTCCATCCACGCCGAGCCCGATGCAGTGGGATGGATGGTGTTAGAGTGGGGCTGATGATGGTGGAGGAGAGTGATGAACAGAGGGACAGCAGCAGCAGCAGCGGCGGCGGTGGCGGTGGCGCAGCGATGGCCGCGCTACACCAGTGCGAACTGATCCAGAACATGATCGACATCTCCATCTCCAGTTTACAAGGACTCCGGACCAAATGTGCGGCGTCCAACGATCTCACGCAGCAGGAGATCCGCACTTTAGAGGTAATAACGACGAGAGGGGCCGAAGTGCAGCGTCATGAAAGAGCGGATCCGCTCTCTCGCGCGCGCGCTTTATCCGTTTCTTCCTATTTTTGCACTGCAGCTGTTTATGGTGGTGCATTATAGATGCGCACGGGGCTTGGAACGAACCCCTCTTATTGTAATTTACCATAATATCCCTAACAAAAAGTACTATGGTGTTACCATTTTTTGCAGCATGGTAATACACTGGAATTTAGACACTATACAAGGCTGGGGTTTGAACCTCTCTCACAAAAATGACAGTATTACCATGACAATGTAGCATGGTAATAATACCATGGTTTCTGGAGTAGGCTAAGATGTAAATATCACAATGCTTGAATATGGTAATCATAATAGCAATGTACCATGGTAAAACCATTGAATACAGTGGTACAGCCACAGTGCTTTAAGTAGTATCTTAAATTTTATATACCACAGTTTTATTGTGGAAACAATAATGCTATTTTCGAAACACCATTGTAACAAGGTTTTGTACAGTCCATTACTAGCTATATGTCAATACAATCTAAAATAACACACCACAAATACCACGGTGCATTTCTTTAAGGGAAAACATTGAGCATTGGCTTATGCATGGAGTTCACAGCACACTAACCCAGTGGGGGGTTATTTGACCTGGTTCTGTTGACTAGGTGAAATGTTCTTGGCATTGGGATGCTGCATAAAGCACAGCATTCCTGCAGCATCTCCATTCCAGAAGCGGTCCTGATATTTTGACAGTAAAGGCCTTCATTGGACTGTTGGCCCGGCCGGTCTGTGTGTGTGATGTTTTGCCGATAACGTCTCACCCTAACTTCCTCAACATTGGCGGTTAGGTGTCATTATTGATGTGTGCTCCACCTGGAAAGTGCCCCATTGCTCCAACGGTAGGGGTAATTAATGAGGAATCAATACAGCCATTGGGGTGGATGGTGTGCAAACAGCCCCGGAGGGCCTGTAGTTTGAGTACTGGGCGAGAATGTGACCGCATACACCAGAACGATTGTTTTTGAGATCCTCAGAGGTTTTATGAAGTGTTATGGATTTGTGTTTCAAGATCTAAAAGGAAATTAGTCCTAATATGGGGTTTAAAGCTCAAGAAGAGGCTTGACGACATAACGATTTAAAATGATTGTTTTTGGACAACCGTTATGATTGGCCATTTGATTTTTGCGAGCATAGCATTATTAAAATTCTATATTTTTGGTCTCAATAAATGGAAAAAAAAACAAAACAAAAACTAAAATAAATAATTTTAAATGTGAATTGAGCCATCACAACATTATAAAGTATAGTATGAAAAATGGATATTCATTTTGAGAATTTAATTGTGTTAAATTTAATTATTTCTGAGTGATAGATGGCTGTGAATGTAATCTAAATGTGGGGAAATGATTCAAGATTCAATATAAACAATAATAAGTACAAAAAAAAAAAAAAAATCTAAAATTGGTTGATAACCAGTATTGTCCAGATATATTGTACGTTCTGTTAGAGTAGGCCATTTTTTTCCCACCAAAAATAAAAAACTAGAACAATTTAGTGAAAGAACAGCAGGCTCCTTAAGTTCTGCTTTCTGCTTTAGCAGTGTATGTATATTTACAAAATATTGTTTATTTACCAATATGCTACAGATATCATCTCTATTGAGTATATTATTTCTTCCATCAAAGATAAAATCTATAAAAATTCAGTGAAATAACAGCAAACTGATTCCTTCAGTTCTGCTTCCTGCTCTAGCAGGAAGTTGAATGTTCTACCTGTGTTCCAAATCAGTCACTACTGGGCCTAAGTCTACAGGAAATGGTGGAGTCACGCCGGGGAGACATCACTTGGCCTGCTTCCTCTTTATGTCTATAATGCAACACTTTCTGACTGCATCTCTCTTTTCCAGGGCATTTAATACATGTTTTCGATTAGTTGCAATAAATATTAGGTGGTCAATCTCATATTCCCAGGTTTCTCAGCAGCCTACCTGTTTAACCCGGCTGAACAGGTTGATATATTGTAAGCGTGCTCTTATGAGCGTCGTTCGGAGGGACAGATGGAGCCCGTCAATACTCAGGCAGTATAACAGGCCCTGGATGCTTGTTAATTCCTGTACAGAACAACAGATTTGAAGTGGCCACATTCAGACCCCCACCACTTCTCGTACACTTCAGTGCAATCAAGAGACGCTTGAACTCGCATTAGATTCTCACTGAAAGCTCTTTATAACACCACTTCACGTCTTTTTTTTTTAACAGCTCGCTACTCTGGCCAGGAGATAATTATTCGCAGTCTCTCTGGCTGAAGTACCGCGTGGTTATGTTTGACCGAATGTTCTCACTCTCTCCTGCGTCTGTCGTTCTGCTGACCGGCAAAATCTGTATTTTGCAGCGATTTTGGTTTTGTGGTTTGCGCAAGTAGGACGTGCTCCTGGATAAACATGTTAATACAGGAACAATGTTGCTATCGACCAGTCAGAATTTAGGGTTAGAGTCAGCATGAAACGGTGTTTTCGCAACCTTATTTTACTTCTATAATAAAACATATCTCCACATTATCTGGAACATGGAAAAAAATGTGGGATATATTGTGATTTTATCCATTAGGGAAACATTGTTATTGTTAACTAAATCTAAAACTATTAAAAATCATTTCATTAATTGAAATAAAGTAAATGAAATGAAATAGAAATATTAGATGGAAAACAAACTCGGATGCGTCAAAGTTATAATTCTCACAAATGATTTTGTTATTATGCGTACAGTTGAACACGTAGCCTTTTTAAAGTATACTTTGAAGTATAATAACACAGGAGGTCGACACAGACACCCTAGAACGTTTCATCTCTTTTCAGTGTCTGCGCTATTTTTCTCCAGAAGTTATGACCGATACAATGTCTTTGTATTCTTTTAAACTAAAGTTGCAGCTATCTCATAACCCCTTCACACAAGTGCTTGTCAATGCGGGCATCTGTTGTTGCAGTCTCCAGGTATTTTGTTGTTGTTGTTCTGTCTCTTTAGTTTTGTTTTCTACTGTGAAACAAAAGCCTGGGCCAACTGATTAGTGCAAAATAAATTCAATGCGCATGCGCGACCTGTGCGTACAAAGTAAAGTAACAAAAATTAGGCGGCGCGTACTAATTGTGACGAAATTTGCGTCATACACACTGTACGCAGACCCTCGTAAAAACCGAAGTATACTTTGAGCTTTAGATGTCTGTGAAGGTAATCTAATTGAGGGGAAATGAGCATGCACAATTTAATATTCTCTATCAATGATACTGATAAATACATTTTTTTTTAAAAAAAAACCCTGAATACTAGTTGATAAACTTTATGGTAAAATGTATCGTACATCCCTTTTGAGCAGGCCTAGGTTGCAGTGTTATTTTAGAATTATTCATATACTATACATTTTTTTATTAATTTTTTGGAATTATTAGTCTTTTTTTTTTTTTTTTTAAGATTTATTTTTTGGCATTTTTGCCTTTATTGTGATAGGACAGTAAGCAGTAAGCAAAAAGGTTCGCGAGCCGAGACTCAAACTTGGGTCGCCCGAAGCGCAACAGAGCTATATGTCGGCGTGCTGCCCTCGAGGCTATCGGCGCCGACTTGTTTTGTGATTTTTGTCACTTTTTATTTTAATATTACTGTTTATGTCTGTTTATTTCAGTTTTAGTTCAGTATTTGTTTTTATTTATTTCCAGTTAGTAATTTTAATGCTTCAACTTAAACTTATTTCAGGTAACATTTCAAAGTTTTTCTATGTAATATTTACATATTATTTTATTTCAGCCTTATTTCAATAAAAATGTTTATAATAGTTTTAGTTAACGATAATAACCCTGCTAGGTTGATAGTAACTGTGTTCCATTCTTAGCAATGTAAAATTTGCTAAATCACTTAAAACCATCTTTACTAATCAAACCAAACCAAATCAGCTCGCACCCTATGTCTTTTTTCAAGACTTTGGGAATGTTACTCCTGCACCAGTTGTTTCCCCAGCTGTTGTGGGACTGCGTGTCCTCTGGAGTGAGATTCATATGTCTCCTCACATCTTCTCATTGTGCAGATTTTGATGAACTGTGATGTTTGATTTCGACAGCATGAGATGCCGTCTCAGGAAAGCAGTGACCTACTTGTATGCAGAGATCTTCAATCTTTCTGTGGATAAACACGTTTGTTGATGGTAAAAAAGGAGAGCTAGCTTTGCTCCAGAGGGTTTCTGTTCTGCGGACTCAAGCGGTCAGCTGTTGAAGCCCTCATCAGTCTGGGCTCCCCCCCCGCAGTGATGTTTAAGAGAGTTTTGCAGTGCATTCGTGTCGTGTGCTGTCGTGGCTGTGGCTATATTTAGATGTCTTCCTCCCTACGCGTTTTCAGGGTTGGTTGTTAAATAAGAAAATAATGACGTGAAGAGGATGAGCAAGGGGGGGAGGGGAGAGGGAGAGTGCCAGCCAATCAGCTTGTGCCTGTTTGAGGGCTCCCAATAGACTGGGAATGGGGAGGGGGGTGACAGATTCAGCCAAGCAGAGCAGGTAAGAGATGTTCCATCATTACTCGTGGCTGTCTCAGTGCTACTGAGCTCTTCCCTAGATATTCTCCAGCGCATCCGAGCTGCGTCACTAAGGCCTGATGAGGAGCTGTCATTGTGGCTGGCAGTTTAGTCTAAATAACGTTCTTTCAAGGCCAGATTGTCAATCACTAATTTTTTCATTTATAAACATGTTTCCTGAAGCCCTGAGTATACTTCGTTTTTTACGCGTACGTGCACAGTCGAACACACAGCTTTCCGAAGTATACTTCATTTGACTCGTACGCATACACAGGCGTTCGAAGCATGCGCAGTTTTGAGCAATCTCTCGCCACGATTTAAAACCCATGTAAATATATTTGTATTCTTTCAAGCTAGAGTTGTCCAAATGAGGGTACTTTCTAACCTCTTCGCATAATCTGTCGTCTATGTAGGCCTCCATTGTCGCTGTAGCTTGCATGCGTTCCGTTCCATTCTGTTTATGCAGTTTTTCTTTGACTACCTTGTGAATTGACACCCCCAGGGCACAGTTGCCACCTTGTGGATAAATTAATTAATGCAAAATGCACATGTACGACCTGCGCTTACAATGTACACGCAGTTACAAAAATCCGGCGGTGCGCATACTCTTCTGATGACAAAATTCGCGTCACGAGCACTGTACGCTGACCCTCGCGTACACGTAAAAAGTGAAGTATACTTTGGGCTTAAGGCACTTTTTCAAAAAGCCTTCCTCATTTCCTCTAGGTTTGGAAGGGTCAGATGTGTGAGCTGCTGCATGAGTGTCTGTTGGACAGATAAAACCAAGCCTCTAGTCCTCTGGATATCATATACCCTCACCGGCCACTTTATTAAGTACACCTTGCTAGTACCAGGTTGGACCCTCTTTTGCCTTCAGAACTGCCTTAATTCTTAATGTCAACAAAGTGCTGGTAACATTCCTCAGAAATTTTGGTCCATATTGACATGGTGGCATCACGCAGTTGCTGCAAATTTGTCAGCTGCACATCCATGATGTGAATCTCCCGTTCCACCACATCCCAAAGGTGCTCTATTGAGATCTGGTGACTGTGGAGGCCATTTAAGTATAGTGAAATTGTCATGCTCGAGAAACCAGAGATGATTTGAGCTTTGTGACATGGCACATTATCCTGCTAGAAAGTAGTCATCAGAAGATGTGGTCATAAATAGATGGACATGGTCAGCAACAATACTCAGGTTGGCTGTGGTGTTTAAACGATGCTCAATTGGTACTAAGGGGCCCAAAGTGTGCCGAGAAAATATCTCCCACACCATTACACCACCAGCAGCAGCCTGAACTGTTGATATAAGGCAGGATGGATTCATGCTTTCATGTTGTTTATGCCAAATTCTGACCCTACCATCTGAATGTTGCAGCAGAAATCGAGACTCATCCGACCAGCTAACGATTTTGCAGTCTTCTATTGTCCAATTATATTATATTATTTTAGACACAATATTGTCTGTTTTTGCTCAATTTTGCCAACGAAAATATAAAGACAAAGCAGAACTGTTCGTCTCTGAGCAACACACAGCAGCGTTTCAATTCTGAATCCGCGTTTTGAACGAATCAAGTGAACAAATGATTCAATGGAGCATTCATGAAGAGAACCATTTGCTTCACTCCTGAATTAATTAGTTGTTTGAATGAATCGAAAGAATGAATTAATGACTTAATCATTAATATTTAGAGTATAATTTAATTAAAAAATTATTTCATATTTCCATATTAATTAACAAAATAAATAAAAATATAACATTAAAGGTATAGTACACCCAAAAATGAAAATCCAGTCATCATTTACTCAACCTCATGGTCCAAAAGTTTGTGTAATAAATTCTATGTTGAATCAAATAGAGTATTTCTTTCTGAAGCTACTTTTTTGTAATGTCTATTTGATGCTCTCACATGAGAGAGACAGAATATATTTTATAATAATATATATATATAATATTTTTACTTGTTTTATAATTATAAGTATTTATAAACATAATTATTATTCAGATTTATTTAGCAGCTGGAATGGGTGAACAAGTCCATTTTATGTTTATATCTTCTAGAATGAATCCCTCATACACTCATTAATACTCCTTTATCTTATAAGATTAGCGGTCAGGCAGCGTCAGCATGTACACAGACACACGACCCACACGTGACATGACACTTTGCATGTGTAAACGTCTGTGAAGCAGTGCTGGGATTAGCTGTAGGTTTTAGTAAATCTCTCATATGTGTAGTGTGTTGGGGATTGTCTGAGGTCGGCATTAAACTCCTGTGCGTCCTGCAGGAAGTTGAGGCCGGTGGGCAGCTTGTAAGCAGAGATGAAGGGATTGGCGTTAAGCACATTACACCCAGGGAGACAGGTGAAATTGCATAGAGACATGCTAATCAATGTGCATCAGGTGGTTACCTCACAGCTCGTATCTGTGGACACATTGTTTGACGTTTTTCTGCAGATCTGTCTGTTCTCTGAGCAGCTGGGCGTGTTCCTGCCCTTTGGCTGTCAGTCAAACCTGCTGACCTCACTGAGCCGTTGTCATGGCAGCCCTCGTCCCTGTGTTTACCCTCATCTGCAGTCGGGCAGGTGTGACGCCACCCCCCGAAATACCACCAGTGTTGCTTAACATAACATTTAAATTATAGTGTTTTGGTTTATTTTACATGTGAATGACACATTCAAGTATAGCTCCATTTTAGTTTTTTCCTAATATTGTGTTACTGTCTGAGAACAGGTTGCCCCAGATACTCCTCAGTAAGATTAAAAACCTCATCTTTTTAACGACTATCTGATAAAAAGTATGGTATTATGGTGCAGATGCTATTAGTATTACCATGGTACTTTGAAATTATTACTACTAGTAATGTATATTAATTAATTAATCAATATATTCACATGATACAAAGGTATTTTTTAAAAATAGAACTATATTTGAATTATATTGTTACTATATTTGAAATCAGTCTCTTTAAAATCTCAATTGTTGCTTTTTTCTACAAAGAAATTGTAGTATGTCTGAGAATATCTTTGATCTTTATAGTTATTTGTACCTATACCTATAGAAAGTTGATACTTATACATAAATATAGGCGAAGATGTTTTGAAAAATGTGTAAGGTTTTTTGTTTTGTCCATACAAAAGTCAGTGAGGTTCAGTGTTGTTTTGGACTCCATTGACTTCCATTGTATGGGCAAAAACAGTTCTTCCAAAGATCTATTTTTGTGTTCCACTGAAGAAAGTAATACAGGTTTGAATTTTTTTGGTGAAATATGGTGAGATATCCTTTTAAGTCTCCTAAACAATGAAAGTGCAACATCTGAACAAGAACATTTTTATTCAGGGCATAAAATGTTTTGTAACTCAGTAGGAACAGGTTACTTATTCTTCAATAAGCTAAAATATTATCAGTTTATATGTGATGATACAACAGACTCAGAACAAGTTGATGATGCAACAAATTTCTGAGAATGTTGTGAACACAGATTTGTAGATTATGTCTACAGATAACCATGTAAAGATGTCTAGCTTTCACCATGTTTTGTGTCTGTGGGAAAATCCCACTCTGAAAAAACGTTACTGACGACCCAGGAGTGTAGTTGCTAGGAAACCTGACGTCACACTTTCACCAGTGTATTGTTATCAGTGGTGTGTGTGTGCGTGCGCACGCGCGTGTGTGTGTGTGTGTGTGTGTGCGCAGAGACAGCAGCGCAGGCTCAGGACCTGGTCTGGTCAACAAACAGAACCAATATGTTTAATCTGGGTCATGCATGCATGTGCTATGAATATGAGAAATTAAATTGAAGAGACTGAAATAGAGAGGTTTTATCCTGCAAGACAATTGTAGTAAAGAAGATTTAGTACAAAGACATTTGGACCTTAATTGTAGTGGCTCCAAGGAGCTCTATAATACCTGGAGAAAGCTAGCCGTTAGCATTCCCGTTCATCTCAATGGCAGTTTGTGCATTTAGTACAGCATACAATTTCAAATCTGCTATCAGACATTGCTATCAGACATTGGCACAACCTGCATGTTTAGCATTGTTAGGATCTCCTGTGTTAAGATGAGAGGAGTTGAGATATGGTGGGCTTTGTTGTTTGGTCTGAGCAAAATGGGCTGTTGGTGTGTCTCTGCAGGCTTTAAACCACTGCGGCCTTAACTTTCACACCAACAGCAGAGAATCATCCTGTTCATCTCCGTCTAGCTTTGGCCAAGCCCCAAAATCAATGTTCACAGAGACAAACCAACAAAAGAACATGAAAGTGGGTGTTTCTCTGCTTTTCTCAGAGCTGTGAGACTAGAAAACCAGGAATCATGCCAGTGCTGTGGCCGTTATGGTGGACACCACGATTAGTCCCAGCATCGTGACGATCATATCAACACATTCTCAGAAAATGGTCATAGCCTTCTCTTATTGTACCCTGATTACCCTTTTAACTATAGTTAGTGACCACAGGTAACACTGCTGGACAAACCAAGTCATAGCAGCTTAAAGGGATAGTTCACCCAAAAATCAAAATTATCCCATGATTTACTCACCCTCAAGCCATCCTAGGTGTATATGACTATCTTCTTTCAGACGAACACAATCGGAGATATATTTAAAAATATCCTGACTCTTCCAAGCTTTATAATATTCGTGAATGGGGGGGTGCAAATTTGAAGCCCAAAAAATTGCATCCATCCATCATAAAAGTAATCCATACGGCTCCAGGGGGGGTTAAAAAGGATATTTGTAAGAAAAATATGCATATTAAAAACTTTATTAACTATAATAACTAGCTTCTGGCAGACGGCCGTACGCATTGATTTGCAGCTGAAGAGTAACCTCTGACCCGACGCATGACGTATTGAAGAGCGTGTAAGCGTGGAGGATAGAAAAAAACAAAACACCGGTCACGAATTGGAGGTCTAAAACGAGAAATTGTGAGAAAAGAGGAGCTTGAGTTTGTTGCCCAGCCCTATCTGTTTAAACCGCGAGAGGCGACTGAGCTTATGCTACTCCTACATCCTACATCCTATGTCATACATGGCATCAGAAGTTACTCTAATGGCGCAAGTCGACTTGCACAGTATGCGTACGGTCATCTGCTGGAAGCTAGTTATTATACTTAATAAAGCTTTAAATATGGATATTTTTCTTATAAAAACCCATCGCTTCGCTTCAGAAGGCCTTTATTAACCCCCTGGAGCCGTATGGATTATTTTTATGATGGATGGATGGGCTTCAGAGTCTCTAAATATCCCCCCATTCACAACCATTATAAAGCTTGGAAGAGCCAGGATATTTTTAAATATCTCAGATTGTGTTCATCTGAAAGAAGATAGTCATATACACCTAGGATGCCTTAAGGGTGAGTAAATCATGGGATCATTTTCATCTTTGGGTGAACTATCCCTTTAAGATGATCAGGTGGTTTTGTAGCATGTGGTGGTTGTTTGTTTTGTTGCTGTTCCAGGGTGATTTACCAGTTCTAACCACCTTAACCAAGGTGGACAGCTAGACACCACGTAAAAACCATCAGAAGCTAGTTGACCTGAATATTCTGGGTGGATGGCTCCTCATTACCATGGTTAGATCAATATAACTATGATTTCAATTAAGCAGCAATCTATGGTATTTGTTATAGAAAATAGAGGCTAATTAAATAATATATTCATCACTTTTCATATACACTACTGCTCAAAACAAAAGTTTGGGGTCAGTTTGAGGTCTTGTTTTCTATGCTCACAAAGGCTGCATTTATTTGATCAAAAATACAGTAAAAACGGTAATAAATAAGTGTGAAATATTGCTGTTTAAAATAAGTGTTTTCTATTTGAATATATTGTAAAATGTAATTTATTCCTGTGATGCAAAGCTGAATTTTCAGCATCATTACTCCAGTCTTCAGTCACATGATCCTTCAGAAATCATTCTAATATGCTGATTTGGTGCATCAAGAAACATTTCTTCTTATTATAATATCAATGTTGAAAACAGTTGTGCTGCTTAATTGTGGAATCCATGATGCATCAGGGTTATTTGATGAATAGAAAGTTCAAAGGAACAGCATTTATTTAAAATAGAAATCTTTTGTAACATTATACATGTCTTTATTGTCATTTTAGATCAATTTAAGGCATCCTTGTTGAATAAAAGTAGAATTTTTAATTTAAAAATTGATATAATTAAAATATTCTCTGCTTCTTTGGTTAAAAAATAAAACCATTACATAATGTTCTGTATCAGTTCTAATTTGGTTGTGAGACCAATTACCTAGAATGTTGGTTTCTAAAAATAACCAAACAGGAATCCTTGCGCTAACATTAGAACGTTATGTTTCACTAATGTTAGCATAGAAGAATCTGCACCATAAATGCTACATCTTATATTACTGCAGGAAGAAAAGGAAGACCAGAACAGTGGCTTAGGACTGTTGCAAGTTACTAGTAGGCCCAATATCCATATTCAGAAACTACATTGCACCTTAAAAATGGCTATAAAATAGAGCTCTTTAGCTTAATGAAATGGTTCAAGTTCTTCCTGTGTGAAGTGTGCAGAATGTGAGCATTAGATGAGACCTTGTACTTTTAAACAGCTGCATTGTGAGCCTTTTTAGTTAATGCTGAAATCTGAGCGCTGTGGAAAACTCTCAGACCTCAAGCACTTGACACAAATTTTCATATTGACTGCGATGGCTAAAAGCTTTTGAATGGCAGTTGAGCTTTATTGAGTGGAGTGCTCACTGTCCTCTGTGTAATTAGCATTTAGCTGTTAGCAATAGAGCTTTAATTGCTTGTTTATCGCTTCTGACCTCCCACAAGGTGCTTTCAGTTCCCTGTCCTCCTACGTGTGTGACCCATGACCCTACTGGTGTTTGTTCTGCCGTCTGCTACGAGATGCTCGCCTGCAGTGCGCGGGTCTTTTGTTGGCTTCAGCTGCGACACAGTACTCAAGGTCTTTTACTTTTTTGCTGAAGTATGTGAGTGAGTATGTGTATAAAAGAGAGAGCATTTGCTCTTGAGAGGTTGTCATTGAAGCTCTGATTCACCTGTTGAGGTACTGGTTTCTCTCAGGGACGTGTGTGCGGGTGTGTAATTGAGATAAAGATGAAGAACTTTCAGCCAGAAATTCCTCAGTACAAAGATCTGATCTTAATGCAAAAGGCTTCAAACAGTGCATATTGAGTGTAGTTTGGTAAGGAACGGATGGAGTATTTGAGTATGTATGGATCATTTGAAGATGTAGATATCAGTTCAAGTTTGTGGGAATCCTTTTGGATATATAGCTTACATAGTAGTATTTTGGGAGTTTGTGGGATCAGTGTGATTATGCCAAGATGGCAGTTTGACTATGTGGGTATCATAAAGTATATAAACATCAGTTTGAGTATATAGTTATCAGTCTGTGGGGATCAATTTGAGTAGCAGGGATCAGTATGAGTATTTGGCTTCCGTTTGAGTATAATTATGGGATGAATTTTGATGTGGAAATCAGTTTGCATATATAGCGTATTAAGGAATCAGTTTGACTATTTTGGAATCAGTTTAAATACACCGGTCAGGCATAACATTATGACCACCTTCCTAATATTGTGTTGGTCCCCTTTTTGCTGCCACAACAGCCCTGACCCATCGATGCATGGACTCCACTAGACCTCTGAAGGTGTGCTGTGGTATCTGGGACCGAGATGTTAGCAGCAGATCCTTTAAGTCTTGTAAGTTGCGAGGTGGAGCCTCCATGGATCGGACTTGTTTATTCAGCACATCCCACAGATGCTCGATTGGATTGAGATCTGGGGAATTTGGAGGCCGAGTCAACACCTCAAACTCGTTGTTGTGCTCCTCAAACCATTCCTGAACCATTTTTGCTTTGTGGCAGGATGCATTATCCTGCTGAAAGAGGCCACAGCCACCAGGGAATACCATTTCCATGAAAGGGTGTACATGGTCTGCAACAATGCTTAGGTAGGTGGTACGTGTCAAAGTAACATCCACATGGATGGCAGGACCCAAGGTTTCCCAGCAGAACATTGCCCAAAGCATCACACTGCCTCCGCTGGCTTGCCTTCTTCCCATAGTGCATCCTGGTGCCATGTGTTCCCCAGGTAAGCGACGCACATGCACCCGGCCATCCATGTGATGTAAAGGAAAACATGATCCATCTGACCAGGCCACCTTCTTCATTGCTCCGTGGTCCAGTTCTGATGCTCATGTGCCCACTGTTGGCACTTTCGACAGTGGACAGGAGTCAGCATGGGCACCCTGACTGGTCTGCGGCTATGCAGCCCCATACGCAACAAACTGCGTTGCACTGTGTATTCTGACACCTTTCTATCAGAACCAGCATTAACTTCTTGAGCAATTTGAGCTACAGTAGCTCGTCTGTTGGATCGGACCACACGGGCCAGCCTTCGCTTCCCACGTGCATCAATGAGCCTTGGTCGCCCATGACTCTGTCGCCGCTTCACCACTGTTCCTTCCTTTGACCAGTTTTGATAGACACTGACCACTGCAGACCGGGAACACCCAACAAGAGCTGTAGTTTTGGAGACCAAGACGTCTAGCCATCACAATTTGGCCCTTGTCAAACTCGCTCAAATCCTTACGCTTACCCATTTTTCCTGCTTCTAACACATCAACTTTGAGGACAAAATGTTTACTTGCTGCCTAATATATCCCACCCACTAACAGGTGCCGTGATGAAGAGATAATCAGTGTTATTCACTTCACCTGTCTGTGGTCATAATGTTATGCCTGATTGGTGTATATTTTGCCATTTTTGCCTTTATTTTGATAGGACAGGAAGCAGACAGGAAGCGAAGTAGGAGAAAGCGAGGGGGACGGGATTGGGAAATATCCGCGAGCTGGGACTCGAACTCGGGTTGCACGAAACGCAATGGTGCTATATGTCGGTGCGCTGCCCACGAGGCTATCGGCACCAACTATAGTGATCAATCTAAGTATATAGTGATCAGGTTATTTATGTGGGCATCATTTTTAGGTCACCATGAAATCAAAATTGATCATTCTTGTTTTTTTATGGAATATTGCAGTATTTATTATAAATGATTTATCTGTGCTCATAAATATTTAAAAAAAATTTATGTGCCCTCATAATCTTTAATCAAAATACCTTCCCCTCCCTCGTGCAGTGGCATCTCTTCTCTTCTCTGATGACGTGTTTACTGGCACGAGGGCAGGACAACCTGTCACTCACATGAGATCGACCAATAGCAAACCACAACCATCCAATCAATTCCTGATGGACAAAATTAAGTCACGCCCTACATTTTTTCTTGTTCAAGAAGTCATTTAATTTGGGTTTACATCACAATAGAGAAGAAAAGACTATCACAAAGGATCAATTTCAGTTTATAGTTATTAGTTTGAGTACGCAGAGATCCATTAAGTATGTGGGCATCATTTTAAGTATATAAGGATCAATTTGAGTGTATAGTTATTAGTCTGAGTACGCAGGGATCCATTAAGTATGTGCGCATCATTTTAAGTATATAAGGATCAGTTTGAGTATATAGTGACTGAGTGAAAGGATAAGTTTGAGTATGCAGGGTTCAATGGGGATCATTTTAAGTATATAAAGATGAGTTTTGGTATGTGTGGATCAGTTTGCACATATAGTGTGTGAGGGAGCAGATGTATAACAATTAGAGATCCATCGATATATCCATTTACCGATATTTTCCCCGCTATTTAAGCATTTTACCATAATCGGATATCGGTTTTGTAATAATGGATTTACTGATAAAAGCCGCCATCTTGTGGGTGTTTTGAGAATTGCGCACAGGATCGCCATTACAGCGCATCTGAGGGGAGATGAGACAACGGCGTGCACAGGTAAAGTATACTTACCTGCTTTGCTATAATTAGTAAACTTTATTTAAAATACCAGCCATCAATGCACAAATTAGATGTGTTACATAAATGCCTGAAATGTAGCTAGTTTATGCCGCTTGTCTCTAAGAAATAGAGACAAGCTTATGGAGTCATGTAAGATAATCCGTCAAGTCCTGTCCCAATAAAGATGTAACTTTGCATGAATTAAATAATACAGCCATGAATGAGCACATGTTGGAAATAATTCTCTCTCTGTTGTCTATGCTTATCCTTAGTCTCGTGAAGTCGTCTGCATTTTGCTGTTCACTCAGCGGGTTGATGCTCAGGAAATGCTCCAGCACGGCCACCGCATGTAACTTTTAACAAGATTCACTTGTTTAAAACACCGTAATTATATAAACATTTACTATATAACCATTAATTCGCTAATAAACATCCAAGTAAACACAACCCTATGGAAATTATTTATTAAATCCACGAGCGATCGCAGTTTGAGTATAGTTCTGTGTAAATGCATAGATAAAATTCCAGAGAATATTATTCAGTTATTTAACATTATCCAGCGAATTATTCTTCACTCTTTAGCCTATTAAACAGCTTATAAATCTACTAAAACTGTAGTTTAAAATGAAGTATTACATTTATGCAAAGTTGATATGACTTCTGTCTTTATTTTCTCCATTTGAAAACATTAGACATTCTACATTTATTTTGCTTATTGTTAACATTAGTGTTGCTGCTGATGCTTTTTATAAATAAAATTATTTTTGTAATATGAAGATTAAAATTAACAAAATTGATTGGTGTATAAATAAGATTTGTTTTGTTTTCTATGCAAGGAGGGAGTGATTGTTATAAATAAAATGGTTTGTTCAGTTCAGTGGTGTTGTAATCGTGTCAAAAACAGAAGTATAACGGTAAATAAATGTCGGTTCTGTATACCGGTTATCGGGCACATAAACACACAAATTATCGGTATCGGTATCGGTTCTAAAAAAATCAATATCGGTCGATCACTAATAACAATCAATTTGAATATGATTTTGGGATCAGTTTAAATTTATATGGAGTATATTAGTATGCAGAGGTCAGTTTGAACATATAGGCAAGTAATCAGTTTAAATATGCAGGGATCAGTTTATATATTCTATGCGTATTTGTTGCTGTATCTGGTAATGATGATAGAGGGATGAAGTGTGTCTGTTTAATGCATGTATAAGCGTGCTGTTCTCATTAAAGCAGTGATTGCAGGCGGCAGCAGTGGGATGGGGGGCGGCGGAGGGGGAAGTGTGAAAGGATGACTCGTTTTATGGCCGTCGGCCTCATGGTAACGGGCCTCTGTGCGTCAGTGAGCCACTGACCTGAACTGTCACAGCAGGTGAGCCCTCCTCTCACCCTACCCTCTCGTTCTCTCTCTCTCTCTCTCCCACTATTTTCCCCCCTTCCCTTCTTTCTGTCTCACTGCGTCATCAGCGCTTCTGTTCTGCTGAGGTGTCCGTGCGGCCCATCCAGGAAGCTGGATACAGGCAGAACGAGGGAATAGGTGTGGTTTTTTGAGTGCATCGGTGAATTTGAGGTGGGTCAGCATTCTGCACCGAGCTGGAAAATTCCTGTCAGTTCCAAGCCAGTGCAGTTTGTTTGTGCAAGATTTGGGAGCTTTCCCAACTGTGTTTATTATCCAGAACGATCTTTACTAGGAATGTGCGCCAAGACTAATTTCCATAATGCTTAAACAGAAATTTTTGCAACCGACTAGTCTGTATAAGCGATCCATTTGAAATAGCCTACTTAATCTCTGAATAAAAGTTAAATCCCACTCTGAATGCTCCTGAAAAATAAATCGTATACATGTGCTGTTCTTGCCTTGCATTATGATCATTGTACATTAAAGTCGGCATGAAACGGAAGTTGCGATAGTCTTTTATTCTCTGTTGTAATGTAAATCCAAGTAAAACGGCTTCTCGAACAAGAAAAAATGATTAATCACGTGATTAGTCATTAGTCAAATCGATTAATCACGATTAATCGCATATAACATACAAGTTCGTAAATATATGTGTATGTGTATAAATATATACACGCATTATAATCACGTGATTAATCATTTTTTCTTGTTAATTGATATTAGTCAAATCGATTAATCGCTAGTCAAATCGACTAATCATGATTAATCGCATATACCATACAAGTTCGTAAATATATGTACACACACACACACACACATATTTACGAACTTGCATGTTATATGCGATTAATCGTGATTAATCGAGTTGACTAATGCCTAATCGATTTGACTAATAATTAATCGATTTGACTAATATATATACACACAAACACATATATATATTTACAAACTTTGTTAGATGCGATTAATCAATTTGACAGCACTAATTTTAATATTATAAACAGAATTCCTCAAATAAAAGTTAGTTAACATAAGTCAGCATGTCAAGATATTGTTGTTTGTTTCCAAGGCCAGCGCTTTCGCATCTGTTTGATTGCACTTCTTGTGTATAAAAGTAACTGTACACATGACAGGTGACAAAATCACAAGAAAAGCTTGATGTGTACTGGCAACTATACATTATTTAAGAATATTCTATTCATTAGGATATTGATATAGGATCTCTTGTTGTCAAGTAAGTTTCATTCATAATGTTTCCCCTTTAAACTAGTATAAAATTTCATACCGGTATTGTCCCTCATAAACATGCAAGCTTAATTGTTATATGCCAGATTGAAATAGCCTGCACAAAATGTTTCAGTTTTCTTTAAAGTCAAAATACTCCATCTCCTCGTCTTCCAAATGGGCATTTCTCTTTTGCCCGCCACGAATAACACATGCAAAGTCTCAGGTAAAATGAAATGATTTTGTGTCAACAAATACTTTTCAAAATAATGTAATATTTTTAAATTGAATCATTAGCATGACAGTAATTTAAATGTAGCATTTGGAAAAAAATATAAAGCAAAACATAAAAAAAATGTAAATGACTAGTATTTCCAATGTCGACTAGTAGCAGCAGTATCATTTAGTCAACTAGTCTCACTCATCCCTAATCCTTACAGGCTGTAATGGGGAAAAATCCTGCATCCCTAAATCGGCGCATTCGGCGGAATATGAAACTGGAAGCAGACGGCGATGGCCGCGTTCGACGAGACGGACTGCCGTCTTAGCCTCCGTGTGAACTCTGCGTCTCGTGGAGCTGTGATGTCAGAACGTTCCCACCGTCAGCGCAGTGTTCCGATGACACTCAGTTGCCATGCCAGCAGTGCAGTCGCCCCCATGAGGAGGGCTGCAGCTCCCTTCCATATAATAACAGTTATTTATAGCTGACAGCCCTGTTTGCTGAAGGGGAGCACAAAAAAGAGAGAGGGAGAGAAAATCCAGTCAGATTTCAAACTGCGTGCGCTCTGATGCTGTGTTATTTGCAGGTGCGACTGACGCTGAAATCTGGCTGATGAGAGACACTGCAGTAATGCAAAGCTTTGGTTCGATCGGTGCTGTATTCGATGTATTGTGACTTTGATTAATTGACATCTTCCATTCTGACAGAACATGCATTCTTTGAGATTTCATATCCACATCATTAGGGCCTGTCATTAAAGGGATAGTTCACCCAAAAATGAAAATTCTGTCATTATTTATGCACCCTCATGTTGTTCCAAACCTGTATGAATTTCTTTGTTCTGCTGAACACAAAGGAAGAATGTCAGTAACTAAACAGATCTTGCCCCCCATTGACTACCATAGTTTTAATTTTTCCTACTGTGGTAGTCAATGGGGGCGAGAGCTGTTTGGTTACTGACGTTCTTCCAAATATCTTCATCTGTGTTCAGCAGAACAAAGAATTTCATACAGGTTTGGAACAACTTGAGGGTGAATAAATGATGACAGAATTTTCATTTTTGGGTGAACTATTCCTTTAAATCTAAATTGACTTGATTGCATGTCTTTTGTAATATCCATCATGCTCATGTAACACTTGTCTGTCTTCAAAAATCTGAGTTCACACAGCTGTATGTGAAATTGTCCTTTGGTTGAATGTGAAACCCGCAGAGGCAATAAAGGCCTCTCTCAGGCTCCGCCCCTCCTCTGACCGGCCCCTCCCTCATCTGCTTTGTGCTCTGCTGCCCCCTGCAGGTCAAGCTCATGAAGTACATCTGTAAACAGCTGCAGTGTAAGCGAAAGGTGCCAGACACAGAAAGGCCGCCGGCTCTGAACAGCTACCCACGGCTGGAGGACTGGTTACGCACCATCAACGTCAGACCTGAGCTTATAGAGGTAACTTGTGTGTGTGTGTGTGTGTGTGTGTGTGTTGAAGAGGAGGGAATAATTATGTGTCTTTTCAGCTAAATTCATATCAGGTGTTTTTAATGGTTTGCCTGTAAATATTCAGGGCTTTGGTAATGTGACCTATTTTTGACACATACAAATACAACTCAAGAATGTAACAAGGTGACTCTCACAAAGCCAATCAATGTTCAGATTTGTCTGGGTAATATTTCACACCAAAATTGAATAAATGAAAATGAAAATTATAAATAATTATAATAATAAATTTTAATGCCTATATAATGCAAAAAATGAAATCCATATCAGGTGCTATCAGGTACTTTGATAATGTATATTGTGTGTTTATATAATGTTACCTATCATGTATGTTTCTGATTACCAGATATTCAAATGATAAATGTAACAAGATGACTCTCACAAAGCCAGTCAATGGTCATATTTGTCACTGGATCACATTTTACATCAAAGTCAAATAATACATTTTGAATATTAAAAAAAAAAAATACTGTACATGTTTTATGCCTGTGTAAAGCTACTGTATATTTGACATTTTATATTTTAATTAAATGTTACTTATTTTGCATAAAGAGAATTTATATTTATATATATTTATTGGATATTATTACAGTGCCACTTGAAAGTTTGTGAACCCCTTTGCAGAATCTGTGAAAATGTGAAAAATTTGAACAAAATAAAAGAGATAATACAAAATGCATGTTATTTTTTATTTAGTACTGTCCTGAGTAAGATATTTTACATAAAAGCTATTTACATATAATTCACAAGACAAAAAAATAGCTGAATTTATTAAAATGACCCCGTTCAAAAGTTTGTGAACCATTGATTGTTAATACTGTGTGTGGTTACCTGGATGATCTACGACTGTTTTTTTGTTTTGTGATGGTTGTTCATGAGTCCCTTGTTTGTTCTGAGCAGTTAAACTGAGCTCTGTTCTTCAGAAAAATCCTCCAGGTCCTGCAGATTCTTCAGTTTTCGTGGATTTTTTGCATATTTGAACCCTTTCCAGCAGTGACTGTATGATTTTGAGATCCATCTTTTCACACTGAGGACAATTCAGGGACTCAAACACAACTATTACAAAAGGTTCAAACATTCACTGATGCTCCAGAAGGAAACACGATGCATTAAGAGCCGGGGGGGGTGAAAACTTTTGGAATTTGAAGATCAAGGTAAATTGTACTTAATTTGTCTTCCGGGAAACATGTAGGTATCTTCTGTTGCTTCCAAAGGGCAGTACTAAATGAAGAAAATTGATATTTAAACAAAATAAGAAAAATTTGGACATCTTCATCCTGTTCAAAAGTTTTCACTCCTGACTATTAATGCATCGTGTTTCCTTCTGGAGCATCAGTGAATGTTTGAACCTTTTTTAATAGTTGTGTTTGAGTCCCTCAGTTGTCCTCAGTGTGAAAAGATGGATCTCAAAATCATTCAGTCACTGCTGGAAAGGGTTCAAATATGCAAAAAATGCTGGAAATCTGAAGAATCTGCAGGACCTGGAGATTTTTTCTGAAGAACAGAGCTCAGTTTAACTGTTCAGAACAAACAAGGGACTCATGAACAACCATCACACAACAAAAAAACAGTCGTAGATCATCCAGGTAACCACACAGTATTAAGAATTAATGGTTCAAAAACTTTTGAATGGGGTTATTTTAATAAATTCAGCTATTTTTTTTGTCTTGTGAATTATATAAACATCTTTTATGTAAAATATCTTAATCAGGACAGTACTAAATAAAAAATAACATGGATTTTGTATGATCTCTCTTATTTTGTTCAAATTTTTCACATTTTCACAGATTCTGCAAAGGGGTTCACAAACTTTCAAGTGGCACTGTATATGTAAACTACAGATTATGGCCTTGTTTTCTTGTTTGTTTGTTTGTTTGTTTTTTAAATACAAAAATATGTGTTTATATACACACAACCAAGACAGTCCTACCACTTTCTTACATATTAAAGATAAGAACAAAAGATCAGGTGTCCAAATAAACAATATCAGGTCTTTCAATGTGTGAGGCTGGACCAAATCGAATTTGCTAATAAAAACGTAATCAGGGCATTGATAAAGTATATGTTTTGTGTGTTTTCAAGCTTTGTAGTTCAATATCTTTGAGTAAAGCTGAGGAATTAGAAAATCGGCTGTATTTTGGCAGTTTGGCTACAGCCACATTCCCAGCAGACCCGAGATACACCAACTCTAATTACCCAACATGCTGAGTCAGCCTCTCCCTCTCTCTCTTTCTGACGCTGCTCTACTCCTACATTACATTAAAGCTTCCATTCTCACGGACAACAATGAACTCTCCTCTTTTCTTTGTTTTATTTTTTTATTTTTTTTATGCTCCGCGAGATCAGTTGCATATGTGCAGTATGAGACTGTGTGTCACATACATGTCAACAGGCCAGATCCATAATAAACTAAAAAACAATAAGTTGTTGAAGTTGTGGCCTGGAGGTTAGCATGCATGATCCGACACATTTAGCTGTATTCTGGCTTGTGTCTTTTCATGATCACCCTTATGACTCTTCTCCACAACATCATATCCTGTGCTCTCTACATTATGATTGGCATTAAACATGTCAAAAGCCCCACCAAAAATATCAGTTTGTGAGATTCATCATGCATTTACAGCATGATTGTGTGAGTAATTCTGGGCTAATATGATATTAATATCAGTAAAGTCTCAGGAGACCCTCACTTCAAATCAATCACACACACAGGTTTGTAATTAGGGACTCGGATTAATTAGTCTAGGAGGTCATGTGTCCTGGGAATTTGAAGAGGTGGAGAGCTTTATTCACGAGAATGAACTGCGAGTGCGTGGTGTATGTGACCCTAAATCACCTGTTGAATAACCCTCTGTCTGTTAGGATTATGTCAGGATCTTGCTGATTGCTTTTTCTTCACATTGCAGAAGCATGTTTAAAAAGCTATTTTAGACCAGACTCACTGTCATTCTCTCCTTCCTCCCGCTCTCTTCAGACAGTGAACGTGAAGCTGTCATTGGATGCTCTGCTGCAGATGCCCGGCAGTCAGGTGAAGGAAACCATGAGACGGCTGGGCTCCAGTTCAGAGGAGTGCACCAGGCTGTGTGCAGCCCTCAACTGTTTAAAGAGTGCCTCTGAGTCAGGTGGGTTCACTTAAAGTCAGCATGAAACAGAAGCTACGATAGTCTTTTCTTCCCTATTATGATGTTTATCCAAGTAAAACGGCTTCTCGAACAAGAAAAAAATGTAGGGCGAGACTTGATTTTGTCCATATAGAATTGATTGGATGGTTGAGATTTGCTGTGCTGTGATGTCATGTGAGTGACAGGTTGCCCGCCCTCGCGCCAGTAAGTAAATAAGTAAGTAATTGATTAAAAATTATGAGGGCAGGTGATTTAAAAAAAAAAAAAAAAGATATGCATGGATTAATAGTTTATAATAAATATTGCAATACAAATTATAATTGTCAATTTTGATATCATGGTGACTTTAAAGGATTAGTCCACTTTTAAATAAACTTTTCCTGATAATTTACTCACCCCCATGGCATCCAAGATGTTCATGTCTTTCTTTCTTCAGTCGAAAAGAAATTAAGGTTTTTGACGAAAACATTCCAGGATTATTCTCCTTATAGTGGACTTCAATGGCCTTCAAACGGTTGAAGGTCAAAATTACATTTTCAGTGCCGCTTCAAAGAGCTTTAAAAGATACCAGACGAGGAATAAGGGTCTTATCTAGCGTAACGATCGGTCATTTTCGAAATAAATGTAAATGTATATGCTTTATATAAACAAATGTTCTCCTTCTAAGTGCTTCCGCCAAAACCGCATTTCCGTAAAGTTTACGCTGTATGTCCTACGCATTCCCTATTGTACTTACGGAACGAACGCAGCGCCAGTTAATTTTTTTCCGGGTAGGCGTAGGACATACAGCGTAAACTTTTTGGAGAATACGGAAATGCGGTTTTGGCGGAAGTACTTAGAAGGCGAACATTTGTTTATATAAAGCATATACATTTACAATTTTTTTCGAAAATGATCGATCGTTTCGCTAGATAAGACCCTTATTCTTCGTCTGGTATCGTTTAAAGCCCTTTGAAGCGGCACTGAAACTGTAATTTTGACCTTCAACCGTTTGGAGGCCATTGAAGTCCACTATAAGGAGAATAATCCTGGAATGTTTTCGTCAAAAACCTTAATTTCTTTTCGACTGAAGAAAGAAAGACATGAACATCTTGGATGACATGGGGGTGAGTAAATTATCAGGAAAAGTTTATTTAAAAGTGGACTAATCCTTTAATATCTCAATTAGGGCTGCACAGTATTAGAAAAAACTGACATTGCGATATCTACTTTTTCTGGTAAGTTATATAAATTGCGCCATGTAGAAATACAGGAATGTTTACCAAATGTTTACCAAAAGTTTTGACACGTGTCCAGAACTCAATCACTGATAAACTCGCGCTGTTTGATTGACAGCTCCAGCGATTGTAAAGGGAGCGTTCTTTGATCGCATTCTATATATAATTTAATCTCTGTTTAAACAACAGATTATTTTCATCCTACTGTGAGAAACAACGTGAAGTTGACCGTTTAGTCACTGGTTTGATTTACTGACACAGAACATCTGACTGTACATGAATCATTACATATCAGATCAGCTTTTGCAAAGCCTGCGCCGAAATGCGATTGATTTACCAAAGAATCCACAGTGAAATGTACCGAATGCAAATAAATAATGCTCAACTGAGACATTCAATGGATGCATGCGCTGCCAGTTTCAGAGTGAAAGCTTGTGGTCCAGTGAAGCTCTGTATCATGAGCTATAAGTGTGTGGATGAGCCAGTAATGCATATATTTATTTAATTAAATCAAAGTCTTTTTAAATTCAAAATTGCACTGAGCCATAATGCAGTATTGATTTTATTTCAATATATCTTGCAGCCCTAATCTAAATAATGTATTTCTTCTGAATTGACTGTAATTCTATTACCTTTAGGAGAGTTTAAAGAGGACAGCGGCTGTTGGTTCTCAGAGCCCATGAGGCGGGACAGTGGCGGCTTGACTCCAGTGGACCAGATTCCATTACTAGGAGGTTCCCTGCGACCCCACAGCCCTTCCCCTCTGGCCCGACCCCTGACCACACCCTCCACGCCCCTCACCACCTGCCCATACCCCCGCTACATCCTGTCGCCCGGCGAGGCTCATATCTACCACGGTTACGCAGAGAGTCTGACCGATCCCAGTCCGTATTACAGCTCCCGGCCTGTCAGACTCACCGGACACACCTCGACTCCGCCCATAACCCCGCCCTCACGGAGGAGACACCGCCTCAAGCCTCCCTGCACCCCTCCTCCTCCCTCCCGCAAAGTTTTGCACCTCCTCCCCAACATCTCGCTGACCCGCAGCAAGAGTCACGAGAGTCAGCTCGGCCACCGCATCGAAGACACGCCCACTAACAAGTAGGTCATGAGGAAATGAACCACAGAGTACAAACATTGTCATACTACAAATAGGGACATCAAATGTACTTTGTAAAAGTATTTAACACTGCAAAGCCTACTGTATCATATTTGATGTCACACATTTCTAAAGCCTCTAAAATATCAACATGATCTGAACTTTGGTTTACTTGATTAACCATACATCATTTTTAGAAAAAAATCATGTTAAAATTTGAGCATCAAATATGATACATCAGGCTTTTGAGGAATGTTTATTTGTACATCTCTCAATCATTGTATTGCATTGCATTAAATGTTTTGCCTCCACAAAAAAAACTACAGAGGTTTGATCATAAAACTACAGATTTAAAGGGATAGTTCACCCAAAAATGAACATTCTGTCATCATTTACTCACCCTCAAGTTGTTACAAACCTGAATTAATTTCTTTGTTCTGCTGAACACAAAGGAAGATATTTGGAAAAATGTCAGTAACCAAACAGATCTTGCCCCCTATTGACTAACATAGTATTTATTTTTCCTACTATGATAGTAATTGGGGGACGAGATCTGTTTGGTTACAAACATTTTTCCAAATATCTTGTGTTCAGCAGAACAAAGAAATTCATACAGGTTTGTAACAACTTGAGGGTAAGTAAATGATGACAGAATTTTCATTTTTGGGTGAACTATCCCTTTAAATATCGTCTTCCTAAGACATATTATTGGGAGATATAGAGTGACATTTAAATTCATTTTATGTAAGTAGTCTTCTATACTGTTATAAAGATCTCACTGGTTTACATTACAAGCTATCAGAATTTTCAGATCTTTTTGGCCATATAAATATCAGCAACTGCACCAAATTGTATATTTTTGCTCTGGGTAAAATTAAGATGTTTTTCCACCTTGAGTTGAGTATAAGCTCCATATTCTCCTATATTATACTGTATGAGCCATAAAAATGTATCAAATATGAACAAAAAACAAACTCATGAACTCATCCATTAAATATTTTTGTATTTTTCAGGTTATTATTTTATATGTCAGACTTTACAGGGTTAAATCACTTGAATTATTTTACAGTCACTAACTGTGATTTTTCATAAGTCATGCATGTTTCTGTGCAGTGACTAATAGCAATCTGTGATGATGTCATGACCACTTGGTCCAACAATGTGACCACACAATAACGACACTCTTCTTGCCGAATGTTTCATGACATTTTGTTTGTGTTTGCCCAATATGGGTGTTTCACCAGCTGATTCCAATATTTAGATTTCAATATATTAGTCAAAAGTTTGGACACACTTAACTAAAATGTCTCATGATCTTAAAAAACTTTTCATCTGAACGCTAATGCTAAATGCTGGAAATTAGTAATTAGTATTAGACCATAAAAAGATATAAATTGTACTAAATGGTTGAGTTAAACTACATAGTGATGAAAATCAGCATACATGGAAACAACAATTTCTAAACTATATATTATGCTAATATAATATAATATAATTATTTGCTAATATATAGAGAGAGAATAATTATATATATATATATATATATATATATATATATATCACATAATAATAAATATAATTTTTGAGATGTAAATAAATTTGATAATTAAGTAAATGTTTATTTTACACAACAAACCCTCCAAATTGACGAAAATATATTTTAAAACAGGAAATGCGCATGTTCAGGCTTTATTTAATTTACCAAGCAGGCACAGTTATACCAAAGTCCCTTTAAGACAAGTCATTTCACTTGGCGGCCATCTTTGAAACGCCTCTCAGGCATGCAAGTGCAGCTCCTATCTCTTTGAATGAGGAAACATCAAATTCTCCAAAGCTATTTGCCAAGCTTTTGATTAAATTTCGTATTTGAAATCACCAATGAAATCTGACAACAACTGTCTCATAAATTTTGTTTCTAAATGCTCAAATCATGACAAAAAACAGCATTTTTCAGGCTGGATCAAGCTAATGCGCATGTGCAGTCCTAAGAGTGTGTCTCTATAGGAAGATGCACACCAGTAATGTTTTTTCTAGGGTACGTTTATAAAAGCACTCGGGGTCCTAAAGGAGACCCGATTCCTGGGGGGACTCGATTTCTCACCATACCGCAGCTGCAGTGACGCGATGACCTTACCAATTTATGATTGGCTCTTATTTATAAGGCGGTACTTATTCCGTATTGCGTGTTGCACTTTCTCCCATTCATAATAATACAAGTGCACCATCTTTCTATATATAAAGTCTTTGGTTATACTAGACTAATGCAATAATTCCAAAATAGCCAGCTATCAGCTGATTAATCGATCTGACAAATATATCATTTGGTCACTACTCTTTGTGATCCCTCTGAGGTCACACTGACTTTTGTTGTTCTTAGGTGTGTGAAGAAGAACAAGCTGTTTCTGAATGTCCAAATTAATGGGAACGGTTGTGAGGACTCTCCATCACGCTCGCCCACTCTCTCTGCACGGACCCCTGGGGCGGCACCCGCCACGGCCCCGTACACTTTGCCTGGTACTCCTACACTACAGGAAGAGTACATCGGCCTGAGGAGTGAGTTCAACAGCACAATTACAGCATTTCAGACACATGAATAGTTCTTGACTGAGGAGAAGATCTTCAATTCAAATAGACCAGACTGCAGTGAAGTGCCTGCTGAATGCTGATCAGACTGAGGTCACAGTTCAACCTCTCAGAGTGAAGAGGAAGCTCTCACCTGCTCTACACACACAAATACTCCTGCGATCACTGGCGGTTTTCAGGGAGAGGAGTAAATGATTCACCAGCAGCACTTTGTAAAAGCGCAGCTGTTTACTGAGTGTTTGCTACTGAGTCTAGACCAGTGTTTGTTGTACTTTGGAGGTCTAGTATATCTGGCGGTTCTGTTATGTCTAAATCGGTATTGTTTAGAGACACTCAAATTAAAGTCTCTCATTCAAACTGTCTCTGTCTGTTCTGTCTCTCTCTAGATAATGTTACCGTCCACCGTAGTTCACCTCAGGCTCTGCGGAGAGACATCGGCCTGGCTGTCACTCACAGGTAACCCCGCCCCTATGGGCTTACTTCACTAATCAAAATCTTCTAGAATGGAAATGACTGTAGAATTATGTCCTGGAGACATAAACATAAAGGTGTTTGTTTTTGTTAATAGGTTCTCTACAAAGTCTTGGCTCTCCCAGACATGTCAAGTGTGCCAGAAAAACATGATCTTTGGGGTGAAATGTAAACACTGCAGGTGAGAAAATTAAAAAATTAAGCGAATAGCGTTTAAAAAATTAAGTGAATTTTAAGGCCCATTACAATTTATTTGCATTGTGAAATTATTTTAATATTAAAAACATTTTTCATTACTGAATTTGCATTACAGTAATTGTAATGTAATTGTCTTTACTGTAGTGCAGTAATTAAAATCATTTTGTCTGAATGCAATTACTTGTTTTTTTATTAAATATATTAAATATTTATATTATTTAAATAATATTAAATATTTTTAATGCAATTAACACAGCGTCCGTTTTTTCCATCATCCTTTAGCTAGCATTACATCCTTTAGTAGCGAAACGATCACACTATCATTCATTCAAGAGCTATTAAACCATTCAAGCGTGATGATAAGGCGCAAAAAAAAAAAAAAAGTAAATCTGTACTGGAGCGCTGTCTGTGTGACAGACACACATGACTCGTGCGCACAGAAAGACGATTCAGACAGCGCGTCGGGCGCATTCAGTTCTCTTTCACACTTGAAAGGACAAAAACACACAAAATTATGCCAAAATGCCCGTTTTGTCGAGTATCCTCGTAAGCACAGTCTTAAATGAGTTAAATAAAGTCTTAAATGGCTGTAAAGAGTTGTGAGGACATCGGATGTGTGTCAGATTCGCGTCATGTGTGTTAGATCTTAAAGTGACGGCAGCCTAATAAACCAGCTGCTGTGATGTCTGTCATTATTAATCATTGTTAATCAAAGTACAAAAGACATGGACATGGAAAATCACTCACTGCTATTGAATAATTTTTTCTAGCTTCTAATAAGGATAAATTTATATGTAATTTATAATTTCTGCAGTGAAGACTGAAGTGTTTGATAACTTTATTCAGTTTCTATATATTTCCTGCCTGTTAGATTAAATATGCTGCCTTTATGTAGTTTCTACATTAATTTGGAGATTAAATGTGAAATTATTACAATATAAAAATATATAAAAAACTTTAACGGTAGGTGCGATTAATCGCGATTTAATTACAGAAAAAAATGTGCAAATAATTTTTTTTTTTTTTTTTTAATCGATTGACAGCACTATTATTTTATTTTATTTTATTTTATTTACCTGCGATATGTTTTTGACAAGTTTTGTGAGATTCACCTAAGGAAATCACACTCATAAATCAATATTGTTTGTGTCCTCACAGTCATCTACGTAAATATCTCCCGTTCATGTGTCATCTTTTCTACTTGTAGGTTAAAGTGTCACAACAAATGCACTAAAGAAGCTCCGTCCTGCAGAATCTCCTTCCTGCCCAGTAAGTCAAATCTTATTTGTTGCTCAGATATAAGAATATCAATCATGACAGACATGATTTTCTAACAATTTCATGTGCGTCTCTCAGTCACAAAGATTCGTAGGACTGAGTCTGTACCCTCAGACATCAACAATCCCGTGGACCGTCCACCCGAAGCTCCACAGTTCGGGACGCTACCTAAGGCAATAACAAAGAAGGTACTGATTCCTATGTGACATTCATACAACAGTTCTGTTTTTGTAGTATTCAGTATGTATAATGTCCAGATTATGCACATCATGTACTTTTTTTTTTTTTTTAAAAGCAATATACAGTAAACACAATGAGAAGTATGCTAGTACTCCATAATGAACTCAGCTGGAGTCTTTATCAGTTATTCTTGTAATAGAGCATTGAAAGCAGTTGGTTTCTTTCTGGCAGGATCAACCACCAGTGCTGAATCAACTGGACTCCAGCAGTAATCCGTCCTCCACCACTTCCTCTACGCCTTCCTCTCCCGCCCCCTTCCAGCAGAGCAACCCTCCCAGTGTAACCCCGCCCCCAAACCCCTCCCCAAAGGGTCACCGTGACAACCGCTTCCACTTTCCAGGTAAGCACCTGTAAACACTGACACAGCAATAAACTAATACATTAACAGATACTACATTGATTAATGCATAATAGACATCTGCATTAATCCTGTGTAAAAGAAAGCTGATGTTCAGGACTCTTTATCTGCATGTAACATTCTAACTCAACATAAAGCATAATGGGACTTCAACTCTAACCTCAGACTGTCTCTCTGTCTGCTTCCTGCTTGTCTTCCTCTCTTCCTGTCTATCTCCTCTGTGGAAAAGCTGCCTGTTATTTTCAGCACCGACAGCAGTTTATCTTCCCTGGTGAGTTAACAAACAGAAAGTCTGTAATGTTCTTCAGCCCTCATAATGACATCCAGGACTCAGTGGTGCAAATTCAATAAACAGTTGCACCATCTGAGTTTAATATTTCAGCGCAGTTACTCTTCAAATGGTGATCAAATGATCGCTATATCATAATATATAAATTCATCGTTATTTAGTATCATATATGAAGCACTATAATATCCAGTCTTGCACATATCCAGTATATTATATTTCCATTCTTGCAGTGTAATTTTGCTGTCAGCGGATGAAATTTATCCTTAGTTAATTTCCCCAATGTCTTTTCTTTTTATTTTAAAGGTGACCTATTATGCAAAATTCACTTTTATAAGGTGTTTGAACACAGATTTGTGTCCACAGTGTGTGTAAACAGCCAGGCTTTAATGGTAAAAATCCACCCACTCCTTTTTTTATAATCCCCATAAATCCTAAACAGTCTCTCCAAACGCGTGATTCCAGATTTCCCCCTACTCTTACGTAGGAGTAGGGAAGCTAGTAACGATCTGCCCTATTAGAATAGATACCGCCCTGAGTGAGCCACAGCAGTCTGCCATTTTTGTTTACTTTCTGTAGCAGCTGGAGATATACAATGTCTGCACCAAAAAAGCATTACAAATGTTCTGTTATTGGATGTACCAACGAACATAAGAGTTTTTCCACCTAAATAGGGGCAAATTTGACAAGCTATAATAAATGATCTGTGGGGTATTTTGTGCTAAAACTTCACAGACACATTCTGGGGACACCAGAGACTTATATTACATCTTGTGAAAAGGGGCATAATAGGTCCCCTTTAAATAAAATGTCTATTAGTAAAAGCATATTCCAGTAACTTTAAATGAATACAATTATACAGATAGATAGATAGATAGATAGATAGATAGATGTGGAATTGGAGTAAAATAATGCATCACTTCTGCCTAATATTGTTCAAATTGTTCAAGTAATAGTATTATTGTTGACTAAAACTATTAAAAGTCATTTTTGTTAATTGAAATAAAGCTGAAATAAAATAAAATATGTATTAGATGAAGAACTTAAACTTAGAAAACGAAAATTTGCAACTAACTAAAGTAAAATAAGTTGAAATACTAAAATGACTAAAACTAAAAATAATGAAAGCTAAACAGAAATATTAAAAAAAAAACTTAAAAAGTGCTTAACAAAATTAGAAAATAAATAAAAGGCTATATATTATATACTATAATAGTATATAAATGGTACTAAAATAAAAAAGAACACTACATGCTGCTAACATTATTCTGAAAAGTTATTGGTGATCCATTAACAACACATTTGCGGGTATAAGGCCTAAATAAACCACTTATTTTCCATAATTTTGTGGATTTTCTATGAGAAACAATGAATTTCAGTAGATTTACAGCTCCAGAATGGCTAGCATACTCTCAAATTCTTTTCATTCGGTCTGCAGTGAACTGAACTCACTTTTACAAATCTGAGCAGTGCCTAAAGTAATGTGTTTTGCATGTTTTGCATGCTGAGGTTTGATTTGGTTTTTTGCTCAAGAGTAGTTTGTGCTTGTCAGATGAGCTGCACCCTGCTGGTGATTTATGACACTGCATGTTACTTTGAGCAATAATAATATCAGTAAATTCTGTAGTCGTTCAAATACAGTAGTCAACATTTGAAGTGGATCAAAAAAGTGAATCAAAGTTGTCCTAAGAACTAAGCTGTCCTAAGAAGGTGGTTTTAGGACAACTTTGAAAGGTTTTGATCCACTTCAAATGTTGACTACTATAGAAATAATTTGTTTACAGTGTCAGCGTTATATATACTTTCAAATGTGATAAGTTGATCAATATTTTCTTGTTTTACATAGATGTGTGCAGTCCCAGCATCCTTCATTCAGATGGACTCCCAGACACAGTGTAAGTAACGGTGAAATTTACTGCTCAGAAGGATAAATATACAGCTGCATGTTCTGCATTCAGTCATAGTGTTTTATTGTGTGCACAGTAATGAAATCGATCCGTCAGTGGAGGAGATGCATGCGGAACAAGACGAGGAAGACGACAGAGAGGTGAGACGCGTGTGGAACTGAATCTGATATGGTAATGCTCCCATCACTGCTGCGAAAACTCATAGTGGTTGGTTCCTCTTGTCTAGGAACTGGAGGAAGAGGAAGAAGAGGAAATAGTAGCAGAGGAGGAAGAAGATGTAGCAGTGGAAGAGGAAGATGAAGAGGAAGAGCTTGAGGATGAAGAGGAGGAGGATATGGAAGAGCTGAACCCATCCTCAGAAGGAGAGTATGAAGGAGACGAGCTGGACGACCTGCCCAGCACGCGAGGAGGAACCCACTGGAAGGGTCCCATCTCCCGTAAGGCCAGCCAGACCAGCGTCTACCTGCAGGAGTGGGACATTCCCTTCGAGCAGCTGGATCTCGGTGAGCTCATTGGAAAGGGCCGCTGGGGTCGGGTTCATCGCGGCCGCTGGCATGGAGAGGTGGCCATCCGACTCCTGGAGATTGACGGAAACAACCAGGACCACCTGAAGCTCTTCAAAAAGGAGGTGATGAACTACAGACAGACGCGCCACGAGAACGTCGTCCTCTTCATGGGAGCTTGCATGGCCCCGCCTCATCTCGCCATCATTACTAGGTAACGTCTCAGTTGGGGCTGCTAAATCATGATTATTTTGGGCAATATTGTAATCACGATTATTTAACACGATTATGGGTCAGATTTACAAAACTGACAAATTAACATAACACTGCAAGCTCATAAAAGCTCCCATGGGAGTGTAAAGTTCTGCGGGTGATCTGCTCACAAAGGCCTCATTCGTGAAACTTTTGTAAACATATGAGTAAATTCTGAATAATTTGCGCGTAAAACAGACCTTCCCGAAAACTCTCCTCAGGATTCACAAACGATTCATAGTTAAAGGATTAGTTCACTTTGAAATGAAAATTAGCCCAAGCTTTACTCACCATCAAGCCATCCTAGGTGTATATGACTTTCTTCTTTCTGATGAACACAATCGGAGATATTTTAATAAATATCCTGATGCATCCGAGCTTTATAATAGCAGTAAATGGGACCAACGAGTATGAGCTGAAGAAAGCGCTGTCCTGTTCACATCCATCCATCATAAACGTACTCCACATGGCTCCGGAGGGTTAATAAAAGCCTTCTGAAGCGAAGTGATGCATTTGTGTACAAAAAATATCCATATTTAACAAGTTATGAAGTAAAATATCTAGCTTCCGCCAGACCGTCTTCCCTATTCAAATTACGGAAGAAACGGAAACTGGCTTCGCATAAGTTAAGCTTTTTCCATAAGTTGAATAGGGAAGGCGTAGGACAAAGCGTAAGCTTTTTGAACTGTGAGAGTTTTACACTTTTTTCGTAAGTAGAATACAGAAGGCTGTCTGGCAAGGCCATCCACAAAAATAACCATGTTTGCGCCTTTTTATTGCCAACTTTTCACTGCGTGTCTTTAGTGAATACTGACAGTGGTGTTTAAATGTCAAAAGAGGGTTTGCACTGCTGCAAGCACTTTAGTAAATCTGTTCCTATGAGTGGGCGATATGACCAAAACCTTATATGTGTGCTGAAAGTCCTGAAAAGTGATGCCAAAGCATTTCGATCGCCCCCTGGTGGCTGACTGCAGTATAGGTCTTAAACTCCGCCCTCTCTATGTAATCGAATGGGGTGCGAGCCAAACTAAAAAATCCAATTACACTTCAAATAATTTTTTTCCAAAGATGGTTTCTGTCATTTTAGGTAGTTCTTATCACACAGACATATTTGGTTTTAGTTAATTATTTGGTGCTATAAAAACGGGGCGTAATGTCATGATTGACAGCTGTGTTTGCGATTGAGTAGCAATGTAATCGGCAACGAGCATTACTGGGATATTTTGGCTTCATTTTTCTACAGTAGAAGGAAGCGGAGACGTGCTGTCCATCTTTTTTACAGTCTATGGTAGAGATATTTATATTTATTTAAGTATATTTTGCTGAAAATTGTTGCTATGATATTAAAATTTCATAATTCTTGATGCCAATTTCGATAACCCAGCAGAATACTAGGCTAACTAATGTAAATAAGTCCATTAATAAGACAATTAATGAAGGCAAATAAACAGTTAGTAATACAATAAAAACAAAAAAAGCAAATTACAAACAATAGGACAAATACAACAGAAAAAAAGATACAGATGAAATAAACAGTGCTGTAAGTTTTTTCATGCAAGTCTATATCTAACTGTATAGTATCTCGATTATCGTGTTTTCGTAATCGTAATTTCATAAAATTTGATTAATTGCACAGCGCTAGTCTCAGTCCATACAGGTGGCAAACCAATCGACATCTTTGAAAAGCATGTCTTTAATTTCCCCACAGCTTCTGCAAAGGCCGGACGTTGTATTCCGTTGTGAGGGACACAAAAAACACACTGGACATCAATAAGACTCGGCAGATTGCGCAGGAGATTGTGAAGGTAGTGTTTGTATGGATATTGTTGGATGTGTTGTATATCTGTATGGCTTCGTATGATTAAAGTCTTGCTTGTGTTTCCTGTGTTTTAGGGGATGGGCTACCTTCATGCTAAGGGCATCGTTCACAAGGACCTTAAATCGAAAAATGTCTTTCATGACACAAATAAAGTTGTCATCACTGACTTCGGCCTTTTTGGGATCTCTGGAGTGGTTCAGGAGGGCCGGTAAGTCACAGTGTTAAAGGTGCGTTGCTCTGTGAAGTTTTGCAGGCGAAATCCAGTCATTTCAGTAGGAACCTGGTGAATTTCCCACACTGACTAACACAAAGCTGCTTGGTTTGAAAGTGGCTTCTGCGTGTGAGCTATGCTATACTATAGACAACTGACCTTTTTCCCTGCAAAATTTTGCTAATGTGACCACACCTTTGCTCTTGTCATGTGAATTGTTACCATAAATCAGTTGATTAACAGATCTGTTGTGTTTTTAGACGTGAAAACGAGCTGAAACTTCCTCACGGGTGGATCTGTTATTTGGCTCCGGAGATCGTGCGTAAAATGAGCCCTGGAAACAACGAGGACAGACTTCCGTTTTCTAATGCTGCTGATGTTTATGCCTTTGGGTAAGAAATATACTTAACTTTAGACATAAATGGCCCCCAAACAGAGTAGCGTTGACCTGCCACCCTTATCTGCACTCTTTCAGCACCATCTGGTACGAGCTGCAGGCGAGAGACTGGCCCATCACCAGTCAGCCCGTAGAGGCCACCATCTGGCAGGTGGGCAGCGGAGAGGGCATCAGGAGGGTCCTGGCAGAGATCAACTTAGGAAAAGAGGTCACGGTGAGTGCCACATTTTTAAGTTGACACATGCTCAGTGGGATGGCAGTAAAATGACACTACTCCATTCCACTTCCCATGCCAAGACTCGAACCCAGGCTGCCTGGGTGAAAATAAGGTAACAAATAATAAAACAAATAATGGGACAAATAATAATACCATATATATATATATATATATATATATATATATATATAATTGTACTTAATATATTATTACATATTATAAGTGATAATTAACAAATGACATAATTAATAATTACATTTGTTTAATAATAATATTAAACAATGATAAATCATTTTATTATTGTTATTATTAAAAATGATTTATTTTTTTATATTATTATTTTTATTATTATTCATTATTTATTTATTTTAGTGTCATTCCACAGCTCAAGGGCACTTGATCAGTCATATTAATCCAATTAATCAGATTAATACAGAGAAAAAAATAGCTGGCAATAAAAATTAAAGAATAGTATATATTACAGAATAATATCAAAAAAGAGTTGTTGTTTTTTTTTGTTTTTTTTTTTACTGAATGTGTCAATAAAGGCAAAATATCACTGAGGTTAATTTATCATACTTTCATGGTTTCATAGTTTATTCTTTATGAAGGATAACATCTATTTGACATTATTTTCATAGGCAAATCAAAACTCGGTTTCAAAATTTATATAGTCTATAATATTTTACATATCACCCTTCAGCCCTAGCTTATTAGCTAGCTTATTCTGACAGAAATTTGTAAAGATTAGTAAATCGCATCAGAAATAACATTGAAGCACAAAACAAAATGCGTAATTTGTCATTTATAAATTTGTTTCTTGTTAGCCCTTGTGAAAATAATTCTGTTTGATCAATTATTTTCATTTAGTTTCATGTTACATCAGCACTCTGTGAGCCACAAAGAGTACAAAATGTGGTATCTTAGAAGTTTTCCTTGTAAAAAAACATCCAAACTTCGGATGTTAGTGCTGACTGCTCGATTCCTGTCTGTCCCACAGGAGATTCTTTCTGCCTGCTGGTCATATGACCCATGTAATCGGCCCACATTCACACAGCTGGCCGACATGCTGGAGAAACTGCCCAAACTCAACCGCCGTCTGTCTCACCCCGGGCACTTCTGGAAGTCTGCAGAGTATGTATCCTAGAGTGTGGCACACTGTAAAAAGAGGACAAACAGGTGAAACCTGCACAGTCTGCAGAAACAATGACACACTTTATAAGTGTTGTTTGTTTGGTTACTTCCTGCCTGGCCTTCTCTTCACCAGGAGTGTTTTTATCTTGTTCAGTTCATTACTTTTATCAGCAGCACGTCTCGGTTGTCTCTGTTCAGATGAGCAGTATCCGCACTGATAACTGTTCAATTGGAAAAATCAAGCCATTATCATAAAATATTATTATTTAATTATTTAAATAACAATACTAATTATTATTATGATTATTCATAATAAAAAATAACAACAATAATAATAATCCTTCCATCCATCTGTCCTTCAAACTGCTTGTCTTATGTAGCATCGCAGGGAATCTGAAACCTATCGGGCCGAAAACAGTAAAACACTCTTGCCAGTCAATAAAAATAATAATACTTATTATTGTTTAAATTATTGTTCCTGTTTGTTTTGTTTATTTTTTGAGCTTTTGCTAGTAATGTGTGCTAATAATGATCCATTTCTAAAACTACATACTACATTATTTCTTCAGTTGCATTAAAGGTGCAGTAAGTGATTTCTGAGAAACGTTGATATTTGAAATCACCAAAACAAACACGCCCCTACCCAAAAGGATCACAGCCCTATCTTCATAGCTTCGCCCCCAAATTAACGAACATGCTATGCAACACAGCCACCTCCCCCCTCATGAGTGTATACACTCCTTACTGCTGATTGGTTATAAGTGTGTTTTGGTGCTCGATCCGATCTACTTTCAACAGTGTTTCTTATAATTTGCTTACTGAACCTTTAAGTAATTAATTTCACTTAAAATAAGGTTCACTTGATATAAATACTCCAGTCATATCTATAATCTGTTGTATTGGATATAAAGGTGGTCCCACTCATTTCGCTCATCAATGTAGCTGCCATCTTGAAAGTATATGACTAGCCGAATACTATTTAGTTTATTTTTGTAAATTCCCTCCATGGAGCTGAATCTGGACCCCCTGGTAGTGACCGGCATACTTAGGGTGTGTTCACACTTGGCAGGTTCGGTTCGATTACAACAAACCCTTGCTCTGTTAGTGCGGTTCATTTGAATAAATATAAACGCTACCATCCGAACCCTGGTGCGCACCAAACGAGCAGATCGAGATCGCTGAAAAGGTGGGTCTCGGTCCGTTTCCAAACGAACTCTGTTGCGGTTCGTATGAAATATGAATGCACAGACCAAATACATGTAAACGAACCAAAAACAGGACATGATGTCACAAGATGCAACCCTAAAAAGGACAGAATGCTCAAGCATACCTCATAGTCACGATGTTGCCCATTATAGTTCGGTACAGGCATCAGAACCGCATCTCCTCGCAGAGGATCTTTATTTGTGTGTGTGTGTGACGGAGGGATTTCTGCCACTGTTGTGACACATTTACACATTTTATAAGCTCTTTGCGAGTTCTCAGCTGGTCAAAATACCATTATATGTGCAACGAGCGCATTTAGCCCAGCACACAGCATTGTTTTGGATGTTCGGTAAGTTCCGTCACAAAATATACATCATAAAAGCTGACCAATCAGGTTGTGAACGTATCCCTATGCCTTTAGGTTCAGTGTTAAAAATGCCACTGTGAACGCTAAGCAGACCAAGACTAAATGTTTTCTTTCTTTCTTTTTTTGGTCCCAAGCGAGTGTGAACACACCCTTTTATGAAAATCTGTCTTACTGCTAATTTCCTCTCCTACTGTGAATTCATAACTCTAGAACTATCACTTTCTTTCTCTAATCTGCCTCTCTTTCTTTTTTTGTCTGTCATTTCTTGTTGTTGTAGGTTGTAGCCACGTGCCTGAATCATGAGAAATGCAAAACTCAATTCCTGGCCCTGCCTTGCATGCCTGCTGAAAGCCTGACCTCTTCTGGACTTACAAACTAACATCGCCTGCTGTTCCGTCTCTATCTTTCTTTGGTTCTGTGGGTGGTGGGATGGGGGACTACCGTGACCATGCATAAAACGAAACGCTTTGCCTTTTTTAAATTCCTATTTCTACTATTATTTTCGGAGTGTGCGACTGGTTCTCTCTTCCCCTCCTGCTCCGGTTTGTGACATCACGTGACGCATTTCCTGTTGGATTCGCAGGATTCAGTGACACTGCAATGAAGATATTCTCCTTCTCTCTCACTCTTTCTCTCTCTCTTCTCTCCCTCTCTCGTGGTCTTGGTGCCTCTTAGTCCTGTGTGACATGCGCTGATTCTGTCTCTGATTGGCTCGTCTGGTTCATGCTAACACACCTTTAGTTGTCACTCTTCCTCCATGGTGTCCGATAGTAGACATTTTGTTTCGCAAATTATAATGTTGTTGATGGGAAGTTTTTGAGCTGTGAGGTTCTAGCAAAATGTGATGAGGGTTATAGAAGGGCCATTTCTGAGTACAGTATGCGAAAATGAGCCAAAGAGAAGCATGTGCATCTTCTCATCTGACTACTATCGGTCCTGATTTTCCACGACGAAGATGTTGAACTCTTGAATTAAAATGAGATTTCAATGAACCCAGCAGAACAGTGTTCCATAAGTTGTGTAAACATGAACTCTCATGTGTGTTTGTGTGTAACGTGCGTGTTTGTAACATTGTGTATGTGGAAGGGTGTGTGTTTGTTTGTTTTGTGAAAGACTGGACTTTGTGGTTTAGAAATATCAATGACAATGTAAAATATTTATGTATAAATATGGTTTATTTATTGTACAGTCAATGAACAGAATTCTTTTAATATTTATATGGACATTTTATATAAATATAAATAAATATATATACTGTACATCATGACATTTTGAATAGGTACTGCTGTGCTATCCCAGATGTAAATATTCTTTATATTTTTTCATGTAAAAAAAACAAAACAAAAACATGGAAAACTTTTTTTAGAATGGGTCGATACATGTCATGTACAGTCATATTTTTGTATTGCATGTGGCTACTGTACACAGTGTCTGTTCTCATCCTTGAAAGACAATAAAATTGAGCTTGTCACGTGACTGTGTTCCGATCTATACACGTTAAAACCCGGGGATTTGCAGAGACTTGTGGGGAATGGTGGACAAATTGCCTCAGACTGTCATTGTTAGCACATAAACATAATAATGAGGACAAAAATCCTTCTCATGGAACACAATTGTGTTTTATATACATTTATAATGATGAAAATAACTGGAGATTTTAGACTTTCTTTGTGGAAAAAGAGAGAAAGACGGGCGTTCAGAAAAATGACAGTTCGGTTTTTCTGTGTTTATGCCAGTACTGACCTCTAGGGGTCAGTGTTACACTGTCTCACTGCAGGGAGTTCATTCCATAACTGGAATCGGGGTCAAGTGTACCAAAGCACAGGTTCACACAACTTCACTAGCACAGTGAAGCCCTTAATAGCACGTATTCTTTAAAAAAGTTGCTTAGACAATTCTTTAAAAAGCATTTTTCCTCTTTCAAGACTAACTAACCATATTCAGAGTTTAAGGGAATGGTAACAGTTTAAGACAGTTCTGCCATTGATGAAAAAATCAGAATACTGGAGTGACGGAACTTCCTCAGTGTCTGAAAGATATATAACCCTGCTGATTAATAAATAAAATACAATTTTATTTTTATTTAATAATAAATATGCCTATCATTAAAGAGCAGTGAAGTTTGCATGTTTATATCAGGGCATTCAATTGTCAGTGAGTAAATGAACTGTCAAAAACACTGTGAACCCAGCAGCTTGCTGCCAGCAGTCCATATTCTTGTGAATACCATGACTAGGTCTGGAGACTCTTGAGAAACTGTCCATTTACTGTGAGGTTTGAGCTCCAGGGCTCTTCACAAAGGTTTGCTTTGTGTCTCGAGGCAGCTTCTAATTTCTCTGTGTCTGAGAGCGTTCACTGTTCTGCATCGACCATGCTGTTTCCGGCATCTCTTTGAGTTTTACTCACACAGCGCCTCGCACTGCCTGCAACAAGCTGCTCTTTCTTCTGCTCTGTCTCTCTCTCTCTCTGCGTTTCCCCAGATTCATGAATCTGTTTCCTTTACAGCATGTGACTGGAAAGTGGCTAGAATAGAGACTTGAAGTGTATGCTTTTACACAAACTAAACTATCTTTTAGTTTCCAAGGTTAGACCTATAAAGTGATTTTATTTAACATCAAAATAGAAATTACAAACACAAACCTCATGTGTTACATTATTATTTGTTTACTTATTTTGTATGTTTTGGATTAGGTCATATAAAAACATTGCTCAGAAAGTGTAACAAGAGGGGTTATATATAGAGCTAAAAACTATATGAATATGTATTTAAATAATCATTAAAAATAATTCTCAAAGTCATTTTCTGGTTTGTGATTGTGCTCTCTCTCTCACTCTCTCTCTGAATATTAGCTTTATCGGAATGACTATTGTTTTCAACATTGGCAAAGTATTAAACAACATTATATAATATTAATAAAATATTTGAAGAATATAGAATTTAGTTTAAATACAAAATATAATTTAAATAAAAAACGGAAACTAAACAAATATTTAAAAAAAAATTTAGTTTCGGTTTTAATGAATTTTGCAGTATAATTAAAAAAAAATAAATAAAAAATATATATATATAAATGAAAAACAAATACAAAATCTCTCTCTCTCTCTCTCTCTCTCTCTCTCTCTCTCTCTCTCTCTCTCTCTCTCTCTCTCTCTCTCTCTGCTGGCGCATGCGCACTCGTGTTCTCATCTCTCATCTGCACCGCTGCTGTGCTGCTGCTGCTTTGCTGGATCGGAGGATTTAAACTTCCGGCACTGTCATGGCGGCATGCTGCTGTTTCTGACACCGACCAGACCGAATACCGAGCCGCCCCTCGTTCGGCCCTCAGCGCGGCACGGATCGAGGAGCGCAGGGGTCGCGGACCGCGGAAAAGGCGTCCTCTCCTCCTCCACTTCATCATCATCATCTTCATCATCATCAGTGGCGGAGGTGCAGGCGTGAGCGGCCATGGCGGCGCAGAAGCCCGTGGAGTGGGTCCAGGCCGTCATCACCCGATTCGACGAGCAGGTCAGAGCTCACCTAAACTTCTCTGAACGCTTCGTCTGCACGGATGCGCAGTTACGCAGCTGCCGCCGCAGCGCATCCGTGCAGCAGCTCATTCTGATGCTGTCATGTTTATGTCCCATAACAACGTTAAAGGCACGGGACGGGACTAACCCAGTAGGACATGTTGCTCAGCATCCTTTACTAAACCTGGAACCACATTCTTGTCAACAATAAACCTAAACAACCCCTACTAATCTAAAATCAGAGGGTAAGGGTTCATCTTGGAAGTCATTCCTTTCAACCAATCACTGACCACTGATTTTAGGGTTAGAGTTACGCCTGTCAAGCAGTTATTATAAAAAACAATAATAATAATAATAATAAGAGAACAATGATTGGAAGAACATTCTTATTGACCAATCACTGCCCTTAGACTATGTGCCCCATCCCCCCCAAAGCCAAAATTTGACCACAAAAATATCTTTTGCATTTTATTGTACTCGGCCTCTAAGGGTATGTTTACTTGACAACGATGTACTAAAAGCAGAAAAGGTTTTTCTTTGTGTTGTTCACGTACAGACGACAACGTTTTCAAAACGACGACGGATCCGTGAAAACGATTAAAAATGCTGTATTATGCTGCCAGGCCAGTAGTTGGCGATGTCACTTTGTAATGAAATACTATGCGACTATAGACTAAACATGTAATACGCATGCGTATGATGTCACCGTTTTCACAAATTCACATTTTTGTAGTTTACGATGGCTGCTTTCGAAATCGCGTACTTCCCTACTATATAGTAGGCGAAAAACAGTATGTGACAAAGAAGTATGTCCGAATTCACAGTACTCATAAAAGAGTAGGTAAAAAATACCTGGATGTCCTACTTCTTGCGGCGAGATTCTGAAGTGTGCATATGATGGACACTTTACTATCCCATGAGGCCATGGGAGAGGATTTATGAATGGCAGTGAAGCGACGTAACTGGCGCTGGTAGGTCACATGGAAATGACAACATGGCAAATGTAGTGCGTCCGGATTACATTCATACTATATAGAACATACTTTTTTAGTGGTCGTGAAGTAATTACTTATTCAAAATAAGTACTTACGCAAGAGAGTATGTGATTTCAGACGCAGCCAAGGAGACAATAAAGGTATAGTTTTCAAAAACTTGCACTTTGAAACCCGTTTTCAAAAGTTTCAAAAGCATTTTCAGCCCCCAAATCGCAGTTGTCGGCCGAAAAAAACGCATAAAAACTTTTCTGTTTTTAATTGAAAATGGTGTGTGGTAAGAAGAATAACAATAAAATATGTATCAATGTCGGCATGAAACTGAAGTTCAGATATTCTGACGTATATCTGAATGTAAATGCTTCTCAAACAAGAAAAAATGTAGCCAGGACTTGATTTTTGTCCTTTGGTTGTGGTTTGCTATTGGTCGATCTCATGTGAGTGACAGGTTGTCCCGCCCTTTTGGCTTCATGGTGACTTTAATCTAATAGAGGAAGAAAATAAGAAGGGTAAAAAGGAGACGGTACACATGATGATGAAAAATATTAAGAAATTTTGTCTAACATTTGATAGCTTTCTTATTAACAGTTATTGAGATTGTACCTAAATACATATTCAATTCTTGCTTAAAATTTTGGACAAAGCTTCATAAAAAGAGCAGGAGGTAAATTTTGATTTAGATATTCAGACAGATTCTTGGGATCCCAACTACTTTGTACTGCTGTGCCAGTTTAATTGAAGAAAGATGCGTTGTTTATTAATTATTAGTTGATTTTTTTTTTAAATTGTTTATTTTATAATATTATTATTTTATAATATATATTTCTATCAATGTAGAAGGCTAGCCTGTATATTATATATCTTTGGTATCTTTGAACATTTGGTAGATTTTTAGTCTAGATATTGTTAAATTTTTTAAACATATTTTGTCCAAACATCTGATAAACATCTTAAAAACAGTGTATTCACATGCATACTAAATGATAAATGTCACAAAAACATGTGAATAAGGTTAATTCATAAGTCAGGGACCATTTTAATGCTGAACAAACACTACAAAATCTTCCCGATAAAATTGCCTGTATGAAACGGTTTGATGCAAATGTTGCTCCAGGAACATGTCCAGTTTTGTTGCTCCAGGAACAAGTCATAACATCATGTGAGATGAAGGTTAGCGTTCATACTTCCACTTAATATTTTTTGTGTCCCATAAGTAAACCAACCTCATAGCTGACCCTTGATTGATCCACACAGCTTCACTTTCTTATTTAAGAGCTGCATCATCGGTTGAAAATCTCTTCAGAGTTATTAGGTTACTTCAGATGGTTTCAGTGAGGTATGTTGTGTGGTGTTCAGCATGATATATAGAGTAGTATCTTATGCAATGATGACTCTCCCTATCTAGTGAGGATCTTACTGGTTTAAACTTGCAATTGTACTTATGAAACTGTTTAGAAGTTAGAAATATAACCCATTGTTTACCACAGACAAGTGAAAGCCTGTGAATGGTTAAACTATTGTTTTCTTTTCATCTTATTTGAGTAGTTTGGCCTCTGTGTACGTTTTAACTGCAGAAACGTGTTAAATGTCCAGAAGTTTTTGACTAAAATTCGACCAGACATCAAATAAACATTGACAGACTTAACAGGCCGCCATCTTTGTCGTTTCATTATTTACTCACCCTCATGTCGTTCCAAACCTGTATATCTTACATTCTTCTATGGATCACAAAAGGTGAGTTTCTGACAGGATATTCTTCAAAAATTGTGGGTAAATGTTGACAGAATCTACATTTTGGGGTGAACTGTCTGTTTAAGAGCAGAAGTCTGTGAGTGTCAGGAGAAATTTGATGTTTATGAGCAGGTTCAACTGGCAAGTGGCAACACGAAGAATATTTCAGTTTAGAAGGTACAAGTTACTATTTCTGCCCCTCAGTGGTTGCTAAAGGTACTGCAACAACAAACTTTTGAAAACGGTCTTTCCACATTGAGTCTTTAGCCAAATTAGCATTATTACTGTTGGTGCTAAATACCAGATTTGGTGGCGTACAGTATATACACACTGATCAGCATCTTTGAGGGTCTCAGAGGGCATCCAGCCAACAGGTGGAGACAGAGGGGCCTTGTTGAAGTGTGGCTTGTGGGCTGTGTTGGGATCATTGCAGTTTGATTGAAGTTTAGCGGAGATTAGGGGTGTTTTGTGATGCTAAACTTGGCCTAAACTCTGGATAATCCCAAAATGGGATTCTGTGCCACTGATTGGTTTTTAGCCATTTTCCGACTTGCTCTTTGAAATTGAGATGTTTGCTACTGTTTATTTTGTTGTAGGGCAGCAAGCAAGTTTTTTTTTTTTTTATGTTTTCATATCGATTAAAGAAATAGTTCACCTTCTAAATAATTTTTACATAATTCACTCACTCTCATGTGAATGTTTGAAGAATATCCTGGCTATTCTTTTACATATACTGGAGGTCAGAAGTTTTGAATAATTATGTTTTAAAGGAAGTCTGTTCTGCTCACCAAGGTTGCATTTATTTGATCAAAAATGCAGATATACAGAAATGTACAGAAATACAAATAAAAACAGTAATATTGCAAAATATTATTGCTATTTAAAATAACTGTTTTCTATTTTAATATATTTTTTTAAAATGTAATTTATTCTTGTGATGGCAAAGCTGAATTTTCAGCATTACTTTAGTCTTCAGTGTCACATGATCCTTCAGAAATCATTCTAATATGCTGATTTAGTGCTCAATTATTATTGCTGCTCAATTATTAATAATGGGTCTTATTATGTTGAAAACAGTTTTTGCTGCTTAATCTTTTTGTGGAAGCTTTTCAGGATTCTTTGAATAGAAAGTTCAAAAGAACAGCATTTATTTGAAATATAAATAGTTTGTAAGATTATTAACGTCTTTAATTTCACTTGAATCAATTTAAGGCATTCTATAATTTCTATTTTGCCTTCACAGGAATAAATTACATTTTGAAATATGTTAAAATAGAAAACAGTTATTTTAAATAATAATAATAATTCTCAGTATTACTGATTGTACTGTATCTTAATTATTCCAAAATTTTTACCACCAGTGTATAATAAAAATGAATGGTGACTGGACTGTCAAGCTCCAAAATGACAAAAGAGGACAATTAAAAACACTATAAAAGTGGTTCATATGACACACGCAGTATATTAGAAATCTTCTGTAGCCGTTGAAAGTTTTTTGTGTGATTAAAAGACCATAAATTAAACTCACTATTCACTCTGATATATCTCATCCAGTTTGTGGAGCTTCTGAACACAATTCCGAATGCATACATTTGTTCCTGAACACAGCCTAACTGTGCATATTTGTTTGTTTTTAGCTTCCTGTGAAAGTCGGCCTGCAGAACACACACACTAAAATCAGCACAGAACACAATAAGGAATGTCTGATCAACATCTCCAGGTACAAATTCTCCCTGGTCATCAGTGGACTCACCAACATACTGAAGAACGTCAACAACATGGTGAGTACGTAGACACAATAAACATTTACATACTGACTTAATGTGTATTTATAATATTTTATAATACATACACTACCGTTCAAAAGTTATTATAAATGTTAATGCACCCTTGCAAGATAATAGTATTAATTTCTTTTTAAAAAATGTACTGACCCCAACAGCCTTTATTTTCTTATGTTATTGGTCCTATATATCAACATTATTCCATGTTTTCTAGATATTTATGTTGGCTATTGAGAAAATTGAGTGTTTACTAGACCAGAGGGACTGTGAGCATTTGTTAGATGGTTCTGTGAGCTGGAGTTCAATGGCAGAGAATGTTGCTTAGTTTGTCATCTCTCTCTTACAGCGAATATTTGGGGATACTGCGGAGAAGAACCTTTACCTGTCCCAGCTGATCATCATGGACACATTAGAGAAATGCCTGGCAGGGGTGAGAGACGGCTGCAGACATTTCATTGTATCTCGTCACCGTATTGCTTTTTCAACATCATTTTGAGGTTCTGAGAGGCAGATGTTCATAAATCCCATAAATGGGCTCTATAATCTCTCTTTCTCTATCAGCAACCAAAGGACAGCATGCGTCTGGACGAGACGATGCTCGTGAAGCAGTTATTACCCGAGATCTGTCATTTCATCCACACGTTCCGTGAGGGAAACCAGCACGCGGCCGAGCTGAGGAACTCAGCCTGTGGGGTTCTGTTCTCTCTGAGCTGCAGTAATTTCAACGCTGTCTTCAGCCGCATCTCCACCAGGTGCATACTGTACAGCCACTTGTGACTGGGTGAATGAATGAATGTATCCGTAGTGGATTTGATCTCTCTGATTTTACTTGCTCTGTCTGGTTCTCTGCAGGTTGCAGGAGCTGACCGTCTGCTCTGAGGATAACATAGACGTGCATGACATTGAGCTCATCCAGTACATCAACGTGGACTGCTGTAAACTCAAACGTCTACTGCAAGGTTTGATAGACTCAAACTCAAGCTCTAATACTATAAAATAGAGCCAACAGATTTTTTTTTCTTTTTATGTGTCAAAGAGTTAAAGTGTAACTCTTTTCTCCTTGTAGAAACTGTGTTTAAATTTAAAGCCCTGAAGAAGGCAGCCCAGTTGAGTGTCATTTACAATTTAGAAAAGGTAGGTGGAATTATTATTACTATTATTATTATATTATCATTAAAGGCACAATATGTTGCTTTCCATTGGCTGTGGAGCTGAAGACGACAACTCCCATGATTCCACGCTCATTCAAGGCATCATCAAGTTACGCTTTTTTTTGAATAAGCGACCTCTAGCGGCAAAAATTACATATTGTGCCTTTGACATATGAAAACACATTGCAGCTATGTGACTTTAACAACAATATAATGATTATTTTAAATTGTATTATTTTAATTTTATTATATATTAAAGAATTGCTTTTTATTGCCTTAATAACAATATAAATATTAAAACAATATAAAGAGCATTATTATAATTCATGGATTATTATTATTATTATTATTATTATAGTCCAAACTGCTACTCCCAACTGCACTGTCACCTGATACATTAATACATTTCTCACATTTATAGATTTAAAGGTGCAGTAAGCGGTTTCTGAGAAACGCTGTTGAAAGTGGATCAGACCGAGCAGCAAAACACACTTGTAGCCAATCAGCATTAGGGGTCGTATCCACTCATAATGGGGGAGGAGAGAGAGTGAGCAAGAGGGAGATTTGAAGAAAGACTGTAGAAAGAGAGATTGCTGAGAGACATTACAAAAGGTCAGAGGAATATCACTGGAAAAAGAAGGGTTATGATCAGGCAAGAGCTTTAGGACCTATGTTAATATTAGAAAAGCTCTCTCTGGCTTTATTTTTAGCAAAGCATTATTTTGCTTCGCTTCAGCTATGATACAGAGAAGAGACAACCACTCCTGCTTTGCGTGTTTGTGCATTTTGGGGGAGGAGCGGTGAAGGGAGAGGTGTTTGTTTGGGTTGATTTCAAATATTGTTTCTCAGAAACCACTTACTGCACCTTTAAACGTTTTGTTTAAGATACTTTTGTATTCTGTGGTTTTTATGATTTGGTGGTGTTTTGTATGAAATTCACCCTGCAGCCACCCCTAGTGTTGTCCTGTCTCAGTGCATCTGCAGTGTGTGTTTAAAAAAAATCGATTGGATTTGTAGGCTTTCTGGAACTGGGTGGAGAATTATCCTGATGAATTCACCAGGCTGTACCAGAGGCCTCAGGCGGACATGGCTGGTGCGTCTACTGAAAACCTCACTTTAACTGTACCATATCAGTATGCTTTGGAGATGATGTATGAATCTGATGCGTGTGTCTTTTAGACTGTGCTGAGAAGCTGTTTGATCTGGTGGATAGTTTTGCCGAAAGTACGAAGAGGAAGGCAGCCGTTTGGCCTCTGCAGATCATCCTCCTCATCCTCTGTCCTGACATCACGCAAGACATGTCCAGAGACACGTCAGATGACTCTAAAGACAACAAGGCAAGCATAAACAAACATGTACTTGTGAAGATCTCCTCTTGATTTTTATTGTTCTTAAATTATAATACCCACTGATAGACAGATTAAATAGGCAATTACATTTTAAATATTGTAATATTTTGTAAAATAAATTTGTAAAGTAATTTTAGTCACCTTTTCAATTATTTTGGTTATTTATTTATTTATTTTTATTTATTTGGCACATTTTATGCTATAGAATAGAAATGTAAATTAATGATTTTTTTTTATTTTTATTTATGAACATCAGCCACTGACAAAACCCATATCAGGAATTTGAGCTTCACTAATATTGAAAAATCATGTATACGCACACATGCTCAACCTAGACAACTACATCCCATAGTTTATAGTTGATAAATAGTTTGAAGGCCATACTTTTTGTAAAATTAATATTAGACTTGTAACTACAATTAGATTCCTCCTAAACTGCTTGGTATGTATATTCATGTGGTGTTGTTTTTCTCCCTGTAGAAACTGTTTTTGGAGAATCTACGGAAAGCCTTGACCGGTCACGGTGGAAGCAAACAGCTGACGGAGAGCGCAGCCATCGCCTGTGTTAAACTGTGCAAGGCGTCCACGTATATTAACTGGGAGGATCACTCTGTTATCTTCCTGCTGGTGCAGTCCATCGTCATGGATCTGAAGGTATGGACAAATATGGTATTTAAAAAAATAGTTTTCCTGTGTTTTTGTTGAGTATCGTATTCGATACATCAGGTGGTTATGGCCCATATAGTAAGATATAGGAGGATATGGAGCTCATACTCAAGGAGAAAAAAAACACCTTAATTATATTCAGAGGTCCAAACTGAGCAAAAATATGCATTTTGGTGCAGTTGCTGATATTTATTTGGCTAAAAGTAAAATGAAATTCTAATAGCTTGTAAATCAGTGAGATATTATTTATAACAGTATAGGAGACTACTAACATAAAATGCATATAAATATCATTTGTCACTATACATTTCTCAATAATATGTCTGAGTAAGATGCCTGATGTATCATATTTGATACTCATTTTAACACAATTTTAAAAAAAAAAAGTAAATCTAAGTTGCTTCAGTCCAGTAAGAGTTATATTGAAATATTACTAACAATATAAAAGTTATTCTTCCGTTTACTTTATAAAAAATATTAAAGATTTAACAGCAAAAAGACGTGTACCGCGACCTGACAAGGGAGGCCTTAGAAATTTGCATATTAAATATGATACAGTAGACTTAAGCTATAAGAAGGGAATGGAGTTTAGGAAATGTCGCAGGCAGGACTTAAACCTGCATCACCCATATAAACACCACAGCTCAACTTGTCAGATTACAGAAGGGACAAACACAGAAACCTAAGTGTGGTGACTCCCAGCGGCTCAAATGTTGTCTGAATGTTTTTTGTTGATGCTGTCATCTTCATTGATGGTTGTCTCTTTGTCTCCAGGGTTTGCTGTTTAACCCAGCTAAGCCATTTTCCAGAGGCGCAGGAAGCCAGAGTGCAGACATGGACTTAATGATTGACTGCTTTGTCTCCTGTTTCCGAATCAACCCGCACAACAATCAGCAGTTTAAGGTGTGTGGACAAGTCAGGTCAAATTCAAATGAATTTATATAGCACTTTCCACAGTACACATTGTTTCAAAGCAGCATTACAGAAAATCATGATGTTAATGTTTATATAATTTCTTAAAACCTTTTTGCCTTATAATTATATTTAGCAGATTAGAGCTGGGCGATAATATAGTTTACATTTTGAGACGATACAAACAATCAAGCAGAGATATGCTGTATAGTATATATCACCCTACACAGGTATACTGTATGTATGTATGTATGTATACAGATAAAGTTGGACATACTTATATATCCAACTTTTTATAAAGAGCTAGGCAATAATATAGTTATATTTTGCGCTAAAATAAAAAAATCAGGCAGTTGATGCGGATCAAGTTTTTTATAATATATGTCTAAACTTATATGGGTCATTGACAAATAAGGTTTTTAAAAGTGTAAAAAACATAATGGAGATATAATTAATTAATTTTGAAGTTTTATTAAGTGTTAACAATGAGATTATTAACACTGCTTTTGTCTTTTTTTTTTTTTACAAGATGGGCAAAATTTGTCTCCAAAAAATGTCGGTTTAACCAACATTTCAGTTTTACCGAATGACACCTTTGGTTATACCAAATGACAATATTTTTAAACAATGCTAACAGGCTGATATCTAGCTAGCTAGCTAATTAGCTAGTTTAGCTAGTTTTTAAAATATTACATTTTCCATGTTTTATAGCGGTTGTACCAAATGACCTGATGTTTTCGGGACATTCTTATGAGCAAGTGAAAACATTTGAAAAATTTTTTCAAATGGTTAAAAGAGAGTTACTTACTTTGCTTCACGACCATGTGGTCCTTTGCAGACGTCTAAATGATGTCACATCCTATCATATGATATTGACCTTATGACTTGTTCCAAAATGATCCCTTTATATTGGTTATTTCGAATGAATGAAAGTTAGATATAATATATATACAGCCTGTATACAACATGTATAGAGCTGTGCGGTAAAGTAGGATGTATATAGCCAACTTTTAATTTATCGCTGGACAAAAATGTGGTTTATATTTTTATACAACAGTCAATCAGTTGAGATTTGGTATATTTACATACTGCATGTATTTAGGTATGGTTGGATATAGTTAAGAGTAGTTGTATATTTCGCTATTAATTCATTAATTAATTTGAATTTGTTATCTGGAGATACAAAGAATAATAAAACCTGTAGGGTTTTGTTAAATTTATACACTGTCCCAAGAACATGCACCAAACCTCTTTCTTTTTCTGTAAGGTGTGTCTGGCCCCGTCCTCGCCTCCTACCTTTCATTTTGTGCTGGTGAATTCTCTCCACCGAATCATCACTAATGTAAGAGCTCCTGGTGTCCTTAGTTCACCCTTATAGAGATAGGATGTCTGATTTATTCCTAGGGTGTCCAAATGTCCTCTGTGTGTCTTCTGTCATGTTCTAGTCCCCGCTGGACTGGTGGCCGAAGATCGATACCGTGTACTGTTACTCGGGAGAGCTGCGGCTCATGTTTGCTGAGACTCTGGGGAGAGCCGTGCAGGGCTGCAGCAGTCACGCCCCCCTCCGTATGACCCCGGTGAGACGCCCGCAAAACTTCTCTGATATGAGATAGCCGCCTCTAGTGTCCTGCTAGCTGTCTTAGGCTGACGTTTGGAATAGAATACTTGCACAGTTTACTGCATACAGCCTACTATTTTTAGACTTACTATGTGAAACAGCATACAGTATGCTATATACTGTGTCATCTCAGAAATTAATACAGAAGTTTTTTAATTTTTAAATCTGTTTTAGTTGAAAATTACATTTCATAATGACTCGAGAGAGATAAAAAATCACAAAGAAAAAATATATGCAAATAATACATATACTTTAAATAAGAAAGGGGCCAATAAATATATTACAATTCAATTTATGAATAGCATATGATATATACACAAATTAATAAAGTAAAACTACTTATTTTACATAATTTAGCATTTATTACACACACACACACACACACACACACATATATGTACTTTATGTATATATATATATATATATATGTATGTGTGTATGGCAAAGCTATATTTTCAGCATATGCTGATTTGTTGCTCAGAAAACACTTATTATTTTTAATGTTGAAAACAGTTGTATTGTATAATATTTTTGTGGAAACCATGATAGATTTTTTTTCAGGTATAGAAAGTTCAATTTAAAGATCCTTTCTGAATGAAATGATCAGTTTCTTTAAAAAAACAAAACAAAAAAACATCTTACTGATCCCAAACTTTTTGTCCAGAGCTTTATGTGCACATTTCTACTTTTTTCTCTCTGTCTTCCCCTCAGAGTTTGACGTTTAAGGAGAAAATGAGCAGTCTGAAGTTTAAAGAGAAAACCACTGATCTAGACACCAGGAGTCATAAGTATCTGCTCTTGGCTTTGGTGAAACTCATCCATGCAGATCCCAAATTGATGCTACATGTGAGTAAGGAGGTTTACCTCTCTCTGACTTCAGTGTGATACTTATAAAGATGCTCTGCTGTACATTTAATGTCACTTTTGTGTGTTCGGGGATCAGAATCCAGGTAAACAGGGTCTGGAGGTCCACAGCAGCACGGCAGAACTCATCACAGGCCTGGTGCAGCTTGTGCCTCTTGCTAACATGGGCGATATTTCCCTGGAGGCCATGGAGGTGAGGAGAACATTGTATCTTTCTTTATCTGGTGTCACCAGTTTAGTTAGCCTTTGTGTGAGTTATCGGTTATAATCTATCTCTATATTAGGCTCTTTTGGTTCTGCATCAGCCTGAAAGCATCGAGCTGTGGAACCCAGACGCTCCTATGGAAACTTTCTGGGACATCAGGTAGCTCCTCAGTGGACTCGACTCCACTTAATTGGTGCTGACAGAAATGAAACTCTGCCCGTCTGATTGTGTATTTGTTGTTGGTCCAGTTCTCAGGTGCTGTTCTACATCTGTAGGAAGCTGTTTGGTCATCAGCTGATCAACAGCACTGAGATTCTGAAGTGGCTGCGAGAGATTCTCATCTGCAGAAACAAATTTCTCCTCAGGAACAAGGTGAGTCGGCAATCTCTCGCCTGCACAGAGGGCATCATGGGTAAAATATGTGTATACCTTCAACTACATTATCTGGATATTGTCTGGAGAAACATTAATTTCCTTTTTCCTTTATTTAATCTTCCACTTTTTGTCTTGTTTTTAAATTCTGAACTGGTTAGTGTGCAGTACAAATAAAATGTAAATATTAAAAATAAATATAAAATATTATTTATTTTATTTGCTTTATTATATTATTTTATTTGCTAAAATGTGAAGTATTTAACCAAACTACACTGCATGGGGTAGTATTGAAAATAGATATTAATATAAATAATTATATTATTATTATCGTCATCATTAATTTGTTTGCCAAAATGTGAAATATACATAAACCCAACTATACTGCATAGAGTAATGTATCCCACAAATCAATGTCTCAACCTGACCTTCCAGTGTAGCAAAAGAACCAGGATATGGACCAGGAAATTGACACAAAATTAGATTAAAAATGTGAAATAACTGTATTTGTGTTGTGGTATAAAATTAATGCCAGTTGATTATACAAGCAAAATGGTCAAGATATTTACTATGATTTTTAAATATTTATTATATAATGCATACTATTTAACATAATATTTAAAAAAAAAAAAAACATTGTAGGTAATAGTAACAATTTTAGTCATTTTTTTTGGGTTAATTTAAGAATAAATACATTTTAATATATTATCACCATAATCATTTTTAATTTAAGTTAATTGACTACATGCTAACTTGTGTTAGCAAGGTTATAAAACTGCCATAGTATGTCAAATTATTATAGATAATAGTAAGCAGTATTCTAGTATAGACGTAGCGTTTTAATATCATGTTTCTTGAAGGGTTAGTCATTTATTACTCGCACTCATGTCGTTCCACACCTGTAAGACCTTCGTTCATTTTCAGAACACAAATTAAGATATTTTTGATAAAATCCGATGGCTCAGTGAGGCCTCCATAGCCAGCAAGATCATTTCCTTTTTCAGTGCCCAGAAAGCTACTAAAAACATATGTAAAACAGTTCATGTGACTACAGTGGTTTAACCTTAATATTATAAAGCAACGAGAATACTTTTTGTGCGCCAAAAAAACCCCAAAATAACGACTTTATTCAACAATATCTAGTGAAGGGTGATTTCAAAACACCGCTTCATGAAGCTTCGAAGCTTTACGAATCTTTTTTTTCGAATCAGTGGTTCAGAGCGTCAAAGTCACGATTTTAGTAAACGAGGCTTTGTTACATCATAAATGTTTCGAAATTTCAATAGGTCACGTCAGTTTGATACATGTTCTGAACCACTGATTCGAAACAAAAGATTCGTAAAGCTTTAAAGCTTCATGAAGCAGTGTTTTGAAATCGCCTATCACTAGATATTGTTGAATAAAGTTACTGTTTTTTTTTATTTATTTTTTTTGGCGCACAAAAAATATTCTTGTCACTTTATAACATTAAGGTTAAACCACAGCAGTCACATGAACTGTTTTAAATATGTTTTTAGTACCTTTCTGGGCATTGAAAAAGGAAATGATCTTGGTGGTAATGCAGGCCTCAGTGAGCCATTGGATTTCATCAGAAATATCTTAATTTGTGTTCCGAAGATGAACGAAGGTCTTACGGGTGTGGAACGATATAATGGTGAGTAATAAATGACAGAATTTTCATTTTTGGGTCAACTTACCCTTTAACCTCTGTTGTTTTTCTCCTACAGGATCAGGCCACAGCAGGCAGCAACATCGCCATCTGCCGGCAGGCCCAGACCAAGCTGGAGGTCTGTCTCTACATGTTCCTGTGGAGTCCAGATATGGAGGCAGTTCTGGTGGCCATGTCCTGTTTCCGCTACCTGTGTGAGGAGGCAGACCATCGCTGCAGTGCAGAAGACATCCCTGTGCAGTCCCTTCTGCCAAATTACAACACGTTCATGGAGTTTGCGTCTGTCAGTAACATGATGATTACAGGTCTGTCTGATGATATACTAGTTTGAATGCTCGTATTCAGACACACGCCTTAGTTTTTTGCGATTTGGTGCTGGTGTCACTAGTGGGCAGCACAGTCTCTGTGATCTTTCTGATTTTTCTAGGTCGTTCGGCTCTACAGAAGAGAGTGATGGCTTTGCTGCGGAGGATTGAGCTGCCTACCCCGGGAAACACAGAGGTCAGAGGTTACACATTTACACATTTAATGCCATTAGACAGTAGTAGAGTCATTCTGGTTGGTTGGCAAGCACATTTGTATTGTTCTGAATGTGAGCTATTGTATTATTTAACGTCATTGTTCTTTTAGAATATGTAAAACTTGATTTGTTTTCCATGTGGTTGGATTTCACAGTTCAGTACTTGTGTGCTTTTTCTGCGTAACTAATCAACTTTCATTTTGGCATAATTGGAAGATAACATAAATGACAATTCAACTGCTCTGTTTGGTCATTTCAGGCCTGGGAAGACACACATGCTAAATGGGAACACGCAACCAAATTAATTTTAAGCCACCCGAAAACGAAACTTGAAGACGGTCAGGTCAGATGCACCTACAGAAAATAAAATTTTGTCTACATATGCGTGATTCTTTAATTTAGGGTACACTTCTGTCCATTAGATTAATTTGTAAAGAAAAAATGCTCTAAAAAAAATCATTCTATTTTAATTATAAAATACAAAGTATATAATTTATTTGATCTCTTCAAATACCTTTTCCTAATTTATAAATATATATATATATATATATATAAAAATATATATATATTTACACACATATATATATATATATATATATACAAAAATTACTCTCACATTTTTGGAAAACAACTATCCCCTAAAATTTTTCAACACTACAAATTAAGAAAAGGTATTTAAAAAGATCAAATAAATTATGACTTAAAAACCATGACATAACAAAATGTTGGCTGTTTACTTTTATAAGCTCCTAAATCCTGTCTCATCCCTCAGGAATGGATCAATATGACTGGCTTCCTGTGTGCGTTGGGCGGCGTGTGTTTGCAGCAAAGGAACACGTCTGCTCTGGCCACCTACAGTCCTCCCATGGGCACACTGAACGATCGCAAGAGCTCCATGGTGTCCATGGCCTCGTGTGAGGGGAGCCCAGAGACGCCCCTGAGCAGGTTCCTGGACCGCCTTCTGTCGCTGATGGTGTGCAGTCATGAGAAGGGCCATCAGATCCGCACTAACGTCAAAGACCTGGTGGGGCTGGAGCTCAGTCCAGCGCTCTACCCCATGCTGTTCAACAAACTCAAGAACAGCATCAGCAGATTTTTTGATGCACAGGGGCCGGTGAGACAGCTAGCCACAGTTAATTGTAGCAATCATTTTTGAGCAGGTCGGAAGTCAACAATATCAAACGTCACTGGTACTCATGTCTCTGTGCTCATATGTTTAGGTGCCAATTAATGAGACCAACACGCAGTTTGTGGAGCAGACCATCGCCATCATGAAGAATCTACTGGACAACCATACTGAAGGAAGCTCGGAGCATCTGGGTCAAGCCAGCATTGAGACCATGATGCTCAACCTGGTCAGGTAAGTCATTTGCTTGCTTGTTAGTTTCAGCTTTACTGTGAAGATCATTCTCTTAAAGGGGTGGTTGATTATGATTTCACTTTTTTAACTTTAGTTAGTGTGTAATGTTGCTGTTTGAACATGAACAACATCTGCACAGTTATGAAGCTCAAAGTTCAATGCAAAGGGAGATATTTACTTTTACAAACATCATTTTTTAAGGACTACAACAAACAGCTGATAGGGACTACAACAAGCTTCTTCCCAGGTTGATGACATCACAAACCCTAAAATTTACATAAACCCTGCCCCCGAGAATATGCAACAAAGGGGGTGAAGCCATGTTGGGCTGCTTTAGAGAAGAGGAAGAGTTGTTTTAGTAGAGTGTTGTTGCCATGCCATCATTTTACGCCAGACTGCTTCACAAACGAGAGTCGATTCAACGGTGGATTTGCACAAAAGATTAACATGATGGCACATGCTAGTCAATGAATTGAATCAACTCCACAGCAACTACATAAATTTATCCACTAACCATTCAGAAACATGCATTCTAGAAGTTGTAACTTCTTCCTGAGTCTCTCCATCAGTGTCCGACTGAAGCGCGAGTTGTTAAAGCTCCACCCTCTTCCAGAAAGCTGGCCGGGAGCAGCAGCTCATTTGCATTTAAAGGGGCACACACAAAAAAGGCGTGTTTTTGCTCACCCCTAAATAGGGGCAAATTTGACAAGCTATAATAAATTATCTGTAGGGTATTTTGAACTGAAACTTCACAGACACATTCTGGGGACACAAGAGACTTACATACATCTTGTAAAAGGGGCATAATAGGTCCCCTTTAATAAATGTTTCCTGATATATTTGTCTGTCTTTACTGAGTAAAGAGGAATTTGAAAAATTGTCCCAGAGCTCTACAGAACAGATTTTTTTTTCTGCTTGCCATACCATTTGTTTAGATTTCTACTATAATTTAAATTAATGTATGCCAAATGATGGCATACAAGGCAAACTGATTAGTTTGTAATTTGTAACCTATTTTTACTGATGCTGCCAAGATTATCACAAGTCCTCATTGTTGATTCCTGCTTAAATTTTTAGTATTTGTGTGTCCTGTTGGTATGTTGGCAGGTATGTGCGAATTCTTGGCAACATGGTTCATGCCATCCAGATTAAAACCAAACTGTGCCAGCTGGTAGAGCTCATGATGGAGCGCAGAGATGACCTCTCTTTCTGCCAAGAGATGAAGTTCAGGTACAAATTTATTCGATTGTCAGATTATCTGGCATGTTTTATTCCTGCTCTGGAGATGCATCAGATTTGTGTTTGTCTCAGGAATAAGATGGTGGAGTATCTGACAGACTGGGTGATGGGAACATCCAACCAAGCTGCTGATGATGATGTCAAATGCCTCACCAGGTAACGCCCTCATGAATGCAGGATTTTCTTTCAGACAGCATTATGTTGAAGTTAGTTTACCCAACAAAAAACAACTTCCACTGGACTTTTGGTTCGAGAAACCTTGATTAACAAATGTAAGTTTAGCACAAATTGAAACATGACTTTTAGTGGTTTAAATTATTTTTGCTCTGATCTCTGTGGTTTTGATTGACAGGGATCTGGATCAGGCGAGTATGGAAGCGGTGGTGTCTCTTCTGGCCGGGCTGCCACTCCAGCCAGAGGAGGGGGATGGTGTGGAACTGATGGAGGCCAAATCTCAGCTTTTCCTAAAGTAAGACTCTCAAATTCCATATCAAACCCTTCGCCTTATATTGTCCCTCCATGGGTTTTGTACTTTACTCTGCCCCCTGCTGTCCTCCACAGGTACTTCACTCTGTTCATGAACCTGCTGAACGACTGCAGTGAGGTGGAGGATGAGGGTCAGCAGGTGGTTGGACGCAAGCGGGGGATGTCCCGGCGACTGGCGTCTTTACGGCACTGCACCGTCTTGGCCATGTCCAACCTGCTCAATGCCAACGTGGACAGCGGTCTTATGCACTCCATTGGTGGGACAATTGAGCCACAAACCTCTCAACTAACAGTTTAAATTCATTAACCACTAAACCAATCTTATTTTATATTTTATTTTAATTTTTTATTTTAAATTTCATTTTATTTTTTTTATTTTTTTTTCAATTTACTCATTAATCCCTTTAAAACTGTCATATATGAAAAATGTTAATCTTTAGTTAAAGGGTTAGTTCACCCAAAAATGAAAATTCTGCCATTAATTACTCACCCTCATGTCATTCCAAACCCATAAGACTTTTGTTCATCTTTGAAACAAAAATAAAGATCTTTTTGATGAAATCTGAGCGATTTCCGTCCCTCCATAGACAGCTACGCAACTCACACTTTGACGAGATCGTAAAACTAATCCATATGAATCGAGCAAATTTAGTCCAAATTTTCTGAAGAGACTCGATCGCTTTATATGATGAACAGATTGAATTAGGCTTTTATGTTCTAGCTTAATATAATCTACCTGACATAAAATGGCTTTTTGTGACAAATCTCTAACAGCATAGAGTAAGCACTCTCACACATATGATCAAACTTTATGCGTCCTCTGCTCTCTCACAGGGCTGGGCTATCATAAGGACCTTCAGACCAGGGCTACTTTCATGGAGGTCCTCACTAAGATCCTGCAGCAGGGGACAGAGTTTGACACGCTGGCAGAGACTGCTCTGGCCGATCGCTTTGAGAGGCTTGTGGAACTTGTTACAATGATGGGGGACCAGGGGGAGTTACCTATCGCCATGGCGCTGGCCAGTGTGGTGCCTTGTTCCCAGTGGGTGAGTACATTATGCAAATCTTTTTTCTTTTTTTTGGACAGTGCAAGATGAGTAATTAATTAATTCAGCTCCAATTCAAATTATGTTCTTTACAATTCACAATGCAACATATTTTTATTTTTTATAGACATTTTAAAAAACTTTTTACTTTTAAGAATTGTAACGTTAAAGCTTGAAAATCTCCTAGTGACTTGCAATGATAGGATGTTTGCTAGTCAAAATCAAACAATGATTATTTGCGTACTGATTTGGCACTGGTCTTTTCTTTCTTAGACCTATTTACATATTAAATAGCTTTTTTCTTTTATCTATTTATCCATCTAAATCAGTGGTCTTTACTATTTTTTTTTCATGAGAGCCGCACTGACAGGACAAAGTCAATAATAGGAGAGCCACTTTTACTGCAAAGTATCAAAAGTTACATCTAGTACATGAAAAAATACAATAGTAATTTATAGTAAATACTATAGTGTTTTTGAACCATACTATAGTAAATTGTAGTATACCGTATATATTATAGTATTTACAACATAGTATTAGTTGTAATTAGTATTAGTAGTACAGTATTTGCTACAGTATACTGTAGTATTATTAACTATAGTGAACTGATAAACTGTAATAAATACTGTAGTATACTTTAGTTTTTACTACAGTAAACTGTAGTGTATTGTAGTATAATATACCCTATAGATGTAGAAAACTTGTACAGTACAGTATTGGGTGAAGTAATTTGTTTATATTACTATAGTTGTTATATTACCACAGCAACTATAGAATTACCACACCAAATTAATTCAAGTTTACTATAGTATTTACTATAAATTACTATAGTATTTTTTTTTCACGTGTAAGCATATCTGCGTATCAATCTGTCATCCCTGAACATACAATATGCAATGCAATAAATACAAAAGGTGGAAAATAATCATTCTTCATCATTTAACGTTACTAGTCAAATTTGTAAATGAGACAAGATGATTTCCCTTAATGACTACCTTAACGCTGGGATGAGCGGAAGCATGCATTTCCTTGACTTCTTCATGTTGTAGCTTATTGTTGCAATCCTTGTGAGGCATGCAAGATGTTCATTGGTGAGGTGGTTTCTCTGTTTCCTCTTTATAGTGCTCATTATTGAGAATTTTTCGGATTTTATAGACTATTTTAAGTGAGCAGCCGGTCTCTCAGAGGGTGTGTGGAGCCCTTTCTAGCTCTACAGCGCCCCACAAATTTCCAATGTAAATCTGTGGTGAAAAATGGAACTGCAGTGCGCTTTCATAGAGAGCCACTGGGACAGATTTTTGTCTGCCCCTCTCAATTTCATGTTAGGTCATATCACCGTATTATTTACTGCCACGCGAGCCACCAATTAAAGCAATTTACTGCCCAATGAGTAACACTGGTCTATATTATTATTATTCTCTTTCTCTATATATCAGTGTTTGGGTTTAACTTTTTAAATTTATTTTATTTATTTATTTAATTTTATAATATTTTATTTATTTATTTATTTATTTATTTATATTTTGTCATTTTTCATTCATTTTACCATGAACTGTGATTCTCAACATTTTTGACTTGAGAGCCCCCATATTGGCTAAGATATTTATTAACAGAAACTGGTAGTATTGATATATTAAATTATAAAACCACAATTCATTTTGTGATTCCAAAAGTTTCAAGAAATGTAAACAATACTTGAGGGAGGGAGAGAATAAATATGAATTCCAGTTTACATCTTGATTTTATGTGAGGTTTTTTTTTTTTTTTTTTTTAGTCAGTCTACTGACTAATGACTGCTAGTTGACATGTAGTTGCAAAGTTACTTATAGTTAGTAGAATGTCTAAAGGTGACCATTGAAATAAAGTATTACCAAATATAAAATGTGTCTGTAAATGCATTAATATTAACCATTAACACTCACCATTTTTTATATATATAATAAAATGTCAAAATCTGTGAATGATTTTACTATAAACTCACAGTCTGAGTGCTTCTTTAGTTAGTCTGGTGTTTGGTCTTTCCAGGACGAACTGGCACGTGTTCTGGTGACTCTCTTCGATTCGAGACATCTGTTGTATCAGCTTCTATGGAATATGTTCTCCAAGGAGGTGGAGTTGGCAGATTCCATGCAAACATTGTTCCGCGGCAACAGCCTGGCTAGTAAAATCATGACGTTCTGCTTTAAGGTGTCTCTATGCTTCCCTTGGCATGCATTGAAGTCAAATGATCATTCACAGAGGCAAATGATCCGGATTAAGTTTAGCTGTGAATTTCCCTCTGTGTACCTTTCAGGTGTACGGGGCCACGTATCTGCAGAAGCTATTGGAGCCGTTGCTCAGGGGAGTGATCACTGGAACTGAGTGGCAGATGCTGAGCTTTGAGGTGGATCCCACCAGGTATCTGTCCAACTGACTCTTTAAATCAGTGCTTCTCAGCTGGTGTGTTGGTGCAAAGTCACCTGTCATTTGATAGAACTAGGCAAATTAGGTAGAGGCATCATGGGCAGGTTGCATAACATGGTGTCATCCTCAAACCATGAGCAAAACTAGCCAAAGTAAAAGAGAATTTAACCCAAACTAATTTAAATAAAGGTTCACTTGGGACAAGGATGAACTGGTGGCGACCATAGTGTGTTTCATGTGGTTAATAAATGGCTGTCGAGAGCAAGAAATACTCAAAATTCAATTGGCATTTAGAAATCTGCATGTTTTCCTAGTCAGCCTGTGTCAGCATATTAATAATTATTAATATAAATTTTAATGCTTGATTTTAATGAATTTTTGTGTATTTTTATATGATAAACTATTTTGGTTCTTTGGTATTTGGTACTATTGGGTTTTTTTTTTTTTGGTATTTTGGTGTTGTCACCACTTAAAGGGATAGTTCACCCAAAAATGAAAATTCTGTCATCATTTACTCACCCTCAAATTGTTCCAGTCCCTTCCACACCCCAATGAGGTCCATCAACTGTTTGGTTACCCATATTCTTCAAAATATCTTCTTTTGTGTTCAGCAGAAGAAAGAAATTCTTACAGGTTTGGAACAACTTGAGGGGGAGTAAATGACAGAATTTTAATTTTTGGGTGAACTATCCCTTTAAATTGACACAGTTATAACAGTGATGTTATCCAGTAAATACAGCAGACTTGCACATGTGATGTTCAGCTTCTGGTTGGAGATGATTCGGTTGTGTTCTTTCCTCAGGCTCGAGACCGGTGAGAATTTGGAGGAGAACCAGCGTAATCTGCTACGGATGACCGATCGCTTCTTTCAGGCCATAATCAACTCATCCGGCGAGTTTCCTCCTCAGCTCCGCAGCGTCTGTCACTGTCTCTTTCAGGTGAGGCTGGAGAAACCAATGAGGTGTTTCTTCTGTTTACAAAGAGGCCTGAAGGTTATTAAACCAGTGTGGAGTTATTTTCTGTGGATGTCTGTATCCCCATGTTAATGTGTATGATGATATCACTAATGTCAAATATGCTTCATTTTTGCTGTGAAGACTGATTGTCAAATTAAACAGTTTAAAGTCAATGTGAAATCAAAATTTACTTTCTAAATAGATGTTTCTAGTCTTATTTGTGCACAATTTATCACAAATAAGACCAGAAAAAATGGTCTTTTTATTCTAATTAAATGTACAGTATAACTTATTTAGAATGGCATGTGAAAGACATGTTATGTTGACTTTAAAATCTGAATTGTGCTGGTTTATTTCAAATACATATTTGACATGTTTCTGGTGTATGTGATGAGAAGGCCCATGCAGAATCTGCAAACCTTTTTCTCATTTTCTGTACTGAATGAATTTGTGTGGTTTGTAAAACTATTCTTAGATACATTTTTGCCTTGAAGTGGGGCTAGTATTATTTATAAAGGAATTAATACTTCTATTCAGCAAGGATGTGTTAAATTAATCAAAACTGACAGTAAAGACATTTATAATCTAAAATCAGTGCTGTTCTTTTGAACTTTCTATTCAAAGAATCCTGAAAAAAATGAAAATATAAAAATATTACTTTTTTTTAATTCTAGATTGACCCCAAATGTTTGAATGGTAGTGTATATACTTCTTGATAGCTGACAGCATTATTAAATTAGATAAAACTATTTACAATATGCTTTTTATTTACAAAAATGATTAGAAAAATACATTTTGCAGAATGACAGCCGTTCAAGTTGGAGATGCCCATTCCATGCGGGCCTGGTAGTAAGAGAACGTGTGTGTGTGTGCGTGCGTGTGTGTGTGTGTGTGTGTGTTAGCTTGTGCCGTGACTTGTTTGTGCTCATTTCTGTCCTGTAGGCTACTTGTCACTCTCTCCTGTCTAAAGCATCTGTCAAAGACAGAAAGGAAGTGAGGAAAGCAGTAAGTGTGAATGGCGGATGTACCTGCTTCCTGTCCCAATTCACTTCATTAATCTGAGACTCTTGTGCACCTCTGGCCTGCATTACTGTCATTACATCAAATCACATCTACTAATTTCCTGATTTTTGGCAAACTGAGGTTTCACTGAATGTACCTCTTAGCACCAACACCAGAAAAAACAACAAACTCTGTAGCTCCAGGCATCATCTTTGCATGGGTTGGAGTTGGAAATTATCAGGCCGTTGAATGCAGTGGTGCGTTGATGGTAATGCAATTTGATAACAGACTCCGGCCCTTCTTGAATGCCAGAATGATTTTGTGCTTGATTGTTCAACCTGAAACGCTAATTCTGAGTAAAACACATTTCTCTGTAGTGCCATTTTAAATGCTTTGCTTTTGCCTTTTTTCTTCTCTAACACTCTTAAAGGTCACTGGTGGCGACCTCCGCCATTGTAAAACTGTTTAACAGCTTCAAACTGCTTTCTACACTTTAACTCTAAAGCCTTTGGTGCCATTTCATTCAGATAGTTCCCTCACAGAACCTCATGTTATACACTTACTCAACAGATATCATCATATGATCAACAAGACCTCCACTAAACCAGAGTTTAGTGTTATTTGACTTTTAAATTGCACAATTAATGGGTTAGTTCACCCAAAAATGAAAATGATCCCATAATTTACTCACCCTCAAGCCATCATAGGTGTATATGACTTTTTTTTCTTTCAGCCAAACACAATTGGAGTCATATTAAAAAATATCCTGGCTCTTCCAAGCTTTATAATGGGAGTGAATGGTACCCTAGATTTTGAAGCCCAAAACGTGCATTCATCCATCATAAAAGTAATCCATACGGCTCCAGGGGGGTTAATAAAGGCCTTCTGAAGCAAAGCGCTGTGTTTTTATAAGAATATTTATAACTTTATAAACTATAATCTCTGGCTTCCTGTAACCGCCGTATGCAAGTTGAGTTATAAATATGGATATTTTTCTTACAAAAACGCATCACTTCGCTTCAGAAGGCCTTTATTAACCCCCTGAAGCCATATGGATTATTTTGATGATAGATGGATGTGCTTTTTTTTGGGCTTCAAAAAAATGGTACCATTCACTCCCATTATAAAGCTTGGAAGAGCCAGAATATTTTTCAATATAACTCCGATTGTATTTGGCTGACAGAAGAAAGCCCTATACACCCAGAATGGCTTGAAGGTGAGTAAATTATGGGATAATTTTTGGGTGAACCAACCCTTTAGGTTCAGTTATATGAATGTCAGAGATTTTGGTTCTGGTTTATAACTATCTTAATGAAATAGTCCCATGTTGCCCCAGCCATAATACCCTCCTTATATGTTCCTATGCGTGTTTGTGTGTCTTGGTTTCAGGTGGTGAGTCAGCGTTTCCCTCAGAACAGTATTGGAGCTGTAGGTAGTGCCATGTTCCTGCGTTTCGTGAACCCGGCTATAGTCTCTCCATATGAGGCCGGGATTCTCGACAAAAAGCCTCTGCCCAGGATAGAAAGAGGCCTCAAACTCATGTCAAAGGTCAGAGTTTTTGGCATAGAGATGAGATAATGCTACTTCAAAAAAATGTCCATGCTGGAAAAAACTGATTATACCAGCTTTTGTTGGCCAAGCTGGACTTTGCTGCTTTGATGCTGGTCCAAAAAGATCTATTAGGTCAAAACCAGGTCCATGATTGGGAAAGCCAACTGATCAACCGTCTAGCAAAGTTTATTTAGGCAAAAAGCCACTAAAATAATAGAAACCCACTTAAAGGAATAGTTCACCCAAAAATGAAAATTATCCCATAATTTACTCACCCTCAAGCCATCCGAGGTGTATATGACTATCTTCTTTCAGCCGAACACAATAAGAGTTATATCAAATATCTTGGCTCTTCCCAGCTTTGTAATGGCATTGCATAGTGCCTGTGTTTTTGAATCTCCAAAAAGTGCATCCATCCAATTTAAAAGTAATCCATACGACTCCAAGGTGTTAATAAATGCCTTCTGAATCGAAGTGATGTTTTTTTGTAAGAAAAATATCCATATTTAAAACTTCAATTATAAAAACATAAACTATAATTACTGGCTTCCGGCAACAGTGCATTCCTTACGTGCGTTCACGAGAGAGTCGAGTTCCTCTGACCCGATGTATGATGTAGCTCCTCTTCTCTTATATCGAAATCCTTCAACATTTTTCTTTAAAACTTCTCGTTTTTAGACTTCTAATTCGTGACCGGCGTTTTGTTTCGCTTTATGTTCTGCACTTCCGCATTCAGCAGTTTTCACCTAAGCTTACGCTACGCCTACGTCGCACGTCGGTTGAGTAAATACGAGGGTGACTAAATTATGGGATAATTTTCACTTTTGGGTGAACTGTTCCTTTAATAGTTGTAAAAGATTTAGATACAGAAAGATTTAGACTGTTTAATAAAGACTCATTCAGTTCAGGTTGATCTTATTTCATTTTTCACCTGTCTGCAGATCCTCCAAAGTATTGCCAATCACGTTTTGTTCACGAAAGAGGAGCACATGAGGCCTTTTAATGACTTTGTGAAGAGTAATTTTGATGCAGCCAGAAGGTAAGAAAGCAATCAGTGGGCTTCAGGATTTGATTCCTGCCACCAGCTAGATTAACCTTTGAGTTTAAACTTCTAGATTTTTCCTGGACATCGCCTCTGACTGCCCAGCGAGTGACTCGCTCAATCACAGCCTGTCCTTTATTAGTGATGGGAATGTTTTGGCCCTGCACAGGCTGCTGTGGAACAACCAAGAGAAAATCGGCCAGTATTTGTCTAGTAACAGGTGAGCAGGTCATCTATGACCCGTGTTGTCATCCAGCTCATGGGGCCAGTATCCAAGAGACTGTTATTGGAAGTGCAAATGTAGTTGGCCATTTCTTAGGATTCATTCTGAGAATCAAGTTTTTGCTCGTTCAAATCTCTATATTTAACTGGACACTGATTTGTGATTTCACTTTCAACTTGTTTCTCTCTGATCTGATTGTTTTAGTAAGATGCTGTCTTTAAAGGACATCTCTTTTGTTGTAAAAATAATCATCCATCATTTTGACTGACTGGATTGTACATTTTCGTTCATGCTTTATATTTATCCATCAGTAAAATATTGTAACGTAAGCAATACAATTATTAATGATCCTCAGATTCTCAATGAAGTTTCAGCTATTCAGAGTATAATTTTCCATAATCCTCAGGGATCATAAAGCTGTTGGAAGGAGGCCCTTTGATAAGATGGCCACCCTGCTTGCTTACCTGGGTCCCCCAGAACACAAACCTGTGGCAGATACTCATTGGTCAAGCCTGAATCTCACCAGCTCCAAATTTGAGGAGTTTATGACCAGGTAAAAATTGCTTCACGGTTTAAAAAAAAAAAAAATTCTAAAAAGTATTTTATTCTTTTTTTCCAATAAAAAAAAAAAACATCTCAACATTCTTAAAACAGATAAGACTTCTTCTATAATATTATTATTATTACATTTACTTTAAAAAAAAAAAATTATAATAATAATAAAAAGATTTAAATATATATATATATATATATATATATAATTATTTATTTTTTATTTTTTGTAAATGTATCTTGTTTTAAGGATGATTAGATTTTTTTTTATTGGAAAACGAGACCTAATAATAATATTACTATCAATTTTATTTTTTTTCTTTTTTTTTTTTCTTTTTTTTTTTTGCATTGTGCTGTTGCCCATTATAGCACATTTGATACACTGTTCTCTTCAAGTGTGCAGGTTCTTTATATATTTTAGTTTCTTGCGGTGTGTCAGTAAAGGATGAAGTTCAGAACTTTTTTCCTTTTTCTTTAGACACCAGGTGCATGAGAAAGAAGAGTTTAAAGCGTTGAAGACTCTTAACATCTTTTACCAGGCGGGAACCTCAAAGAACGGAAACCCTGTGTTTTACTATGTGACTCGGAGGTAAGCCTTCATAACACCTGACCTAATACAAACTGATGCAAAAGACTTGGAAAAGCACACTTTGGTTCAAAGTTTTATTGCTTCTGAGAACAACCAGTTAACTAATAACAAATGATTTAATCAACAAAGGGAAATCTATGAAGATATTACAGCGTTTTACAGCGATAAATTGAAAATACCCTGACTGCCTGCTAAATAATGGTTGTGAATAGTAACAATATTTTTTATATTTGAAATATAATGTTAAGCAAAAAGCTGTTTGTTACAAGCTGCACAACATCTACATTTCATTTGTAGCATTTCAGAAACACTCTATTAAGTCTCTGAAGAATCTTACAGGATTGTCTACCTTCAAAGCACAAGGGAGATTGATGGTCACTGTATCATGTGTAGAAAGCATAGAGCCGTGAACACAGGCAGCAGAAGTTTGAAGCAGCTAGTCATGGAGGAAGAGGAGGAACTGCTAACAGAGGTGCTGACTGTTTGGTTTGTGCTGTTGTTGAAGCTGGATGAAGTAGTGTTGTTCATCTCATTTGTGCTGCCGGGGGAACTGGCTGAATTGGCGCCATTCGTGTTCTGGTTAGCGCCGTTCGCATTCTGATTAGTGCCATTCTTAGAGTTGACTGATGTGGAACTGGTGAAGCCGGATGAAGTAGTACCATTCATGTTTTGGCTTGTGCTGTTGGTGTAGTTAAATGAAGTGGTACTGTTCGTCACATTGGCATTCTCAATTTGGACCAGCATACAGCCAAACATCACAACCAGCAGCACCGCACAGCTGTCCACTCTTACAGCCATTTCTCTGATCTGAGAACAACATACCAAAACACAAAAATCATGTCACTTCTTTTTTTACTAGCTCCACAGTTGTTTAACACAAATATCATCAAAAGATTAATTTATATTCCTAGAAGCATCAGTCAGAATTTAATGTTTGAACACTTTGCATCAGTGCAAGGAAATAATTTAAAGCTGAAATCGTTCCCTGCAATACTCACCAGCAGTGTTCCGCGTAAATGTTATATCTCTGCGAGTGGTGGTGTGCAGTGTCCCTAAACAGATGCGGATGCTTTTAATAATGACACCTGTGCAAGAAGTCACATGATTCTTCAGAAAGGAGGGTCAGTGATGGAAAGATCATGTTGACAAGATTTCCTTTTGTTTAACAAATGATTTGTTTGTTTTTCATGAGGTATCATGGTTACATCACGGAAGACTGGCTTGAGTTTTCTGTTTTTATGGCAAAAGATTTCCAAATATACTTGAGTCTTCTTTTTTTTTTCTTTTTTTTAGTTTATATTCCCACATAGCTGGGTAACCTGACAGTTTATCAGTTTCAAACTGTCAGAAGAGGCAGCCATGATAGTGAATGCATTATGGTGAGGGAAAAAAAGCTGGAAAATCCTGTTAACATTAGCTTAAGTTGTGTTTTTAGAAAGTGATAGGTGGTTTCTAGCTTCTCCTCACTGGTTTAAGGTGATTGTCAAGCTGTTTTACCAACTGTTTGTGACCTGAAGGAGCTGGTAGACCATCTTGATCAAGTGACCCTGCTGGTTCTGGCATTAATGCTAGGTATGGTTGTGGCCAAGAGAATTATATTAAGAGAATTTGAAATCCACTGCTCCCCCGTGTTTTCAGAGATGGCTTGCTGAAATGGTCTCTGTCTTAAACCTTGAAAAAATAGGGTTTAATGAAGTAAAGTTTACATGATAGCATAATTTAGATTTTCACACATCTGTTACTGTGATTTTTGTGCTGATTTCTATCCCCCTCTTTATGTGATTTATCTTCTTCCTTTGTACCTTATTTAGGCACTTATGTCATTTGTAATGTTGTTTATTAGTTGCGTAGTTGTTTGCGAAACGCTGAAACCCTATTGTAATTGTTAAATTTTCCAAGGATCAGCATTCTCCCCTAAAAGTGATCGGGCAGACCAAATCATAAGTCGTAGAGACTTAGAAACTTTGAGGGCTGGTAGTACTCACACTGCCTACAACGTCACCAAGGCTCGCCCCGATCGACCTGAGTAAAGTACGAAATCGCTGATAACTCCTAAAACCGTTAGGCGTAGGCTCAAGTGTCTTATGTCGTTGATGCCTCTGAATCGCTCGTCGTTCTTAGCGAAATTTTTCGGGTATTTTGAATTTTTTGAAAAACCTATTTTTGCAAACTAGTCACTGGTTTTTGGCCCGATCGGAACCAAACCAGTGCAGCAAGATTCTCCGGAGTCTGATCAAAAAAAAGTTAAAATTTCGATTCACGGTAATCGTTCGAAGTGGGTGGACCCACTTGTACTAAAATGACTATAACTCATGAACGGAATGAGATATTTTCACCAAACTCAGCACACCTATGTTAGAGCTCATTCAGTGGTCGCGTGAAAAAGGACGTGGCAACTGGCCACTTGGTGGCGCTATAACATTAAAAAAAAAAACATGAAAATGGCTATAACTAGTACTTCACCGTTAGTAGTAGTAGTACTTGAAAATTGGCATGCAGTGTCTTTGTCCGAGGTGCCATGATTGTCTTAGAGGACATTGACATATCTCAAAAAACATGGCCGTCATCGGCCAATGAATTTTGAGCAGCTATCAGACAAGGTTAACGGAGGCCGATTGTAACAAAACTCGCTGGGCCTGTTTGACTTACGGCCCTAGTTCCTCTCTTCATCTAATCATTCGTTAAATCTTTAAGATTATTTTTAAAAAAAAATAACTTTGGCGAACTAGTCCTAGGTTTTTGGCTCAACCATGATAACTGTTAAAGAGCTTTAAAAACTATAAACACATTGCCTGTGTTTACTGTATATGGTCTTTTCCATATATGATCGAGATGGTTACAAGCTTGCTAATTAAAACAATATCTTTTTACACATGTGCTTAAAGGCCTTAAAGCCCTTGAACCCCAAAATTGATGCTCGCAGCTATATTACTGTTGTTGTTCTTATAAAACTAATAAAAACAATGTGGAGAGGTGTTCCTGCTGGTTGTCAGTAGCTGTTGGAACATGGTGGGTAGCTTTCTGGACATTTCAGTGACTGATTTATTTGTTTGAATAAAACTTTACATGGTTAATGTTTTTTTTTTTTTTTTTTTTTTTTTTTTTATTTAAATGACAAGACATTCAAATGGTATTTATATATTTCATTATAAATTCTTAGCATTAATTTTATTTTATTTTTTTATTTATTTATTTTACAGATTTTATTGTACAGTGCAGAGCTAACGATCACAAAGAACAAGATGCTTTTTGTCCATGTTTATTATTTTAGTTTTATTGCAGTAATAACACTCATGCATTTAAATTAATAGAATCGTTTTTAAACACATTGGATTGTCAGGTAATCTGAGTGATGTTAATTTGATTAATCTATGAAATGCTTTTGCATCCATTCCATGTAAACTTGTATGTCCAGTAATCCTGCTTGTTGCTGCTCTACATCAGCAGATGGAGGTTATAATGTGAGACTGTTCTGTTTTGGAAGTTCATTTTAAGTTTTAATGATATGTTGAACATAAAAGTGAAATGAAAATGTAATGAAATGAAAATCCAGGTTAGAAGAAGGACCATGTGATTCAGGTGATCCTCAGAGCAGTAGTGTCATGGCCATCAGGAGGAGCAGACAGCAGACCGATGTGTAGAGTGAGCCGGCACTGCGTCCTGAGCTTGTGTTTCTGCTGAGATTCTGATTGGGTCTCTTCACACTCCGTGTGCGGAGAGTGGTGGTCCTGCGGGTGGTGGAGATGGTGGTGAAGAAGTCGACTGGTGTGATCGGGCCTTCTGTAGTTGAATGAATATTTGAATCGGAAACCTCTGAAGTCGAGGTAAGGAGAATGCCCTTTCTGAAAGACTCCTGTTCCTTGGTGCTTCTAGATCCTGTTTGATCATCCCTGGTGTTTAGGAGTGATGTCTCTGTCAAGAAGTGTGTGGTTACCGCTTGTACATATGGATGGCTTGGCTCCTCGGTTCCAAAGACATATGGGGACAACGTGTAGGCGCCAAAGTGCCAGCTCCCTGTCCTGGACAGGTGAGCTTCTCCGCAGGTGTGCCAGGTGTGGCAGGGGCAGCCCAACACTCGGGCGGAAGTGTGTTTGGTCCACACCAACAGGTGGCTGATGTTGGCAGTTTCTTCACAAGCCCATGGGTTGTCCCCTAGAGTGATGAGCTTCAGACTTTGCAGATGCTCGAATGCTCCTTCATTGACCGTAGTAAAGCGGTTTGCATGCAGGTAGAACTGAGCCAGCCTGTGTAGCCGGACCAGTGACCCCGGTAGAATCTGCACCAAGGTGTTGTGGGATATATCCACCACCTCCAGGTTATGGGGCATGTTGGTAGGTACCGTCCAGAACTTGTTGTGACTGAGGTTGAGAGCCTTCAGGTTGGGGAGCGTGTTGTTGATGAAGACCACACGCTCCAGCTTATTGACAGAAAGGTCCAGAACTCTGAGGTTCCACTGGTATGCAGTGTCATCCTTTTTAAGTACACATAGGCGGTTTCCTGAGACATTGATTTCCCACAGTGCCCGTGGCAGTGAGGCTGGGAAATGAAGTAGACGGTTATAGGAGATGTCCAGGATCCGCAGATGTGTGAAGGAGCTTAGGTGGTGGTCCAGGTCAGATAGCCGATTGTGGGTCAGGTTGAGGGATTGAATGTTTCTCTGTAGGCCATTTGGCAGATGCCTAAACCCCCTCCAAGAACAGTCAACTGTCCGATGGCTCTCACTACAGGAGCAAACAGCGGGACATTCTGCATGTACGCAAGTACACGTAAACCACAGTAAGAGCAGGCAGGGCTTCACAGAATACACGAGCATCTTCATGGTGTTCCTGTGGACAATGGCAAGAGGTTTGTTTGGTGAATGCTAATGTAGTTGGTGTTTATAGTATTATACAAGTGTCTATGACTTGCAGTAATGTATGTTTTTGTGTGTGTATGTGTGTCTGTTTTAGTGAGTCTAAGGGTACGTTTACATGACAATGATATGGTTAAAACAGAGAAGATTTTTGTTGCGTTTTTGTTGTTTACGTGGAGATGACAATGGTATCGTTTTTAAAAACATGCACCTTGAAACCCGTTTTCAAAAGTTTGCGTTTTCAGGTCACCAAAACGCCATTGTCGTGTAAATGAACAGCCAAAACGCATAAAGAGTTTTCCATTTTTAGTTGAAAATGGTGTCGTGTAAAAGGCCCCTAAAATTGATAGGATCTGATTATAGAGACCAATGACTGAATCTAAATAATAATGATTATAAACAGGGCTTGACATTAACTTTTTTGCTCACCAGCCACTGTGGCTAGTGGTTTTCAAAAGTTACTAGCCACTCAGCATTTTCATTGTCCACAACTTTGACATCGATACTATGGAGAAAAACTGCCATATAGATATTTTTAATATTATCTCATAATTTGGCAGCAGGTATATTAGGCTGCTGTCACTTTAAGACCTGACGCACAGATCCATTATAAGCTACTGTTACATATGCGTTTTCTTTCTCAACTTTTTATGTTCACTTAAAACAAACTGACTGTGTTTACGTGAATACTTGCCAAGACCTGCATTTTGACATTATTTTGTGTGTATTTGACTGTTTAAGCGCAATAATCAGCAAAGAAGAACTCAATTTAGTACTGAGAGACAGCTTCATGTGCGCACACTTTGGGTGTGAGCACAAAATCTGCGGGAATGAGTAAAATTATGCGCAATACGTACAATCCCATGCCGAAATTCAAGTCCTGTAACACCAACAATATTCATCCGGAGCAAATGAAACTAGTGAGTGAGGGGAGGCGGGTTTGTGTGTCAACTCGCTGTCGGAGAGATGAGAGAGTGAGAAAGCGCAGCTGGTATCGTATGTCTATTCTGCGGAAAATGAGTATTGGAAACGTTTCAGATATTTCATTATCGAAAAAACAACTGATATTTTGACAACACTATTTCACTTAGTTTATTATTTCAGATGCCTTTTTTAAAGACTACAATTGGAAAAATTTATTATATATGAAATTCAACCCGCCAAAGTGGCTAGTAGGAGTGACTGCTTTACATGCCACTGCTGAAATCCACCTGCATTTGGTGTTAATGTCAAGTCCTGATTATAAAAGTCTAAGCTTTAGTGAATCTGAGTATTTTGAGTCATTTGTGTCTGATTATAGCAAGTGATAGCAATCTGATGATAATGCAGATGACAATGAGTCTGATGATTGCCTAATGACAGTTTGAATCTGATTAGTCTGAATCTGATTATATTAAGTGACTGACTGCGTCTGATGACAGTCATTCAGATTAATGTAAGTGATGATGACTATGTTCAGTAATGCATTATTGACTATATTCTAAAGTTGAGTTAGTGACTTTAGTGAGTCTGATGACTGTATGTCTGATGCTATGTAATGACGGTGAGTCCAATGGAGTGACTGATAGGGTCTGATGACAGTAAGTATGATTGATGTGAGTGATGGCAATGAGTCTGACTACATTGAGAAGTGCAATTTGTATCTGATTACAGTTCGTTAACAGTGATTAACAATGCTTAGTCAGATTAATGTGAGTGAGAGCAGTGACTCTGATTATTGTTACTGATGATAATGAATTTTATTATAGTTAGTGATGGCCGTGAGTCTTATATAATTTTATTTGGCTGTAAGTCTTGTTCATTATCATTATAATCTCTGGTTTTTCATTTGTAATGTGTATGAATGTGTTCTGCCTTTTTGTTTGCAGTTGTAAGGCTAGTCATTGCATGAATTCTGATACACATGCAGCATAGATGTTGAAGGTCTTCATGCAGTGTCTCTGCAGATCTGTCCGCACCTACTTCTGCACGATTCTCTTAAGCACATGCTTAGAATAAAACAGCATTTATATATATTGTACTTGCATGCTTGTTCATATCATGTACCTGTAAATAACTGATTGTGAGTCTAATCTTTCCCTAGGTAAACAGTGCTGCATTGTGAATTACTTACCTTCTCCTTCTCATCACTCTGTGCTCCTTTTTCCTGTCCTCTTTCTGTCTTTCAGTTTCTCTCCATCCCTCACCTCTTTCTTTCTGCTTGGTCTCTAGATCAGCACGGTTCTGATTTCTAATTTTCTATTCTTTCTATGCTTTATGCTGCAGTAAAGTCCAAATCTCGTCTTTCTCTGTGCAGGTCTCTTTCTGGGATCACTAAGATAGTGGAGGAGAGAGGAAGAGGGAGGGAGGGGAGATGTAGTAGAATCTGTGCCCTGGTACAGAAAGAGAGAGAAAGTGCTGACATATCTGTTTCCTCTTTAGGATTCCCTCATTCAGCATCCATTTCCTCTGCTTTCTCTTTTCTTTTCTGTGCTCTCTCTCTCTCTTCCCCTCCCTCTCCTTCCTGCTTTCTTTTTTTCTGTATTTTTCTTTCTTTTTTTGAGTCATTAAGCAACACTTAACCTGTAATTCAGATCTGAATATGTTTTTGTTTGAGTTATAGAATCATGGGATGGAGTCTGATGAAAAATACTAATTTCAGCTAGAATAAACTACTGAACTTCAATATTAACACAGTTTTACCACAAATTTTCCTACGATTTCCACAAAGTTCTGCTTTTGTGAAATCTGATATAAGGTTAAATCTATTATATAAGGTTAATCTGATTGTGCTGTCAGCTGAAAGTGCAGTACTGTCATCTCCATTCAACTTTTACCACATTTAAACCCATTCTACATAGGTTTTCCCACAAAATCTGCACATAAAATTCATAATTTAAAACCCTGATATTGGAAAAGTTCTTAGTTAAGTGTAGTACAATTCTCAGCACGCTTTTCGGTAGTTGATTTAAAAGTTCCTCGCAATCATGTGTTCGCCTGGGTAGGTGTTTGTGTGTGTTTTGAACAAAAGAGCGCTGGTACAGATCCTTTTCAGTGCCACCCTCCATCTTTCTCTCCTCTTCTATCCCTTTTTCTTCCTCAATCACTTCATTCTTTCCGAGCCTACTAATGCTGCCCAGTAATGCTACATCCTCTGCCTACTAATGTAGCTTTGCTCGGTGTGTGACTGTGTGAGTGAATGTTGTTGTATATGTATTTGTGTGTATAATGCAGAAATGGCATAGTAAGACTATTTAGCTCAATCCATCTGTGCTCAGCTCTAATTTTACATGTGCTGTCTAGATTCTTCCCTTAGTTCATTGATCTGTTCATCTAACACTGTTTTAGTGGACCACAGTGTTGTTGCTGTTTTGTGTGTTAGCCAGGCAGATTTGGACATGAAAACAAAGCCAGCCGGAGGTGAGAGAAGGTTGTTATTGCCATATTAAAGGGATAGTTCACCCAAAATATATGTATATGACTATTTTCTTTCAAATGAACACAATCAGAGAATATAAAATACCCTGGCTCTTCCCAGCTTTATAATGGTAGTGAACGGGGGGCGTGTTTTGAAGCCTAAAAAAAATGCATCCATCCATCATAAAAATAATCCATACAGCTCCAGGTGGTTAATAAAGGCCTTCTGAAAGGAAGCGATGGGTTTTTGTAAGAAAAATATCCATATTTAAAACTTTATAAAGTAAAATAACTAGCTTGCGGCAGAATCTTAACCCCTGTCCTGACGCGTGACGTAATGACAAACGCGGAAGCGCAGAGGAGAGAGCAAAACAAAACACTGGTCACAAATTAGAAGTCTAAAACGAGAAATTTTAAAGAGAAATGTCGGAGGATTTTGATATGAGAGAGGAGGAGCTTGAGTTTGTTGCCCAGCCCTATTTGTTTGAACCGCGAGAGGCGTCTAAGCTTACGCTACTCCTACATCCTGCATCATACATCATGTCAGGGGTTACTCATGTGGCGCAAGTCGACTTGCTCAGTATCCGTATGGTCATCTGGTGGAAGCTAGTTATTTTACTTCACAAAGTTTTAAATATGGATATTTTTCTTACAAAAACCCTTTGCTTCGCTTCAGAAGGCCTTTATTAACCCCCTGGAGCCGTATGGATGGATGCATTTTTTGGGGCTTCAAAACATGCCACTTCAGAACGATCCCTTTAAGTATAATCCTTTTACATGTATGGTCTATTAGCATTTTCAACAAGAGTTTTTGTTTGTTTTAATGAAACAGGTTATTATTGCTTAAAATACAGGTGAAAAAATACCTTTTTATTAAAATAATTTAATACAAGCACTGAATGTACAGTCACACAATCTCTATATAATGTAATGTTATCTCTCATTTGTTCATGTAAGTCATGTAAAGTTAAGTGTTTGCATACACTGAAGAGTCTGTAGAATTTGTTAATTCACAATTTGTTTAGTTAAAAAAGTTGAGGGTAAGTATTAGAGAGTGTGCCTTGTTGTGTTCGCTGACATCCTTGTGTTTATTGAAGGTCTTTGTGTTGTTGCTTGAGGGGGATTCTCTCATGAACATCACTATATTCCTGCTTATTCTTTTGGGTGTTTCCTTTCCTCATCTCTATTGCAGTATGTGTACTGCTGCTCTGCAAGACAGAATGATAAGTTCCACACAGGAGAGGGGGACCTGCCACCCACATGTTGTGCCTCCAGCGCCGGGCCTGCCATCTTCTCTGTACTACCCAAAGCAAGATTAATATTATCAGCAAAAGGAGGCACCCAAAAGTGAAGAGTAATCCAAAAATTCCTCTGTGGGTTTCCGTGTCATCTTTTATTGCTGTATCAGCTGATTTGTGTGTTGGTAAAATAAATTTCTTGGGATTCCGTGAGACCTTTTGTGTTTTTGACATATGCAGTTTTGTTGTAGCTGTACGAGTCGTCTTACTCAGTTTGCGCCCAGTCGTGCTTTGTGTTGGTTTGTCCACCTCAGTTAACAGATTCTTATCATTATTGGGGTACTTTTCCTTCTCCACTGTATCTGCTGTAGGTTCTTGATTTGTCAAGTCTGATCGAGGCTCTGTTGTTTCAATGGGGAGTAAATTGGACTGTTTTGTTGAAATCCAGGATGGAATTTCCTGAGTTATTAATGTCAGAAATCCACGTCTCACGGCTGATGTTGTATGAATATGTTTTTCTGAAGGTTTTGGATTTGGAGTGAATGTCACAGTGAGCTTTTCTGTGGAGACTGGAATAGTTTGAGACGGTCTCACTTTATCTGTAGGAGCTTGAGTTGATGTGTCCTTTGCTAACAGGACACTTGTATGGGATATTATTGTGCCAAGAACTGGAAATTTTTTTGTTGTGCTATGTGATTGTGTTTTTGGATTCATCTGATCTGTGAATGGTGCAGCAGATGATGTGGAAACATGTAGACTAATGTCCTTCGACACAGAAGTGTCCCCTGGTCCTTTTGAGTCAACTAAATGATCCTCTGTCAGGCTAAGAACAGGTGATGTGGAAGCTGTTTTGCTGCTTACTGATAAATCATTTGTTAATATGCGAGTTTTTGTTGTCATGAAGTGTTGCATTAAACCGTCATTAGAAGTTTTAATTGCATTTTGTTCAGTGTTTTGATTTCTAGGCTCTTCTGCCGGTGTGGGTTTGTGGCGTTCTGGATCTGACGTGAACCGAAGTGAAGTGGAGTCTTTGATTTGTTCCTTCAATGTGAATGCAGGTGGCGTAGGTTTTGAAACTCTCCAATCTGTGGCTGTCCCAAACTGGTTGGGCTTCCCATTGTGCCAAGTTACAGAATGTGTGTATGTAGCAGTTTCTAGAATTTCAAGCATGACTGATGATGAACTTAAAGTTGGGTTTTTTGTCCTTGTAGGTAGAGTGGGTTTTGAAATGCCTTTCACCATCCCAGTGATGGCCCTTCTTGGATGTTCATGCTTCTTTGTTTGTGGAAGTGAAGTGGGTTGCAGGCTGTCATTTCCCCTTGTTGATGCAAGTATGCCATGGTTTGTAATGTGTGAGTTTACGGCAGTCTGTGGTGGAGTTTCCTTATCATTTCTGTATGTTGTGGTGATGTCTGGGGTGAACATGAGTGCAGTGGGTTGTAGAAATTCTTGACTAGGTTTTGGAATTGTGGGGCTGTTGGTGCTCTGGAAATGTGTTGATTGATTGAGTAGTTGTGGTGCTCCTGATTGAGTTGTTGTCTGTGAGTCTGGTGAGTGTGTTGGGAAAGATGTCATAGCTGTAGGGTCCTTTGTATCAGTAATACCAGTGAAATGGTCAATTAGTTCATGAATGATAGTTGAAGAAGGTTCCTCCGCTGCTTTGGAGGAGATTTTGATTGGTAATGTTGTGGAATCAGGGATTTGTTGCTCTGTGACTTGACTAGGTTCTGAAATATTCGGCTTGGAGCGCTGGAGATGTTGAGTTGATTGTTGTTTGAATAGTTGTGCTGCTCCTGACTGAGTGTTGTTTTGTGACTCTTGTGGTGGCAGTTCAGTGGAGAAAGATGTTATAGCTGTAGAATCATTTGTACCAGTAGAACGAGAGCTTTCTTCATGCATGGTATCTAAGGAAGTTTCCTCAACTGCTTTGGAGGAAATTTTGATTGTGAATGTTTTGGAATGAGGGATGTGTTGCTCCGTAACTTGACTGGGCTCTGTAATTTTCTGTTTTGCACTTGTTGATGATTGTTCAACTAGTTGGGAATCTCCTGATTGAGCTGTTGTCTGTGAGTCTGGTGAGTGTGTTGGGAAAGATGTCATAGCTGTAGGATCCTTTGTATCAGTAATACCAGTGAAATGGTCAATTTGTTCATGAATGATAGTTGAAGAAGGTTCCTCCGCTGCTTTGGAGTAGTTTTTGATTGGTAATGTTGTGGAATCAGGGATTTGTTGCTCTGTGACTTGACTAGGTTCTGAAATGTTCAGCTTGGAGCGCTGGAGATGTTGAGTTGATTGTTGTGTGAATAGTTGTGCTGCTCCTGACTGAGTGTTGTTTTGTGACTCTTGTGGTGGCAGTTCAGTGGAGAAAGATGTTATAGCTGTAGAATCATTTGTACCAGTAGAACGAGAGCTTTCTTCATGCATGGTATCTAAGGAAGTTTCCTCAACTGCTTTGGAGGAAATTTTGATTGTGAATGTTTTGGAATGAGGGATGTGTTGCTCCGTAACTTGACTGGGCTCTGTAATTTTCTGTTTTGCACTTGTTGATGATTGTTCAACTAGTTGGGAATCTCCTGATTGAGTTGTTGTCTGTGAGTCTGGTGAGTGTGTTGGGAAAGATGTCATAGCTGTAGGATCCTTTGTATCAGTAATACCAGTGAAATGGTCAATTTGTTCATGAATGATAGTTGAAGAAGGTTCCTCCGCTGCTTTGGAGTAGTTTTTGATTGGTAATGTTGTGGAATCAGGGATTTGTTGCTCTGTGACTTGACTAGGTTCTGAAATGTTCAGCTTGGAGCGCTGGAGATGTTGAGTTGATTGTTGTGTGAATAGTCGTGCTGCTCCTGACTGAGTGTTGTTTTGTGACTCTTGTGGTGGCAGTTCAGTGGAGAAAGATGTTATACCTGTAGAATCATTTGTACCAGTAGAACGAGAGCTTTCTTCATGCATGGTATCTAAGGAAGTTTCCTCAACTGCTTTGGAGGAAATTTTGATTGTGAATGTTTTGGAATGAGGGATGTGTTGCTCCGTAACTTGACTGGGCTCTGTAATTTTCCGGTTTGCGCTTGTTGATGATTCTTCTACTAGTTGGGAATCTCCTGATTGAGTTGTTGCCTGTGAGTCTGGTGAATCTGTTGGGAAAGATGTCATAGCTGTAGGATCCTTTGTACCAGTAATACCAGTGAAATGGTCAATTCGTTCATGAATGATCATTGTAGAAGGTTCCTCCGCTGCTTTGGAGGAGATTTTGATTGTCAATGGTGTAGAATCAGGGATGTGTTGTTCTGTAACTTGACTGGGTTCTGGTATTGTCTGTATTGTGATCTGGAGTTGTTGAGTTGATTGTTTGACTAGTTGTGAATCTCCTGATTGAGTTGTTTTCTGTGAGTCTGGTGATGATGGGTCAGTGGGGAACGATGCCATAGCTGTACCAGCAATACCAGTGGAATGAGTGCTTTGTTCCTGTGTGGGAGCTGAAGACGGTTTGTCCTTTGCTTTGAAGACGATCTCCGTGTTTTTCGGCCCTTCTGATGACATAGATTCCAGTTTGTCTGGTCTCATTGTTGATGTTCTGATGGTGTTTGTATCATTGGAATTTAGAAGTCTCCATAAAATAAACATACCATAAACCTTTTCTGGTAAACTTAATGCATCTGGTAGGTGTAAGTTCTGCCTTCTCACTCGTGATCTTTTCACACCATCTCCACCCTTCCACTCAAATATCTCTGTGTTGGTGTGGTCAGAGTTTGTGGTTGAAGAGATGCTCAATGACAGCAAAATGGCCAACAGAAAAATGAACAAACAAGGTCTGAGTTGCTCCATGTTTAATATTTGATATTTTAACACTGTAGAGAGAGGAAAATACAGTTGTAAAAGTTTCATTATATTTTAGATATTGAAATGGTTTATATTTCATATAAAATATTGTTTCTCTGGGAGATTGTCCCTGTAATATAGTACATATACAATAAATTCACATAAAAGTTTAAACTTGTACAACTGTACTTTAGTTTAATTACTACTGTATGTGTGTAAGCTAAGTGACAGCAAAATGTCCAACAGATAAATAAAGTCTGAGCAGCTCTATATTTAATATTTTCCATTTTATCACTTTAGAGAGAGAGAAAAAATGTTGTAAAAGAGATTATCCCTATAATACAGTATGTATACAATAACTTTGTCCATTCACACAAGTTTAAACTTGTATACCTGTGCTTTAGTTTAATTACTGCTGTATATTTATATATATTATATATAATTATTATTTAATTTTTTTAACCATCATCACTGTGCAAATACTTCATTAATCTCCCAGCATTATACTTATGGAGTATAATGACTACATTTCTTGTTCTTGTCATTAAAAACGTTATTATTATTATTTTTAAATACTACCTATCGGTGTGTTGACTTCAGTGCTGCTTACAAAGTTTTCTAACCTGAATTTACAAATTACTCTCAAATATGAAAGTTTCTCTGACAAAATGTGTCTTACCATTTTAAGGCTGTTCCTGTGTCTACCAGCGCAAATCCGAGGATGCGACCCATTCATCAACTGTCCTGGAAGGGTTGCTGCTTTTCTATTTATAACAGGCTGAGAATATATTCTGCTAGATCATGTGATCATGTGCTAAGTGTGAACAAAAAGCAGAAATTTTGGGTGTGGCTATAAAATGATGTATTTTCTCATGGTTCTGTGATGCTGCAAAATAAAATCGTGTGGGTTTAATTTATCTTAATGTTACCAAAGTTTTGATTCAGAGGAGAAACATCAAGTCTAGTACAGTTTCGAGGTTTGAAATAAAGAAAAAAAATTGTTTTATTCAAAAACACAAAACCACACAGTCAATTTCTAAATCAGTTTTTAGTCTTATCCACAAAAAATATCTCAGCATCCTTAAAACAAGATGAGTTTACTCGAGAAGCAAAACTGAAATGAATCTGGTTGATTTCAGAGAATATAACTTCAATTAAGAATAATAAAATATACTCAATAAATAGATAAATTCTCTAAAAACTAGTTTTATTTGACATATTTTTGTTTCTCAAGTATATATTTCTCATTTAAGGATGTTTAGACTTATTAAGAAAAAGATCTATAGAAAATACAGATTTTATTTAAAATACAGACAACATAAATGCTTTTGGCTGTCGAAACATGGTCATACAATGTTGAGAGTGACAAAGGCTTATTTGCAGTATTTTCAGTGCATACATTTAGCTTTTTAATATCATTTTCTAACAACAGTCTTAGTACCGTACTTTCAGATTTCAGACCTTCTTCTTGAGTCTTATGCAGAAGATAACAGTTAAAGCTTAAGCAGGTGCAGACTTTAAATGCCAGCAGAGGGAGTTGTGTGACACCAGTTCGTTAAGTGTCTGATCACGTTCACACCCCTGTGTCGGAGCTCTCTGGTGCTTTTGCATCAGGCACATGACTGTTCTCCTGGGTGACGTCTCCGTTCGGGTCCTTCACAGTACTGGGCTGCTCCGTGTCTTTGTTCTCCTCACTCTTGATCTCCAGAACTCTGTCCTCATCCTCTCTACTCTCCTCTTGTGCTGTGGTGACCTCTGATAGCAAGACACAGGTCTCCGTTGGCTGCCCGTCCACTTGGGCTTCATCCCTGCATGGCGATTCACTCTTTTCTCTTATGGCACGTAGGTCAATGCTGTTGTGACGAAGCTGGAGACTAGAAATGATTTGTCTCAGGTGACAAACCTGGCAGGTGCATATCAGTGTGGTCAGCAGCAATGCCAAGCAGCCCACTGTGAGAGCAACCACAACCAGTACCAGTATTTTTTCTTTTGGCAGGAAGAGGATACACTGTGCTTGATCGTGTTTAAGAGTGGCCGGTGTGCAGGCTGATTGTTGAGTTGTTGTTTTTACAGGTGTTGTTTTTGCAGATGTTATTGTTATGTCCGCTGAAGATATGATGGATGTTGTTGTGATGTCACTTTTGTCTTCTTTCGTCTGTGAGTTATTTTGTGTTCCAGGATCGGTCGATCCTTCAGTGACTGAGGAGGTTATGTTTTTGGATTCTGTGGTGTTAGCATGTGCCGTTCCAAAGAGCAATGTAAAGTATATGAAACAAACGGTTCTGGGACTTGTCATGGTTCTGTGAAATATAAGAGAAAGGAGAAGTTTTGTTATTTTATTTTTTGTTTAATTTCTTAAAGCTATAAGCCATTTCACATCATTTATATGTACTTGAATTGTTCTGCCAAAATTAGTTACTGCAAGAAAATTCATTTTCAAACTCAAATGAACGTGTTCCTTAATATTTTATCCACTTTTTCTACCAATTAAAACTGTTGGTTACATAATGGTATAAACAAGTGTATAAAAACAAGTGTATAAATCTTAAGTAAATCAAAAAGTTTATTTGATATACTCTAATTCATATACCAACATTCTGTATATATTAATAATATATACATATATATGTATACATTTTTAAAATTAAATATACATACAGTAGTGGCTAAAAGTGATGACTGGCCTGGGAAAATTGACATCTTCACCCTTTATCCATTGCGTTGTGCTTGGAGTCAATAGTTTTATTTGTGATGATAACACGCTGAAAAGTACCAAATTGTGCGGACATAATTTTTGGCCAGGCTCCCATACAAAGAAATTATGAACACATGCAAAAACAAGAGGGAACTAATGAAATATTAATAACTGATTATGTTGTAGTATGCTTTTTCCTGTGAGCTTTTTGTTTTTCTATGCATTATTATTTTATTTATTTATTTATTTATTTATTTATTTCATTGTAAAATAAAACCTGTAGATTTTTGGACAAATAATTTTGTGAGATAAATACTTTTTTTTTTTCTTCCCTCATATTTAAAATATTTAAAAAATATGAAGCATTTTCCTCATATTTTGATGGTTAATCAAACTTGTAGGGTCATTAAAAACAAATAATCCATTCTGGACATCACGTTTGGCCTCTATTGTATATTACTGATAAATCTTAAATCTATACATTTTCATTTATTTTGAGACATCCACAGTGTCAGAAACAAGTGTATGAAACTTAGTATGTAAGAAATTGTATATAATTTTATTTATCTTAATTTATATACCATTTACAGTACCCGGTCAAAATTTTGGAAACATTAAGGTTTTTTAATGTTTTTGAAAGAAGTCTCTTCTGCTCACCAAGACTGCATTTATTTGATGAAAAATACAGTAAAAACAGTAATATTGTGAAATTATTATTACAATTTAAAAGAACTCTCGTGAACGTGTTAAAATGTAATTTATTCCTGTGATCAAAGCTGAATTTTCAGTTTTTGTTGATTATTTATTTATTTATTTTATTTTATTGTTTTTTTTTTGTTTTGTTTTTGTTTTTTTTGTGGGAATTATGACACACTGCCATTCAAAAGTTTGGGTTAAGATTGATTTTTTTTTTTTTTTTTTTTTTTTTTATTAAAGAAAAAAATTATTAAAAAAATTATACTTTAATTCAGCAAAGGCACAATAAATAAATGGCTGAAAATAAATGCTGTTCTTTTGAACTTTCTAGTCATCCTGGAAAAATCAGCTTTGATCACAGGAATAAATTACATTTTAACATATATTCACATAGAAAAGAGGTCTTTAAATTGTTAATAATATTTCACAATATTACTGTTTTTACTGTATTTTTGATCAAATAAATGCAGACTTGGTGAGCAGAAGAGACTTCTTTAAAAACCTTAATGTTTCCAGACTTTTGACCGGTACTGTATATACTTTCATTAGTTTTTGTGAGACCTTGAGCCTTTTTTAATAAAATGACTGAACTGAAATCGAGGAGCTTGAAGCTCATAAATAAAACTTAAAGTAAATGGTTTCTTACCTTTTCGGTCTGTTACTGATTTATTCTGAGGTTCTGTTATCTGAAGAGTTTTGAATGACTCTGTGTGAATGTGTTCACGCTGTAAATTTGAGCACTGGAGAAGTGTGCCCTATTTTTGAGAAGTGGTAATTTTAAAGCTGAGCCTGCAGGTGCACACACACTTATTAACCAGCAATGAGTTTCCTGCCTGTTCTTTCACTTCTGCTTGGGCTCTTATATTAGACATGCACATCAGCCATGTGTGGCTAGGGTCATTGTGGCTTTTGTCACATCTATTCAAGGCTAGTGATATGTGCAAAGGCATTTCACATCGATTCTTAATCACGAACCAGTGCATGTCATGGGCGACTTGCCTAATTTGGTTTCTGTAACATTCAAATTCAAGCTTATATGTCCATTGAAAACACTCAAGGATGGCTTTGTCAAGCAAGCATCAAAGTCTTCCTTTTTCTTGTTATTTACTAATAATAACAGCATTCGGTGGGTTTGCAGGCCTTTCTTTCTGTTTGGTTGACTGTCTGTTTTCATCTCCCTCACAGGTTCAAGACAGGCCAGATAAATGGAGATTTACTCATATACCATGTACTACTTACCCTCAAACCTTACTACGCCAAACCTTACGAGCTAGTGGTGGACTTGACGCATGCTGGCCCCAGCAATCGCTTCAAAACAGACTTTCTCTCCAAATGGTTTGTTGTCTTTCCGGGATTTGCTTATGAGAACGTGGCCGCCATCTATATCTATAACTGTAACACATGGGTACGAGAATACACCAAATACCACGAGAGACTGCTGACGGGCCTCAAGGGCAGCAAGAAGTTATTGTTCATTGACTCACCCGCACGGCTGGCTGAGCATGTGGAACCAGAACAACAGAAGCTTCCGGCAGCTACTCTTGCCCTGGATGAAGACCTGAAAGTCTTTCACAATGCCCTAAAACTGGCCCACAAAGACACCAAAGTGTCCATTAAGGTGGGTGAAGAAACATGAATACTTCTTACAGCTCGGTTTCACTTTTTATGTTCTATCTCAGTGTTTTTTTGATTCTCTCTTTGCTCCAGGTGGGCAGTACAGCAGTGCAGGTGACCTCAGCCGAACGAACACGAGTCTTGGGTCAGTCAGTCTTCCTCAACGACATCTACTACGCCTCAGAGATTGAAGAGATCTGCCTAGTGGATGAAAATCAGTTCACGTTAACCATCGCTAACCAGGGTACGCCGTTGACCTTCATGCACCAGGAGTGTGAGAGCATAGTTCACTCGATTATCCACATCCGTACGCGCTGGGAGCTCTCCCAACCCGACTCCATCCCCCAGCACACCAAGATCAGGCCCAAAGATGTTCCGGGGACCCTTCTCAACATCGCCCTGCTGAACCTGGGCAGCTCTGACCCCAGTTTAAGGTGATGAATCATCCTCTTTAAATCAACAGTGGTCAGATATTCACCAGTGTATTCCTGGCATTTCATGTCTGAATGTTTATGTTTCTCTCTGTTTTGTTAAAAGGTCTGCAGCTTATAACCTCCTGTGTGCCTTAACTTGCACCTTTAACCTGAAGATTGAAGGCCAACTTCTGGAGACCTCTGGTCTTTGCATCCCTGCCAATAACACCCTCTTCATCGTGTCCATTAGCAAGACTCTAGCAGCTAATGAGCCTCACCTGACCCTGGAGTTCCTGGAGGAGTGTATCTCTGGTTTCAGCAAGTCCAGTTAGTGCCCCATTAAGCCTTTAATTAAACTCTCAGAAGACCCTAGTGATCCCCCAACTGTTTCAGACATTTTACTCGCATTCTCTGTTTTGCCTTGAAGTCCTAATAGGAAGTTCCAACTGCTACTAGAAGGCATCATTAGTCCACAAATGTTTATACTGATTGTGTATTTGCTTTATTACAGTAAAGAAGTCTTCTGGTAACCAATGACTTTCCTCCATATATGCAGGTATAGAACTAAAGCACCTGTGTTTGGAGTACATGACTCCCTGGCTGCTGAACCTGGTACGCTTCTGCAAGCACAGCGATGATGCCAAGCGCCAACGAGTTACTGCAATTCTGGACAAACTCATTACTATGACGATCAATGAAAAGCAGATGTATCCATCCATTCAGGCCAAGATCTGGGGGAGCTTGGGACAGGTAACACAGCTGATCTGAAATGTATTCATGTGACTAGGGGTGTGCGATATTATGATTTTTGAAGGTGAATGATTAAAATGTCTCCACAATCTTCTCTTGAAGAAGTATTATCGTGCTACAGTGCATTCTATCAGTTGCAGTTTTGGCACCAACACTTGCCTTATTTTTTCATGCGTTTTAAAGCCTTGCTCGTTAAACATTATATACGCACAGTGTTCTAAACTAAGTTATCTTTCGCATCTTATTGCACTTAAACTGTCAAATACACACAGTTTACATAAACATAAACACAGTCAATTATGTCTTAAGTAAACGTAAACAGTTGGGAGAAAACCGGATGCGTGTCTGTATATTCGATCTGTGCATGAGGTCTTAAAGTGACTGCAGCTTAATAAACCTGCTGCTGTTTTTTCATTAATGTTAATCAAAGACAAAGAGAAAATCACTTACTGCTCTTCACTGAATAACTTCAGTAGCTTTAATAAGAATCAGTGTAGATATAATTTATACAGTGTCTATTTATACAGTACCAAGTCCTTGACTGTTAAAAACGGTTTCAATTTAGCGATGGATCTAAGATGGTAAAAGCTATTCTTCAGCACTGAATTTATTTGTTTGTCAAATTTAAGGCTGTTATAAAAATCACTCCCAAATGTTTTGCATAAGCTTGGGAATTCACAGATAAAGGACCCAATTGGTTATTTATCTGTGTAACAGCAGCTGGTGGTCCAGAGCTGTCAAAAGCTGTACTGAGGTCCAAGAGGACAAGAATTGCACAGTTACCTGAATCCACAGCTAACAAAAGATCGTTCAACACCTTCAGCAAAGCTGACTGTGTACTATAATGTTGTCTAAAACCAGACTGAAACTTGTCTATTAAGTTATTCTCATTTAAAAATACAGTCAACTGTTGGAAGACAACTTTTTCCATTACTTTTGATAAAATTGGTAATTTTGAAATGGGGCGATAGTTGTCCAAAATATAAGGATCAGAACCGACCATTTTTCTAAGTGGATTCACTACTGCATGTTTCAGAACTGATGGAACAGTGCCTTGAGATAGGCTACTATTTATTATTGTTAAAACAAAAGGTTCAACGACACTCAGCACTTCCATGAAGAGATGAGGAGGTACCACATCCAAGGAGCAGGAGGAAAGCTTCATATTATGGAAAACCTCCACAAGAGAGGAAGATGACACAGGCTCAAACTCAGTTAAACAGGCTGAACATGGGTCAATAACAGTTGAATGCCTATCCGATTTAGTAATGCAAGATCGAATATTATTAATTTTATCAACAAAAAACTTCAAAAAGTTATCACAAATTATTGGTGTAGCATCAGGAAATGAAAGCATATTGGGATATAGTACATTATGTATTGTACTAAACAGAGTCTTTGGACTATGCGCATGCTTTGCTATCAAGTTAGAAAAATATTTTTCCCTAGCAGCCTTCACCGAGTGCTGGTAGCTTACCATGCAGTCCCTCATATCGTGATATGATATTTTTTTTGCCATATCACCCACCCCTACATGTGACACAGAATTATTTTTGGTTTTGCTGGGGAGGTGTTAAGGCTTAAGAAGAGCTGCATGGTGAAACTACGTAAATGACACAATTTTTTTAAAAGATTAATGCCTTGGTATTTGTGGTTTTTACAGTCGTATTCACTTCCTTAAATAATTTTATTTTCACTGTTGTGTTTGCAATTAATTTGATTTTAGAGAGCGTTACCCATGTCTATATTGAGCTGATGGCAGCTTCCTGTGTCTACAGATAACAGACCTACTTGATGTAGTTCTGGACAGTTTTATTAAAACCAGTGCGACGGGAGGTCTCGGATCCATCAAAGCTGAAGTAATGGCAGACACCGCAGTGGCTTTGGCCTCTGGTAACGTCAAACTGGTGTCTAGCAAGGTGATGTTCACACATACACACACACTTTGTGAGAGTATAACTACATTTATATAGAATACCATTTATATAGAATATAAATGGTAGCTTAAAAAAAGCTTTTATAAGTGCAAAGTTCCTTAACATTACATTTAGACTAGGAGAAACTTGAACAGGCCCAAGGACCAAATTTTGAAAATGTTTCTGAACATGTAAAACTGCAACACAAAGCATGTTACATGATGTGATGCTATAAAAAGAGCTGTAATTCTGCGAGCACAGTGAGACTCACAGATGTGGTTTGGTTGCTTTCTCTTTCTTTCGCTTTTGTTCTTGCTCTTTTTAACCAGTCTGATCTGCCTCTCTCTATTTCTCTCTATCTTTGTCTTGAGAGATAGTTGATGGCGCTTAGGTCATGGACTTGAGGTTGGTTCATTGAGCTCAGCTGGGTTCTGTGAATCAGACAGACTTAACATTTTAATGTTTCATTGAAATAACTGCTTTATTCTCAGGCAGAACAATTTCCTGAATTCATGGGAAACAGGAAATGTGTTTTTGTTTCTTAATTTATTTTTTTCAGTGTTTCTGTATATATTGAGCTTTCTGGTGTTATTTAGTATTATTTATATACTATTATAGTATTTATATCATTTGAATTGGCTTTTATTTTTATATTTTCAGTTTTCATTTCAATTTTAGTTTGTTTCTAATGTTTCTATTTAAAGTGTTAGTTCACCCAAAAATGAAATTTCTGTCATTAATTACTCACCCTCATGTCGTTCCAAACCCGTAAGACCTTCATTCATCTTTAGAATACAAATTAAGATACTTTTTGATGAAATCTGAGGGTTTCTGAACCACACATAGGCAGCAACGTTATTACCACTTTCAAGGCCCAGAAAGGTAGTAAAGACATAGTTAAAATAGTCCACGTGACAACAGTGGTTCAAACTTAATATTAACAACAATTCAACAATTTCTTCTCTTCTTTGTCAGTCTCCTACGCTGTTGACGTAGTAAACACAGTGCAGTGCTTCCGGGTTCTACATCAAAACACCAACTCATTATTGTAATATTTTAACAATGTCTTTACTACCTTTCTGGGCCTTGAAATGTGCAATGACTTTGCTGCCTATGTGTGGTTCAGAAACCCTCGGATTTCATTAAAAATATCTTAATTTGTGTTCCGAAGAGGAACAAAGGTCTTACAGGTTTGGAGCGACATGAGGGTGAGTAATTAATGACAGAATTTTCATTTTTGGGTGAACTAACCCTTAAAGTTTATTTCAGTTTTAGTTGTGTTTTTAAGTTAACTGTTTTTTTATTTTTTATTTTAGCTTTATTTCATTTACTGAAACCTATTTTTAATAGTTTTAGTTTACAATAACAACAATTCTCTCATCTAAATTTAACCTGGGTTTTATGGAGATTGAATTCTGCCATTGCACTTACCAACAGGTGATCATTCGGATGTGTAAAATCATCGATAAGACGTGCCTATCACCCACACCAACGTTGGAGCAGCACCTGATGTGGGATGACATCGCCATCCTGGCCAGGTACATGCTCATGCTGTCCTTCAACAACTCTCTGGATGTCGCCGCTCACCTGCCCTACCTCTTCCATGTTGTGACTCTCCTGGTGGCCACAGGGCCTCTGTCGCTTCGGGCATCCACGCATGGCCTGGTTATCAACATCATCCACTCCCTCTGCACGTGCTCTCAGCTGTGCTTCAGCGGTAAGAGGATGTCTGTGCCCTAGAGAGATGTTTTCATGCATCAGTGAGTTATTGATTACTGAAGTGTCTTGTTTTTTTGCTGTGCAGAGGAGACCAAGCAGGTGTTGCGTCTTAGTCTGACAGAGTTCTCCCTGCCAAAGTTCTACCTGCTGTTCGGCATCAGCAAGGTCAAATCGGCTGCGGTCATTGCCTTTCGTTCCAGCTACAGGGATCGTTCATTCTCTCCGGGCTCCTATGAGAGAGAGACCTTTGCTTTGTCATCCCTGGAGACTGTTACCGAGGCATTGCTGGAGATCATGGAGGTACGTTATACCTTGTAACTCAATCGGTAAAGCAGCATCTCTTCCATCTTAGGTAGACTAGTGAAGATGGAAAGACTTTCACTTTGTTTTCTATCTCTCATTGCGCTAGGTAGCCTCACCCAAAGTGAACCCCTGTTCATATAGCTATATACACTTCTTGGCCAAAATAAGTTCCTGTTTGGATTTAAATAGGCACGAGTCTATGACTGGATCATTATTGCAGTGATTATTATGTTTCTAGCATGTTTTTTTTAACCCTAACTGATGGAGTGTGTAGCTTTTCATTTCTTAAACAACCATGTAGGAAGACAGATCATGACCATATTCCAGGATGACAAAGCTGTAAGGCTGATGCCGGACTGTCTAGACCAAGAGAGGGCTACTCTTTGAGAAAACAAAGGAAATTAACATTTGAATTCTCTCTTGCAAAATTAGCATTCCCATCCGAGACGCAATCACACCTCAGCATTGCCTTAATCTACATTTCCTTTCCTTCACCTCCTCGTCCCCCATCTCTTCTCTCTACATGCGGAGATGACCTGAAATTCACCCAAAATCTATATGGTTTAATGTGAACAATTGTCACACAATGCTATACATGTTTGGTATCATTTGAAATGTGTCAGTGTGACTGGTACAAAGGTCTCATTCCCACAAAAGTAAACCAGAAGGTAATAAAGGTTTTAAGAGTTTAGAGAAGAGAGTCTGGGACCCTGATTAATGCAAATTCCCATTGTGAACTCAAATGTTTCCATTTGAAAGAAGTTTCTGTCTTGGTCTGAGTATTTAAAGAGATATTGCAGGAGGCTCAAGGCGCGATTCTTTAGCCAGGTCGGCCCTTTGGACACTCAGCGTTATGTATCTATTATCTTTGAATTGATTATGTAATTAGCATGATACATTTACCTGACTAATAAATTGTTACATTTGATTTTATTCTGACTTACTCTGAAATTATTGACTCTAGTAGATTACGTTAAGTGCATAGCACCACAGATCTACGCTCAGGTTAGTAACGGACTAAGCTCTAAATCTCTAAAGTTTGTGGAGCATCGGGGCACGCCAACTGAAGTTTTAGAGCTCCGACTAACACATTGGCATTAGTCATGTGTACTTAGACCGTAGAGGCTAATAATGGGTTTTCCGTTCAGAACAACAGAGTATTGTTAGACCAATTTGAATAGGGTGAGCCTCAGCCTCTGATTATTGTAATATCATTCTAACTAAGTGTATCGGGGAAACCACGGCATGATTATATAAAGTTAATATTAGAGGAAGTTAAATTGGTCAGTTTGGTTCTATGGTAATTATCATGACCTCTGGTTAGATATAGTTTTACTTTAATTAAGTGTGTACAGATCTATGGGGACTAAATAACATATTTTTTGGAAATAATCAAGCATGGTGCGGCGTCTGAAAGTATCAGTCAATTGCCTCTGTCTAATGACCAAGACTGACGAGTTTGTGATTAAGAGATCGTATTCCCAGCCGGTGCGAGACTCAAAAAGTTATAGGAATCCGAATGAACGAGTGTCATTTCAATAAAGAGTTAAATAGAATAATCAAATGTGTAGCTAAAATATTACACAAATGACCAATAATCAATTGCCATTCTAATCTAAATTCGAGGTCATAATAAAATGGAGTCAGATAATAGTTTAATTGGAATTAAAATACTTTGCCACACTGAAAAGACAGAACATGCAAGAAACCTTCCCCGCCCTATGGGAAACTGTTGTTGGGCTGATTGGGCGGGCCTTACAAAGCTAAGATTCATCAGGCTCAAATTATGAAAGAATGGTTGGGAGGGAGCATGAAGAATCATTTTCACACATGAATTGGCCCCTCTGAGTCCAGACCTTAAATTCATTGAAAGTCTTCGGGATGTGCTGGAGTAGACTTTACAGAGTGCTCACCTCTTGCATTGTCAATACAAGATTTTGACCAAAAATTGATGCACCTCTTAACATCACAACATTTATTTCCATCAAGAGGTGCATCATTTTTTTGGTCAAGATCTTGTATTCATGTGTGAACATGATTCTTCATGCTCCCTCCCAACCATTCTTTCACAATTTGTATGTGTATTTACCAGCTAAATACACACTTGTTGCCTTGTTAAGATGGTTTTGCAATGTTCTTTCAACAAAGTGCTAGCAGCGCTATTGTAAGACCCTTAATAAAGTTCAAGTGTTGTGCATCTGCCTGTTTCATTTCTCTATATATTTCTGTGTTTACTGTACAGCATTACATACTGGTTAAAAGTGTTTCACAGGGTATTTCCCTTTGTGTTTAAGGCATGTATGAGGGACATTCCAGGCTGTAAATGGCTGGACCAGTGGACCGATCTGGCACAGAAGTATGCAAACTGCTCTCTACAGATGAATTATGAAATAATTCATTAATAAAGTTTAAGTTTACTGATATGTGATTCATGATGAACATGTATGTGTGTGCTTAATGTGCAGGTTTGCTTTTCAATATAATCCATCCTTGCAGCCGCGGGCTCTTGTGGTATTTGGCTGCATCAGTAAACGGGTCACACACACCCAAATGAAACAAATCATACGGATCCTGAGCAAGGCCAGCCCTCTCCTCAGCATTGACCGGGTCAGAACCTGTCTAAACTGTCTTCCTTTAAAGCAGGAACATGGGCTAGCCATGAAAATGATTCAAGTTCCAATCCATAAACTGTATTGTGTTCTGTTTTTGCTCTGCTCTGGAAAGTATTAGATCATCTTGGTTGATAATGTTGCCATCTAGCTTTGCAGTGATGTTTTCTGTCATTTAAGAAGAACTGTTTTTTTTTCTCAGGGCTTGGAGAGCTGCCTGAAGAGTCCTGATAACTGTAATAGCCAGGTGCTGATCGAAGCTACTGTCATTGCCCTCACTAAACTACAGCCTCTGCTCAACAAGGTATCAAATTACAGTGTTCTAAAAATGTGTGTGCGTGTGAGAGAGAGCGAGTGTGTGTGACTTGTGTAACTGTGTGGGTGTTGTCCAGGACTCACCGATGCACAAAGCACTCTTCTGGGTGGCTGTGGCTGTGCTGCAGTTGGATGAGGTGAATCTGTACTCTGCCGGAACCGCTCTGCTGGAACAGAACCTACACACACTCGATAGTCTGCGAGTCTTCAACGACAAGGTTCTAATATAACACTCTCACATGTCAAATTGCAGCACATATACAAACGTACAAGTCTTCAGTGTCACACGATCCTTCAAAAATCAGCAAACTCAGCAAACTTTTATTATTATTATCAATGTTATAAACAGTTGATAACACTAAAACACAATTTTTTTTTTTCAGGATTCTTTAACGAAGAGAAAGTTCAAAAGAACAGCATTTATATGAAATAGAAAGCTTTTGTAACACACTACTCCTAATACACTATTAATAATAATAAATGTTTCTTGAGCAGCAAATCAGCATATTAGACTGATTTCTGAAGGATCATGTGACACTGAAGACTGGAGTAATGATGCTGAAAATTCAGCTCTGCATCACAGGAATAAATTACATTTGAAAATATATTTAAATATTTTTAAAATATATAGAAAACAATTATTTTAAATTGTTATAATTTTACACAATATTACTGTTTTTTTTTTTTTTTCAAATAGTCAAATAAATGCAGTCTTGGTGAGCATAAGAGACTTCATTTAAAACGTTAAATCATTAAATCTTACCAATCCCAAACTTTTGAACGGAAGTATATGTAGGCCAACAAAAACCACCTATTATTACCTTCGGTGACAGAATAAATGAATCATGGGTGAAAAATACACTGCAAATAGGGTAGTTCTACAGTGGCACTGGTAACTTCGAAAAAACAATTTCAAACAACATTTTGTTGATTTATGATAGAAACAAGTAAAAAAAAAGTAAATTTTTAAGTACATTTAAAAATGTAAATGAGGATTTGTCCTGTCTATCTCTCAGAGTCCTGAGGAAGTGTTTATGGAGATCCGTCAGCCTTTGGAATGGCACTGCAAACAAATGGACCATTTTGTTGGTCTCAACTTCAACTCCAACTTTAATTTTGCTTTAGTCGGGCACCTGTTGAAAGGTAAATAATGGGTGTTATGCAAAAATATTCAAACATTTTGTGTGTTGGTTGGGAAACTATCACATTTCTGTTTTGTTTTGGCAGGGTTCCGACACCCCTCCCCCACCACAGTGGCACGGACCATCCGTATCCTGCACATGCTGTTGGCCTTGGTAGGAAAACACTTGAACTGTGATAAGTTTGAGGTGAACACACAGAGCGTGGCATATCTGGCAGGCAAGGAAACCACTGCTAATCTCCCATTTCCTTCTCTGGGTTATGTCTTCACGTTGGTTATTTAGATGTTATAGTAATGTTTGTGTATGTGCACTTGTATAGCTCTCCTCCCTGTGTCAGAAGAAGTGCGTAGCCGCTGCAGCCTTAAACACAGGAAGTTGTTGCTACTCTCTGATGTTACCATGGAGAATGTTCACATGGATACGTACTCTGTACATCATGAGGATCCCAACTGCAGGTACCATCTAGACAGAAGATCAGGGTAACTTCACACCTTTACCTTTTTGTGAAATGCTAACTTTTTGCATCCCAGTTCATAAATCATGATCTTTGTCATCCAGAACGCTGCGGGAAAGCCAGCTGTGGGCATCCCCAAAGGTCTCAGAGCGATACTTGGTAGCCCAGTACCCCATAGTGGGGCAGATCAGCCCACGAACACGCAAATCCATGAGCCTGGACATGGGGCAACCCTCCCAGGTCAACACCAAGAAGCTTCTGGGTAATTTATTATGAAAATGAGGTCATATATATATGTATATACAAACCTTAATGCTTTTAACTATTAGATTAGTTTGTTTTAGGTGTTTTAATGTTCTTACATTTTTTCCCTTAGGCACCAGAAAAAGCTTTGACCACCTGATATCAGACAGCAAAGCACCGAAGAGGCCTGAAATGGAATCGGGTATCACCACACCGCCCAAGATGAGGAGAGTGGCTGAAAATGAATATGAAATTGGTGAGGGTCACAAAGACATGAAATGATACTCAATGTTTGCATCCATCTATAACTTTTTGTTTCCTGTTGAAAGAAACCCCAAGAATCTCCCATCACCATCTGCGGAAGGTCTCTGTGTCCGAGTCCAATGTCTTGCTTAATGAGGAAGTTCTCACAGATCCCAAAATCCAGGCGCTGCTTCTGACTGTGCTGGTAATATCCTTCTTTCTCAGAATAAATAAGGAACTTTTTTTTTCAGTTCCTCATTCACAGACCAATTTGCATTTATAATTTAAATATTTGTTACTTTTTCTGTCATTTTCTGTTCCTCTGAAGAATTATGTGTCACTTCCTGCCCCCCTACCCCACCATTTCTTTTAAACATCTATTCATCCTCTGAATTTTGACTCATCTGTATTATTGAATGGTTTTTTTAGGCCACTCAGGTGAAAAACACATCGGATGAGTTTGAGCAGAGAGTCCTGTATGAGTTTCTAGCTGAGGCCAGTGTTGTCTTCCCAAAGGTCTTTCCTGTTGTGTAAGTCCAAATGTTCCTGCTCTTCAGTACAAATGACATTGAATGATGAAATGAGACTCTCATTGTTGTGTTTTGCTTTTTATTTCAGTCACAACCTCCTGGATTCAAAGATTAATACTTTGTTGTCACTGTGTCAGGACCCAAATCTTCTGAACCCAGTCCATGGAATTTTGCAGAGTGTAGTTTATCATGAAGAGTCACCACCTCAATACCAAACATCCTACCTGCAAAGTAAAGCAGCTCACATCTCTCATATACATGCACACGTCCAAAACTTGTTTCATGTTTAATCTGATGATTGAACAGGATTGAGATGATACTCACAGTTTGACCAATGCAGGATCAGTGGATGTGAGAGTTTGATCTGTGAATGCCAGTCTGATGAGAGCATGTGAAAGCCTGATTTGTAAATGTCACAGACTGATGGGTAGATAAGGGACTCTTAAGTATGATTGCCAGAGTCTGATGAGAAGCTGTAAAAATCATCCTGTAATCAATGAATGAGTGAGTGAGTTGGGTACTCAGAGTCTAGTGAGTACTCAAATTCTATAACATTTTTACTTACCTCCACAGCTTTTGGGTTCAATGGACTCTGGAGGTTTGCTGGTCCTTTCTCTAAAGTAAGTGACACTGAATTTGTTCTCAAAATGGAACAGAAAAAAACACTGATCATGATCTGTTATTATATATATATATATCTCTGCATAAACTTGAGCTGCACAATGTTTTCTGCAGCAAACTCAGTTCCCAGACTATGCGGAGCTGATTGTCAAGTTTCTGGACGCATTGATTGACACCTATTTGCCCGGCATCGACGAGGAAACGAGCGAGGAGGGTCTGCGAACACCCACCTCTCCATACCCTCCACCTGCTCAGAGCCAGCTCAGCATCACTGCCAACCTCAACCTTTCGAATTCAATGACCTCACTGGCCACCTCCCAGCACGCACCAGGTCAGGACTGAAGTACATGCAGGGTTTTTCCTGCACAGAGAATAACGAGGCGGCCGCCTCTGTCAAATTTCGTGCTGCCTCCAGCTGTAGACAAAACTCGGACAGGCAGTCACATGCTCAGATATGAGATGCCCCTTTTCCACCGACACTGTTCTGTTGCAGGTTCCCGGCCTGTGTCCATTCTCGAACCGTTCGATGATGCGCGGATCGCGGTTATATCCGCAGATACTGCAGATAATCTGCGGGTCGGCGGGCCAAGTAATAAAAAAATAACATTCCAATTAATTGCGGATGGATGAGAGATAAATCATTAATGTGTTGATTTTAATAAAGACAGGGAACTCTCATTTCACGGCAAGACGCAACGAAAGTGCGTCACTCTTTTACTTTCGTTTTCAACTGAACGCATTTCTCTTCAGGGAAAACCAATCAAGGAAAACGTGCCTAGATCACCTCCTAGTGGTCATTAGATAAAACACAAAGGAAAAACCCTTTATGAGATATTGCTTTATAACTTAACAGCTTTAACTCAAAATATACACAAGCTTATCTAAAAGAAATTATTCTGATAAAAGTGTTTTCCAACAATGATATAATGAAATAGTGACAATTTAAGTTTGAAGGGAGTAAAGCCTGTGTTTAGGCTATTAAGGACATGTAATTTAGTCAAAGAAGAACTTTTATTTTAAATAAATGTAAGCAGCTTACTTCAGTGTGATATGTTACCATATCATCATGCTTAACACTGAGAATTTGAAAAATTGTAATGTGATGATCAGGTGCAGATATCTAAATCAGAGAATATCACAGACAGACCAAGGATTTTACCACCTCTGCCTCGTCTTGAGCCAGGAAAAACCCTGACATGAGAATATTTATTTTTAATGTGCCTCTCACTCTTTGCAGTCTCTATCTCTTTGTCAGCAACTGTTGTTCACAGATGTTTATCGCAGATTAAGCATGATGATGTCACTTCTTACACTTTGACTGTAAAGAGCTGCTCGTGCAGTGTGAAGTTCTCTGCCTGACACTTCCTCTTCATTTTAACCTGCATTTTTCTATTTGTCTGCACTCTACTCAGTGCTTTGTAGTTTTATATTTAAACCCTAACTTTGTAGAAGATGAAACTTAAACAGTATTGTAACCAGGTGCAATGCAGCAAGTTCCAAGCCATGTTTCTGGCCACGCATACTGGTCTAACTAGTGTCAGTTGTGGTTGGTTTGGAAGAGATGAACCTAAAGAGACGAGCAATGTTTTAATTATGAATCTCATTTGAGACATCTTGCGTAACTTTTTTTACATTTAATTTCCTGTCAGGCAGTCACACTTCTGTTTTTGGGGGGTTAGCATGGTTACGCCTATCTTTTTTGTGAAGAACATATGTGTTCTAAATGTAATGTTTGTCCCATATTAGATAGTACACACTCCTAATGTGTGTAAGCAACAGCTTTGCCACCTTTTGTATGTGCTTTTTATAATTTTTGTATCATCTGAGCATGATATATCTAATTGAATATCTAGTTTGTCTGTATTACTGAAAGGTCATCTCTTAATATAACCTCAGGAACAGAAGTCTGAATGACTCTAAAATATAGGCTTAGGGTTTGACTTTAACACCCGCCAACCTGCCAGATGCGGGTGGATTTCAGCAGTGGTGTGTAACGCTGTTACTCCTCCTATCCACATTGTTGGGTTAAATTTTAATTTTTTTAATTGTAGTCTTTTAAAAAGGCATCTCAAATAATAAAGTAAGTGCAATGTAGTGTTGTCAAAAATAATGATTTTTCGATACACATTTCGATACTGACATATCTGAAATGTTTCCAGTACTCAGTTTCTGCAGAATAGATACACAATACCAGCTGTGGTATCTAGCTCTCTCATCTCTCCGACAGTGAGGGGCTTGAATTTCGGCATGGGATTGTGTGTGTTGCGCATAATTTTACTCATTCCCGCAGATTTTGTGCTCACACCCAAAGTAAATTGAGTTATTTTTCGCTGCTTATTGCGCTTAAACAGTCAGATACAGACAAAATAATATCAAAATGCCTGTCTTGGTGAGTGTGCAAAAAAGTTAATGTATAAAAAAAAAAGGCTATGTATTTTCACACTTCAGAAAACTAATTTGTATGTTTGTAGCTCTGTATAATCACACATGTATGTTTTTGCTTCAAGCAGGAATCGATAAAGAGAAGGTGGACCTGTCCCCCACCACAGGTCTGGCATCCAGCGGACGCACACGCCATGGCTCGGCCAGCCAGGTCCAGAAACAACGCAGCACCGGAAGTTTTAAAAGACCTAGCATCAAAAAGATTGTATGAGAATTGCAGCACAGCAGGGTTTAGCCCCTGCTGGACCTCTGACATACATTCTCTGCATTTTATGCAGTTTCTCTTCACTCCTGCGTAAACCCAGCGTTTACGGTAATCTTTAGGTTCTTCTAAAACTGTTCAGCCGTGTTTGCCAGGATCAAAATAAACTGAACGCCTCTGTTTAAACCAGTCACTGTTTGACACAGAATGGGAGAAAGTCTAATATTTTCTTGTTTTGTTTATGCATAATAGAACATTAAAACTTTTTTTTTTTTTTTGATGGAATCACAGACAATGCCTGAAGGTCCTGAGTATATTATGTTTAAAAGCACTAATTTCCTTCTTAAATGTAATAGATGAAAGTATTAACCAAGTGCCATTCCTTTGTTCAGTTGTTTTTGATCTTATTTACTTACTATGTTTACTTTTTTGTGGTCGTTTCATTTAGGGCAGGAATGATTTTGCTTCCTGGAGAGTCAGCACTAATAAGGAAACATTTGCGAGCTGTCCCCTAAAACAAATATGTACAATCGTTTGTGTAGTATTTATTCAAGAATTTACCCTTTGTACCCTTTTGGATTTTATAGTACAAGTTGCCGATCCATCCAAACTGTGAAATCTCAGTGTGGACTGCATTTCCAAAACCCCACTTAAACTTTGCCAAATTAATTTGTGTGAATTTCTGAATTCTAATTGGCCTAATCTATCTGAAATGTATTTGCTGTTATTTCTCAATCAATGACAACTCTTGTGGTGGTGATAATCTGTCAGTTTTGGATTAAAGGGGACGGTTTGAAGATAACATGTAATTTCAGTTTTACAAGAAAAATAACAATCAACTGAAGAAGCATTCAGATATAAAGAACTGAGAGAGACAGCCAAGATCTCATTGAGTTGCTCTATGGTATAGCAACTTTAACAAAAAGAGATTCAAGAACTTGCTGTTTTAGGGACAATTCTCAAGCTCTTTACAAAGTTTACTTGCACCTTATTTCTTAATGTTTTTGGTCGGCGAACTGTAACATTCTGGGTTCCGCAAGACTGTCCAGTTTTGAATTTGTGTGACTGCAACAGATTTTCTTTACTGGTTGTGTAAATGTTATGCCATGTGTGCTGATGTTTGTGTTTTATTTTTCTCTCAAATTAAATCCAAGCTTGAAATCTAACTTTTATCCTTACCCCATATACAATGGTGCCATTTTGACTCTTGGACATGTTGAAATGTGTGTATTGGGGGCAATTTTATTTTTTCCTGTTCTTCTAATCATGAGTTGCTTTCACATTGGTACGTCTTAATGTCAGAAAGGTCAAGTGTTGAATGTGAGTTTAGTAATGGCAGAGACTGATGGATGTTTCAAACACTAGAGTGACGTTTTTTTTTTTTTTTTTTTCAGCACTTGAGGTTATGCAAAATTTTACATAAGTGTTCTCTTTAGTTTCTTTTTTTATGCTGAGAGCTTCACCTTTGTAAATATTTTTTTGTGTAAAAATAGAAAAAGTATATTTACTACACTGTAAATACAAGTGACTATGACATTGTATTATTTTGCTTTTTGTAAAGCAGTTAATTACTGAATATGTACAACATAAAAATATGAATTGTTGTCTATCAATCATGTTCACTGCATAATGTCAATTAACATGGAGGAAATATTGAGGGTTGCACTGAAGATCGAAATCTTTGTGTCCTGGACCCTCTTTATAATACATTATTGTTATCATCTGATTTCATATTTACAGATGCAACACTAATAAAGTCCATTTCTGTCGATCATTGTGTATGTTTTTTGGCTTAGAACTGTTTTTTGTTTTGCCGGTAAAAAGCTCATTTATATCCAGATCACATTTAAAGATTTCACTGAAGAATCCTGACTTGAGTAGAAAGTGGAGCTAAACACTAATTTTATTCACACAAAAAAAAAAAAAAAAAAAAAAAGTGTAAAACAATATAATTAAATACTTGTACTCTCTGTAAATTAAAAAAATCTGGACAGGGTCTTTTTTATAGTAAAGATAAAAGACCTGTGTGCAGATATTAAAGGGTTAGTTCACCCAAAAATGAAAATTCTGTCATTAATTACTCACCCTCATGTCGTTCTACACCCGTAATACCTTCGTTCATCTTCAGAACACAAATTAAGATATTTTTGATGAAATCCGATGGCTCAGTGAGGCCTCTATTGTCAGCAAGTTAATTTACACTTTCAGTGCCCAAAAAGGTACTAAAAACATATTTAAAACACATTTAAAACAACATGTGAGTACAGTGGTCCTACCATTTTTTGAGCGGCTAAATATATATATATATATATATATATATATATATATATAAAACGACTTTTCAATAATATCTAGAGATGGCTGATTTCAAAACACTGCTTCAAAGCTTTTGTTTCGAATCAGTGGTTCGGATCGCATGTCAAACTGCCAAACTTCTGAAATCACATGACTTTGGCGCTCCGAACCACTGATTCAAAACAAAAGATTAGTCGCTTTGTAATATTAAGGTTGAACCACTGTACTCACATGAACGGTTTTAAATATGTTTTTACTACCTTTCTGGGCACTGAAAGTGTAAATAAACTTGCTAGCATTAGAGGCCTCACTGAGCCATTAGATTTCATCAAAAATATCTTAAGTTGAGTTCCGAAGATGAACGGTCTTGGGGGTGTAGAACGACATGAGGGTAAGTAATAAATAACAATTTTCATTTTTGGGTGAACTAACCCTTTAAAAGTGTTGTACACCACCTCAGTGTGACAACTTATACACATACATATGGATAAAACAGTTACATACCCTAGTTTTCCTTCTGCTTACATATGAAATAAAAATGTTAATTAAACAGCATATAAAAGGTTACCTTCGTTTTTAATGATGCAGCCTTGGGCGCTTCAATTCCGACTCGGTTTCCCGCCTATCAGCTTGAGCGGGAGATCGCTTGACAACAGGCCACACTCTTGTAACAAAACTTCACTCTGATTGGTTATTTGAATCGTAGTGTAATTTCTTTTTTAATGTACTAACTACTGTGAATGTTATATTATGCATTTGCCTTGAAATACATCGTTTTAGTCAAGTTTTTAATTTTGTTGGCTAAATTTGGCATTAGTTAATCAACTCGGCTATTGATTGCTGTCGCGAACACACGTGCGCTCCCGTGACCTCATTTACGCGTTTACACACCAGCGCTGCTGAGCTTCACGGTGAGCAAACACCGGCTTCTTTTAATATATGTGGAATGAAGATCTCATTTTTGTTGATTTATTTGCATGTGATGTAAATGCATCAATTGGTTTTTAACATGCTTTACAAAAAGTTGCAGAGTGCAAAGTTCTCTATTCATGTTTGCTCTGATTTGATGTGTGGGTGTGAGAAATTGTTGACATTCATATTTTTGCAACCCATAATCATCTCTTTGTTTCAATGGCTGATGTCACTGATAGAGTAATAAGGCTCATTTAGGGATTTGAAGGTTCTAGTTTTATCTTGATTTTGTGATTTCTGTACTGTATTTAAATGTGGCACCTAGTTAGTGCTATATTGAAATTAATTTTCTTTTTGTTCTTCTCTTATTGTTAATATATCTTATTAACATTTTCACTTTAAAAAGAAATCTAACAAATTGTGTTTGATCTTCTTTCTTGCATTTATTTGCTATTTGGGTTGTAATTGTTGGTTTTCTTTTTTACCTTTACACTGCAAACACATCGTCATGTTATATATTGATAATCATAGACAAGCAGGAAATAAGATGTGTGGTGAATGTCATGGTTACAGCTGTATTTAAGAGGGCCTCATGTGTTTATGTGTTGCTGGGATATTTGAGCTGGTAATGAGATTGCTCTGGTCTTCTATTGCAGAAGTGTTGGTGTCAAGACTCACTCCCCCTCTGAGCTCAGACGTCTCTCCTTACAGTCTAGTGCCACCTAAGACTAGGGATGGCCTTATTAGATGTAGTTGACCTCTCTCTCTCTCTCTCTCTCTCTCTCTCTCTCTCTCTCTCTCTCTCTCTCTCTCTCTCTCTCTCTCTCTCTCTCTCTCTCTCTCTCTCTCTCTCTCTCTCTCTCTCTTTCTCAGTGGGATCAGTGGAAAGAGGATGCTGCTGTCGTTTAGGCCGCTGGTCTCTATCTCTGTGTTGACTCTGCTGGGCTGGTGCTGGTACAGCTTTAGGAGGAGGAGGAGGACGACAGCTCCTCTCTGGACTGAAGAGGAGGTGTGTTTTTCGGACAGAAGGACACCTGTTCACTCCTCCCCTACTGACTCCAGTATTTTGGGGGAAAGGTCAGTAGCAGAGCGTTCATGACTTGTGTCCCCCCCTTTTTTTTTTTTTTTTTTTGAAGGTTGTTTACTTGGTTAGCCACAGTTTTAAGCGATAATATCTTCTAATATAAATTTTTCTCTACAAATATGTGTTATTTGAGCTGTAAATTACACTTGTGACCCCCAGGAGGTCACAAGTGGTGCAATGTCTGCAAATGTTTTTTTTTTTTTTTTACAAAATATATTTTTGGGGAATGTGTTCCTTGAAAGGTCCAGTGTGTAATATTTAGGTGGATCTATTAACAGAAATGCAATATAATATCCATAACTATGTTTTCAGTGGTGTATAAAGACCTTACATAATGAACCATTAAGTTTTTATTACCTTAGAATGAGCCATTTCTATCTACACACACCACGGGTTCCCTTACATGGAAGTCGCCATTTTGCGCCGCCATGTTTCTGCAGTAGCCCTAATGGACAAACTGCTCATTGCTTGACTGGCTACTCTCTGCTGTCTCAGACGACGACATCTTTGTCCTGTGTCGGCCACCGTAGCTTCTCTGTGTGTTTTGAAAGGGAGGGGTGAGCGGTGAACTGAGCTGTTGGTTGCATTTCACAACTTCACCGCTAGATGCCGCTAAAATTTACACACCTTTGAGATAATTAATGATATATTTAAAGGGTTAGCTCACCCAAAAATGAAATTTCTGAATTAATAACTCAACCTCATGTCATTCCACACCCATAAGACCTTCGTTCATCTTTGGAACACAAATGAAGATATTTTTGTTGAAATCCAAGAGGTGTTTTTATCCCCCATAGAAAGCAATGTAATTACCACATTCAAGGTTCAGAAAAGTAGTAAAGACATAGTTAAAATAGTCCCTGTGACTACAGTGGTTCAACCTTAATGTTATGAAGCGACAAGAATTCTTTTTGTGTGCAAAAACAAAACAAAAAATAACAACATTATTCAATCATTTCTTCTCTTTCCGTCCCAACGCACACACTTGCGCATATGTGTTGAGTTGACGCGCGAGTCTGAACACAACATGCACGCGTCATGAAGCTCTTGTGAACGCGCGTTGCAGATCAATATTTTTGTATGTAAAGTGGTAAATTGGTTTTTAGCACCAACAAAGCACTCGCGTCACTTCATAAAATTGAGGTTAAACCACTGGAGTCATATTGAGTACTTTAATGATGTGATTCCCACCTTTCTGGACCTTGAACTTGAATTTGTGTTCCAAAGATGAACGAAGGTCTTAGGGATTTGGAGGGTGAGTACTTAATGACAGAAGTTTCATTTTTGGGTGAACTAACCCTTTAAGATAATGTGTTTTTGTATATTTCCTAAATGTAATAATAGTAACATTTTATACTGAGACTCGAACCCACAACCTTTGGGTTACAAGTGCAACTCTCTAACCACGAGACCACGACTGCCACCAAACCACTCCAAAATACTTGAGACATATTTTAAGATAAGTTGCTTTCAGTTAACACAGCTCAAACATGTATTTTAAACTGGGACTAGGCTTAAGCCTTGTCTGTGAAACCAGGGGATATAGCATTTCATTTTGTCTTTAATATTTCACACTTAATATTGTTTTCACACAGTGTGGTTTTTATTCATGAAAATACATAGCTGCCTTTTTATTGCAAAAAAGAAGGCTTGTAAAAAGATGATATTTGGGGGTCCTTGACAGCAAAATGTTTCAAAACCTCTGGTTTAATTCATCATTTTAGCAGTATGACCATTGTTTCCATTGCTGAAGAATGGAAAATCTTGGTTTATGCCAAGTTATCCTAAAATGTATCTTGACCTGTCAGAGTAAGTCACCTTCAGAGAATGGACAGATTCGCTTTTTCCAGAGTGAAGACAGACACTGGACTGTTTCTGTTTTTCTTCTCTTACAGTGACCTGAAGATGGACCACAACATCTTAGGATCCTCTGAAATAAGCAACTTCACAGATTCTTCACCAGTTCTGGACATGCGCAACCTTACCTGCACCTCTCGACCCGAGCCAGAAGGAGAAGTATCTGTTCGTTTCCCTGAGACTCTCCAAACTGGGAAAGAAAAGGACAGCATTGCTGGTGAAGGTCATCCAGAAGTTTGTGAAGAGGACAGTGGGCTTGAGTCTGACCTGGTTTGTCTCTCTTCAAACTGCCTTTCCAGTTCCAACGATTCTCACCCTTCAACGGGGCAACAGCCAGGTTCTGTCCACTTGGATAGCAGCCTGTCAGATTCCTCCATGGATAGAGGCCTGAACCAGGAGAACATGGAAAAGATCAGTTCTGTTCTGGTCCAACAGATCTTAGAAGCAGCGGCCGAGGACTGGAAAAACCAGGAAGCCAGTGATCCACATGAGCTTGCCGGTGTTTCAAGACCTCCGGAGGGTGAATTTCAGTCTGCTGCTCAAGAACCATTTCAGCAGCAAAGCATCAGCAGTGACGACAACAGCAGAGCATCTCTTCAGGATGCCGTCTCATTCAGGGAAAAACTACTCAGCCATTTAGGAGCTTCTGTTGGAGATGATTCTGGATGTGGTTCTTGCTTCTCAGAGGATGCATCCGGTGCAGAGGGGCTGACCAGCGAGCTGTCTGAGGAGGGTCGAGGCTTTTTAATGACCCCCACAGAAGAGGACACAGTCAGCATTGAGAGCAAAATGATTCCCAGCATCCACAGAGTGGCAGAGGGAGAAGAGGAGGCCTGGAGAGGTACGTGAGACATTTACTTTCAACCTCTTCAAATTCTGCTCCTGTTTGATCTTTGCGAAATGAATTAACTGGCTTTTAAAATGTTAATATCTTTTTGAAATTTTAAAATCTCTTAATAAAGCAGCAAAAAGTTTTCAATATAATAATAAATGTTTCTTGAGCACCAAATCAGCATATTAGAATGATTTCTGAAGGATCATGTGACACTGAAGACTGAAGTAAATTCGGCTTTGCCATGACAGGAATAAATTGTTTTAATATATACTGAAAACAGTTTTTTAAACTGTAATAATGTTTTACAGTAGTACTGTTTTTCCTGTATTTTTGATCAAATTAATGCACATTGGTAAACATAAGACTTCTTTCAAAAACATTAAAAAATCTTATTGATTCCAAATTTTTGACCGACTTTTTGATATAGCCTATATAACATTATTTGCCTGTTACAGCTATCTGTCTGAAAATATATATACAGTAATATAAAATAAATATATTTAAGTCAGACAGATGCTTCAATCCCGAAGCAGTAAGTTAGTGTGTGACATTCATATGGATCTCATCTCCAGGTTCGGGTGTTAAAAATTTAAGCTGCATTAGTGCCGATACTCAGGTGAGCAGCTTGGCTCCACTTCCAGCCCAGCCTATCATTCTCTGGGACATAGAGGTGCCAGCGGTGAGCCCCACCTACAGACAAACCCATATACTGATATTGATTGAACATATAAACTTCTGTATGAATGAGTTCAGAGATGCACCACAGCAGAAAAGATACTTGATCTTCAAGTACTAGACTCACTAAAGTAGAGCTCAAGTTACAGGACATATGAAGGCCTCTATACTGTGACTGCGTCCGAAATCGCATACTCTATTGAGTAGGTATTTATTTTGAATAAGTAATTACTTCATGACCACTAAAAAAGTATGTGTATAGTATGAATGTAATCCGGACCAAGGTCCCTTTCAAGGAAAGTCTGTTCACTTGGCGGCCATATTTGCAATGCCTCCAGGCAGCTTTTTCAGGTATCCAAGACCAAGTCCTATCTATTTGAATGGGGGAATCCTGAAATCTCAAAAACTGCTTGGCAAACTCAAAATTAAATAACATATTTCAAATCAGCAACAAAATCTGACATGAACTGTCCCATAAATGTTGTTTCTTATGCTTAAAAAGCTTATTTTTCAGGCTAGACTAGCCAATGTGCACGTGTAGTCCTAAGCGCGAGTCTAAGGGTTTCTATGGGAACCGGAGCTTCTAACGCCAGCTGCAGTGATGCAATGACTTTACTAATCAGCGATTGGCTCTTTAACTTAAAAGGCGGGACATATTCTTCTATATTGCGTGTTGCAGTTTCGCTTATTCACAAGTAATAGAAGTGAACCCTCTTTTTATAGGCTTATTTATTATTTAACAGTTAATCAAGTGTAAGAAATTACTTTCAGTTGGTTTTATTATGCACTAATTTGTTTTCTTTCACATTATATAGTAAGCTATATGGGAATTTTAAATTAATATCATTCCTATATTGGAATGATATAGGATAATCTTTAACTGACTGTCTGGGGAAACCCAATTTGTCATGACACTGAACGTACTACATCTGCCATGCTGTCATTATCACGTGACCAACCAGCGTCAGTTGCGTCGCTTCACTGCCATTCACAAATCTTCTTCCGTGGCCTTATGGGATAGTAAAGTGTCCATCGTATGCACGCTTCAGAATCTCACTGGTAGTAGCAGGTCAGCTGGGTACTTTTTTGCCTACTCTTTTATGAGTATGGTGAATTCAGACACACTTCTTTTGTCACATACTGTTTTTCGCCTACTATATAATAGAGAAGTATGTGATTTCGGATACAGCCCATGTCAGCCCATTTCTTTAAAATGTTGTAATATCTCCCTAAATTAATAGTTAAAGAGTTTATGAAGTCCATACTCGCTGGCTGTCTTTGAACAAATGACATGCACCTGCTACTTCTGGCCAACAGATGTCACTCAGTGTAAAGCTTTTGAATGGCTGGTTAGGAGTAGGTGGTCAGGGTAGTGTTCATTTTTAGAAGCAGGGAAATAAATTGATATAAATTGATTATATTTATAGAATATTGTGTAAAAATATAAATGTATATATTTATACACACACACACACACATTATACATAATGTAAATAATGCAGCAGGAAAATGTGTGTATATAATGTGTGTTAAATATGCATAATGCATTTACCACAGTAGAGTTACTAGTGATCAGCCTGCATATACATATGCAGTAATTATGCTGGAAGTATAAGATTTTGGATGCAGCCTGTGTGTGTTTGTGTGTTGAGGATTGTTTAAGGAGAGTGACAGGAAGACTTGTTTTCTATATGAGGAAGAACTGTCCTAGATTTAAAACAAGTCCTGTCTTTGCAGCATCTGGTTGGTCGATTGATCGGGAAGCAGGGGAAATTTGTGAACTTTCTTAAGCAGAGCTCTGGAGCAAAGATCTACGTCTCCACCCTGCCGTTCACTCAGGAGATTCAGATCTGCCACATCCAGGGTTAGTTTTCCCATGATGACGGCTACCTCATCAATGCTAAAGCCCAGTGCTGAATTCATGTGTGTTTGTTCATCCAGGCTCACAGCAGCAGGTGGATGATGCTCTCTCACTCATCAGGAAGAAGTTTAAAGATCTGGATCTGAGTAATTGTGTCCCTCTGCCCTGCCTGCCCATCACATCCTGGGTGAGGACTCTTAAAATCTTCACATCATTCCAAATCTATGACTTTCTTCTGTGGAACACAAAAAGTTCATATGATTTATGTGCTATATTGTTTTTGTCAATTCATACAATACCTTTGTGTGAGGAACAGGCTTAAATTTTAAGTGGAAAATTGGTGCCTAAAGACACATCACACCAAGTTTGACACCAGTAACACTGAATATATGACACATTTTAATGTATGCCTGGACGTGTGAGTAACCATTGTGTTTGTAAGAGCCGTTAGTGTGTGTTTTTCTGTCGTCTCTGTAGCTGCTGCTGCCTCAGGATGTGTTTGTGGAGGTGATCGTGTCGCAGGTGGAGGTGGGTCTTCATCTGTTCGTTCAGCAACACAAGCATCCATCTTATCAGGCCCTTCCCACCCTCATTCAGCACATGCAGCTCTGCTACTCTCAGCCTGGATGTCCCAGCCTGCCCACCCCCGTCGAAGGTATATAGACCCCTACTTGCACACACAGATCTCCATGTTGAGAGTAAATGCTTTATATTCACTTTGACATGTATTAATTTAGCTAGAAGCAACGCAACATCTGTCTCTACCATAGTATAGTATGGTTTCGCTTTATTCTTTTTAGCTTCTCTTTTATTCCTTATCGTTGTCTTCATTTGCCTTTTCTCTGTTTTAGAACCAGCACAGCTTTATTGGTGTGACTTTTAAAATTAATTTTAATGTAATTATTTTTTTCCCATTTCCCATATTTTAGAATACTAGTAAAGTTAAAACACTATGAAATCTCTAGCTCCTTACCCTAACCCTACCCATCACAGTTTGAGTGCCTAGCCTGAACCCGTACACTAAACCTACCCAATAACCTAATTATAACCTTATCCTTAGTGTTGACCCTCAGACAGGCCTTTAAAGGGGTCTCAGAAAGTGAGGACCAACCAAAATGTCCTCACTTTTCTTTCTTTGTCCTTACTCCGATGGTCTAAAACTCAAACCAGTCCTCACAAAGACGGTTGTACAAGTACACACACACACAGACACACACACACGGCATCACTGATAGTATGCGTGCTGTACGTAATGAATTGTTGCTCAAACTGTGGTAAGATAATTTATAATTAGGTGTTATGAAGGCAGTTTTATCATCTCCTAATATGATTAGAATTTCTTGTTGTCATCCATTTTCGAGGAAGTCTGTCTACTTTCTCTCTGTCTCTGTCAGTGGGGGTGGTCTGTGCTGCTCCAGTAACAGGAAGTGGCTGGCAGAGAGCCCAGGTCATCCAGTACAACAGAGAGTCGGGCACGGCTCATATCAGATATGTAGATAATGGAGGTTATGACACCGTGAACAGCGCCATCCTCCGGCAGATCAGGTCAGGTGGCTCAAGTTTGGTTTCATTCTTTGTCTGTGGTTGTTGATCTGAATCTGATATTTGAAAATTTTGTTTTCACAGGTCAGACTTTGTGACATTACCATTCCAGGCAGCAGAGGTTCTGTTAGACAATATCACGCCTTTGCCAGGTAAAGCTTAAGCCTGTTTGTAATTAAAAATACTTTTCGGTGATGTTCTGCTGCTATATATTATTATTTCTATTGTACATTTTGTAAAAAAAAAAATATATATATATATGTCAAATGAATCAAATCATAAATACTGAATTATGATGATAAATTAAAAGCAATTTATTTGCTTTGATAGGAGAGGAAGAGTTTTCCCTGGAGGCTAAAGCAGCACTGGAGGAATTAACTGCAAATATGGCCTTAATCATCAAGGTTATAACAAACACACACATTTTCCTGTCAGTTATTTCTGTATATTCTATTATTTCCACAGTATTGCATCATTTCACTTGCCAGGGGATTCTCATACTTCTTTGTCAGCTGAACCCCTTTGAGATAAATATTTACTTGAAATACACCCTGAGATTAAGTTAATATTTCGGTAATTTAACAACATTCGCATCTTCACAGTCGATTTATGGTCACATGACATACAGGTAAACAAATAAAACATTTAAAATTTTATTAATTAGTTGCTTTTCAGCAAGTCGCAATTGACAGTTTGAGAAACTGCACTGGGTGATCAAAAACAGCTCAGAGGAATATTTTAAGAAGCTTTTCTGTAAGAATTCTGAACATGACGGATGTTTTTGTCTATGGTCAGGTGACAAGCAGTCAAGACGCCCTTCCTCTGGTGCACGTGTGGAAACAGATGGGAGACGAGGTGTGCATGGCAAATTTTTCTTCTGCTAGGTTCTTAAATTTCAGCTTAACTTGTGTATGTGCTCTGTGTGTCTGCAGGTGGTTCTGCTGAACAGATTACTGGCTGAACGAGGGTTTTGCACCTGGTTTGAGACACAGTGATGTCGCAGCTTTTCGCTTATCCTCTCTTGAACCGCACAGTGAATCACGTATTTCACTTTTTGACCATTGGTTTGTTGTATGGAGATTTTGTTGGAGACCTTATTTTTGAAACATTCTCTTTAAATGATTAATATATTATGCTATTTGATGTTATTTAAAAGATCACTGAATTAAGTTATTTTCCCAGAATGCATTGCAGAGTAAATTTAATATAGTAAACCAAAGCTGCCTATGTGAACAGTTGCTAATATAGTACTGTTTTCTAAAATTGTCTCTTGAATGCTGATGATTTGAAAGATTGTGTTGTGCTCAGGTATTTTGATAATGAAGAATGTAGTTTTTTTTTGTAGTAATTTCCAATTTTTTGTTCTTTTCTTGGTCTTTGTATTTTGTTTTCTTTCTGTAAGATATGGGTGGGGACCGTATTGTGCTCTTTGACAGTGAAGAGCATCATGAACCCCTGCTGAAATGAGCTTGCTCTGTACTCACACACTGACGCTGCCAAACATCTCACTGCTGTTGGAGTAAAAGATCTGTGGATATCACAAACATGCTGTGCTTTTCTCTTTCTTGTGCTGATGCTGACTTTTTCCTTACATTTAAATCAATATACAGCTTAAAAGTTTACAAACCACTTGTAGGATCTTTTTTTTTTTTTTTTTTTTTTTTTTTTTTTAAAGTACTGCCCTGAAGAAATTTGAAGTATATTGAACAAGACAAAGTTAACTTTGTGTTTTCTGCTTGAATATTTTAGCACAACCTCAGAGTTGCTCGGGAAAGAAGGATATTCGGCTCCATATCAACTTTTAATGTACGGTTTAGTTCACATTTTTAATAAGAAGTGAGGCTCATTTTCAGTGGTACATAAATCTTTAAGTAAGTGAGTTCCAGTCCAGAGCTATAATGTCTGTTGTTTTAAACCAGGGATATCCAAACTCGGTCCTGGAGGGCCACTGTCATGCAGAGTTTAGCTCCAACTTAGCTCAACACACCTGCCTGGAAGTTTCTAGTATGCCTAGTAAGATCTTGTTTAGCTGGTTCAGGTTTGTTTAATTGGGGTTGGAGCTAAACTCTGCAGGACAGCGGTCCTCCAGGAGCAGGATTGGATACCAGTTTTAAACCGTGGCGGTGTCCGAAATCGCATACTCTCTTGAATATGCTTACTTATTTTGAATAAAACAGCTAAAAAAAAAGTACATTCTATATAGTGTGTGTGTGTGTGTGTGTGTGTAGTATGAACGTAATCCCGATGTACTACAAATCTTCTCCTGTGGCCTTATGGGATAGTAAAGTGTCCATCGTATGCACACTTCAGAATCTCGCCGGAAGTATTAGGTCATCCGGGTACTTTTTGCCTACTCTTTTATGAGTACTGTGAATTCGGACATACTTCTTTTGTCACATACTGTTTATCGCCTACTATATAGTAGAGAAGTATGCGATTTCGGATGCAGCCCACGTCAGCCCATTTCTTTAAAATGTTGTAATATCTCACTAATAGTTGAAGAGTTTATGAATTCCATATTCTGGCTGTCTTTGAACAAATGACATGCACCTGCTACTTCTGGCCAACAGATGTCACTCAGTGTAAAGCTTTTGAATGGCTGGTTAGGAGAAGGTGGTCAGGGTAGTGTTCATTTTTAGAAGCAAGGATATAAATTGATTATATTTTTCTAAGAAATATTGTGTAAAAATATAAATGTGTGTATATATATATATATATATATATATATATATATATATATATACATACACACACATACATACAAATATATATGTATATATATACACACACACTTACACATTGTGCAAAATGTAAATAATGCAGCAGGAAAATGTGTGTAAATATAATGTATGTTATATTTGCATGATGTATTTACCACACTAATAGAGTTACTAGTGATCAACCTGCATATATGCAGTAATTATGTAAACATACCTTTATATTTTTACACAATATTTGTTAGAAAATTATCAATTTGTATCCTTACTTCTAAAAACGGACACTTTACCTGTGGTGATCAACAGAGAAACACATCTAGCTGACTTGAATAAATGTCGCATGGCTGTGCAGCCATGTGAAAGATCCCACAGCAAAGCACTTTGTAGAAAAAAGGTGACTTCTATAGCAATAATTTGCATGAAATATCATGGGAAAGTGTGCTGAAATGGCCTGAATATTTAAAGTGAGTGGTGACATTCTTCAATAAACATGCAGAAAAGCCCTTGTATTTGGCCCTGCTCTCATATCTGCCAGCCACAGGGGGTCTGATTGGTTTGCTCTGAGGAAGCTGAATGGTACAGCTGATTCTGTTGCATGTATCGTCTCATATTCTCCAGTCTTAACTTTGAGATTTCTATTTCTCTAAGCAGAAAATCCTCTCATTTCCAGAGTGGCCTGATGAATGCGTATTATCCTAAAGAGACGCAGTGATCTGTTAGGCAGCTAACAGATGCACAGCATTAAAAAAATGAGACTTTCAGTAAGTAGAAGATCCACTCATTAATCAAACACAGATGCTGCTGTGACTGTGGGTCTCCTTCACAGATTGGACTCATATAACATGATGCAGTTCACTTTTCATGATACGGGAAACACTCTTCTCAAATATCAAAAACTCTCCACAATGTCCCCTTTACCAGCAGAAGTCATTTTAATATCAAATATCAGAGTTGAACATCAATTTAAGACTGCGTTTCGGGACTGGTGTGGGTTTGAGAAAGTTTATTAGAACATTAGCAGCATGACCTATGAATGGCCTGTGTTTATTAAGTGAGGTAAGAAATGATTGGCTGGCTCAAGAGTTCTCATTTAGCCATGCTGGGAGAAGCAATGCTCTTGTTTTCCACAGTAATCTGGTTCTGTGAAACTAGAGCTGCAGTCATTTGATAAACTTCCCATTTGAGCATTTCCATATCAATGAAGTCAGCAGATGTCACACTAACACTGATCTATCCATTCTGCATGCTCACTCAGCAAAGCGGGAAATGCTCAGAAATACATTGCCTGCATGTGTGGGGGTGTCAGGTTTTTAAGAACCCTCCAGGAAAATTAACATACATACCAAATAATGTCTTAGGGCTATGTTCAGGGATTAACAATATTATTAGCTCAGCATAAAAACAATAGGAATAACTGGAAAGTCCCCACCATGATATAAAAACAGTATACAGTTTTTATACAGTAAGCTCCTGTGTTATTTTAGTATTACTGACGGTGTTGGGGAAAGTTACTTTTAAAATGAATGCATTACAATATTATAAAAAAGTAAGTAATTGCGTTACTTAGTTACTTTTTATGGAGAGTAATGCATTACATTACTTTTGCGTTACTTTTTCTTACCAGGACTGGGCTTGCTTGTTTGTTTTTTAATAACAACAACAAAGTTCTATTTTTGCCAAATGTAAAAGACAAAAAAGTAATCGGATTACTTAACTCAAGTTACTTGTAATGTGTTACCCCCAACAATGATTATTGATATACTATTATAGTTTTTGTTAATATTTTGAATTAGATTTTTTTTTATATTTTCTGTTTTCATTTTAATTTTAGTTTTAGTAGTAATTTTTTTAGTAGTGTTTTTGTCATTTTTATTAGTTTTAATTTGTTTTAAATGTCTTTTTTGATTAGGTTTTAGCAACTTGCTGAAATAAAATTTGTCTTTTTAATATTTGATTTTATTTCAAGTAATGAAAATGTATTTTTTTTATGAATTTATTTTTCGTTAACATTAATATCCAAGCTTAGTACTGAAAGGTGCCAACAGAATGGAAGGGCTTTTAAAAGAAAAAACAGAATTCCAAATAAACCTGAAAATGTATAAACCTTATTTATCTCTGTGCATTCACGTATTATTTTTTGTGGGGATTTATGACATTGTGACTAATAATAATTTGTCAAACTAAAATGAAAAACATGACATAATATGCTAGTGCCACCAAGAAAACACTAGATTTTAGTTAAATTTTGCGAACTATTGAGCTTAATTCTAGTTGTAAATATTCATTTTCTTTTCCAGAAAGCCTCTTGGTTGTATTTATTCAGAAGGTGGCGCAAATGTAAACTTTATAGGGTTTAAAGAGCCTACTGAAGAACTGAATGTACTCTCGTGGTTCCTGTCAAACGCTGCTAACCAACAGGGGGAGTGGTTTCCTTCGATAGGTAGGCGCAGATCCCCGCCGGATTGGTTGGTTGACGCTTTCAGTCACGCCCCTCCTGAGAGGGGCGGGAGCCGCGCGCTGATCCCACGTGTGACGCTAGAGCTCCCGGTTCGGTAATATTCCTTGAGCTGGGGCTGCAGTGCCCGTGTGTGTGTGTATGCGTGTGTTTGGAGTTGGTTGGGCTTTGAGCTATGGAAGCGGACGCGAGTCAAGTCACCTCTGGAAGCCCGAGTGATTCGCAACACGACCCGGGGTAAGAAGACAGGACAAGTGCGCGCGCGCGCCCTTGTGTGTGTTTGGAGTTTGATTCTGTTTTCAGCGCGAGCGAGCGCGTGTCCTTCCTCGCGCAGTTCTGCTGATGTTTTGATTGACAGGTCATTTCTAAGGCTCTTTTCAGCCGGTACACAGCTTAAGCTGTTCGTAGGTCGCTCTTTATGAGGTATTTACACGGAAAATGGCCGTTTTGACATCTGGAGTCACTTATACCATTTTTTCTCCTTACAGTAAAATGTTTATCGGTGGCCTCAGCTGGCAAACCTCACCAGGTAAGGAGAATTTCTTCTGTTTTGGAGTTGTTTTGCTTCATATTTATCCATCGCACGCGCTGGAAGCTGTGTGTGTGTATGTGTGTCACTGCGCACAAGGTTATTGTGATTTTCAGTCATCTGACACTAAAGCGAGCGACGCGACAAAACTTGAACGCTCTCATTATAATCAACGAAGTGTGAAGCGCGCGACCTTCGTTGATTATAACGGCAGCGTTCAGGCTTAATCGCGTCGCTCACTTGAAGTGTAGGCACGGTGTAACCCTCTTGTGTCCTTGTGTTTGTGTTCAGACAGCCTTAGAGACTATTTCAGTAAATTCGGGGAGATCAGAGAATGTATGGTGATGCGCGACCCCACCACCAAACGCTCCAGGTAAACACACGTGCTTCATTTTCTCTATTTTTCGCTGTCTTTATTCTGCTGTCTTATGATGCGTTAAGGGCAGATCAAGAAGAACGGGAAAGAAATCTGATTCATAATGCAATTTGACATTGAGTTAGGACTGTACGGCGAGACATCTATTCCCTGTTTGCCAAATTATGTTACAAAGTACATTTGTAAATATATGACAGAGCCAGGCAATGCACATTATATTATAGATGTGTATATCAGTCTTTTCTACATTAAATCTGCAGGGGGGAATCCATGACCTTCCTATATTGGAGAAGTGACCCTAATAAGGCCAAAAACCATATAAGCACATTTTTGTTATTTTGAAATAAAAAATTCAAAGCATGAGAAGAATTGTGTTTCATAGCAAGTGCAAAAAATTCGGACAGTTTTTTTTTAAACATTAAATGTTCAGTTATTTAGGATTTGTTGCTTCTATCTGCCACTGTAGAAGTAGCATCAAAACTTTGCCTTTCTGAGACTTTTTTTTTTTTTTTAAATAATTCGGTGATGAAAGTGGTTAAATATTGCAAAGAATTTTAAAATTAGGAGATTAATAACTCAAACGCAACCTGTTATTATTTATTTTCTTAATTATGTAGCGCTGGAGTGGTGGTTTCAAAGAGATGCAACAGAACAACTAAATAAATTAGATGTGTTTGTAACCATATTAAAAAAAAAAAGAATGCCCTGACTGTGTATAATTCATAAATACAATTTTTATTTTTGTCAGACCAAGCTCCTAAGGAATGCTGCAACTTCCTATTAAACCCACATAGGCTAAGAACCCATTCAATCTCATATAAAAAGCATTAATTCATTATGCTCAGAACACATTTCATGAACTTTACCCACTTACACTGAGAAAAAATAGATAGATATAAGGCACCAGGGCTTTAAGGCCTCACAAGCTTGTTGCTTTAGCAAAGAAAAATGTTTGGTTATAGTTAAATGGGTGCTGAAAAATGTCTTGAACTTGATTTTGTCATTTTCTGAAGCTTAAATTACAGATGAAAATAAAATGTTCTTTTTCTTTTCTGTTTATAATAATAGTCTTTAAATTTAGATTTGGGTGGGCTTAAAGGGTCACTTGCCCTGTAAAAATATCTAATGTGCTATAAATGACTGGCCATTATTTTCAGAGTGTATTGTGTTTTGTACCTGTGTATACAGTATATACTATGTTTATCGTTATTCAAGGGCATTTGAACAATTTGAAAAGTGTAGCAGCGACATAAGGCATTGAATAGTTATGATAATCTCACAACAAGTGGAAATTCTAAATGTGTCATAATGATTGCAACACCCCTGCCTTCACTGAGCGTATCAGCAAATATTCAAGAGCGCTTTGTATGCTGTCACAATTTTTCTGCCTCTCCTGTGAAGTTATCTCCTGACCTTCACTGTGTTTTGTGTTTTTGTTCCACAGAGGGTTTGGCTTCATCACATTTGCAGATGTTTCCAGTGTAGATAAAGTCTTAGCTCAACCGCACCACGAATTAGACTCCAAGACGGTATGTATCACTTCATAACGTTTGGTTTTTGTAACTGTGAGAATAGAGAGTGTGCATTGAAACAGATGTCATTCAAATGAAGTTCTTTCCCACAGAGTTTTTCATTTCCTTTCCCATCTCTGTTTATTTCCTGCTTCTTTATTAAAAAGTTCATTTTTTTTTGAGCTTGAGTGGACTGAGAGTTTTACGTACTTGCATATCGGGGCTTAACAATAAGGATAGCCTAAGGCCAGTGTGAACGAGATTGGAATCGCCACTTGCTATATAGGGCCACAGGGCTCTACAGTGTGACCATTTTTAGTTGCATTTGCTACTGAAAATCATTGCATGAGACTGAAATTTTTTTTTTTTTAGGAATACTAGTGCGACTGTCCCAATCAGGCCCGGTTCTAAGGGGGTGCACCCTCAGCTGAAATTGATAATAGCATGTTAGTGAAACCGATTTGGCAAACAATCCAGTGCGTATTTGTGTTTGCATTCACAAGAATGTCAAAGGTTTCTATTTACAACACATTTTGCAGCGTTGAGCAATGTAGCCAATCACAGACATATCTATTGATTTCTTGAATGCAATGGCCAATCAGAGGTGTTTAACTTAGTCAGAATCCATTCACTTCTCAAAACACCGGATATTATGTCCGGTGCTGAGTTCTGCACACTCGCGAATCCTCTCATTACAACAAATAAAGTGTAAACTCGATGTAAATAAGAGATTCATTGTGCAGTGTAGACAACTTCATTGATATTACCAGAAGTTTGTGAGATCGTGAAGAACTGAGATAAGTGACAGCTTTGTAGTGATTTTAAAGGGAGGGCTCTTTGCGCGCTTTCTAGGCTAAATATAATGCGTTCAGAATTTGGATAAAAGTCTTGTTTTTTGTGCTGCTAAGAGGACCAAAGGCCCCCCCCCAACCCCATTTGTAAAGACAGTCGTTGCATCCAAAATCGAATAACTGCAACTGACGCTGGTAGGTCATATGGCAGTAACAATATGGCAGATGTAGTACATCTGAATTTCATTCATACTTCCAACATTCATACTATATAGAACATACTTTTTTAATCATAGTGAAGTAAATTCAAATTCAAATGTAGGGAAAACTCAGACAGTTATGAGATTTCGGATGCAGTGAGTCACATGTTTGTTCCTAAATGAATCAGCCGTTTTGAACGAATCGATTGAATGAAAGATTCAGTGACAAAGACGGTGACATGCCGCCATCTATTAGTAGTTTTAACTAATTTAAAACTATAATTTTAGTTATTTTAATCAATTAATATTTCTATATTCAACTTTATTTAAAACATTAATCTCATAACGTTGTTATTATGAATTTAAATGGATCCGTGCCACTCATTTTTTTTTATTTTTATTTTATTTTATTGCTTTTCTTAGATTGCTTGCTAGACAGACATCTAGTTTAACTGAAAGAGCCCTCAGCCGCCATCTCATGCTTGCTGGATTAAGGATGCCTTGTATTTCATGAAATTAAAGAAGATTAGATACTCTTTATAGTGGCCTAACAGTATTTTTACAAAAAATTGGCAGCCCTTTCTTGCACATGTTAAAACTCTCCAGCTGGACCCAGACTCTGTAGTTTGACTCTGATCACCCACACCTCCAAAGGCACTTATTACATTACTGGTCTTTTGTTGCTTAGATAACATTTACTGGTTGATTAGTTTGTAACCCTTTAAAATGTGTATTGGGATGGATATACATGTGTATACATGTACATGTATATGTGTTTGTCTGGGCTCTAATGTGCACTTCTATGTGTATTTTTATATATACCTCATTATCATCATAATTATTTTCTTAATTTTAATTTAATTTTTTAATTTTTTTTAATATATATATATATATATATATATATATATATATATATGTCTTATTACTATTATTATTATTAGTGTATATAAATTTCATTTTAAAGGGGCTACATATAGAATTCAGAAACCCTTGTTTTTAGTGACACCAGGGGCTGTTAAATGAACTGCAGCCCACAACTTATTGCTTGTGCTTGCACACACTCCATAGTGACGTGAGCCATCCTTGGCCAAAACAGTGACTGAATGTGATTCACTGACATCATGTCGGCTTTCATAGACAACCTAGGAAGTCGGGGGCGGTCTCATTTAAGTTTCACTGCAAGCTGTTCACACATTAGCAATAAAAAAGCGATTATACAGCCTCTTTAAAATAAAATGAATATTACATGAATACATTGACATGTTTGATTTTAAGACATTTTGTTTGCTTTTTTTGGTACTATGTTGGATCACCATTCAACGTCTCTGAAGTAGTGTGCTGTGTGCATGTGATTGAGGAATGTGCAGGGTAGAAATTCAACTGAATTTGCATTAAATTTGGTTGTTTTAACCGAGATTATGCTGCAATATTTCAACTACATTTAAGTTCCCTGTTATAGGCTAAACCTGCAATTTTGCAAATTTCCAGTTTGTTTCCTTTAATTCCCATTAATTTTATATATATTTCCGTTAATTCCCATGGAAAGTTTTCATCTATGAAAATTCCTGGAATTTGCAACCCTAATCAGCCATAAAACTGAATGGTGTGTGTTTAAATGAATTTGCCATCTGTGTAGATGGTGTTTAGACTGACATTCACTCAAGGACTCTGAGACGAAATGTGTCCTTTCCTTGTTTATCTGGGAAATAACTCAAAGATAACTGTTATAACCTCATCTGATCTCATTCTGAACTGAAGGGACACCTCAGGATTTCCCCTTTCTTTCCTTTCACAGTCACCTGAGACTCACCCACATGGATTTGATGTTTGCACTCTTTGCATGTCTTCATATAGTAAACTTGCATTCTTCTATTGCTTGAATTAAAAACTTAGTTTACTCAGCTCAATTCCTGTAATCAGTTTGATTTTGAATCTGTACACTACTGAACAATGAAGATACTGCAAAAAATGACCCCTAGAGTGTTGAAAATGTGAGCATTCATAATGCAAATATATAGTTACATCAGTCAGTGCGCTGGCATTCTGAAAGTGACACTTCTCTGCTGTGCGTTGATTTCTTTAGTATGTTTAGTTTGTGGGGAAAAAAACAAAAACTTAAATGTCAGACAAACTACGCCGAACACCTGGAGGGACTACACCACACGCTGTCTTCATTCTCCAAGTCTTCTATGCTCCAGAAACGCTCGTGTGTCTGATGCTGTCTGTAAATCTGACGGTAATGAATAATTACGACTGGCAGTGAGGTTTCAGGGCTGTGCTGTGTGTCGCTCGTATTCAGCTGAAATCAGATTTCTGTGAGCTTTTTATCGCAGTGGGGGGTTGTTATCTCGTCTCCTGCAATCAGTGCTGAGTTTTGTACAGTGTACAGGAACAGTAAACACTTTGAGTGATGTCTTTTTAAAGAGGAACTTTTGTTGGAGGATACATTTACCAGGCGTATTTGAAAAATCATAGGCTATAGAGTTGTCTATACCTAGATGGCATTTTTAGGAAGAGAGACGCAGTGTTTTTCAGAACACAGTAAGCAGTTTTGGAAGATTTTAGTTGAAAGCTGGTTTAGGTTTTGTTTCACTGGTCCTCTTTACACCTGTATCTGTCTCAGGTGATCCAATCACAAGTGTTTAGGAAAGTCAGATTGCTATTTAAACCTGGTATAAACATGTCTAAAATGCATCTCTTGTGAGTGGTTTTCAAAGGTCAAAAAATGGTCAAAATAAATATTGAGAAAGTCTACATGCATTTTAATCTCGCCATAAACTCGTCAGTCAAACTGAACGTTCATTGTTATTTTAGTCGAGTAACTGAACTTTGCCTGTGCGTCATGTGAACTAAAATTTTGTGCACTTTTTGAAATCTTCATGACTGTATGGTTAATTTAAAGAGGACCTATAATGCCCTTTTCACAAGATGTAATATAAGTTTCTGGTGTTCCCAGAATGTGTCTGTGACGTTTCAGCTCAAAATACCCTACAGATCATTTATTATAGCTTGTCAAATTTGCCCCTATTTGGGTGTTTGTCCCTTTAAATGTAAATCAGCTGCTGCTCCCGGCCCGCTTTTCAAAAGAAGGCGGAGCTTTAACAGCTCGCGCTTCAGTTGCTCAACAACAACAAAGCTGAAGAATCTCACGCAGCCAAAATGATGATTGTCAGTAGAGGTGTTCAGCCTTACATTGTTCAAACCGGAGTCGAACACTGATAGAGAGACTCTGATAGAGATTACAACTTTTAGAACACAACTAGAAGTTTCTGAATGGTTAGTGGATAAATTTATGTAGTTATGTGTTGATTGATTGAACTCATCCGCTAGCATGTGCCGTCATGTTAATCTTTTGTGCAAATCCAGAGTTGAATCGAACCTTGTTTGTGAAGCAGTCCGGCGTAAAATGACGGCATGGCAACAACACTCCACAATAACAACTCTTCATCTTCTCTAAAGCAGCCCAACATGGCCTCACCCCCTTTGTTGCATGTTCTCAGGGACAGGGATTGTTTATGCTAAAACATCAACAATAAACACTAACTAAAGTTAAAAAAGTGAAATCATAAACAAGGACCCCTTTAAGCATGGAACCTGCTCAGAGCACTTTACAAATGCAGTGTGGTAGTTTTTTGACTTCCAGCTAAAGTGGTTTTAGTAATCCAATCGCAAAATGCTTTGTGCTTGTATTTAGCACCGACCGCTTGTGATCGGATCAGCCAAACAGGATGTTAATACCAGATGTAAACCACTATCTGAAAGCAATAAAAGGCTACTAACGCATTAAACTGCTACTGCTGAGATGGGAGAAGCTCAGTAATTGCTTCATCTGGAAATACACAGGACTTTATTTACACAATGTGTGCTCGAGTCTAAATTACATATTGGCTTAATAACTGCTGTCTGCTGTTTGATTTAGATTATCACTAGGTTTTAAGATTTTTTTTTTTTTTTTTTTTTAAATGTCTGTGATTAGTTTGTCTGACTGAATGGCTGGCACCACAATACCAGCAGTGGTAGCAAAAATATTTTGTACTAATAGGCCTAATTAGTGATGACCTCTAAGGTCCTGACACCATAGATGCAGTTTATTGATTTCAGTGGATATCTGATCAGACAACTGGATCATTTGCAAATGCATGAAAACTCAAAAACCTACATCAGATTGTTTTGGCGCCTTTGTTTATAGACCCAGTATATGCATGAATGTTGCTCAATTTATCCATGCATTTATCAGAATGGGATGTTTGCTCTCAGGCTGTATGGAAAAAGACTCCTAATTTCTACTGATTTGAAATTCAAAGCGTAATATTGTTTCTGCTCACACAGGCTTGTTTCTATGGAGTAATTGAGGTTGAATTGGTTAAGCCTCAGGCTAATTGCTAAAACGAATCGCTACATGAAATTCATCACAGAGAAGGTTTCCATACCCAGGTGTTACAAAATCCATCTCTCTAATTGACCTGATTTGGGGAGATAACAATCACAGCTCAGTCAAATGGAATTTTGGGAGAGTGAAAGGTTTAGTTCAGTGGACACCAGTGTCATTTCAGAGAATAATTACAACATGAGAGGCACAGTGAATTGACGTATCTATATTTAAAATGGCCAACATATACAAATAGACAACACACACATATAGACAAGGTTAAAAAATGACTGCTAAGATTCTATCCAGCAAGAAACAGTCTGTGTGCGTGTGGGATTTATTTAGAAAGGCTCTGTGTCTGTAATGATACACACTTATATGCTGCAGAGCCCTCAGGCAAACGTTCAAATCTACACTAGGAGTTTTGCTACAATCTAAAGCCTTTGCCTTGCTGAACATGGACAAGTAATTTCCTGCAAGAGCCCAATTTCGATCTGTTTATGTTTTTCTTCTTGACTACGTCTGCCTGTATGAGATTGTTTGAAACTCCTCTTTATAAGAGGCTGTATTAAGGCTGAGGCAAGACAGTGTGACACTGGAGCATGAAATAGTTTCTCTGATAATTCTTTCTGTCTGCACACCTTCAGCAGATTGAGCACAAACTGAAATTAACAAGATGACAAGTCAAAGAGTTAATGACTTTGTTCCAGTATGACCCATCCATGCTCCAAATGGTGTTGATGATTCCTCAAGTATGAAAGAGTGTATTAAATTTAGGTTTGGATAACTGCATTCAAATATGACTTTGTTTTTCTAATCATCATTCTCTCTCTTTCTTTCTCTGTTTGTGCACAGATTGATCCTAAAGTCGCCTTTCCTCGACGCGCCCAACCCAAGGTCAGAATTTTATAACTTTTGCTTGACGGTGACATTATGTTTTGCTTTTGCTTAAGCATTTTCATATGTTATATATATATATATATATATATATATATATATATATATATATATATATATATATATATATATATATATATGTGTTTTTTTTTTTTTTTTGGTGCAGACCTGTGCACCATAGTGTGGGATATCAATTATGTGGTCGGTCAGTGATGCGTGTGTCCATCTGAAGTGATTTGCAGGGATTTGTGGGTAGTGCTCTTAGTTGTCAGTGTGTCCGTCTCTTTTGTGCTAATGCAGTTCTTCCTCTTTACTCTGTAAATTGGTCTGAAGCTCAAAGTGTCCGCCCAAGTACCGTCCACTCTGGCAGGTTCTTTCTTTTTTGTCCCACAACAAACACCGATCGATAATGGATTTTTTTTCTTGGTTTTGAGTGCCTCACAGATTAGTTTTTTCTGTGCTGAACGGCTCAGGTTTCAGACAGGAGGAAAGTGCTCAGATCCAGGGCATATCTTCGAAGTCTGTTGGCATGCATTTCCAAAATTTCCAGACAGTTCTTTCCCCTTCTTTATTTGCCAGTTTTGGTCCCTTAACCTTTTCTCTTGCAACATCAAGAACGGCTCAGACGTTTCCCCCCCTCCTCAGGTCCCTGGATTCCTGTTGAAACAAAGAAAATACATTTTGCTCCAAGGCAGCGCTGTTATTTATTTTTTATTTTTTTTGGACCCCCTAAACAATATGAACTCCCCTGCAGACGGCAGGTTATGAGAACTGAATTGTCAATTTCAAGGAGACATGGAATGGTTTCTCTCTCTTGTACCCTAGCATCATTTTTGCCGTGTCTTTTTTTTTCTTATACCACAAAGATAGATAAAGAATAATGTACTGCTATTGTTTTTTGTTTTTTTTTGTAAGTAAACGTAAAGCTGAGTGCATAAGTGCAGAAAGAACTGTATTTATTTTAGTGTGAAGCAGAGAACATGGATTTTAAGGGATCTTAAGGCAATAGGATTAAGGCAGATCTATTGGCATTGCACTGGCTTTTTTTCTGTACATGTAAAATTGATTTTAGACTGCAAGCAGCTAATCGTTCTTGTCACACATCTTGCCTGCACTCTGCCTGAAAGGTAGTGCTCGTGTTTATTTCTCAGTGTGAGGTCCATGTCCGCTGGAGCTGAGACTTCATTTTTTTTTTTTTTTTTTAAACATGATTGCGGCTCTCCTGTTGTTTATGGACCTTTTTATAGTTGTCCTGTGTTATTGCAGTTTGAAGTTTGAGAGGTTTGTATTTAGGTTAAGAGAAATGTTATCATCTGTGCTATGTTTGGATTGAGTGTTACAGATGGGTGTGGTGACGTTAATGAGACTTAAGCAATGAAATTCTGTTTTGGGGTTGTAATTCCCTTGTGATGTCATCAGTGATGTCATTTACACTTGCCAAAGTTGGCAAAACTCAAAAATTGTTTTGCCTCAAGTGTTAAGAATTTCAAAGTTTAAGTAAGCAGAACTGGCGGATTTTTTTGTACTCGTACATTTTAATTGTTCTTAACTTAAAATGTTTGAGTACACTAATTCATACATTTAACTAAAAATTATCATGTAACCTCAATGTAAACATATTTATTAGTGTAATCTTAGCTAGCTATAACAAGCTAATTCAGAATATGCTAACTTGCTAATTTGTTAACATGTTAACAGTAGCATGGTATAGCACTTGCTGAATGTGTACAGCAATATAAAGCATTTTACTTGCTCTTAAACCAAGCCACATGCACCGCTTGTCACAATGATGGTAATGCTCCAAAGACCCACATTAACAGAAATTCTTCTAAATTAATACAACAAAACATTAATCACTACTAAATCTCCCTCTTAACATTAATCTTGCACAACCTAAACTCCCCCCCCACCAAAAAAAAACATTATGTAACACTTAATTTTAGCATTTACTCTCCCTTTCGAGTGCCATGGGCAAAGCATGCTGGGAAATAGAAATCCCAGCCCAGTTTCAGTTAAACTTAAGTTCATCTAAATTAAAAGAAATAAGTTCATAAAACTAAAAACAATGAAATAGTTCAGTTAACTTAAAATATATCAGTTCTGTGAACTTGAAAGAAAAAGAAAGTGCTCAGTACTCATAAAAGTTAATTTGACTGAACTAATTTGTTTAATTTAAGTTTGTTCTACTCAACCCAATTAATTATTTTGAGCATTAGGGTTTACAGTGTAGCTGTTGTGTCTGAGAATGTCTGCGTAACATAGAAGACTGGCTGTTCTCTCTTCTCCTGCAGACATTAGTGTCTCAGAAATGAGCTTGTCTTTGGTAGCCAAAGTGACCGTTGTCTCCTGAGATTTTTCCCAGCCAACATTTGTTGCCGCCGTTGTGCCACACTGTGATATCACAACAGATCACGGCGTGTCCCGACATGATTTTAATTGCCACTGGGACTGTGGCCTCTTGTGTCGTTAAGAGCTTTGAAAGCTTGTTATGGAAATGGAAGCTAGTCACGAGTCTCTTCAGAAGAGGTGACCAGCGTGATTAACGTTTTCCTGTCTGCCTCATTAGCATGTGCTCACTGAAAACCGCCACTCAGCTTTAAGTTGTCCCTGATTACTATAACTCATGTGAGATAGCCATACAAGACATCGATTTTTAGGTTGTTTCATTTTAGGGTCATTCCTGCCTTTAACAAGAATGGAATAGGTCTAGAAAAGTCCAGTGTTTCTTACTGGATACTAAACATTTTAATGTACAGTTAAGTTAGGTGTTATAACAAAATTTGCGTAGTCATATGAACAACTTTGAGACTTGCTAATTTTTTTGACCAATTAATTAAAATGAACAGACTCATTAGAATTATTCATTAGCAATTTTTTTTTTTTTTTATGTGCTTGCAGCTTGAATTGAATGTGGTTGGATGGTGAGTCTGGGTACTTCAGAATAAAACACTTTTTACGTTTAGTTCCGATGTCTTGCTGTGTTTGATCTGATTTAGTAAGTAGCACGCAGGTACAGCTGAGCAGATACTTTAATTCTGGTTGACATGCAGTACACATGTATATCGAGATTCACATCAAAAGTTGTATAAAGACGTATGATCTCAACATATATGCTTCATTTTTAAGTTTCTTTGAGGGAGAGGGCTTTAAGGACGGAAAACACAAAGCACTGTAAGAAACTTCGCTTGGCACACCATTATATTTGTGTTCCTGCAATGTCTGTGTCAGCGGAGTGCGTTTTCTCTGCAGCCGGCCTGTTAACAGACCGAGGAGCCAAATTTCACCCGAGCATGTGGATATTATTGTTTTTCTCAACATGAACATGTGAAACAATATAAACACGATAGCCATATGCCGACTTGAGTGCATATGTATGTTCTGTTCGATAATTGGTGCAGTCTGCTTTATTAGCCTTTTTTTGCTCGCTTTGCTTGAGCTTAAATGCTTTTGTTCTGTTTTGTTTTACATGCATTGTTTGTTTTCAACTAAAATAAAACCTCAAGATATAATGGATAATTTGTATATTGCCTAATCATAAGCTTGTTCAAAAATGGTGACAAAAAATTTGATTAAAAAAAAAACATCTTTCTCGTTAAACTTCATTTGAATAAATATAATCGAATATTCATTTTTTTATGAGCCCAAATATTTGAATACAATATTTCAGAAAAATGCCCTTCCCTAGTTTTTACAGACATTTTTAATGCACGAGCAACGCATTCTGATTCTGACATTCCTGATGTGAATAATTTTCTATTCTTGAATGATCTTTTTTTTTCTTAATTTTGGCAATAGATGGCCTGTTAAATGAGTGATCTTGAAATGAGTCCCTGTAGTCGTCTAATTTGACTCTCGTATGCTGAGATTATATTACACACTTGACAAGTGATTTTTATAAAATATAGTTTAATCACTATCTTCTCAGTTCTTTAAAAGATTAAGGCAATTATGAAGTTTGATAAAATGGTGTTCAATTTTCCAATAAAAGATGATACATTTTCAGCAGATTTTGAATCTTATATTCTTGCATTGTGTCCTAACCAGAAACAATGCAATAAGATTCCAGCAACAACCAATGTGTCTGTCCACACCAGACGCAGCATGGCTACAAGACACAACAAATCATAGCCAATCAAAAGTGTGTGCGGGCAGGCTGCAAGTGCATATGGCGCACTTGCTAAGAAGTAGATAAGTACATAAAATAATAAATGTTAAACAATTTTAACATTATTGCAAATACATACTGACTGATACAATCTTTGTCATAGAATACACTTGTTTGTAAACATTGAGTCAGAGCTGCATGATTCTGGATAAATTAAAAATCATAATTTTTTTGTTTCAAACAAAGAGAATGATTCTCCCACAATTCTGAACATAACTAATCAAAATACCAATTAAATTTACTAGAGGTTCTGCCAAAACATTAATTGCTGCAGTCTAATAAAGCACATAATCAGTACCTGAAATTATCATTGTCATAGTTTGTATGTTCCAGCCACAGAAATAGAAACTATTTTTAAATAGAATCCCTCATCACTTGTTGCATATGGATGTTGCAGCTGAAAAAAAAAAAAAAAAAAAAACCATGGTGAAGATACATTTTATCGCATGTAGGGCTGTGCTGGTAAACTTGACAACCGCAGCGCACCGGTGGTGATACGCCAAAATAAATAATAGGAAGAAAGAAATAATAGGTTAGCAATTAAATGTTACAGTCATGTCAAGGAAACATTTGGATTCATGCCGAATGAGAGGTACGTGAGCCTATAAATTTAAGCTTTTTCGGCTTTGTATCTGGTCACTGGATTATCAGCGAATTTAACAGTATTCCATTAGTTATTCAATTGGGCATGGAATCTCTTGTATTATGAACTTTTCTTCCTTTGGTTTGCTTTTTATTAGGCCTATTATATTCACATTCTTTACTGTGGTAAAGTAGAAAAACCTTTTTGCTTGCACATCAAATTCTATTTAAAGGGTTAGTTCACCCAAAAATGAAAATTCTGTCATTTATTACTCACCCTCGTGCCGTTTTACACCCGTAAGACCTTTTGTTGATCTTCGGAACACAAATTAAGATATTTTTGTTTAAATCCGATGGCTCCGTGAGGCCTACATAGAGAGCAATGACATTTCCTCTCTCAAGATCCATAAAGGTACTAAAAACATATTTAAATCAGTTCATGTGAGTACAGTGGTTCAATAATAATATTATAAAGCGACGAGAATATTTTTGGTGCACCAAAAAAAACAAAATAATGACTTATTTAGTGATGGCCGATTTCAAAACACTGCTTCAGGAAGATTCGGAGCGCAATGAATCAGCGTAATGAATCACCCTCTCTTATCATGTTGGAATACTGCCCTGCGGCCTAGTCTCCGAAGGGAGGGGATCCTGCTCTGCTTCAGTATGTCACAGTACATGTTGGCATTCATGATTCCCCTCAATGAACTGTAGCTCCCCAGTGCCAGCAGCACTCATGCAGCCCCAGACCATGACACTCCCACCACAATGCTTGACTGTGGGCAAGACACACTTGTCTTTGTACTCCTCACCTGGTTGCCGCCACACACGCTTGACACTATCTGAACCAAATAAGTTTATCTTGGTCTCATCAGACCACAGGACATGGTTCCAGTAATCCATGTCCTTAGTCTGCTTGTCTTCAGCAAACTGTTTGCGGGCTTTCTTGTGCATCATCTTTAGAAGAGGCTTCCTTCTGGGACGACAGCCATGTAGACCAATTTGATGCAGTGTGCGGCGTATGGTCTGAGCACTGACAGGCTGACCCACCACCCCTTCAACCTCTGCAGCAATGCTGGCAGCACTCATACTTCTATTTCCCAAACACAACCTCTGGATATGATGCTGAACACGTGCACTCAACTTCTTGGTCGACCATGGCGGGGCCTGTTCTGAGTCGAACCTGTCCTGTTAAACTGCTGTGTGTGTGTGTGTGTGTATATATATATATATATATATATATAAATATATGCACTATATTGCCAAAAGTTTTGGGATGCCTGCCTTTATGTGCACATGAACTTTAATGACATTCTTATTCTTAATCCGTAGAGTTTAATATGGAGTTGGCCCACCCTTTGCAGCTATAACAGCCTCAACTCTTCTGGGAAGGCTTTCCACAAGGTTTAGGAGTGTGTTTATGGGAATTTTTGACCATTCTTCTCGAAGCGCATTTGTGAGTTCAGGCAGTGATGTTGGCGAGAAGGCCTGGCTCGCAGTCTCTGCTCTAATTCATCTCAAAGGTGTTCTATCGGGTTGAGGTCAGGACTCTGTGCAGGCCAGTCAAGTTCCTCCACACCAAACTCGCTCATCCATGTATTCATGGACCTTGCTTTGTGCACTGGTGCGAGGTCATGTTGGAACAGGAGGGGGCCATCCCCAAACTGTTCCCACAAAGTTGGCAGCAAGAAATTGTCCAAAATGTCTTGGTATGCTGAAGCATTAAGATTTCCTTTCACTGGAACTAAGGGGCCAAGCCAAACCTGTGAAAAACCCATTCCATGAAGCTCTCTACGCACTGTTCTTGAGCTAATCTGAAGGCCACACGAAGTTTGGAGGTCTGTAGATATTGACTCTGCAGAAAGTTGGCGACTTCTGCGCACTGTGTGCCTCCGCATGCGCTGACCCCACTCTGTGATTTTACGTGGCCTACCACTTTGTGGCTGAGTTGCTGTTGTTCCCAGTTGCTTCCACTTTGATACCACTAACAGTTGACCGTGGAGTATTTAGTAGTGAGGAAATTTCACGTATGAACTTATTGCACCGGTGGCAACCTATCATGGTACCATGCTTGAATTCACTGAGCTCCTGAGAGCGACCCATTCTTTCACAAATTTTTGTAGAAGCAGTCTGCATGCCTAGGTGCTTGATTTTATACACCTGTGGCCATGGAAGTGATTGGAACACCTGAATTCAGTGATTTGGAGGGGTGTCCCAATACTTTTGGTAATATAGTGTGTATATATACACACTATTTATACACACCCCTCCCCCCCAACCACCGTACCACCGCACCACCGCCGGTAGTTGGTGGTAAACAAAAAAAAAAAACTGCCCGTCACAGCCCTAATCGCGTGTCGTGGCATTGCGTCTGGTTAGGATGTGGTGTAAGAAGTTGTTCATGAACTTTCGAGTCTTCCTGTTTTTCCCCTTTATAACCATTAAAGGCAGCAGGAAATGACAGCTGATCTCTATTTCTCTCATCAATGCTTTTACTCTCTCTCTCTCTGAGTCATTTTTTGGTTAGGTCTGTCACGGAACGGGACTCCTGCAGCTGCAGTTGTTGCGTGCATGATGTTACAGTTTTTCAAGTGAAACTCTCAGTTCTGTTTCCATCTAAAAAAGGCAGAAAACACCCTGAAGTGTAAACACAGCCCTCCAGCAGTGCATGTGTCTGGCTTGTGTGGGTTTTAGTTAAGAAAAGAAATGCACTTTAAAAATGGTCCTGCAAAGCAGACAGGACGCCCATTGACTTTTTCACAGAAAACAAGAAACAATCCGATATCTGGCAAAGGCAGCCAGGATCATCGAGAGGGAAAAGTCAATCAATCAGCGTGGAGTTGATGGGATCACGGTATCAGGACACCTCACTCTCACCTCATGGCAAAAAAGATCGTAACGGCTGCAAACAAGCGGTGGGGGGAGGGTGTACTAGGTTCTGATGTGAAATGGCCTGTGGAAGAGTGATTGCAGATTGTAGATCTTATAGGAGAATGTAAATTTAGTGGATGAGCTCAGTTGGAGCCATGGCCTAGTGGTTAGCCTTCTGACACAAGAAAGTACTGTGGTGCTTATGCAGGCTTATATCTCCTTCCCGTCATTCCCTGCCCCCTCGTGAATATCTCTGTCAATAAAAGTGGCAAAAGGCCTGTAATAAAAAACAGTTTGGAGATGTAATGTGTTCAACGGATAGTTTACCATCACCACAAAAAAAAAAAAAAAAAAAAAAAAGGAAAGAGAAATTAGTCATGACAGACCGAAATTACAAATTTTTTATTTTTGGGTTAACAAGTCACTGTAACGATGTTAAAAGCTCAGGGAAGGAGGAGGCGGGAACCGGCAAATGATCAACTTAACACTTTAGTCACCAAATAAACATACACAACAAAATGAAAGTAAATCGGCAGCCCTTCACGGATGACTGGCATGTAAAATAATAAAACAAAACTACAACATAAAGTCCCAGGGCTGGTCCTGTCTTGTCTTCCACTGTTGTCACTCCTCCTTTTATCCTTCCGGAGCTCTTCTGTGGGACTCGAGACACACATGCCACCAGCCTCACTCTGTTTCCACGGCTTTTGTTGTAGTTTGGGTCTCTACTGCTTAAAACTATTCTTGCAGTGCACACACAAAGAACATGGTGTCTGCTAATCAGGCTGATCAGTCTGCCTGGACTCATTGTGCTGATGAATCATGCTCAGGCCAGCACACAATCTGCAGTCGTAGAATTCTGCAGAAAGTTCAGCAGAATTCAGGGCTGACATTCACAAAGTCCCATACTTTCCCTGGCCTCAATTTCTTTTTGTTTGCTCAAGATACAGAATTTGCAGCCCATTTTAATCCCGCAATGTAAAATGGGAAACAGGATATTCAAGAATTTATTTATTTATTTATTTTTTGATGGGACTTGATTTTGATGGGACTGGATTGTGAAAAATGCATTTCCATACCAGAATGGAGCCAGACCTTAATGTCTAAATGAGTTTGCAAGCAATTGTGGAGCACTCCACACTTTTGATGAGACTTTTACATGGCTGAAAGTCAGGTTCACTCTTAAAGTTGAAATTAAAAATCATTGAATCTCTAAATGCATCCATCCGTGAATTTTACATCCATGCATACATTTCATTCTTATTTAAAAAAAAAAAAAAATTACTATGTAATTTTAAAATAATATAACTCGATGTTCCAGTGAAATGATAGACTTTTCTCTGGTGACACATGCTGGACTTCTCCAATCATTCAGTCTGCTTAAACCCTGTCCCTTTCTTTCAAACAACTGCAAGTGTGCACTCAGATCTGCCTCCATCCAATTAACAACCAATGGATAGAATGAAGTCCCCACCCTATATTTTTCTTTTTTCCATTTTTGATAATCTGTTGCACTCGGATGCATGTCACAATATGTAAGAAATATCTCTTACATTGTGACTTTAAAAGCATCTTGAATTATAATAATGTTAATGCCGCTTTTTCTAATTATTATTTGCTTTTGTCGTTGTAACCTTTATTGCAATAAAAAATGAACCATAAAAAAAAAATCTCCATTACCTATTGTACAACAGGAGCCTAAAACTTAAAATGTCAAAATGGTCATTTTGATATTGGTTAACAATGCGGCCTAGATGTCATCTGCAAAGGTTTTTTTCAGTTAAAGTGTATCTTTGCTGAATTTATTAACCCATTGTCGGTGTTACCTGGACTGAGATATTCAAGTTTATTTGTCAGTAAAAGTCTGCTGGATGACAGAAAATGATTTTTGACAGCTCCAGGGCTTTTGTGAAAACTACAGATTCTACTTTTTTTACTTTTTGTATCCCTGTCCACCGACAGTCGGATCGACAGAGGACTATTAACAAAACAGTTAACAACTGTGTTGTACTATGTCTGTTTTTTAAACCGCATTATGGTAAAAATGGAACACTACGGCAACAGCTTTCTTACCTGTATGTGGCGGCGTTTTGCTTCGGGAGATTGGATAGAACTGACTGAACGGCGTGGCGCTCTCTCCGTTTTTATGATTCTTTGCAGCCTTTAGCCACAGCCTACAACGCATTGGATCCTTCACTGGAAACTGAAAGTAAATCACTCCTGCTAAAGCTTTACTGTTTGAATTCTTGCACCCGGAAAGAAGACGTGTCGACACCACAATGACTAAGTTTACTAAGAAGTATTTCCTACTAAAGCAAGGCAGTATTGTACTTTGGTATGCGTATCCATAGCAGACTGCTGGGAGTGGCCTTGGAGGGCAACATGCCCAGTGCATTATGGGTGTTGCAGTTTTCCTATCTATTTGGCAAAAATGGAAGACAACAGCCTTTTTTCTCATTTTTTCCCGTAGTCAGGTAGCACCGATTTCCAATTTCCCCCCTGCTTTTCTACTGTATAACCATCCAAGTTTTATTGATTGTCATTTTTATTCATTTTTGCAGCGGTGAGGTACCCCTTTAAATATTTAGGCTACCTTTTTTTTTTTTTTTTTTTTTTTTTTTTTTTTTTTTCCCCAACAACACTTTAAATGTTGATACTGAACGTTGTAAAATGATTGCTGTGATTTTAGTTATCACAAATTAAAATTCAACATTACAATAAGTAATGTGTTGTTTCAACTTAAAGTGTTCATGCTTGACTTAAAATTGTAAGTTTAGTTAACTTTAGTTTAATTAAGTTAGATATTTAAGTTCTGTCATGACAATACAATACATACATAACATGCTGCTGTGAGCAAGTAAGACAAGCTGCTGCTGTACAATATAGCGTACATGAATTACCCATAGCAGATCTGTACAGGTGGAGCTGGGGAGTTTCTGAAGCGCATTGCACTGCTAGGCAAATGCTACTCATGTATTTGAAGATTGAGCACGCAAGCTGGTTGGCTACTAATACAGCAGGAACCAATCATCTGTGTCCTATAGATAATTATGTGATTACAAGCAGGTTGAGTTAAAGGACCTGTTAGCCTGCCCATTAGAGTTTCATGCCAGAACTTTGTATTTCTGTCATGACAACTCTCGGAGTGTTTGGCATGGTAATGGGTATGACAATGTTGATATGTTTGGTCTTGGCGGAATAGATCTGCTACGCTGCTGCTGCTTTTATTGCTGCTGCTGCTGCTGCTGCTGCAGAGCAAGTACGGGACTTGCTACTGCCAATACATACACGACACGCTGCTGTGAGCGAGTAAGACATGCTGCTGCTGTACAATATAGCGTACATGAATTACCCCCCAACAAAGCAGGTGACATAATATTTGAACAATACAAGCCAAGTGTACTGTATGTCAGAAAATAACCCATCAACGCGGAAGGTAAGATGACGATTCGGCCCTCACCCCCCAGCAGCTCTACCGCAAAAACACATGTGCTGCTGCTCCGAAGAGCCATAGGAACTGTGTGTATGCTAGCTATGTGTGCCTGGCCCAGTAGTTTTGAGTATGCGAAATGGGGCCATAAGGCTTGGCTCTAGTGGCCTATTAGACTATGTGTGCCTGGGCTACCACGCCGAATGGCTTAACTCTAGTGGCCTATGACTATGTGTGCCTGAGCCAAAAGCTCAAACATAACCATTTAGAACGTGCATTATGTGTGGCTTTAACAAATGTAAACGTTGCAGGCTAATAGAGATGAGAAAAGAACCCCCCCCCCCCCGAATGAAAACATCAGCCTTGAAAGTGTTGTTGGAAGTTTGAGCAAATAAGGTGAGCCCCGGTTAAATGGCAATACGTTTTCTCATGTCATGTCCACTATGCTTAGTGCAGTGTTGGCTTGCTGCTGTATAAAAATGTATCGCTGCTGCTGTATGCTGTATTTTACTCCTACATTAAGTACAAGACTGTAAACACCCTTCTAAGACAAATGAGGCATAGTTGATGTTTGTAGAATAAAAGAAAAGGTTAGACATGAATGCCCAGCCTGGTTCCAGAATCTGGAAATTTCCCAGATTTTAGTGAGGGTGCTTTAATACAGATGCCGTGTAAGCAACGCCTCCACCATAAGAATAGCAATGTACTGTGAACATTTAGATTTACGAGACATTAATTGAATGATACTGAATAGAAACTCAATATTTTGAATCAATATTCTATATATCTATTGTCTGAGTACATGCTAATGCGTTACTATATTATATCTTGCCCCATGCAATGGTTATGTCAATCAATGAAATTTGACAGTGAATCCCAGTACTTCCTAACTCCACAGTGTGCAACCGACTGTCGGTGCAAAACCGTTTACTCATCTCAGTAGCGAACTTAGAAAGTGCCGTTACATCAATGAGCTGCCCACACTGCAATGAGTCTACTATTACACTCGTATGGTTAACGAATACCTCTGCGTTTTAAGCAGAGAGTGATTTCTGACCGATAAAACACCTTTGATGGCCACAGCTCAGGATCAACAACGCGTGTCGTGATCAGCCACACACTCTTGGTAAGCTGAAATGATAAATCATTCTACGTGAAATCGATTAATAAGATGACGATAACATATCCGACATTGCCATAAAACGCTGTTCGTCCTGTAGTTATGAAATATGCCAAATCTGAAGGCAGCTGCTCGCGTACTTAGAATGTAGATAAGGTGAAAACATTGATTGCGTTTTGATTCATGATAATATTCACATCGCATGATCAACTCATTAGCCAACTCATCTCACTCAAATTAGCAACACGTACACAGTGTTACTAAACCGCAATGTCTGCTGCGTTCTATTGTTGTTGATATTCGCTACATTGCAATCTGAATGTGTTATCCATGCTGCTGCTGCTGCTTTACAAAAATATTGGAATTGCTGTAGCTCCGTTAGATATGCGAATACCAGCGAAGCCTGTTTTTCACTTAAAGAGTTCAGCAACCTTGTCTCTGTATCCTTATACATGTATTAACATTGCATATTCCCTAACTGCTTATATGCTTAGTAATTCACTCTAAGCATTAAAAGAGGACTGTTGACCTGACATAAAGAATCGAAAACGCAGACTTCGCAAAAACGCACAAGTGATATAGCATGAAAACCTATGAACTTATCTTAGATGTTGATTTTCAGATGATTCTGAAGCGCGCTGCACTGTTAGGAAAATGCTACTCATGTATTTGAAGATTGAGCACGCAAGCTCATTGGCTACTAATACAGCAGGAACCAAACATCTGTGTCCTATAGATAATGATGTGATTACAAGCAGGTTGAGTTAAAGGACCTATTAGCCTGCCCATTAGAGTTTCATGCCAGAACTTTGTATTTATCTCAACAAATTTTAAGTTGTTATAACTAATTGCAGCAACATTTTTTTTTTTTTTTTTTTTTTTACAGTGTACATATTTTCCTTAATAAAGTAATTACACAGAACTATGCAGGTTTTCATTACAGTAAATGTACACAGAAAATGTAATAAGTGCAAAAAATTCCACATATGTAGATATGCTGTTTAACTTATCAGTAATGCATGTAGGAAGTTTTTCATATCTTACTAATATCATAAGATTCATATATGAGGCTGTACACTGTTGTTCTTTCTCTGTGTTCAAATGTACATTCTGCTCTAATAAGATTGCTACAGTTCTGTGTCGCTGCTGCACCAGGACAATAAAGGCCGTTCAGATGAAAACAGGTGTGCAATGAATCTAGACGAGATAAAAGTGAAGGACAGTTGACTTTTCACTCTCATTCAGGCATGTAATAATACTGCAGTACTGTCCCACCCTGAGCTGGGTTGAGTTATAGTTGTCATCATGCCGGACAAACATTTGCATGCAATGTAATATCAGCAAACCAGAGAGACAGAAATGATTTGCCTGTATGGTTACAGGGTTACTGTATGGTTACTCTCTCATTTTCTTCTCTCTCTCTCTCTCTGCCTGTCTGTCTCTCTTGTTTTTATTTTAGTAGTCATCTCCTCCTCTGCTGTGATCTTGCTATGGGCCTTTTCATCTGGTGTGTGTGTCAGTGTGTTGTTGTGCTATTTTAGTGGAGATGTATTTTGGAACTGTCTGAACGTGACTCATGATGTACATGACTCTGTCTGTCTTTCTCAATGTGAAGTGTTTGTATTAGTATTAGCACTTCTGATGCAGTCATCTTAAAGGTACAGTTCACCCAAAAACAAGTTGTCATCATTTACTCCCCCTCATGTTGTTCCAAACCTGTGTGACTTTCTTTCTTCTGCACAACACAAGATATTTTGAAAATTGTATTTTAAAGATTGAAGATTTCTTAAAATATCTTAAATTCTGCAGAAGAAATTAAGTCATACATGTTGGGAGTGACATGAGGGTGGGTATATGACACAATTTATAATTTTGGGTGAACTATCCATTTAAGGCTATTCTGGCACAGGAACTACAGCCTTCACAAGGAAAGGCTCACCTTGGAGCTGATTTCATAGAACTGACTGTTTGTGTTCGATGGTCCACTCAGACTGGATACATGTGCTCAAAGACACTTTTCAGAAGTCATTGTGCTCTAAGAGGTGGTATCATGCAGAGAACCAGTCTGGGGCTTTAATATCTCTGGGAAAGACTGTGGCTTGTGGTTTGAGATGTTTGAGAAACCCCAGTATGCCCCCAACACCATGGAAAGAGGAAGCGCCTCCAAACAGAGTTTTAGAGCAATTACACCCCGATCAATAGAGAGAGAGCAGCAATAACAGGACATTTCCACAACAGCAGGAGGGCACACAGAGAGAGGCTGATATCCGGCTGCTGGATTTGGGTTTATTAGATGGAGACGGGGGTTTAAGCCAAGATTTTGTCCAGTACACAGCTGCTCGATCAGCCCAGATAAAGGTGATGGACCATGGGACTGAACAAACAACTGGAGACTCTCTTTCTCTCTCGCTCTCTTTGTCTCTCTCTTTATGCTTTTGTTCTGTGCTGCTCACTGTAGACTTCTTTATTTTCTGAGGGATTTCTGTTGTTCAGAGGCTTTTATTTGTGCTATGAGAGACAGGAATAGATTGCAGGCTGCTCTGGGCAGAGCTACAGGGTGATTGTCTTTGACAAGTCCCCTGTCAAATCAAAAGAAAAGTCATTGCTGTGTTTCCATATCTTATCGCAGCTCTCAAATTCATGGAGGCCTGTTGAGAAGGACAAGTTTTACCCATTCAATTCTGTTTTACCATAGTTCTGGTTTTGTTTTGTGCCACTGTATTTCCGCTTTCCCCATAACCATAATTAAGGCCCTATCGTGACAAGTCTGTGTCGCTATCTAGTGACAAGAAGCTTAAATGGATGAGCTTTGGGGTGTTTTGTCAATCACTGAATTTCTGAGGTGTTAAGGTGCGGTCACATTTACTGTGTGTGAATTTTCATGGTCAAAATCAAGTCCTTTCAGTAGGAATCCACGCAATTGGGATTTTTGCTTGAGGCCAAAGGATTTTCCCATGCATATTTCACATCAGGTTCAAGTTGGACACACAAATTCGCCTCTTTGACATAAAGCTGTTTGGTTTATGAGCACTCTAAAAAGTAATTCAGGGGACCTGTTACCACAACTTAAATAAATGCATGGTTGCAAGTTGAAAAATTCTAGTTTATTGTTTTAATTAAACCTTTTAAGTTGCAAACATTATTTTGTAGAGTTCTGTTGACATAATAATGTTGATCATTAAATCAACTTAATATCGTTTGTAATTTAAACTCAAATTTCTGCGTTAATTGGCTTTTTTTCTTCTTTAAATTAGGTTGTAGTAACTTAATGAAATTGTCTTGATAAATTTTGGAAATTAGGCAGTGGATTTCTAGTTCCCAGCATGCTTTGCATAGGACTGGATAAGGAGAATAAATGTTGAAATTAAGTGTTGTTTTATTTGTTTTTAGTGAAGGGAAAGACCTGTTAGTGTTTAATGCTGTTATGTTTGACATTTTAAAAGAGTTTCTGTAATGTTGAAGTTTTTGTGGATACCATTGTGCTGAAGAGTAGATACATGAAGGCAAACACTACATTGACACTATATGCAATGACTGTGCTAAGTGACAAGTAATATCTTACTTGTTCATTAAATACACATGTTAAATAAGTTATGTTAGCATGTGCTATGATAGCTGTTGATTTGAACTGAAATAGAAAAGATTAACTGGTACCAGGGCTACAACTCTGGTAGTTGGAGCGACTTAATTTTTTTGAGTAATCAACTTAAAAAGTTGCTTATGCAACAAATTATTAAGTTCCTCTAACTTAATGTAGCTTGTTGGTTGAATGTAAATTCACTCAAAGTTGTCATAACTAAAAAAAATGTATACAATTAAATTTATATATACGTTAATTTTTTGTTGTTGAGCCAACACAGTATTTTTTAGAATGAGTGACTTCTGTGTAAACCTTTTACAATTACCTGTTAAAATGGTTTATACTGTTTCTGGATTCAGTAAACATGCACTATGTCCATGTTTTCAGGCCACAACTGTAACTTTCTGTTCGTTCCTGTTCTGTACCTGCTGTTAAAATCTCTCCCTCTCCTCAAACAAAAGACAAGATTCAGTTTTCCCGTCTTTCAGAAGTGCTGCCTTAATTAAATCAGTTGGTCTAACGGATTAATTAGTCTGGCTGGACGTTTGCTCATTCAGTCCTGGGAGAATTGGAGAACTATGGCTGAATGATCGATGTGGAATCAGGTCGTCTCTAGCCCTCTGTAAACTCAGGGGTGATTCGCTCATGCTTTCTCTCTGTGTGTTTAACAGGTTTAGGCTGCAAATCAATGCAAATCTCTTTGCATGAGTCTGAAATGTCTTTTTTTATGCTTTCTGCCATTGTAGCTATTGTAGATGCATTCAGGCTTTCAAATAAGATTTAACCAGTACACCATGTAGATGTTGCTTGCTTAAAGTGTAGGCAGCTTTGCTGACTACGTGCGCATTCTAGTTTTGTTTCATCATACCATTTGCATATAGTGTTAGGTTTGGCATTACAGTGATTTTTATGATAGCTAATAGCTTAAAACATACAAGGATTTTTTCTTAGTGTATACAATACAGATAAAAAATGTTAATTCTTTAGCATGTTAACCTTTTACATAAATAAAAGAACACTGTGGGTGTGAGGACTCGCTGTGGACTGCAGCTGTGAACCTCAGGTGAACAAATCTTCTGAATGAGCTCCCAACAGTTTCTCTCCCTATGCGCGGACAGAGAGATGAGGAGTTTCATGGAGAGAGACAGTAAGACATAAAGAGCCAAGCCGAGGTCTGTGTTCCAGCAATGAGGAGAGCTGCCGATCAGAGGGCTTATTTAGTCACAGGAAATGGCTGTGTCCTCAGGTACATGTATTCTTGGGTTACACATGTACAGATGGTCCTGTGTCTTATGAGTTTGGCTAATAGGGCAGGGATTCATGTTTTCTTGAACGCACTGAGGTTGATCTATAGCTCATGGTATGTGCACAGGAATAAACATGCTGTCGGTAAAGACACGCATCAGCTGCACAGTCAGGTTGGAGAGAACTATTGCTTTTCCATCCCTGTAGTCTCACAGAGCCAGAGTTTTGACTAGCAGCATGTTTAAGATCATATTGCAGCTTATTCTGGCCAAGAACTGCCCACTTAGACGGGAAAAGTCTGTTTAGCTGACATGTAAAGCGATTAGTTTTTTTTTTTTTTTTATGTTGTATTTACAGTTGCAATCAAAACTATTCAACCCCCTTAACCTGCAAGACATTTTGCTGCTGAGAACAAAATTTTATGAAAATTCATCAAAGGCATCAGTAAACTATTATGCAAAGTTTATTTATACACATTTGAGTGATTCTGAGAATGTAAAGTTGATGAGTTTTAAAATGAACAAAATCAAAGTGGCTCTAAACATATGTGTACAAAATTATTCAACCCCCAAAAGTCAAATTTTGTGCAGAATCTTTTATTCTTTATAACCTCTAAATGCTGCCTGTAAGTGCTTAGAAGCTTGTCACCTCTCTACTGCAATCTTGGCCCATTCCTCGTTTGAAAAAAGCTTCCAGATCACTGATAGTCTTTGGTTTCCATGTTACCACTGCTTTCTACAAATTCCACCAAATATTTTCAATGAGATTTCAATCTGAAGACTGTACAGGCCACTCAAGAACATTTATATGTGCCTAATTCGCTAAAAAAGTGCGAATCTGTCTGGCCTGACCGAACTTTATTATTCCAGTTTCATTTTTGGTTAAAATAAATCAATTCAAAGTTTGAAATCAAAATTCCTTGTGCCGTTGTGTGTAGGGTAATACACAAATAGGGTAATTACACAAATGAAAAAAAATCCCCCATTAAGAGTCACCTAAAGGGGGAATCCCTTATATAATATACACATGCATGTGAATGCAGGACACATACTACTCTTAAATCTCTTTGTAGGAAGTGTTTATTTGCTTGTGGATTGATTTCACACTTTTTTTTTTTTTATTAATCACATGATGTAACAGTGGAAATAACAGCATTTTAAAAGAGCAATAAAACCCAAACAGGGAGATCTCTGATTCATGTGTGTGCATGAGCTGTTTGTTTGCTGCTGTTCAGGATGGATGTGAGACGCAGCCCTCTGTGAGGGGATCTATTGATTCTGCTGCCCAGTTCAGCGATAGTCATGTTCAGGCCTGTGTGTGTTTTGAATTGATTCTGGATGCCATCACTGTTTGTTTTATGTGCTCTGTGTAAATGTGTTTGTGTGTTTCTGCTGTGTCTATGTATTGTCTTTGCTGGCTGCATCGTTTTTGCATTTTCTGTCTCTCTCTCTTTCTCCTCTCTCTCTCTCTCTCTCTCTCTCTCTGTATTTCTCTCTAGGAGTCAGCAAAGCTTTATTAGCATGATTGAAATTTACAATATTGACAAAGAGTTTAACATACTCATAATGCAGAAATAGACTATAGATTTTTACTAAATTTGATGATGGTAAGCAAAAGATGAGCATTCATATTATTTTCTACAGTTCTGTTAAGGACATCATCTGGCATTTCTTAGTGCAAACAGATCCACTGCACCGGACAAAAGTGAAGCGAACTACATAAGAGATTGAAACTGATTCCCATAGAGTCACACAGACACTCAGTTTCAGGCATGATCCATATATGAAATTATGTAATTGTTATGCATTATGTAGTTAACTCAGCCCTAATAGAAAATAAGTGAAGTAATAATAGAAAGTAGAGGTCGACCGATAGTGGATTTTACTGATAACGATAACTAGGTTGGACCACACTGGCCGATAACCGATTAATCAACCGATAGTTTTTAAAATTGATACAGAATGAAAACAAACATGGTACACAAAACAGTGCTTGAATTTATTACAAAAATTGAATTATCATTAGCATTAAATATGGAACTTCGTTGCATAACTAATGCATAAAAGCGACCAGCTGGATATAAACTAATGCAAATAGATGTTAGCAATCATAACATTAAACATTTGGGTCGGGCTTGTGTGTGTTTTTGTCACATTGTTTTAACCGCTTGAGGTACTACTAATGTTGGCGTCCTCTCAGCCTCGACGGCAAACATACTGCTGTTCTCCACTAATGCAGCATCTAGTCAACAAATAAATTACTTTATAATAATGTGAAAACACGTACAATAGTGTACTGTTTACATACCGTTTGTGTGTTTTAAATCTGCGTCTGAATTGTCTCGGTCTGTGTCTCACGTGTCAAAACAAACTCCACGAGGCGTCAGTAATAGTTTTTATTTCGCCTCTAGAGGCTGCTCTCATACTGTATAATGAAAGCGGACCCTTCTCAGCCGCTCCAGCAACAGACGCAACCCGGAAAAACTATCGGTATTTTTGACGAATACTGGTGCCGATTAATCGGTCGACCTCTAATAGAAAGAGATAAGGTTAAAAAAAAATAAAAATAAAACTATAAATGTAAACTATGGCTTAAAGTAATATCTGTCTATCTCTCTTTCTGATAAATAGTGCTGATGTTAGGCTGCTGTGGATGGTGGAATTACAGCAGGTCTCTTTTAATCTGGTGTGAAACTTTGCAGGTGCTGAGACGTCACTTTAGGCTAAGCCTGCGTTACACTTCTTTCTGTGACTATCACACATGTTCGATTCTGTTTTTGTGCTCAGTGAAAAACAGGACAGTTTTGTTAGTAGTTAAGTCTACATCTGCACTTGTCAGCTGTGTGTGTGTTTGTGGCGAAGCATCTGCACAAGTAATTACACCAGCACAACGTCAAATATACTGGAGAGAGAGTGCCTCATCTCCACCTTTCTGTGTCTTCCACAGCTAAAACTCTTGAGATATAAGCACTTTTTAAACAAGCGCTGCAGTAAATAGGATGAAGTGTGTGTGCAAGGGAGAGTCTGTTGTTTCAGTATTTGAATGTCACTTTTTGTTTCCTCATTTTCAGACTCATTTCTGTCCGTTTTCATGGTTTATTTTGATAATTTATGTTTTTCGTCTCTGTTGGAAGGCAGAATCAGCCGTTGTGTTGTGCCTCCTCCTGTGTGATTGAGTTTTCACTCTGTCTATTTTTTTCCCTCTCTTTTGTCTGTCTCTCTCTTTCTTTAGGGTGTCAGTCTCACTGCTGCTGTCACTGTCTGTCTCTGCCTGTCAGTCCAACCCCCAGCTCCACACTCATTCATATCTCTCTTTCTCTCTCTGTCTGTCTCTCAGGGGTTAATCATGATGGAGATGCCACCACCATCCAAAGAGACTCTGATAAGCTCTTGTGGAAATATAAATTATAAATGCTTCCACTGTCATTGCCCATCTCTCAGATTTAAAACTTTCCTTCCTTTTTCTTTCTCTCTGTCTATGTTGCGAATTGCATACTACTTTATTTTACTATATTTTACTCTGCTATTTTTGTATGTACTGTGCAGATTGTGTGAGGTTTTTGTACATAGAATAACTAGATGCACATTTTGCAAATGTAGTATACACTACCATTCAAAAGTTTAGGGTTCGTAAGTTATTTTTTTTTATTTTTAAGAAATTAATATTTTTATTCAGCAATGATGCATTAAATTGACCAAAAGTGACAGTAAAGACTTTCAAATGTCAAATAAATGCTGTTCTTTTGAGCTTTTATTCAGGATTTTTAAAAATAATGTATCATGCTTTCCACAAAAATATTAAGCAGCACAACTGTTTTCAACTTTGATAATAATAAAGGATATTTCTTGAGCACCAAATCAGCATATTCATAGTTTTCAGTCACATGACTGTCAATTTTCCATCTGTTTCGATCTGTTTGTGTCTTAATGTACTAAAACAGTAAGATTAAAAGATTAAGTTCACTATACACCTTATTGATGATGCATACTATATAAAGGAGAGCAGAAGAGCCCAGAATATGAACGCAACATGCTAAATGGTTAAGTGTTTTCTTTATAATGATTTCTATGGAAAAACGCTTATACAAACTTTGTGTTACATTTATATTCTGGGTTCATCTGCTTGCTTGTACATGTTATGCATCATTAATAAGGTGTATATTGAATTTGGTCTTCATAAATATCACTGTCTTACTACATTAGTACTTAGTATAAACCTGGTAAAAATGACTGGTGGGCAATGGAGGATAGCCTTGTTTTGCCCTCCAGGAGGGTTTTTATATTAAAGGTGTGATGTCACATGAAAGCTGTGAATTAGAATGATTTCTGAAAGATTTTGATACTGAAGACTGAAGTATTTTTTTAAATAAATGCAACCTTGGTGAGCATAATTAACTTCTTTCACAAAAAAAAAAAAAAAAAAAAAAATGGAATACTGTATCCTAGAATGCATTGTGCTCCACTCAACCTTTCCATTTGCTGTGAGATGAATCTAACGGAAGTAATATCATCTAAAAAAAAATGTGTATATATTCATTGGTTGTCATAAAGACACCTTTATGCAAATTTGGCTCAAATACTGCATAACTGGACTTAAAGGGGTCATGATATGAGAAATCAAAATTCCTTGATCTTTTGGCATATAAGAGATCTTTGTATCATCAATACATCCTGCAAGTTCCATAACTTAACATCCTCATCATCAACAAAAAAGCATTTATATAATCAAGCAGTAAAAAAGCTTTGTTTGGATCTGAGGTGGCATGTGACATCACAGGGGAACAATCATTTGCATACGACTGCTTTTGGAGGAGGACAACAACAGCTACTTTTACATCGTTGCATCGTTGTCCCCAGTCAATGAGCAACGAGTGGATCTAAAGTTGTTGTTTACCATAAGATTGTGATAACAAGATTGCGATGCCACGCAGATGTTGTGTTGTTCCTGGCAGAGGGAAAACATCATCTTTGCATAAGCTGCCAAAGGGTTAGGGTTTCGACATCTGTAATGGTAAAAATGTAGTAAAAGTATTCGAGAGGATTCTACATGCAATACTATTTCAATTGCAAAGATGTCCGCCAATCACAGCAGTGGGTGTTTACACTGAAGTCTCACAGCAGACACGCCTCTTCAAACAGAGCATTCAAATCAGAGGCCTAAAATCAAGGTAGAAAATAGCCATTTATTTCTAAATTATGAAATGTAAAAATCATATTAACATTATAAGTGCACCTCAGGAAACATTATAAAATAATAAAAAATCCAGTTCATGACCCCTTTAAACAAAAATACTGAGGTCACCAATGTGGCAAACTACGGTTTGAAATGTTTGTTGTTATATTCCAAACTGATTCTGACACTTACTTATACTCTGCACTATGCACTAAGCTGTACAGTAGTATTTCATTCTAAACGTAGCCCAACTTCTTTTCTGCTATTTCAATCAATAAACAGTGGAATAAAAAACAATGAAGACAAAAAAAGTGAACAATAGAACCAGTGTTCAATCTTTCTGATTAGAATCCATGAGCCTCACCTTAGGATTACAGAGAAGCAACAATTAAAATCTTAATGTCATCAAATGATTTAATGAATTACTGCTTACACCTGCCAATTATATATAAAAACAGATAATTATCCTGGGAAATTTGTCGGACCGCTATTTGTGTAATCAGGGATGTTTGAAGGTCATTGTTTAATTTGATGCGTTCGGTTTAATTGGTAGTATTAGTTTTGTTTGGTTCCGCCTGGGGCGCTGACTCTAGCGCTTTGATTTTGCACGTTTCCGTGAACACGGGTTGCAAAATTTGCCTTCCATAATTTATGGCTGCGTGCTGTCTTTTTGTGACCCAAGAAGGCAGTCGGTCGGTATTATAATAGCGTTGTCTCGTTGTGGATCTGGGATCTAATGTTCTTTCTCAAGTTCTTTTGTCATTGAGAAGCCCGACCAGAACAGTACCGCTAATTCAAAGCAGCCTGGAGTCAGAGCCCACGGCTGACGGAGACACTGGAACTGCCGGGGCTGAAACACAGATGTGTCTGTCTCTCACAAACACGCTCCCGCATGTGTACAGAGGCATGACCCAATATCTTGCAATAAAGCAGCCAGACTCCCTGCTGCACTCTTCTGTGTTCGCTTGCCTTATCTCTCTCTTCAGCCGTAGTACACAGTGTAGGACAATGTTCCTAGCTGTCTCACGCCCTCGCTCTCTTGCTGTCAGTCCTGTCGCTCGCTCCTGCCCTCAGTCCTGTCGCCCTATCCTTTACTGATTCCGGTACTGTCTTTCTCTCATCTCAGTTCTGTCTTTTTGTCTACTGATCCCAACACAGTCTCTTTCTCTCTCAGTCCTGTCGCTCTCTGTCCTGACTCCAGGGTAGTCTCTCTTTCGCTCTTTCTCCTGATCGTAGCACTGTCAACAATTTTCAAATGTCACATTTTTACTGCGCTTTAGTGCCGTGACAAAAAACGGCGCGTTTGTCTCACCAAAGCATTTACAAGCATATAGGAAATGGTCTCTCTCTCTCTCCTGATCTCAGTCTTGTCATTGTCTCTCTCTTTCTCCTCCTTTCAGTCCCGTCTCTCTTCTGCCCTTCAGCACGCTCTCTCTCTATTTATTTCAGAGCTGTCTCTCTCTCTCCTGCTCTCAGTACTGTCTTTCTCCCTTGAGCCTTGACAGTTCCCTAAAACAACAAGAAGAACAAACCGAAGCGGTTTTCCTGAGGTTTGCCAGCTTGACTGCTCTCCGGGCTGTAGAGGAGAGATTCCGTGGAGTGCTGTATAATCCGACCCTGTTTGGTTTTGTTTGGCTGTTATATTAAAATTAAAATCATGTCGGGGAATATAAATGGCTCTCAGCTGGATTGTAGCACCAGAGGTGACCGCTTAGGTTTGCTTTCCTTGCAGTTTTGTGTCCTAATTTATCGTCTCTCTCTTCAACACTTGCCCTGTGGTAATAAAAGACAAAATGATGTGGGCTTTGTTTACTCGACTGCGCCGTCTGATTGCTGCTCTTCATTCTGTTTGAATACAAGCTGCAACGAAATGAAGATCTCAGTGTTTGATTATGCTTCTTTTTCTATCTCTATCGCAGTCTTCACAGAGGTCAGAAAGGCCCATAACTGCAGTGCCTTTTGCTTCTTTTTTTTTTTTTATTGCATTAAACTCTGATTTTCATGAACATATACCTGGGAGGATGATTCTAAGTATTAGGCAACTGTTGTCACAATGCCAACATTTCAATACCAGTGAAAGTTTACAATTCTTGATACTAATTTTGATGCCACAACAAATATTAATATGCTTTTGAACACTTCTTAATTTAAAATAGAATATTAAAATATTCATTTAAATATGAACAAATTAACCCTTTAAGAGCGGATGGAGCGCCCGCGCTCCCATTTGCGTGTCTCTCTTTAAGAGCCAATAAAAACTGAACCAATATAGGTAGCACAAAAATTATTTTTTGCATACAAAACCAGAGACTTTACTTGTTCAGATGAAGCCTCCCGCATGCTCCTGTTGCATTGTTTTCACCCTCTAATGAGTCTGAGTAATATGCGTTTACAACAAAAACAGCACAGCCGCTAACTTGAATACAAATATGTAGATTTCACGTGCTCATAACTTCATGAAAAATGCACAGATCATAGAAAATGGCACATCATTATTTAAAGCAGATTCTCACAATTAAAATCTATCTATATTTCCACAAAAATACTAGGCAGCACAACTGTTTTCAACATTTGATAATTAGAAATGTTTCTTGAGCAGCAAATCAGCATATTCAAATTATTTGTGAAGGATCATGTCATATGACACTGAAAACTGGAGTAATGATGCTGAGTATTCAGCTTTACCATCACAGGAAAAAATAAAAAAATATATTTCAAATTATATTTATATGTTTTTACTGTATTTTTGATCAAATAAATGTAACCAGTGACATCCTATATGTTAAGACCTACTGTACCACAATTATCTAATATAATGTTACACATCAGATGTTTTTCCCCAACAGTTAACCAAATGTTTACTTAAGACATAACAGATAATGTTTGCGTGCATACTCGATGAGACAGATTTTTTTTTTTTAAATACTGTAATTCTGTGTGTTTGTATATATCACTGTCTGAGGGGTCTTTGTGCGCGTGCTTCAGGTGTGTCAGTCAGCGCGAGTAATCTTTTTGTTTACATCAGTATGAGTTTGAAAATCACATTTCATTGGTTCAGACTCATGCCATCTAGAATCCGCTATGAATATTCACAAAGTTGGAATGCTGCGCTTTAAAATGATACCAGACTTGTGCTGAGAGGAAGCATCAGTAGACAAGAAGCGAGCAGAGGAAAAACTGCATTTTTCATGGTGAAAGGAAAGGTACTCCTTTCAGAAAACGTACAAATAAAGATACTTTTAGATGTTTAATTGCTATTTGGATCATTGGGATCACTGGACGAGGGCTTAATGAACTCATTTTTGTGAACCTCAATTTCAAACAAAAAAGGACATTTTTCACTTGTGTTGCCTGTAGCTCGAAATGAGCCCTTGCGCTTTCCGGCTCATTTTGCCAGCACGGGTCACAAATGCAGCCATGGTGACCATAAGAGACTCAAAAACACAAAATCTTATTCCAAACTTTTGAACCGTAATGTATTTGTCAATGTAAACACTGATTAAAGGATTTAATCATGCGATCAGAAGCAAAGAAATGAAGAGCCATTTTTGATTTTCTTATTTTCTTAATATTAGACAAATTACACAAATTTGTTTAATTAGACAAACCTGTATTTTCATTATAGGCTCACTAGACGAGTGCTTTGTCAGAGAAGTGCATTTGACTATTAACATTAGGAGTGTTCAAAAGCCATACTTGTATTTGGACATAAAGATATTTGGGCATAAAAATATTTTGAGATGGTTTGCAAAGAAATGATAATTGTAACATCAGGTACAGTCTGTTTTGTTGCATGGAGCAGACGGTTCTGACGGTTTGCCTGTGTGTGAGAAGAAAGAGTTGGTGGTCAGCCCAGATGGTGGCTCGCTTTCTTCTTTTCACTGGCTCTTTGCTCAGTTCTTCTCCTCTGTCTGTGATCCCTTAACAGCCAGTTGTCGTATTTGACTGGATCAAAGTGGAAGCGAGCCCTTGAAGTTGGTTAGGATGCCACACCGCTGCCCAGACGGCTAGGACAGACTGAGAATCTCTCTCATACGGATGCTCTTTAAAAAGATATTTGCTGTTTTCTGTGGAAATGGGCTTCTACAGTTGCCTTTGGGGGAGCGTGATGTTGGAAAAGAGTAAGTACGTGTATGTGTGTGTGTGATGGCTTTTCCGGACCGGTCGGATCAGAGCGCCGGAAGCTAATGGAATTCTCCACTTCAAAGCAGAGTCTGCCTTCCAATCAGTTCAACACGGCAAGATTAAAGCCGACCCACATTCATCAGTTCTGATTAGACTGGCACTGTGATCCAGATGCTTGTTCTGACGGGCCGGCCCGGATGAGTTGTTTCAGTGCCCGCCGGAGAGGGCAGAGGTCACCTAGCCATCTCTCTTCCTGGGTTGTTCACATCCACTCTTCTATCATGGGATTTTCTTGGTCCAGACAAAGTCTTTTTAATTTGTTTGAGCTTTCCCTATCTGTCTCTTTAGGTGGGGTAGAATATCTTAGCCATGAATCGGTAACCAGATCAGTTTAATTACAGCCAGTTACCGGCCTTCCAGTGAAGACTGTTTCTCATTGACCTGACGCTGACCTTTACATTCAGTTTGTGCAGCTCTGACTCATGGTTTCCTTTTCCACAGCATGACCTTCGAACAAGAGGGACTGTTTTTAGCCTTGTCTAATACTGTTATGACTGGATTAACTGAAATTGAAATTTTGTACTTCATGGTAGTCTACTGTTCAATAGTTGTGATTACATGTTTTCATACAGCACGTTAAAATCATGTGTTTTAAACGATTAGTTCACTTCAGAATTAAAATTTCCTAATAATTTACTCACCCCTATGTTATCCAAGATGTTCATGTCTTTCTTTCTGCAGTCAAAAAGAAATTAAGGTTTTTGAGGAAAACATTCCAGGATTTTTCTCCATATAGTGAACTTCAATGGCAACCAACTGGTTGAAGTTTCAAATTGCAGTTTCAGTGCAGCTTCAATGGTCTCTACATGATCCCAGCTGAGGAATAAGGGTCTAATCTTGCGAAATGATTGGTCATTTTCTAAAAAAATAAAAATGTAAAAAAAATTTTAACCACAAATACTCGTCTTACACTGGAAACATTGGAAAGGTCACGCTTGATGTAGGCAGCAGTACCGACCCAGTGTATACAAAGTGAATGTGCAAAGAATAAGTCAAATGCTTTTTACAAGAAAACGGTAAAACAACGACGTCAGACTTTGATTTTGAAGCTGGAGCAGAAAATGAGTTTTTCGCCCTACCCTACCTTTTTGAACTACATCACGTGTGACCTTTCCAACGTGATTACGTAATGCATGGTGCATCGCAGAGCAGTGCAAGATGAGCATTTGTGGTTAAAAAGTATATAATTAATATTTTTTTTTTTTTTTTTGAAAATTCCTCATCTGGGATCGTATAGAACCCTTTGAAGCTGCACTGAAACTGCAATTTGCACCTTCAACCCGTTGAACCCTGTTGAAGTTCACAATATGGAGAAAAATCCTGGAATGTTTTCCTCAAAAACCTTCATTTCTTTTCAACTGAAGAAAGAAAGACATAAACATCTTGGATGACATGGGGGTGAGTAAATTAACAGGAAACTGTAATTCTGAAGTGAACTAATGCTTTAAGTGTTTCTGCTCTGTAGTTTCAGCCCAAACAGAACACTTTCTTCGTTCTTGTCTTTCTCCTTTGTGTTGGCGTTTCTATAAATGTGGGGCTTCTATTCTAAGACAGAGCTAATGGGAGCAGGAAGTGAGGAGTCTATTTTTAACTCATTGTGTGTATTTGACTCGGAGGGGCTGGAATGAATCAGCCGCCTTCATTTGCAGAAGAAACTTAGAATCTCAGTCCATTGAGGTCCATTTAGAGGAGATGCTTTCTTGTTTTGCATTCCATTGCTTTATTTAAAGTCACTGATGTTTTGATTTTATGATCACCTTGTATTAACTGAATAAGTTGTTTTTTCGCTCACTCCCATGTCACTGTGTGTGTGTTAGCAGGTGCAGAAATATGTGATGGCAGATTCACTTTGTCCATGACATGTCGAATCTTAAAGTGGCAGAGAATTTGCGTGCATTCAAGCTGTTCAGGTAGCTGTGTTCAATCTGTCGTTCTCACAGGCCAGCACTGAGAATTGCACACGGGAGCTCTAGCGTGACGTCGGTCCACATTGCAGCCACTGAGATCATTGAATCCACCGCTATTCTGGGGCACAATGGGAAAGCGAGGGCAGAAGTCGGCTGGGGTAATTAGCTGTGTGGGGCAGAGTGGTTTTAAATGGCCCAGTTAATTATTATTTAAATGGCTTTTTTCTTACACAGTGTGACGTACCAGCTGAAAGTGTAAGTGTGTGTGTGTGTGTGAGAAACCATTTGTCTCCACTCAACCCGGGACCACACTCCTCTTTTACATGAAGATGTGTGACTATGTCCCAGAATAAAATCATAACATCACGGTCACAAGCAGTTAACCCTCATTATCTTTCTCTAATTCTAGGCTATAGCTCTGTTCCAAAACCTAATGAGCTGCCTTGCTGTCTGCTGCCTACATAGACAGCTGCCTTCGAAAGCAGAATCATAACTCAAATAGAACCTGTTAAATGGCCAAATTAAAATGTTTTTCATAGTTAGCAACTACACAAATAATGCAAGGAAGATTCTTAATTTATTATACAGTGTTTCACTTTTGACAGGAGTGAAAATGAGGCTGAGAGATTGAAGTAAAGTGTACAATGGATTGTACTGTTGTTTAACAACAGCCAGATGTTTAGCTGATGAAAATTTTTCAAAAGACATTCAGTAGACAATATTCACAAAACAGTTTTGAAAGGTGTGAATTTTGAAAATAGCATGCAAGACCTTTATACAGTGTCTTCTGGTGTTAAGACTCTTTAAGATGTGGTAACGTGTGGAATCTCCGCAAAAATTTCACAGGCAAAAAAGGTCCGTTGTCAATAGTGTAGCAATGCATGAAACGCCACTCACATAAGTCACTTTCAAATGAAACAGCTTGGCCAATTCCGCAAATTTGGGTGACCAACTTGAACACAAGTTAAATCTGTGTGGTGAATTTTTTCAAACTTATTCAAAGCTCCCAATTGCGCAGGTTCCTATTGAAATGACGGACTCATGGGTTAATCGCAGTGCATTCTGGGATTGCCTTCTCTATAAAATACGCATAAAATGCTACCTTATATGTTGGTCAAAATTAGGTATCTTAGCAGGCAGCATGAACTTGCTGCCAACCTTTGAGTCAGGAACAATGACTAACAACGATAACGATAACTATATCTTGTTTTTGTGTTTTTTTTATTTTATTTTATTTTTTTTATAAACCATCTCTGGATGTTCTTTAGGTGCGAGAGAAAGATTAAGGTGAAATACATGCTGAAGCTCTTTAAGGTCATGTGGATTCTGATTGGTTCAGCTGGAAAAAAACGTTCTGAAAGTGATTTCACTGATATTGTTCCTCTGTGTTATTGTTATAGTTGTGGTATGGGCTTGCTTATTCTCGTATAATTGTAATGATTATTAAAAATGTATAGTTATTAGAGGTGTAACGGTATACAAACATGACTGTTCTGTAAGTACCTTGGTATTCATTTTTGAAATATCATTTACATAGTTACTGTTCATGACAAATTTATTTCAACATTAAATAATTAAGACATTACTAACAGGGAGAGTAAATAAAATGAATATGTAAGCTAATATAGTGCATATGTTTAGTGAAATGCTCCCCTCTAGAGTTCATTTCTCTAGTGAACTAACATGCTGTGGACACTAAATGACTTGCCTGAGGTAAATGTAATGCTATGCGAAATATTATCCTCAAGCTGTTTTACTGATGTCTTTCCGCCATTGAAACACTGGTTGCGAGATTATACATAAACATATCTATGCATAGATCGTCTGTTCTTCTTCTGCACTTGTTCCTGTTGTGGCGGTTACCAAACAGCGTTGCATTACTGCACATGCACCCTTCTGGGTTGGAGTGCGGATTGACTGTATTGGTCATATATGCGACTATATGCACCGAACGGTTCGGGACGAATACATGTACCGTTATACCCCTAATAGTTATAGTTATCTTTATAGTTACCGCCCTTGTTGTGAACAGACTTTAAGGCAGACATCGCATGTCTTTTGTAGAAAAGACAATCCTGGAATTCACTGTGATGAGGCTGAGCCCACGAGTTGATGTTCAATACCAAGAAGTGTGTGTGTGTGTGTGTGTGTGTGTGTGTATATGTGTATATATATGTATGTATATATAATATTATAAATATAATAAATATATATATATATATATATATATATATATATATATATATATATATATATATATATATATATATATATATATATATATATATATATATATATATATATATATATATATATATATATAAAGAATTTTAATGGTTTTACCATTGGTTTATAATGGTTTTACTACAATTGATGACTTAAAATACTGTCTGGGTTGGAAGCTTTTGGATCAGAATAGAACCTAATGCATCTACAAGGCCTTTTTATTTTAAATAGAAAATGACATTTTTGGTCCATGTGTGGAAAAGAACAAAGCGAAGTGGAGAGATTATCCTCCTACAGATGCAGCCTTGATATCCACATTTTTTTCTCTATCTGTTAAATTGGTACACATAACTCATAATGAATGAGTAAATGCTAGCTGATTGTGTGTGAATCCCATCATTTATGTCCTGATTATGTCTCTGCTTGATTATATCATTATTTGTTCACTGTATTGCCACAGTACTGCCTCCTAAGCCTGAGGTGGTTGTGATTGACTGGTCTCAATGTGTGTTTGACGGGCTGTAGATGGTTGACAGCAGATGCAGGTGGATTGCACAACTGTGGTTGCTGACGGTGATACTGAGTGTCAGGACACAGTCAACTCAGGAGACCTCTTTCTGTGTGCGTGTCTGGGGGCTCTTTTATATAAACCTGGAAGTGTGATTAATTGTGGCATGGGGCAGGTTAGGTTAGGGCAATGACGACTTTGCCCACTGTTTGTGTTTGTGTTATTTTTAACCATCTCTGGACATTCTTTAGCTGCGGAAGAGAGAGGGAGAGAGAGAGTGAAGGTTAATGTGAAAAGAAAAAAAATAAAACTTAAAAAAAAAAAAACAACTGACCCTCCAGTCATCTGTTACCTGAACACAGAAAAAGGTGAAAGGAAGTTTAAGCTGTGACCTGGCCTGAAATTCTGTTACGCAAATGAGCATCTGTCCTTCCAAGTTGATAGTTCAGAGATGCTTTTGCGGCTTAATTTCAGTAAATGCTTTTTTGGACTAGGGAGAAAGTGTTGTCTTCTCAGAGTTACAGTGGATTTCATTGTACATCAAGCTTTTTATCTCAAAAATGTGCTTTCTTATGATATGACACCTTTAAAGGGTTCGTTCACCTAAAAATGAAAAATATCCCATGATTTACTCACCTGCATTTTGAAGTAAAAAAAAAAAAAATAAATAAAAAATAAAATGCATCCATCATAAATAGTCCATACGGCTCCATGGGGTTAATAAAGGCCTTCTGAAGCGAAGAGATGGGATATTTTTTAAATATATCTATGATTGTGTTCATCTGAAAGAAGATAGTCATATTTGGCTTGGATGGCTTGAGGGTGAGTAAATCATGGGACAATTTTAATTTTTGGGTGAACTATACCTTTAATGCTGAAAGGGGTAGGATGCTAAACATCAGGACAAGAGAAGGAGAAAAAGAGGATGCTAGAGAAGGAAGAGCATTTGTCTTGTTGAGATGAGTGCTGGCTCTTAAAAACGGCAGTAAAATCACTGTTATTCCAGTGGAAACTCACTGCAAGCTAAATCGCTCCTTTTAGGCATGACATGCATGTGTGCGAGTTAGTTTGATTGTCGTCAGGCAGATACAAGAGTGTGTTAATGAAGATGTAAGCTCTGGAAGCCCTGTAGACACATCACACATTGTGTGATGAGGGTTCAGCTTGGTCACAGTTCCTCAGGGAACAGTTTGACACTCTGTCCTGAATACATATTTTCACACATTAATGATAAATGGGATTTTGTGGAGTAGGTTTACAGGTAGAAGCACAGAGGCCTCGAGTGAGAGGACAACCGCTTTAATCTGTGTGCAGGAAATTTTGTTGAGGATTCCCTGGATGAGATTTGCCACAGCTGACTCTCAATGGCGTGAGTGCAGTAGTGTTTAGTAAGGATGAGCGGGGAAACGGATACAGAGCAGCCGCTCTGTGCTCTCATAACAGTCTTGACCGTAAGGGATACAAGTTGAAACGGAAGCCAGCAGTCCTAATGCTCGCCCTGATGTTTATCACTTTAATTTAAACAGGAAGTGTAAATGCGTGCCCACTGTGATGGAATTGTGCTCCAGTTACACAAAAGCACAGGAGCTATAAAAGATTAAATGTTTATATATATGTATATTTAACTATATTATACATTTACTTAATGTTTATATAACTATAAATTCATATTTTCGTCTACTTTCAAATGTTTGGAGCCGGTTAAAATTTTTTTAAATGTTTTTGAAAAGTCTCTTATGCTCACTAAAACTGCATTTATTTGATCAAAAATACAGTAAAAGCAGTAATATTGTGAAATATTACAATTTGAAATAACTGTTTTGTTTTATTATATTTTTGAAATGTAATTTATTTATGTGATAGAAAAGATGATGGAAAAGCTGAAATTTCAGCAGTCATTGCTCCGATTAATCTAAGTTTGACAAGGGCCAAATTGTGATGGCTAAACGACTGGGTCACAGCATCTCCAAAACTGCAGCTCTTGTGGGGTGTTCCCGGTCTGCAGTGGTCAGTATTTATCAAAAGTGGTCCAAGTTAGGAACAGTGGTGAACCGGCGACAGGGTCATGGGTGGCCAAGACTCATTGATGCACAAGGGAGCGAAGGCTGGCCCGTGTGGTCCGATCCAACAGATGAGTTACTGTAGCTCAAATTGCTCAAGAAGTTAATGCTGGTTCTGATAGAAAGGTGTCAGAATACACAGTGCATCGCAGTTTGTTGCGTATGGGGCTGCACAGCTGCAGACCAGTCAGGGTGCCCATGCTGACCCCTGTCCACCGCCGAAAGAGCCAACAGTGGGCATGTGAGCATCAGAGCTGGATCACGGAGCAATGATAGAAGGTGGCCTGGTCTGATGAATCACGTTTTCTTTTACATCACGTGGATGGTCAGGTGCGTGTGCGTCGCTTACCTGAGGAACACATGGCACCAGGATGCACTATGGGAAGAAGGCAAGCCGGCAGGGGCAGTGTGATGCTTTGGGCAATGTTCTGCCGGGAAACCTTGGTTCCTGCCATCCATGTGGATGTTACTTTGACACGTACCACCTACCTAAGCATTGTGCAGACCATGTACACCATTTCATGGAAATGGTATTCCCTGGTGACTGTTGCCTCTTTCAGCAGGATAATGCATCCTGCCACAAAGCAAAAATGGTTCAGCTATGATTTGAGAGCACATCGAGTTTGAGGTTTTGACTTGGCCTCCAAATGTCCAGATCTCAATCCAATCGAGCATCTGTGGGATGTGCTGAACAAACAAGTCCGATCCATGGAGGCCCCACCTCGCAACTTACAGGACTTAAAGGATCTGCTGCTAACATCTTGGTGCCAGATACCACAGCACACCTTCAGGGGTCTAGTGGAGTCCATGCCTCGACGGGTCAGGGCTGTTGTGGCAGCAATCGAGGACCAACACAATATTAGGAAGGTGGTCATAATGTTATGCCTGATCGGTGTGTATATATATGTTATTTGATTAGTTGAAGTTATTATAAAGTGTTATCACACTTTTGTTTTGACACATGTCTTATTGGGCACTTGCCTGATAATGTAGAATGTATTTACCACATGCCCAGTCAGTGTAGCTGTTGATTAAAGACCATTTGTGTGTCCATGGCTCCTGCAGAGGTGCTTAGAGCAGCTGGTGAGATGCTGGATGTGTAGCTGTGCTGGAGTCAGGTGGAGAGGAGGCGGAGGAATGAACTGACCTCCAGCACTCGTTTATTAATAACAGCTGTCAGCTGAAATCCCTCCAGAGCAGAGCCCAGAAACAGCGGTCCGCAGGCATGCACGAATGCAGCTCAGTCTGCTGGCATCCACCCCGCTGCCTGCACGCTGGAGGTCTTCAGAGAGAGACGACATGCATGAACGGGGACAAAAGGCCTTGATCTCAGTTTCCTCTTGCCGTGTCCTGCTCTCTCAACCCCCCTCAGGTGCAGCCAAGTTTAGTGTTGAAGTCAAAATAAAAGAGTTTACAATGCATTTAACATTTGTAACGTGACATTTTATAATAAAACAGAATATTTAGTAGGTACTGTAGTACTATCCTATGGGATTGAATTGAGTAGTGACAATCCAGTCATGTTAAACTATGACATTATTGGTTATAATTGAAAGTACATATTTTACTTACAGCATATGATGTTTTTACATTTTGATGAAATACCATGAAAACTATTTTTCTTTAGTATTAACATTCACTGAGGAATCATGCAACATAAGACCAGCAAGTCAAGAAACAATTCTTATCAATGTTGAAAACAGTTGTGCTGCTTAATATTTTTGTGTAAATTGTGAAGCTTTTTCTCAGGTGTCTTTGATAAATAGAAAGTTTTTTGTAAACTTTTACTGCCACTTTTGATCAATTTAATGTGTCCTTGCTGAATAAAAGTTACTTTTATACAAATAAAAGTAAAAAAAAAAAAAAAAAAAGAAGCTATGTATAGCCTAACACATGTACACTTCTGGTACTTTGAATGTGACTAACGGTGTACCACAGGAATCTGTCCTTGGGCCATTATTATTTATTTTATATATTAATAATATTGGGATTAATATCACATATTCATATTTTCATTTATATGCTGACAATATGGTGATTTACTCAATGCTGGATCAGGCACTGAGTATTCTTTAATTTGATTTTAATGCATACATTGAGATTAAATGCGGAGAAATCTAAACTTATGATTAGGCCTGTCACGATAACCACTTTTTGTTGTGCGATATATTGCCCTAGAAAATAATTGCGATATGCGATATTATTGTCATTTTAAGACCATTTTATGTCACTGAATATATAATCATAATATAACAGCATAATAATGCAAGTAGGCCTACACACTTTCAAATGACAATGAACTGAATTGAAGCGTCAAAAAAATAATAATGTTAAATAAATTATAAATAAACCTTTGCTAACAAAAACTGCAAAATAACAAGTATAAAAAAACACTTGTAAATGCACAAAAGGCACTTATATGGAGATTTTCCATCTACAGTTTTTTCCCTGACCTTATTTTCTCAGTAAAGTAAGGGTGCACGCTATTGTCAGATGTCCATATGAACAAGGACACAGATTTAGCAGTCAGATATGACCTGTTGAGGTATCTGTTTTTCTAGAGGCGTGTTTGGAAAAACTTCTTTTAACTTCAGCGCCGCGTCATGCACGAGATGCTGCGAAAGACGCGAGTGCAACAGTCACACAAACACGTTTCCGTGGAAAAACGGTGCAGTGGAATGCAAAAACGCGTTCTCTATGAAAACGAACTAGACACTCGCGACTGCCGCATCCTGTGTGAAACTAGCTGTGAGCGTGCACCATTTCGCGCTGTCATGTTTATATTTGCACCAGTAGATTTCGGAAACTGAGTGCATGTGCACTTATTTTTCCAAACTGTCTGTAGTTGTCAGGAAAACACTATAACGACTCGAATGGCACATTTTTCCGCCTGTCGATGTCAGCTCTGTTTATGAAGGAGCTGATCCCCGCTTTCGCCTCGGATAGCAGACGAGATGACAGAGGCAGCACGATCAGCAAAATGTCGGTGACATTTTTGTGTAAACATAATGGGTAATATATCACGTCACCAAAAATTATCAAGGTCATGTCCATATATCGTGTGATAAGTCGATATATCGACTATCGCGACAGGCCTATTTATGATGTTTTCAAATAGAAAGTAGCACTCTCAAACTCATGCTCAGTTACTACTCTCCAAGGTTCGATGATTGAAATAGTTTCTCAATATAAATGTCTGGGATTTTTAATTGATGATTGCCTTTCTTTTGGGCCTTATGTTCAGCACCTTGTGAAAAAACTAAAGTTGAAATTGGGCTTTTTCTTTAGAGTTAAGTCCTACTAGAGATTGGTAGCTGCTACTTTTTTGTCTGTGTTGGATTATTGTGATATTTATATGCAGGCACCAAAGCATTGTTTACAGGTGTTGGATTCTGTTTATCTTGGAGCATTAAGGTTTATTAGTAATGCAAAAGCCCTTTCCCATCATTTTTTACTATACTTTTTTTTGGATACCTTGCGTTGTCATCCCGTAGACTCAAGCACTGGTACATATTTATATATACAATTATTTTGGGTTTGCTTCCCTCTTACTTACAGTGGCATATCATTCAAAAAGGTGTAAAGAATTATGGTCTTCATTCACAAGATTATTATCTTTTAAACATCCTGAAAGTCCGTACAAATATGGGTAAACAGAAATGTAGTTATGCTTCTCCATTTGATTGGAACCGGTTACAAGATAAATTATGCTTAAACGAGTTGGTATCACTAAATTAATTTAAGGGTATTTTAAAGGATTTGGTCTCGTCTCGGATTTACTTGATTGTAATAGTTTTTGAGTGATTTGTGTAAATTTTTGTTTTTGTATATGTAAATTAATGTATTTGTTTTATGTTTTTAGGATTAACTAAGTGTGCTGCCTGTTTTGGCCAGGACCCTCTTGTAAAAGATTTTAAGGATGTACTCACACTAGGCACGGTTGCCTTGAGCCAAGCCGAGCGCGATTGTAGTAGTAATAATAAAGATGTTTGCCGTCATAATGGTAACAGTAGTGCACACAAAAGTAGTAACTGTTCCGTGCTCTGGCACGGTTAGTGCTCACACTGCATGCGAACCGCGCTTGAGCCCAACCGAACCATGCTCTGGCCCTCCTCTTCCAAGCGGGCCAGAGACGGCTAAACGAACTGTGCCCGGGCATGGAACGGAGCGATCACACTTGTCAAACGAACCGGGCTTTGGGGGTCAAATGCGCTCGGGCACGGTTCAGAGCGCCTAGTGTGAGTACTAAAACTTTCTGTAACTTTTTTGAACAGCTCAAAATTGTGAGCCCTCGCCACCCAGTGTTCTCTGAATCTGGATGAGGACATTTAGTCAGCAATTGTCTGCAATTTTTCCAGTGGTTGTCCCCTTTCCATATATTTGTCTCCTGGTTTCAGAAAACAAGTGGAAAGCTAAGGACGATGTGTTCTGCTCTTTCTGTCAGTGTGGAGGTCTGGAAACCCTCTGTGCACTGACAAATTCCCCGCCAATACTGATGAAACATTCTCACTGTGTTCTTGTTTAATGTTCCCGTTCTCAGTAGAGAATGACACAAGAAAAAAGAGTTTGTTGGGTGGGAATAAAGCAAACATCCTTTTTAGAGGTTTACTCAAGGCCTGCGGTGGCTGCAGCATGGAGGCGCTGGCCAGATCTTACGAACTTTGATGTCTGCTGTCTTTGTTTCCTACTAAACAGAGCGGTATTTTGAAGTTTATGTAAATAAACTCAGGAACCTGTTTTGTTGAAGGCCTGAGCTGCTCTGATGTGCACGGTGAAGGAGAGATGAAGAGAGAGAGGAAGCGATCCCCTCCTCTTTTTGTCTCTTCTCTCATTTATTTTAGACTTTGATTTGAGGGTTTGAAACTCTTCCTGGTTTTCTCAGGATAATTATATACACTCTCCATGAAAGACATTCAGATATGATAAAACCACATTTTCTTGCAGTTGAGCTTGTCTGCTAAACCACCTTATATATTGATCAGTATGTCTCATGCATGCTGTTGGTTAAAAGATTCTATGAGAAATTCTGTGTAGTCTTGTGTGAGGGAAGTTTAATGTATTTACAAAATGTCAAAATTCCATAATTCCTTCTTTTGTATGTGTGGTTGTTGTGTGTAGGTCTGGTAAGTCCATGTAAGCCAGGCAGGAAGTAGACGTATGGCATTATGTGCTAATTGCTGTTTACCTGTACAGGTGTGCTTGCACACTACTGTTCAGCAGTTTTTTTTATTTTTGAAGAAATTAATGTTTTTATTTAGGAAAGACACATTAAACTGATCAAGTGGGACAGTGAAGACATTTATAATGTTATAAAAAGTATTAAAAAAAACGTTATTTTAAACTGTAATAATTTCATAATATTACTGTTTTTACTGTATTTTTGCATTAATACATGCAGACTTTTTGAACTTGAGAGGCTTCTTTCAAAAACATTAAAGTCCCCCTGTGGTGAAAATCAAGTTTTTAATGTTGTTGTTTTTTTTTTTTTTTTTCATGTTTTTAACCATGTGCAAATTAAAACTGCAGTAAACCAAAGACAGTCTCAAACCCGTGGTTTGAAATCGCTGGTGTTTCTGACATCACAAACTACCTTGTAACCAATCACGTCAACGTGCCGGCGGGCTTTAGCATATCATTAAATGACCTGGCAAGGAAGTCTCAAAAGAAGGTTATCTCGATATATTTTTCTGTTGATATGAAAATTCGGGTAGATTAAGCAGTATGGTGGGTATGATGCATAGGCTATTATGATGTTATGATGAATATTCTCCACTGATGTTCTGAGTTGTTCAAAGTGTTTCTAAGGATACTGATTGTTAGAAGGCAGCTGTCTGACTTGTGAATGTGAACATGTTTTGTGTAACATTAGCAACACATTATTAGCTGTTTGATAATGTAGTCAAGCAAAACGCTAATCATATTAATAACCGTTAACGTGTAACGTGTCCGTGTCCGTGTCCGACGTTGTAAAAAGTGATACCATTGTGCTGCATTTACCTCAGTAAGTTAACCGAGTGGATCTGTCTGAGCTCGTGCAAGTGATTGGAGGCGGGGCTAATGATCATATTCATAGATCCGTGTATATTAAATGAGTCAAGGGTGTAGAGTTACATTCAAGCTATTTTAAGGCATTAATAATTTTTTTTTTCACAGGAAAAAACATTTAAATATATAATTTTGGTGATCAAAGATAAGTTATAAGGGATAAAATTATTGACTACAGGGGGACTTTAAAAAAAATATTACTGACCTCAAACTTTTTAGCAGCATTGTATAAGGTCTTTGTGTACAATTCAGGTGTGTGTGTGTTTAATTTAGGTAAGCGAGTGCCAGAGAGTAAGAGAACATCAACATGGAAAGGGTGTCTTATTTGTGTCTCTAAGTTTCCCTCCTGACTTTATGACTGACCAATAAGCTGTCTACTTTAATTATGATTTGCATACTAAGAAGCATGATTTTGGGCTTTAAAGTAGCAGAGAAGAGAATGTCTCCTTGGCCTCTGGTTGTTCATCTTAATATGACACTCTTAAGCTATGAATTTGATTCTTGAATTCCACAGTTTGTAATCACAGGATTTCATTTAGTTGTATAATGGATATTAGAGTAGTTGTGTGTTCTGCAAAAGGCTCTGTCAGAGCCTCTAAACGGGTTGTAATTGCCCTTATCAAAGGGACACAGGGCTATGTGCTGTTTACATTCAAAACTAAACACATTGTGTCACTTAGTGATGTGTATTCATTACAGACTAAGCGGTGCTTGAAGGTTTCATGAGGCAGTTCTGATGACAGGAGTATGTGCACAAGGTGAAAAAGAAGCATCCTCACTAGCAATTTGGGTTAAATAAGCTTACTTTGTGCTTTTAAAGTTCCTGAAGGAACATCCTCATATTACTTCCATATTTCCTCATATTACAATTTCAGTTTCAATATTTTCGGTAACACTTTATTTTAGGGTCTTTTAACTAGTTGCTTATTAGCATGCGTATGACTAGAATATTGACTATTTATTAGTACTTATAAAGCACATATTAATGCCTTATTCTGCATGACCTTATTCTACATTCTTAATCCTACCCAATACCTAAACTTAACAACTACCTTACTAACTATTAATAAGCAGTAAATTAGGAGTTTATTTAGGGAAAAGTAGTTAATAGTTTGTGTTCCCTGTACTAAAGTGTTACCACATTTTAAAGTTTTAAAGCATAGAATGTGTTGTATCAATTTAATTTTGAAACTTGCATACCTACAAACTCTCCTGACCAGCACAGATATGACACATCAGACCCTGTCAAGGAAACTGATAAGTAAGCATAGTGTTTAACACGCTATCGTGCCGTTTGCTATAAAGTAATCATTGTTTATAGTGGAACGCTCTCACGCCTGATTACGTCAAGCCTGATTGAAGGGTGTACACTGTATGCGTTGTATCTATGGGATGGATGGATGGATTGATGGATAAATCAAATTTGTACTGTAAACCTTTATTTATTCTGGTTCGTTACAACTGTTCTTTATGATGGCATTTCAGTGATGGGTACTCACCGTTACCCATCCGCTCGAGTGCTGCTTGACTCTGAGTGTTTTAAAGGGGTTATTTTCTTTTATAGTACTGCTTTAAAACATCATAATTCCTTCTGAAAATTACACTGTGCACAGAGCTGTTTTTCAAGTGACCCACAATTTTACGAGCCCACGGGCACCATTTGGCAAGGACTGTGTTTTTAATCGCCTTATGGACCTATAGGGTATGGGGAAGAGAGTATAGTGATGAGAGACGGAGAGGTCCTACGGTTCTGTCGAGGTGTGCGACAGGACTGGGTTTATGTGAGGTGCCTAAATCTTTAAGAGCTTAGCAGCAGAGCGTGGCTGAGAAATGAGAGATCTGGGAGCAATTACAGAAGATAGAGAGAGGAGAGCAGAAACGGAGGAGAGATGAGGGGGAGAAACG